>NW_027361784.1:27175833-27800625 GCF_039654945.1 Dendrobates tinctorius
TACTTTATGATAGCCTGGAAATATGGCAAAAATTGTGAAAATGTTGCAATTTTCAAATTTTTAGTTTTTATGCCCTTAAATTAGAGAGTCATATCGCACAAAATAGTTAATAAATAACATTCCCCACATGTCTACTTTACATCAGTACAATTTTGGAAACAATTTTTTTTTGGTTAGGAATTTATAAGGGTTAAAAGTTGTCCAGCAATTTCTCATTTTTACAACAAAATTTGCAAAATCATTTTTTTTAGGGACCACCTCACACTTAGTTACTTTGAGGGGTCAATATGACAGAAAATGCCCAAACGTGACACCATTCTAAAAACTGCACCTCTCAAGGTACTCAAAACCACATTCAAGAAGTTTATTAACCCTTCAGGTGCTTCACAGGAATTTTTTTTTTTTTTTTTAAATGAACATTTCACTTTTTTTCCCCAAAAAATTTACTTCAGATCCAATTTGTTTTATTTTTACAAGGGTAACAGGAGAAATTGGACCCCAAAAGTTGTTGTACAATTTGTCCTGAGTACGCTGATACCCCGTATATGCAGGTAAACCACTGTTTAAGCGCATGGCGAAACTTGGAAGGGAAGGAGCGCCATTTGACTTTTTCAACTCAGAATTGGCTGGAATTGAGATCAGACGCCATGTTGCATTTGGAGAGCCCCTGATGTGCCTAAATAGTGGAAACCCCCAATTCTAACTCAACCCTAATCCCAACCCTAACCCAATAGGAAAATGGAAATAAATATATATTTTTTATTTTATTATTTTTCCCTAACTAAGGGGGTGATAACCGGGGGTTTGATTTACTATATATGGCGGTTTTTATGTTTGGCAGCTGTCGCACGCTAAAAGACGCTTTTTACAGCAAATAGTTTTTGCATCACCACATTTAGAGAGCTATAATTTTTCCATATTTTGACCCACAGAGTCATGTTAGGTCTTGTTTTTTGCGGGACGACTTGACGTTTTTATTGGTACCATTTTCGGGCACATGAAATTTTTTGATCACTTTCTATTCCAATTTTTGGGAGGCAGAATGAACAAAAACCAGAAATTTAATAATTTCTTTTTGGGGGGTGCCCTTACACCGTTCCGCGTGTGGTAAAATTAATAAAGCAGTTTTATTCTTCGGGTCAGTACGATTACAGCGATACCTCATTTATATAATTTTTATGTTTTGGCGCTTTTATACAATAAAAACTATTTTATAGAAAAAATAATTATTTTTGCGTCGTTTTATTCTGACAGCTATAACTATTTTTTCGCTGATGATGCTGTATGGTGGCTCGTTTTTTGCGGGACAAGATGACATTTTCAGCGAACCCATTTTTATTTTTTTTGGTCGGCAGTATGATAAAGCATTGTTTTTTGCTTTGTTTTTTATTTTTTATGGTGTTCACTGAAGGGGTTAAATAGTGGGACAGTTTTATAGAGCTGGTCGTTATGGCGGCGATAACAAATGTGTACTTTTATTGTTTTTTTTTATTTTACTTATATAAATAAATGGATTGGAAAAATATATTTTTTTTATTTGGGGATTTTTTAAAAAAATTTTTGTTTACACATTCTATTTTTTTTTTACTTTATAACATTGTCTCAGTTTGGGACATCACTATATCATGTCAGATCGCTGATCACTTTGCATAGCACTGTGTCAGATCAGTGATCTGACAGGCAGTGAAGGTGGCTTGCCGGCACCTGCTCTCAGCAGGCGCTCACAAGCCACCTCCCTGCAGGACCCGGAAGGACCCTGCGGCCATCTTGGAGGCTGGGGGGCTCCATGGAGACCACCGGAACAACGCGATCGCATCGCGTTCCGGTGGGAGCGTGCAGGGAGCCCCCTCCCTGCGCGATAGTACTGACAGCGGCATAGAGAAGACAGCGGCATCAGAGGGGTTAAATGCCCACGATTGGTGGTAGCACCGATCGTGGGCATTGCTGCGGGATGTCAGCTGTCACATACAGCTGACACCCGCACGCAATCACCGTGTGTCGCTCAGCGTGAGGCCCCGCGATCGTGCCGCCATTCTAGTACTGCTGTTTGCGGGAGCGCAGTTCCCGCAGAGCAGTACTAATACGGCGCATGTCGGGAAGGGGTTAAATATTAGACAAAGATAACACAATCACAAAATGCATTTTATAAATGAAGGTCTTTATCATTAAGGGAAAATGAAATCCAAACCTACAGGGCCCTGTGTGAAATTCCCTTCATAATAAAGACCATTTAAGTGTGACAAATATGCAAAAGAATAGGAAATCAGGAAAGGGGACAACACTTTTTCCCAATACTGTTTGTGGGATGAGAGGCAAGTCATTTACTTTCTCCCCTTCTTGACATACATTCTTGGCACCCTTGAAATTGTTTCAGAACATTACTGCAATTACACATTTTGTTTTATTATACACATGTTCATTTCCTTTTTGTGTATTGGAATAACACAAAAAAACGAAAAAAAGGCAAATTGGGCAGAATTTCACACAAAATCACAAAAAAAGGCTTGACAACTGTTGTCACCCTCAACTTAATGTTTGAAGTTTTTATTCCAAAGGGTGTGCAACCAATTGCTTCTTATAACCATCAACAAGCTTCTTACACCTCTCAACTGGAATTTTGGACCTCTCTTTTTTTTGCAAACTGCTCCAGGTCTCTGATATGTGAAGGCACCTTCTCCCAACAGCAATTTTAAGATCTCTCTACAGGTCATCAATGGGATATAGAGCCAGACTCATTGCTGCCACTTCAGAACTCTCCAGCGCTTTGTTTCCATCCATTTCTGGGTGATTCTTGAAGTATATTTGGGATCTTTGTCCTGCTGGAAGACCCATGACCTAGGATGCAAGTCCAGCTTTCTGACACTGGGCACTACATTGCAAACCAAAATCCTTTGTTAATTTCAAATTTCATGATGCCTTGCACACAGTCACGGCACCCAGTGCTAGAGACAGCAAAACAACCTCAAAACATCTTTGAACCTCCGCTATATTTAACTGTAGGTATAGTATTCTTTTCTTTTTAGGCCTCATTCTGTTTTTAGTAAATAGTAGAATGATGTGTTTAAAAAAAGCTTTTTCTTGATCTCAGCCACAAGACATTTTCTCAGGATTTTGGCTTACTCACGTACATTTTGGCAAACTGCAGTCTTGCTTTTTTATCTTTCTGTGTCAGCAGTGGGGGTCTCCTGCCATAGCATTTAATTTCATATAAACGTAGACGGATAGTTCGTGCTGACACCTATGCACCCTGAACCGACAGGACAGCATGAATTTCTTTGAAACTTTATTGGGACTGCTTATCCATCATCCGGACTACACTACATTGCAAGCTTTCAATTTTTCTCTGAAATCAATGTTCAGGAAGATTAGCTATAATACCATGGCTGTAAACTTCTTGAATATGTTGCACACCGTGGACAAAAGAATATCAAGAACTCTGGAGATGGACTTGTAACTTTGAGATTGTTAATATATTTTTCAACAATTTTGGTTCTCAAGTCCTCAGACAGTTCTCTTCTTTCTTTTCTCCATGCTTAGTGTGGCACACACAGACACACAATGCAAAGATTGAGCTAACTTCTCCCCTTTTTTATCTAGTTTCAAGTATGATTGTCATATTGCCCGCATGTTACTTGCCCCACAGGAGAGTTTAAACAAGCATCACGTTTAAAGCGAAGTTGTTTACCCACAGTTTTCGAAAGGTGCCAACAATTTTGTCCGGAACATTTGGGAGTTGTGTGAAATTATGCCCATTTTGCTTTTTTCCCCCTCAGTTTTTGTGTGTTGTTTCAATATACACAAAGGAAATAAACATGTGTCTTACAAAACATGTGTACTGTAACTGTAATAATTTTCCAAGAGAAATCCTTCATTTTCTTGAACAATTTCAAGAGTGCCAGCTGTGACTGCATGACGCATATTTATCACATGTTGGATATCTTTCTTTCATGCAGGCTCAAGAGCTGACCACCCCATCTTTCGCGGCAGAAGATGGCTACATTATTCAGCCATCAACTGCCTCTAACAGCGACTATTGCAGAGGAGCTACATCTGCTGCCGGTAACTGCTCACAGTGCATGACCCGGGGGCGCGCACCATTCCACACGTCCCTCAGCTCCACTATTCGCAGGGTGTCGATGAGTTGGCAAAACCGTTGGCCAATGCCCGTCACTCCTATGAAGACCATTATGTGACCGGCGTTCTGAGGATACAGTGATTTAAGCTGTAAACTGCATATATGTGGTATAATCCCCTAAGGGGACTACAAAATACAGTGAAAAGTAAAACAAATGAGTTTTTAAAAATATGAAAAGATGTAAAAGTCACGCTTTATTTCTTTCATTAAAAATCCCCAAAACTGTAACACCCCATCCCCCATATTGGGTATTTTTCACTTTGATAATAGTCTGATCAATAGAAATACTAAATTAAGCCGAATGGAAAACGGCGTAATGAGAAACTAGATCAAAATGCCAGAATTGCGTTTTTTTGCGTAATAACGGTTTGGCTTTCGGTAGAAGGGGAGGAAAAAAAGTGTAAAACGCAAAAACGGAAAATTGCCCGGTGGTGAGAAGGGTTTTATGCCATGTGTGATGCCTCATGCCCCAGGTAGGGCGTAGACAATGACCGCGTCAGAAGAGAGAAGATCCAGAAGGCTGAAGAGGAGCTGATCGAAGGATTGGGGGCAGCGGGACAAGTATGGGTAGGACCAACAAGAGAAGAGTGAGTTTGTTTTATTTTAAACCTCATTCTAGCGCTTATAATCCAGCAAAACGGCGCAACGTTTGCGCAGAACAAGTCCTGAAAAATTTGGATTCTGTTGAATCTGAAATTTTTTTGTAAATTTGTAAGGAATTATATGAGCTACAAATCAATTGGGATAACAGTTTTTCTAAAAAACTAAAACAAAGAACGACTCACTGATGACTAGAATCAGCCTAACGTTACATGCCACTGACGTTCCTCTGACAGCCTCATTTCTACACTTAATGGTTTCACTTCTCATTAGCAAATCACCTCTCCAACATCTGGGATGTCGTCTAATGTCTCCGGCCTGTAACCTCCATTACTGGTTACCCTGAAAACCGGTAGATAAGTGGTTGTTTTTCCAGTGATGGCGGAATCAAATTCTGTCAAATGTTCCGTAAAATGTGTTGTGGAAGCTCCACTGATTTCTTCTGTACATTGGGGTACAGGGAGGTGGAAGGGATGGGGACATGTCAGGGTCATGGGGTGTACCGTGTGCCTGGTGGAGATAACACATCGGAGGACGGTATGTGAAGGTATTGGGGCTTATCTGCTGTGTAACCTCCACATCACAGCCGTATTCTGTAACAAAAAGCCACGCCAGGCGTGAAATGGCAGTGTGCTGTATTTTTCAAAGGACATGAAGATTACAAGAAATGGTGGATTAAGTGTTCATTTTTTTTGTTAATTATATAGAGCCTGGTGCCATACCAAAAATTGGTGTCAGTCACAAGAAAAGCACATGATCCTCTTCATCATCGCACCTTAAAAAAGATGCAGTCTCCCAGTCCCTCCAAACCCCTAAATGTCAGAAAAATAATACAGACCTCAGACCAGACCCACAAATACAGATCTAAGACCAGACCCCTAAATAGACACCAGAAGAGTAACAGACCCCAGAGCAAAACCTTAAATAGATACCAGAAGAGTAACAGACCCCAGACCAGACCCCTAGATAGGATGCCAGAAAAGTAATACAAATCCTCTGAACAATATAGACCCCAGACCCACTGAACATGGACTCTTATTTTCAAAACAAAGACAGACATAGGCCAGACCCCCCCCATAGATATACAGGACCAACACCCCCAAATAGCTAATAGAAACCACACAAAAAATAAAGATGCCAGAAAACAGGCGCATAAAACAGACCCTAATTAGATAAAAGAATTGTAATATGGACTCCAGACCCCTAAATAAATGTAAAATATATATATATATATATATATATATATATATATATACGCCAGACCGGACACAAAAAAAAAAAAAAAAAAAAAAAGAGACCTGATCCCTAAATAAGTAGCTCTCAGAGAGGTAACTCATAATCCAGACAAGACCCTAAAAAAAAAAATTAGACCACATGACGGACACCAGAAATGTAACAGGCTGGACCCTCCAAAAAGACTCCAATAAGACCCTTAAATACATAGAAAAGTAATTTAGACCCCGGATCATACCTTCTGAACAAATATAAACCCGGAACCTCTAAATATAGACTCTTTAAAAACAAAGGCAGACATAGACCAGACAACGCTCCCCAAATCCCCCAAACATATACAGAACAGACATCTCAAAGGCGAACAGACCTCAGACCCGACCCCATAAAAAATACAGATGTCAGAAAACAGTCACATCAGGCCCCCTAATAAAACGCAGCCTCCAGACAGGACTCTCCAGACCTCATGTCTACTTCGCAACTCCAGCAGCTTTTACTCACCCATGGGTGCGGATAGAGACAACGATGCGGTGGTGGCTGTGGCTATAGAGATAATATCTACGATGTCTCCCGGGACTAGAAGAACAGAAGAAATGAGGAAGGTGCCTGGGAGACTTGCCTTATGTATTTGCTGGAGTAGGCCAGTATGCTCACATTGATCCCAGGGTATAACCTCTGCCATGCTGTTCACCTTTACTAATTCATATATATATATATATATATATATATGCGCATGTATTAAATTTCAATATTTTCTATTCTTCATGAGAAGAACCCGTGCAGGAGACTTGAAGTCTCACTTGCAGATGCTGGGAGAATTCGCCACCTTCCAGGAGGAATACCGGAGCGCACATGTTTATAATGTTGGAGTTTTGTAAAGCACACAGCACTTTATACATAATAAATGGGGATGTAAATGTTACAGCTTATTTAACAAGTAAACCACATGAGTTTCCCTGATAACGACATAGTGGAGCCTGGAAAGGGAGCCCAGGAGAACCTTCCTCGGCTTATCAACCCAGACAGCTGCCTATTAAAGGGACATTAACATAAAAGAGCTCCATAACGTTGAGGATGAAGCACCGTTTGTGGATTAAATATAGAATATATATATATATATATATATATATATATATATATATATATATATATATATATATATATATATATTACAAAAAAAAAAATAGCTGGAAACCGGGCTGAAATGCCTAGGATCGGAGTTAGCTTCTGTCCCAGCTATTTGACCCCCTAAAGGTGCAGCAGTCAATAGCGTTTGACTGCAGCATCTAGGCGGTTAGACAGGACAGGGAGGGGTCTCACTTTTCACTGGCAGGCATAATAGACGGCAATCCAGACGTATTGCATTGTATTATTATTAGTGATGAGCAAACGTGCTGGGATAAGGTGTTATCCGATCATGATCGGGTGTTGAGTGTCTTCGGCGTGCTTGAAAAATAGGCAACTGCGGAGACTAGATCATATTTTTCAAGCAAGCCGTAGACTCTGTTAGCCCCCGAGCATGCTCGGACAACACTTTGAGCACGTTTGCTCATCACTAAGTATTGTCAAAAGCATTTAAACTAGACAAAAACTAAAAATAAAAAGAGTGAAAATAAGAATAAAGGAAAAAAAGCATACAAAAAAAAACTAAAAATAAAAAAAAATAAAAATGCATATTTGGTATTGGGAACAACAGGATTATCATCACATTACTTGGTAAGGTGTACATGACTGAAAAAAGCCTTAAAAAATGCACTTTAGCTCACACAATTTGGCAGTGAGAACTACTAGCTGCAAAAAAAAAAGAAATAAAAATAAAATTGTAGCCTCCTCAAATCTCCATTAAAGGATGGAAAATAATCCTCAGGTTGTGGAATTAATTGAAAATACAGAGAGGACAAGTTGCAAGTATAAGGTCTAATTTATATATTTTATCAGACAACTGTTAATATATACAATTCTTCATAAAAATGAGCAAACTAATAAAGCAGTTAACAAAAAAAAATAATTCCCCACCTATAACATTACAGCATAAATGGTTAGAAACAGGAAAACGTTGTTCGTTTGAGGCTTTAATGAGTCCCGATAGTTTTATATATAACTTACATATGTTCACGCAAATCTGTGTTCTGCAAAGCCTGGGAAGACAAACTTATAGCATCCATCTGAAAAAATAAAAAAAAAATTGACTACTCTCTAAACTACCATAATCCAATCAGCAGTTGTCAGCTCCACCCCTTTCTTGTGATTGGTTAGCGTTAGCTGCAAGGATGGTAAGTGCAACCAATCACAAGAATAAAAGGTACATTCAAGAAAAAAAATCTGAAAAAGGGCTGAATCAAAAGCTCCTTCACCTCCCCCATCCATTGTACGACCACCTACAAAAATCACTGTCACTATACCCGTGTATTTAATTCTGCTACATTTTCCCCGTCTTCAATAAAACTGGCTGGTAAACATTAAATAATTTTTTTTCTTCATTTTTAGGAGAAAAAAAAATAATATTTTTTTAAACAAAAAAAAAAGCAACGTCTTATCCTTCCTAAAAAAAAATATATATAATATGTAGATCAGTCCCATGTAAGGCATGCCCATGTGAAAGAAACACTATAAAAAAAACATGCAAAAAAAAAGAAAAAAAAAAGAAAGTCATTGCTGTATCAGTTTTATATAGTAAGAACCTCTATTAGGATATTGCAACATTCGGCTTAAGACCAGATTGCGGTATTATATGGGAATTATTATGGGCCTCAAGTGTCGAAATAGTTTTTTTTTTTTTTTTTTGGGGGGGGGGGGGGGGGGTTTCAACAAAATCTAGCAATCGATATCCAGAATCTTCACCACAAAAAAAAAAACAAATTTTGATACATGAGGTCCAACAGAAATTGGACACCCGAGAATTTCTCCAGTTTTCGGCAACGGTCAACAAAGACGACCAAGATTCTTGAAGTAAAAGTTCCAATTTATTCCAAACCAGAAGGAAGGTAAATAGTGAATGTGTCTTTGTGCGTAGTAGACAAGTCCGATGATTCCGTCATGCATTCCGAGTACATGGAAGCCAAGAATCGGTGGGGTCGGGTCATGCTGAACATCGGATTGTTCCCAGATATAAGTGTCCTCTAAGTATCTCTGCATACGTGGCTGAGGTATGAGTTTTCGAAAACAGCATCACTTTTTCTTTTTTTCAGATTTCTCCTCGTCGTCCCAATTGAAAAACAAGAGGGGGAACATTCCCAAAATGCAGCCAATGGCGACTCCTATTGCTTTTCCCTAAAGAGGAAGGAAAACAAAAAATAACTTACAGTCAATATCAATAATCTCTTGAAGCTAAAAATGACTTCAATTCAGGTCCAAGGCACAGGAGAGGCTACAGACCGTGCCCTGTGCAGACGCACGCGCGTCGCAGGCAGTGTGTAAACTTCAGCTTACAGCAGGGGAAATAACATTGATTTAAGGGTTATTCCTAGAATCTAAATCAAATACCAAAGTAAGCTCAGAAATCAATTGTACAATTGGGAGGAGACTTACTTATACAAATATACAGATTATTAGATACAACCTTTATTCAAAAACAAGACAACCACACAGAAAACCAACAACTAACCGTGTCACCTATAATAGCCCTACACTGGGGCCCTGATCATTTCTACCTACCAGCGGAGGTTGGCACCCTAAAAAAAGTCGAGATTGGCGCCCCCGCTACACGGTGGCTGACCCCGATACTCCTAAATGACCCTGGACTTGTGCAGCAAGCAGTCACTCATTTGACCAGGAAAGGAGAATATAGTTGTTGCCGGCGTAGGTAGATTCATAGGCAACAATAGAAAAAGTGCAAAAAAGTGCTAGAAACACAAGACAAAGTGACATGTGCAAACAGATGAGTACCTGACTATACTGTTCCCTGTGCCTGAAACCTTCCTGTCAGCAGAGGTTGGCACCCTACTGGACAGCGGAATGGCGCCCCCGCTCCACGACGGCTATCCCTTCAGTCCCTAATGTGGCTAATCTTATACCAGATAGGGTAGCAAAATGTTAAATTAAGGTACATTTTAATCCAACGGTCAATTTGTGGCTCATATGGAAAAAATTAATAAATCATATTGATAACAGTGAAGGTACTCAAGGTTAGTAGTTGATGAAGAAAACCTCAACGCGTTTCTCCTAATCGGATCATCAGGAGTTAGATAGTCAGATGCTTTAGAGCAGGAGCACACGGCCATTTATAAGCTTTAGCCTATGTTTTAAGCCCCGTTTGGCTACACCTTGTTATTAGCACCACTTGGACAGGGAGGAGGGGTTATTTTTCATTGGCTAACTTTGGGATTGTTGAATCTATATATATGGGGGATTTTGGTCATTTCTCACACAGTTTACTGCAGGTGGAAATAACACGATTAAAGGGTTATTCCTAGAATCAACATTATCCTTTATTCACAGAATAGAGGGTCCCTGGCTGATCGCTTGGGGTCTGAGAACGAAGATCAGATCTCGGTAATGCAGGTGAAAGGCTAGTACAGTGCCGAGCTATTTCCGCCAAGCCGATAAGACAATGAACAGAGTGGTGGTCAAGTATGAGTCGCCAATAAATAGGAAATAAGTTTTTGATTCTGGGAATAACCCTTTAAAGGGAATCTGTCAGCAGATTTTGCTTTTTTATCTGAGAGCAGCATGATGTTGGGGCAGAGACCCTGGTTCCAGTCAAGGGTCACTGGCTAAGCTGCTTGAGGCAGTTTCAATACAATCAGTGTTTTATCAGCAGTAGATTATCAGGGCAGGACAAGGTGTCTCATGCCAGGCAGTCCAGCTAATGTATAACCCCACCCCCAACACTGATTGGAAGCGTCCTGTGTACAAAGTAGGCACGCTTCCAATCAGTGGAGTGGGCGGGGTTATACAGAGCTCAGTATTCTGACCACTGCTACATCTACAAGAGAGAAAACAGGGATTCTATCAACACTGCACCAAGCAGCCCAGTAATACATCGATGGAATCAGGATCTCTGCCCCTACACCATGCTGCTCTCAGATAAAATAGCAAATACCTGCTCATAGATTCCCATAGTCCTGTATTAATAAAATATAATATAATATAATATATATATATCTGACACCATACAGGTAGATAAATAAGGTGGAACATAGGAAGCAACGTACCATGTGTGCACTAACACGTGTCTGCCACATATCGGCTTGTTTGGGTGTTAAATCTGGAATCGGTAAACCCAACCGAGAAGATATTGCTTCCACGTAACCCGCCAGCCTATAGGAAACATAGGTGTTAAAGATCAAACATAAAATCTTCCATATAAGGCCTGTTTCACACTTCCGTTTGTGACCATCAGTCAAGACCCGCCGATTTGGAAAAAAAAACGGATCCGCCATTTTTCTTGGCGGTTCAGTTTTTTTTCCTCATAGACGTGCATTATCGGCGGATCTTGACGGATGGTCGTCCGTTTGATCCGTTTTTTGTACGGATCCGCCATGATTTTGGCGTCCGCTCAGCGGACCGGACGGAGCATGTAACTTTTTTCGTGTCCGGATCCGCTATTTGCCGATTTAACCCGTGTTTCTGTCTGACTGCTGGACAAAATTGACAAATCTCTCTCCTTTTCCCGAGGCGCGGTTAAATTTTTACATCCGCCGATCCCCGTTTCTGTCAGTCCGCCTGCGGATCAGTTTTCCGCTATTTTGGCTGATTTTAACTGACAGAAAAAACGGAAGTGTGAAACAGGCCTAAGACACACAGTACAATAATATGCAATGACAAGAAAAGGAAGCTCACTAACAGTAATAATCAGCTGATAATATAAGAAGCTTAACGTTATATCTACAATTCTCATGTCCCCATTTCAATTCACAGAAAGGGGCTTTTAGGTTAAACAGGATTAAAAATATTAGGTGGTTTTTGAAACGGAGCATCTTAATAAGCGGAAAGCTCCTGTTCTGTAGTAATCACATCTCAGCAGTCATTTCATTATCGGCACAGAAAGGATTATAATGACCGATAACATCTCTATACAGATAACACAGTCAGTATTCCTCATTCACAGCAGGTGATGTCACAGCTCACCTCCTCCTCCTGTACAATGCCTGAAAACACCTCTATATACAGTAGATAACACAGGATCCACCATTCACAATAGGTGATGTCACAGCTCACTTCCTCCTGTACAATGACTGAAAACACCTCTATATACAGTAGATAACACAGGATCCACCATTCACAATAGGTGATGTCACAGCTCACCTCCTCCTCCTGTACAATGCCTGAAAACACCTCTATATACAGTAGATAACACAGGATCCACCATTCACAATAGGTGATGTCACAGCTCTCCTCCTCCTCCTGTACAATGCCTGAAAACACCTCTATATACAGTAGATAACACAGGATCCACCATTCACAATAGGTGATGTCACAGCTCTCCTCCTCCTCCTGTACAATGCCTGAAAACACCTCTATATACAGTAGATAACACAGGATCCACCATTCACAATAGGTGATGTCACAGCTCACTTCCTCCTGTACAATGACTGAAAACACCTCTATATACAGTAGATAACACAGGATCCACCATTCACAATAGGTGATGTCACAGCTCACTTCCTCCTGTACAATGACTGAAAACACCTCTATATACAGTAGATAACACAGGATCCTCCATTCATAATAGGTGATGTCACAGCTCACCTCCCTCCCTTCTCTGCACAGATAACAGCGTGACCACAACACTCTCCCATAGAAGTCAATGAGTCAGGTCTAGAAACCAGCTTTAATTGGTCAGAACAAGAAATAGGAAAGTTTATGCAATTGCTTCATTAGCATTCCTGTAACAGGCGCGGGATTATGAGTTCTGTAGGCTTCTAAATGAATAGAATGGAAATGTGACAGAAGAGTGACGAGGCTTCTACAGCTGTCATGTGTGAACTGTGAGGAATGGAAGTAGAGGCGGCGGACAGCAGCTGGGGGTCGGGATCGCAGCGTGGATGATAAAGGGTGGGTTAATGTTAGATATGGACGGAGCAAAGTTCCCTTGTTTGTGACATGATCATCGGATAAGTGAAAAGCCATTTTCGTTTGGCTCCGGTCCATTGTTTGCACCCGCCTCTGAAAACCAAACTCAGATTATAGCTACATCTGAGCCGAGAAATTAATGTTTGGTGACAAAGTACAACTACGAGCAAAGCTGATCCTACCTGTAGGATGTGGAGAGGGCACGCTAGTACCTTGGCTCTGGTCAGGGGTGTAACAATGGTGGTCACAGAGGGTGGCACAGGCGGGAGGACGGACCACCGAGACGAGCGCCTATTTCAGCTGGACGATCACTGAGCTGACATGTACTGCGGAGCAGAGACCTAACAAATCCCTGCACTGCAATACAAGCCACTGGCCAACCAGAGGCCTGCAGCTGATGTCCGCGTGCCCGTCACAGCCTGCGCATGGCAGCAAAGACAAGCAATGCCAGCAGCTGGGCCGCCAAGTCAGCTGCCAGCATCTCTACCGGCTATGGTGGACGCCACTGTTTGAGAGAGGAGCATGTAAGAGGAATCGTTTATTTTGTTTGTGTGTTGGAATAAGCAGTAGAATAGTGGACATTATTACAAGCTGCGGCCCAGGATGGGGGACATTATAATAGGAAGGGGCCCAGGATGGGGGACATTATAATAGGAAGGGGCCCAGGATGGGGGACATTATAATAGGAAGGGGCCCAGGATGGGAGACATTATAATAGGAAGGGGCCCAGGATGGGGGACATTTCTTACAGGATGCGACCCAGGGTGGGGGACATTTCTTACAGGATGCAGAGCAGGGTGAGGAATATTTCTTACAGGATGCGGCTCAGGGTGGGGGATATTACAATAGGGAGTAGCCCATGATGGGGACATTATAACAGGAAGGGACCCTGGATGGGGACATAATAGGAACCCAAGATGGGGGACATTTCTTACAGGATGCGACCCAGGATAGGGGACATTTCTTACAGGATGCAGCCCAGGGTGGGAGACATTTCTTACAGGATGCGGCCCAGGGTGGGGGACTTTACAATAGGGAGTAGCCCATGATGGGGATATTATAATAGGAAGGGACCCAGGATGGGGACATTATAATAGGAAGGGACCGAGGATGACGACATTATAATAGGAAGGGACCCAGGATGGGGGACATTATATTAGGAGCCCAGGATGGGGGACATTTCTTGCAGGATGCAGCCCAAAATGGGAGACATACTTAGAGGATGAGATCCAGGATGGGGGATATTATAATAGGAACCCAGGATGGGGGACATTTACAGGATGCGACCCAGGATGGGGGAAATTACAATAGGGAGTAGCCCAGGATGGGGACATTATAACAGGAAGGGACCCTGGATGGGGACATTATAATAGGAACCCAGGATGGGGGACATTTCTTACAGGATGCGATCCAGGATGGGGGACATTTCTTACAGGATGCGATCCAGGATGGGGGACATTTCTTACAGGATGCGACCCAAATTCTTTGGTATTATCTTCATTTAATTTGTCTTAAATGAAAAAAATACAAAAGAGAATGAAGCAAAAATCAAAACATTGATCATTTCACACAAAACTCCAAAAATGGTCCAGACAAAAGTATAGGCACCCTCAGCCTAATACTTGGTTGCACAATCTTTAGCCAAAATAACTGCGACCAACCGCTTCCGGTAACCATCAATGAGTTTCTTACAATGCTCTGCTGGAATTTTAGACCATTCTTCTTTGGCAAACTGCTCCAGGTCCCTGATATTTGAAGTGTGCCTTCTCCAAACTGCCATTTTTAGATCTCTCCACAGGTGTTCTATGGGATTCAGGTCTGGACTCATTGCTGGCCACCTTAGAAGTCTCCAGTGCTTTCTCTCAAACCATTTTCTAGTGCTTTTTGAAGTGTGTTTTGGGTCATTGTCCTGCTGGAAGACCCATGACCTCTGAGGGAGACCCAGCTTTCTCACAGTGGGCCCTACATTATGCTGCAAAATTTGTTGGTAGTCTTCTGACTTCATAATGCCATGCATACGGTCAAGCAGTCCAGTGCCAGAGGCAGCAAAGCAACCCCAAAACATCAGGGAACCTCCACCATGTTTGACTGAAGGGACCGTGTTCTTTTCTCCTGTAAACTCTATGTTGATGCCTTTACCCAAAAAGCTCTACTTTTGTCTCCTCTGCCCAGAGAACAATCTTCCAAAACGTTTTAGGCTTTTTCAGGTAAGTTTTGGCAAACTCCAGCCTGGTTTTTTTATGTCTCGAGGTAAGAAGTGGGGTCTTCCTGGGTCTCCTACCATACAGTCCCTTTTAATTCAGACGCCGACAGATAGTATGGGTTGACACTGTTGTACCCTCGGACTGCAGGGCAGCTTGAACTTGTTTAGATGTTAGTCGAGGTTCTTTATCCAACATCCGCACAATCTTGCGTTGAAATCTCTTGTCAATTTTTCTTTTCCGTCCACATCTAGGGAGGTTAGCCACAGTGCCATGGGCTTTACACTTCTTGATGACACTGCGCACGGTAGACACAGGAACATTCAGGTCTTTGGAGATGGACTTGTAGCCTTGAGATTGCTCACGCTTCCTCACAATTTGGTTTCTCAAGTCCTCAGACAGTTCTTTGGTCTTCTTTCTTTTCTCCAGGCTCAATGTGGTACACACAAGGACACAGGACAGAGGTTGAGTCAACTTTAATCCATGTCAACTGGCTGCAAGTGGGATTTAGTTATTGCCAACACCTGTTAGGTGCCACAGGTAAGTTACAGGTGCTGCTAATTACACAAATTAGAGAAGCATCACATGATTTTTCGAACAGTGCCAATACTTTAGATCTAGAACGCGGCAAGGGCCCATACATCTGAACAACATGAAAATTGGGCTTAGATCCTAATTTTGCATCGGGGCCCATTGGACTCTAGTTACGCCACTGGCCCTGGTGCCGGAGAAGGTTCAAAGTGACAGCGGCCATTATAAATGCTGCCCCTGTTCCAGATTTTTGCATTGGGAGCAACAAGCTTCAAGTTACGCCTCTGGCTGAAATTAGCCTTCTCTGGTAAATCTCCGATTGCCCCTCTTTCTTCTACATTATGGTGCCCATACTCACTAGATGTCAATCGATTGCTTACATTGGGACCGGACAACTTTTTATTTTGTTGGAATGTGTTCTGAATCTCATCTGATGGTAGATATTAGAAGGACTGGGCATGTTGGAGTTCAACATGTCCAATCCTGAGTTTCCTCAGGAGATAAGTCACCATCAGAGAGATTTCAGGTTTATGGCTACCTTATTGGCTAGAACACAATTAAATAGCAGACAAAGAAATTGTAGATTCAACGGAGTCTTAAGGAACTTACCCAAGACCGGCAAGATCCGACACCAGGTTTCCTAGAGCAGCAGCTGCACATCAAAAAAAAAAAAAAAAAAAAGATTATATTGGAAATAACACATTTATACAATTCAACAATCTTCCAAGTGAGACTCTTTCTGGTCATTAGATGAATTGCATCCTGCATTTTTCACCAGTTTTCCTCTCAGCAGGCTCAACTTTTTTATATTCAGTTGTCTCTGAGCTACTGGGTACAGAAACAGAAGCAACATAGAGAACAATATAGAGCAGCACTGAGCAGTGTGGCTGTGAATGCAGCACAGAGGAGAGACACTTACTAGAAAGCAGTACCCTGCTCTAGATCTTAGCTGCTGAGCTCACCGATTGACTGTCTTGAGCTCAGCAGCTCTAAGGAGATTGTGCTGTCCACATGGATAGAGCTGCTGACGAGACGTCAGCGCCGCAGGTAACTCAGTCTAGTGTATGTGGTGAGCTCCCTCTAGTGGTGGCTGCATCAATATGTTGAGTCCATGCAGATCTGGAGCTCGGTGTCAGTAAAGAATAACTCTGATCACTATAAATGTGTGTATTAAAAAAATTAATTAGTGCTGAAATTTGAAAGTATTACGGGATCCTCCACTATAAGCAATGAGATAGTTGGGAGAACCCAGAACCATCCTTGCATTGCATAGTCGGCCATTTATCTGACTGGTCAGCATGAAATACTACATCTCCCCATTCTGGGAATGTAATAAGCCTCATTCTCAGTATATTATCTTATTATGTCCTGTCCTACACGATCTTGTAAAAAGTCATCATAGCATTTTACCGACCTAGAAACTGCAGTCGCCCGAGAGTCAGAGACGAGATCAAATCATGACTCATTTATGACCCCATCCAGCGCTCTCGCTGCTCGGCGTCCCCAGGGGTGTCGGCGCAGGAAGTCATTATCAACTCGAAAAAAAGAGGTCACCCCTCACCTTTCCAGAAATAGCTGCACTTTCTTATAAAAGCCCCAGAGCTTAGCACCGAACGGTCACACTCGGATCTACACAGCGAGAACACTTGATGGACTCTGGGTCAAGCTGGATGGAACCTGCAGATCTAATGATGTCCCCATACACCCCACCAGAAGATCACAGAAGAGGCAGATCTATCTGGGACACTTGGCAATTTTACCGCCTCCCTCGGGTCCCAAACAGCCCAGAGATGAAAGTTTGGCATTCTAGGTAATCTTTTGAACATTAAAGAGATGCAAAAAGATTTGATCATTGCCTTTATAAAATAAAAGTATAGAGTTTGCTAATGAGTTTCCGTTAGTAAAGACGCCTCCTCGATCACCCGCATAATCTTGGAAGTTGTAGCCCGTCATAAAGTGGTGACGCAGGATCAGGGCTGTATGTTCTGTCCCGTAACTGGACCCAAACACAACGAGGCAAAAGTTTCATATGATCAATGGTCATGTGGATAAAACAGGCAGGATGGTATATTACACAGGACTAAACAAGCATGGGAATGGGGGAAGGTTGAATGCCAGTGTCAGAGAAAAATGAAAATTTATAGACTTCTGAAGGGAGGAGACGTGTCCCCCTCCCACTAAACATAAGAGAAGAGAGAAAGAACTAACACTACAAACTCCCTTAAAGTATTAAAGTAGAACATTAAACATATGGGATTAATTATAGCTGGGAAGAGAAAAACTAATTAAAACTCGGAAAGAGAAAGCAAGCCAACACTCCAACCTTCATTAAAGTAGGGGCCTCCTGCAGTGACTAGATAATTACAACAGGGAGATTTGCTGGGAAGAAGACCACAAGACTAGTATCTGTTTACGCAGAGATGGGGAAGTACCTTCCCCATGGATAAGGCTTCCTCAGATCAAAGAATCTTCTTAGACGTTTTGGAACCAGTGGTCAGTGATGAATATTGTGGTTTTGCATCCATCCAATATTTAAGGGAGATATATTTTTGGCGTCGTAGCGAAGGGACGGACAAAATGCTTTCACTCGCATAACCATATGCCAGTCTAACACCTCCAACATAATAATGGCCTGATGGATGATGCTATAAATGCGATGTTTCATCTCTACATACAGATAAAATCGAGATAAGAAACAGGACTACAATATCTACCGCCTGGGACCTCCAGGGGAGAAGATATCGTGTAAGTTGGGGATCTCATGGAATTGTGGACAACCTAGCACATCCCACAACCAGCCCCCATATGAGCTCATCAAGGGGGATATGTGGGCGTAGCCTTGAACTAATAAAAATCAAAGTTTGGGTGTCTGTCATTGTTCATATTGGAAAACATAGTTCACTGTGCATGTGCTCGATTTTCCCCAATCGGAGAGATTCACTCCACTAAGCTCTGAGACCGTTCCATGACATAAGGTTTAGTAAGTTTTGTTATTCCTTTTTTCTTCATGCGATGGTATATACCGTATTATTTTGCTCCCATCATGTACCATCTTTGTATATGTTTAATAAACACTGGCTACCTTTCCGGATTAAATATATAAGATGTAATAGCTCCGTTCCTCTTGCTCTGTAAACCGCACCCCTAAAGCCATACGCTACCTGCAACGGGTGTCCAATCGGCCTGTCTAAACGGTTGGTGATGGCAGATAGTAGTGTTTTCTTATTTTTTCCCTGTTAGTTTGGAGTTGGCAGTGACCATACCAGGGTAGGTGTATATACCATACGCTCACTGTGAGTCCCTCAATAACTGGCTTAGTAGCGGAAGCAGACGCGGCCTCATTCATAACTTGTCAACCAATTGTGTAATTGTCCTGATGATTGGAGCCAGCGGAGTTGAATCCCCTTAACTGGTGGCAGTGGTTGGATTTGTGCGAACCCCCTTCATTATCCTCGATAGCTGGGACCACATATGCCAAGAGAAGGCAATCTGAAAAATGACTAAATGTCCGGTATGGCGTGCCCACTCCACCATTCAGGAGATCATGGCTTCTGCTAATAGGAACTAATTAGTGAGAATGTTACTTATATATGGTAGCTATGGTAACGATTTTTGCACCGCATGACCACCCCTTTAAATGCATCAGAAATAAAAAAAAAATGTGACAGTTTGCCATAATGTATCAAGTATAATGGATCCAAGCCTGGAGTCAGAGCTGCTAAACTCACAGAGGACTCTTTATATGGGACACAGGTGTCACTTATGATAAACTCTAGATCTAAATAATGTTTCTATTCATTGACAGCAAGTAGAGACTGAGAAATCGTTAATGCATTTAAAAAAGTATATTAAAAAATAATTTATTATATACTGAGCTTTTAAGGAGCTGTGCTGTTTGCAGGCCAGGTGATTGCTGGGTGGAAGGGAGGATTGGGCATGTTGGATTTCAATATGTCTGATCCCTGTCATCTGAACAAGTGTGGAAGCTGTATGGGTGACTTCTGAGCAGAATGTTCTTTACGTGATTTCTGTATGGCGAGGTTTTATGCAAGTAGAGGACAATCTCTATCCATGCCCTAACAATAATAAATACCATTTAAAAAATGACCTGCAGAGCGTCTGTTTTACCTGGCACCACAAGTGCCAGCATGCCACTCCTCCAGAAACTGCACTGCCAAACCAACTTTACAGAAGTAATGGCGAATTCATGGAAATTACGATTTCGGAGATGAGCGAACTAACTGGTAATTAAATGAAAATGATAAAAAAAATTCCACAAATTCTGACAAATCTGGAACTAAGAAATGGTGAGCGGTTCCGATACCTTGTCCTTACCCCACCCCACATACAGACTAGGCTTCCGCCAAAATCCCCCCCGTGCGGAGGAGCCCTGTAGCCTCTTCGGGTGTGCAGACTCTCACCTGCCATTGTGGAAATTCCTAAGAGAGCTCCAATATGGAATTCTATCTGTGTTCCCTGCAAGTAAAACACAAAACATATATATATAATTAGCGAAACAGTACACACTTCGTCCTTTACAGAGGTTCTGCAGCGCTCCAAAACAGCTGATGACGTTTATATAAAAAACTACCTTTTTCAGTTAATATAAATATTCATTCTGATCAATGAAAAAAATCGTTTATATGTTCCATGATGTTTACACAGAAACCATAAACAAGATCCTGGTGACGGATCCAATAATCCGCGCTGATATCAGTCACTCCACATTTTTATTTAATATTTTGTCATACATGCGGCAACGGGAGTTCTAAATTCTTTTTTGCTTGCGTATATATATATAAATTTTTTGCTTTTTATGTTTGTCGGGTCCACAATCAAGCAGCTAATGAATTCAGTTGGTGCTGAGGATTTTTAGAGTAAAGAGGGCTGCTTGCTGGTTTCCAAGTGGTGATTTTTTTTTTCTTCATGTTCTAAAAACAAAAAAAAAAAAGAGAAAAACCTTTAACAAAACCACTAGTATTTGGACGATGATGGATTTTGCCGCCCTCTCCGGTACCGTGAGATTGATGTGGGCGCTCTCAGCTCTAATGTGAGGCTCACAGACTGTCTGATGTCTGGAGGTCATGGACGTCTCCCAATACTGGGTTTCCTCTTTGCCAGGTCGGTTGTTTGGATTTAATTGCTGTAGAGAGAAAAGGTCTTTATTTGTTTTCCAATCTACCGCGTTATCACCATTTTCACAATCTCTGCTCCCTGCGCCTCTGCGGCCCAGGAACTAAACAATGAAGGTCCCCTCAGAGCCGCAGCGAGCAGAGATCGTGAAACGCGTGAGACCTTAAGAAGTGTCCTGGGAGATTATTTTTGCGTTTTAGAATCTCAGAAGTTTTGTTTTGTAAATATGTAGAATATCCCTTTAATAACCTGACAGACAAGGATTCATATTTAAAAGGGAGGGCGATGGGGGGTGGTTATTTAACCATTTACTAGCAGGAGACGACTGGGATGTTCAGTACAGGGATTAACATCTCGTGTCAGGAGGCAGCTGATCAGCGCCGCACACAGATATACACAGACAGATGCTGCAGAGATAATTGACAGGTAGAGCGGTATAATAACCGGCCTCAGGGGAGGCCTCCTGCACCCTAACACTGAGCTAAGGAAAAACTTTAATACCCAAGTCCACCCTGTTACCACAGATACCAAGACAACGTTAGCAAGCATCAGAGAGCCGGGCACAAGCTGAAAACCTAGCATGTAGTGAACGTGTATATATCTATAAACACACGTATACACTAATATATATACACACACACACACATATACACACACACACACGTATACACTAATATGTACAGTTAGGTCCATATATATTTGGACAGAGACAACATTTTTCTAATTTTGGTTCTAGACATTACCACAATGAATTTTAAACAAAACAATTCAGATGCAGTTGAAGTTCAGACTTTCAGCTTTCATTTGAGGGTATCCACATTAAAATTGGATGAAGGGTTTAGGAGTTTCAGCTCCTTAACATGTGCCACCCTGTTTTTAAAGGGACCAAAAGTAATTGGACAATTGACTCCAAGGATATTTCATGGACAGGTGTGGGCAATCCCTTCGTTATGTCATTCTCAATTAAGCAGATAAAAGGCCTGGAGTTGATTTGAGGTGTGGTGCTTGCATTTGGAAGGTTTTGCTGTGAAGGAAACATGCGGTCAAAGGAGCTCTCCATGCAGGTGAAACAAGCCATCCTTAAGCTGCAAAAACAGAAAAAACCCATCTGAGAAATTGCTACAACATTAGGAGTGGCAAAATCTACAGTTTGGTACATCCCGAGAAAGAAAGAAAGCACTGGTGAACTCATCAATGCAAAAAGACCTGGGCGCCCACGGAAGACAACAGTGGTGGATGATCGCAGAATAATCTCCATGGTGAAGAGAAACCCCTTCACAACAGCCAACCAAGTGACCAACACTCTCCAGGAGGTAGGCGTATCAATATCCAAATCTACCATAAAGAGAAGACTGCATGAAAGTAAATACAGAGGGTTCACTGCACGGTGCAAGCCACTCATAAGCATCAAGAATCAAAAGGCTAGACTGGACTTTGCTAAAAAACATCTACAAAAGCCAGCACAGTTCTGGAAGAACATTCTTTGGACAGATGAAACCAAGATCAACCTCTACCAGAATGATGGAAAGAGAAAAGTATGGTGAAGGCGTGGTACAGCTCATGATCCAAAGCATACCACATCATCTGTAAAACACGGCGGAGGCAGTGTGATGGCTTGGGCATGCATGGCTGCCAGTGGCACTGGGTCACTAGTGTTTATTGATGATGTGACACAGGACAGAAGCAGCCGAATGAATTCTGAGGTAGTCAGAGCCATACTGTGTGCTCAGATCCAGCCAAATGCAGCCAAACTGATTGGTCGTCCTGTCATACTACAGATGGACAATGACCCAAAACATAAAGCCAAAGCAACCCAGGAGTTTATTAAAGCAAAGAAGTGGAATATTCTTGAATGGCCAAGTCAGTCACCTGATCTCAACCCAATTGAGCATGCATTTCACTTGTTAAAGACTAAACTTCAGACAGAAAGGCCCACAAACAAACAGCAACTGAAAACCACCGCAGTGAAGGCCTGGCAGAGCAAAAAGGAGGAAACACAGCGTCTGGTGATGGCCATGAGTTCAAGACTTCAGGCAGTCATTGCCAACAAAGGGTTTTCAACCAAGTACTAGGAAATGAACATTTCATTTACAATTATTTAATCTGTCCAATTACTTTTGGTCCCTTTAAAAACAGGGTGGCACATGTTAAGATGCTGAAACTCCTAAACCCTTCATCCAATTTTAATGTGGATACCCTCAAATGAAAGCTGAAAGTCTGAACTTCAACTGCATCTGAATTGTTTTGTTTAAAATTCATTGTGGTAATGTCTTGAACCAAAATTAGAAATGTTGTCTCTGTCCAAATATATATGGACCTAACTGTACAGACATGAAAATAAAGAACTCTGTAATATATCTTATCAGAGAAATCTGCTTCTTTCTCCTCCTGGACTGATTGTTCTCAATTCAGGGGTAAAAGCTGTATTCAGTGAAAACAAAATTTTCCCATTACAGAGATAGGAGATGACAGTTGGTGCTCATAACATTCTATGGAAAGGGACAGCGCTAGAGGAAGAGACGGGCAATCTATGGAGAAGAGAGGAGCTAGAAGAGACGGGCATTCTATGGAGAAGGGAGGAGCTAGAGGAAGAGATGGGCATTCTATGAACAGAGGAGGAACTAGAGGAAGAAATGGGCATTCTATGGACGGGGAGGAGCTAGAGGAAGAGACGGACATTCTATGCACAGGGGAGGAGCTAGAGAATACACGGACATTCTATGGAGAGGGGAAGAACAAGAGGAAGACACGGACATTCTACGGAGAGGTGAGGAGCTAGAGGAAGACACGGACATTCTACATAGAGGGAAGGAGCTAGAGAATACATGGATTTTCTATGGAGAGGGGAAGAGCTAGAGGAAGCCAGACATTATATGGAGTGGGGAGGAGCTAGAGGAAGACAGACATTCTATAGAAAGGGGAGGAGCTAGAGGAAGACAGACATTCTATAGAAAGGGGATGAGCTAGAGGAAGACAGACATTCTATGGAGAGGGGATGAGCTAGAGGAAGACAGACATTCTATGGAGAGGGGAGGAGCTAGAGAAAGACACGGACATTCTATTGAGAGGGGAAGAGCTAGAGGAATACACGGACATTCTATGGAGAGGGGAGCAGCTAGAGGAAGACAGATATTCTATGGAGAGGGGAGGAGCTAGAGGAAGACACGGATATTCTATGGAGAGGGGAGGAGCTAGAGGAAGACACGGATATTCTGCTGCAGGTTCTGCTGAAACGACAATTACAGCGTAAATTCTAATGCAGCTAATAAACACGTTAATATTGCTCCAGCAACCACATCAGTATTATGTAGCTGCCAGGAGAGAGTCCTGTGATTTGCTTCCTACCTGTTCAGCTCTATTGATTAGCTGGCTTGGCATCATGTAGTCACTGCAGCATGATACGCACCAGGCCAGCTGATCAAAAGGAAAGCCGGGAATGCCGGCAGCCACAGTACACGGATGTGGACACTGGACTATGGTGCTGCCAATCGATTCGCTCATCTCTAATTATTACTACTATTTATAAATTGTAGTAAAAAGAAACACACGCAATGATCACAACATGCTAAAACGTTGTATTAAGAAGAAAAAGCAAAAAAGAAAAAACCCTGAAAGATTCTTTAAAATAAATCTGCAATTATTTAAAAAAAAATAAAATATACGATTATTAAAGTAAATGACTACGGCCCAGATTCATACAGAGAGGTGTTTCGTATACCTGTATTGACCCGTAGGATGCCAAAGTCTCCATAGGTGGACACTTATGGATATGAATGTGTGCTTATTGTGGGAAATCTTTACTTTCACTGCTCTGCATTATTAATGGGTTCTTCAACACACTGACAAATATGGTTGGACCCCCACAAAGCCCGAGAATGGGGGCTAATCAGCCACTGCTGAACTTTCTCTCTATAAGTCTGCAAAGGAAAGCCAAGCTTTTGGGAATAATGCTAAGGGTATGTGACATGGCATCTTACACCCGGCGTATAACATCCAAGCTCACTGCCCCCAGTATATAACCTCCGGCCCACAGCCATTACTTATACCTGTGCGGTCCTATAATAGAAGCCACCGGGGTAAGAAGGCCGTCCATGAACTTTCTTCTCCCATCACGTGTGAGTGATATTGCGAAGTGGAAGGAACCGCAGCAACTCAGCCACGAAGTGGAGACCCCGTAATGTTACAGAGCGGGGGACCGAGTGCTGAGGAGCAGAGGGCAGAAGTCACCACCGCTCTGCTGACTCCAGACCTCCTCTGGTATTAAAATCAGTACAAACCGTGCACCCCCCGTCAGGAGCTTTAAGGGCGTGCAGCTACATGCAGCCTTACATCACCAAGCACAATGCTGAGCATCGGATTGAGTGGTATAAAGCCGCCACCACTGGACTCTGGAGGAAACGTGTTCTGTGCATTGACGGATCACACTTCTCTTTCTGGTATCTGTACAGTTTGGTGGAGGAGGATAATGCTATGGTCATGGCTTTCAGGGTTTGGCCTCAGCCCGTTAGTTCTAGACAAAAGCAGAATGTGATTTCATGCCGGCACAGAACTATATGATAAATATGTGGCTTTACTCCCAGCACACTGACATCTGTGAAAAGACATAAGTATCATCTATCAGAAGATTCGGCCGGAGGCCTAGGCTATTCACGTGTGACATGTCCTAGCGTGACCTCCCTGGAGTCTGTCCTTCCAGGAGAGAAAGTCAATTGTGTTACTAAAAAAAAGTAAGAAACTATGGAAGACGTAGCGGCGTGACGGCACACTCTCCGCGCTGCGCACAACTCTTAGGCTATGTGCCCAACGTTGAAGAAATGCTGCAGAATTGTCCGCAGCATTTCCGCAACTCCCCGCCGCTGCTAAAACGCATGTGGAATTTGCATGCATTTTCCCGCAAAACACAAGCGTTTTTAGCTTGCAGAATGCGTGCGCTTTTCCAAGCGATTTAATAATAATAATAATCTTTATTTATATAGCGCCAACATATTCCGCAGCGCTTTACAGTTTAACAGTTTCAAAACACAAGTCATAAGTAACAACGTTAACAATACAATAATTAAAGCAAAATAAGACGACCCTGCTCGTGAGAGCTTACAATCTACAATGAGGTGGGAGAGATACAGAGTACAGGTGTGTATTTACAATGGTGTATTTACAATGATGGTCCAGCCATCTTGAGGGAGTGAGGGATGGATGGAGATAGTGAACGGGGTACACACGCACACTTACACATAGAATGACTTTCATTAGTGAACGTGATAGGCCGCTCTGAACAAATGTGTTTTGAGGGAGCGCCTAAAACTATGCAAATTGTGAATACTCCTAATTCTTGGGGTAGAGCATTCCAGAGGATTGGGGCATCGCAGGAGAAGTCTTGGAGTCGGGAGTGGGAGGTGCAGATTAGTGCAGAGGTTAGTCGAAAGTCTTTTGCAGAGCGCAGCGGTCAGTTAGGACGATAGACAGAAATGAGGGAGGAGGTGTAGGGGGTGCTGCACTGTGGAGAGTTTTGTGGGTGAGAACAAGTACTTTAAATTGGATCCTATAATGAATGGGCAGCCAATGTAAGGACTGGCGAAGAGCGGACGTGTCCGAGTACCGATTAGCCAGATGGACGATCCTGGCTGCTGCATTAAGTATGGACTGGAGAGGGGATAGTCAACGGGGAGGCCAATTAATAGAGCGTTGCAGTAATCCAGGCGGGAGAGGATCAAGACGACTGAGGGTTTTGTTGTTTCCATGGTGAGAAAAGGGATGGATTCTAGAGATGATCTTTAGATGTAAGTGGCAAGAGTGGGCAAGAGATTGTATATGGGATGTGAAGGAGAGATTGGTGTCAAACATAACACCCGGACAGCGCGCCTGCTGCCGCGGTGTTATTATAGTGCCACCCACGGAGAGGGAAAAGTCCGATTTAGGGATTTGAAGCATCGCTTGGAAAAGTGATTGACAGGTTGGTCAAGCAGCCTTTGACAAGTGTGACCAACTTTTTACTATTGAGGCTGCCTATGCAGCCTCAATAGTAAAAGATAGAATGTTAAAAATAATAGAAAATAGAGATATACTTACCCTCTGTCGGCAAGTTCCGTTCACAGTGTTGCATTGCGTGAATAACCTCTGATGACGTAGCGGTATATATTATATATACAGTAGATGTAAATATATATATATATATATATATATATATATATATATATACACACATGCACATATACATGCATACATCCCGCCCTATATACACTGCATGAGCCCCAACAAGTCTCCCCATGTGCCGCATGTCGCCGTCATATGCAGCCCCATGTGCGCAGCACCATGGCACCTCCCCCATGTGCGCAGCACCATGGCACCTCCCCCATGTGCGCAGCACCATGGCACCTCCCCCATGTGCGCAGCACCATGGCACCTCCCCCATGTGCGCAGCACCATGGCACCTCCCCCATGTGCGCAGCACCATGGCACCTCCCCCATGTGCGCAGCACCATGGCACCTCCCCCATGTGCGCAGCACCATGGCACCTCCCCCATGTGCGCAGCACCATGGCACCTCCCCCATGTGCGCAGCACCATGGCACCTCCCCCATGTGCGCAGCACCATGGCACCTCCCCCATGTGCGCAGCACCATGGCACCTCCCCCATGTGCGCAGCACCATGGCACCTCCCCCATGTGCGCAGCACCATGGCACCTCCCCCATGTGTGCAGCACCATGGCACCTCCCCCATGTGTGCAGCACCATGGCACCTCCCCCATGTGTGCAGCACCATGGCACCTCCCCCATGTGTGCAGCACCATGGCACACCCCCCATAGCCTGCCCATGCCCACCCAAACAGCCCATACACACGAGAAAAAAAAACAAAAAAAAAAAAAAACACACCACATTCAACTAGGGCCCGTTCCCCGGCGCTCTGCTTCTCTCCCTGCCTCCAGTGTACTGACTCTCCAGAGTACATAGCTGACGCGATGCAATGACGTCATTGCGTCAGCTGTTTCACACGCTGATTGGTGGAGGAAGTGGACGGGTGCCCCACCTCCACCAAAAAGGTCAGTGGCGCAGTGCAGAGCCGCAGATGGAGACAGCGAGCGGGCGGAAACGGTGAGGCCCGTAGACCTCTCATTTCCAGCCCCACAGCTGTCTTGGTCCGTGGGCCGCACTTTGCCCAGGTCTGTTCTAGGGTGTGTCTTTAGTCTGCTCTGTATAATTCCTCCGAGCCACGCCCCTAAGGAAAGACTAAGAAAACAAAAAATAGTACTTAATTTAAAAGTAAACTGACACCCATTTAGATGCCGCTGTCAATCTCCACACCCCACTCACCCCCCCACCCAAAAAAAAAAAAAATGAAAAAACAAACTAGTAAGTTGACCAAAATGTTAATAAGAATAAAGCATCTAAGTAATGGTAATGACCTAACAAGTCGAGTCGCTAAGTCATTTTTACGAATGCTCTTAAAACTAAAAACACAAGCAAAAGTCAGAATTGCATATTGTCAATAACTCACCGCTGTAAAGTTTTTCTTCCCCATTTTTAAGTACATTAGATGGCGTCATCCAAAACTAGAACTAGCTGGCATAAAACGAGGCCTCACATTGTCATATTAATGGAAAAATTTAAAAATAGTAAAATATTTAAAAAAATAAGAAAATGAAAGATGCAAAAATGAAAAATCACCTGATACTGAAAGGGTTAAAAATGTTTCGCCAATGTTGCTAACAGGAAACCATCAGCAAGTACATCACAATGGTGACAGAGAAGCAAATTTAAAGGTCCGGACACCGCACCACGTAAAGGTCCGGACACCGCACCACGTAAAGGTCCGGACACCGCACCACGTAAAGGTCCGGACACCGCACCACGTAAAGGTCCGGACACCGCACCACGTAAAGGTCCGGACACCGCACCACGTAAAGGTCCGGACACCGCACCACGTAAAGGTCCGGACACCGCACCACGTAAAGGTCCGGACACCGCACCACGTAAAGGTCCGGACACCGCACCACGTAAAGGTCCGGACACCGCACCACGTAAAGGTCCGGACACCGCACCACGTAAAGGTCCGGACACCGCACCACGTAAAGGTCCGGACACCGCACCACGTAAAGGTCCGGACACCGCACCACGTAAAGGTCCGGACACCGCACCACGTAAAGGTCCGGACACCGCACCACGTAAAGGTCCGGACACCGCACCACGTAAAGGTCCGGACACCGCACCACGTAAAGGTCCGGACACCGCACCACGTAAAGGTCCGGACACCGCACCACGTAAAGGTCCGGACACCGCACCACGTAAAGGTCCGGACACCGCACCACGTAAAGGTCCGGACACCGCACCACGTAAAGGTCCGGACACCGCACCACGTAAAGGTCCGGACACCGCACCACGTAAAGGTCCGGACACCGCACCACGTAAAGGTCCGGACACCGCACCACGTAAAGGTCCGGACACCGCACCACGTAAAGGTCCGGACACCGCACCACGTAAAGGTCCGGACACCGCACCACGTAAAGGTCCGGACACCGCACCACGTAAAGGTCCGGACACCGCACCACGTAAAGGTCCGGACACCGCACCACGTAAAGGTCCGGACACCGCACCACGTAAAGGTCCGGACACCGCACCACGTAAAGGTCCGGACACCGCACCACGTAAAGGTCCGGACACCGCACCACGTAAAGGTCCGGACACCGCACCACGTAAAGGTCCGGACACCGCACCACGTAAAGGTCCGGACACCGCACCACGTAAAGGTCCGGACACCGCACCACGTAAAGGTCCGGACACCGCACCACGTAAAGGTCCGGACACCGCACCACGTAAAGGTCCGGACACCGCACCACGTAAAGGTCCGGACACCGCACCACGTAAAGGTCCGGACACCGCACCACGTAAAGGTCCGGACACCGCACCACGTAAAGGTCCGGACACCGCACCACGTAAAGGTCCGGACACCGCACCACGTAAAGGTCCGGACACCGCACCACGTAAAGGTCCGGACACCGCACCACGTAAAGGTCCGGACACCGCACCACGTAAAGGTCCGGACACCGCACCACGTAAAGGTCCGGACACCGCACCACGTAAAGGTCCGGACACCGCACCACGTAAAGGTCCGGACACCGCACCACGTAAAGGTCCGGACACCGCACCACGTAAAGGTCCGGACACCGCACCACGTAAAGGTCCGGACACCGCACCACGTAAAGGTCCGGACACCGCACCACGTAAAGGTCCGGACACCGCACCACGTAAAGGTCCGGACACCGCACCACGTAAAGGTCCGGACACCGCACCACGTAAAGGTCCGGACACCGCACCACGTAAAGGTCCGGACACCGCACCACGTAAAGGTCCGGACACCGCACCACGTAAAGGTCCGGACACCGCACCACGTAAAGGTCCGGACACCGCACCACGTAAAGGTCCGGACACCGCACCACGTAAAGGTCCGGACACCGCACCACGTAAAGGTCCGGACACCGCACCACGTAAAGGTCCGGACACCGCACCACGTAAAGGTCCGGACACCGCACCACGTAAAGGTCCGGACACCGCACCACGTAAAGGTCCGGACACCGCACCACGTAAAGGTCCGGACACCGCACCACGTAAAGGTCCGGACACCGCACCACGTAAAGGTCCGGACACCGCACCACGTAAAGGTCCGGACACCGCACCACGTAAAGGTCCGGACACCGCACCACGTAAAGGTCCGGACACCGCACCACGTAAAGGTCCGGACACCGCACCACGTAAAGGTCCGGACACCGCACCACGTAAAGGTCCGGACACCGCACCACGTAAAGGTCCGGACACCGCACCACGTAAAGGTCCGGACACCGCACCACGTAAAGGTCCGGACACCGCACCACGTAAAGGTCCGGACACCGCACCACGTAAAGGTCCGGACACCGCACCACGTAAAGGTCCGGACACCGCACCACGTAAAGGTCCGGACACCGCACCACGTAAAGGTCCGGACACCGCACCACGTAAAGGTCCGGACACCGCACCACGTAAAGGTCCGGACACCGCACCACGTAAAGGTCCGGACACCGCACCACGTAAAGGTCCGGACACCGCACCACGTAAAGGTCCGGACACCGCACCACGTAAAGGTCCGGACACCGCACCACGTAAAGGTCCGGACACCGCACCACGTAAAGGTCCGGACACCGCACCACGTAAAGGTCCGGACACCGCACCACGTAAAGGTCCGGACACCGCACCACGTAAAGGTCCGGACACCGCACCACGTAAAGGTCCGGACACCGCACCACGTAAAGGTCCGGACACCGCACCACGTAAAGGTCCGGACACCGCACCACGTAAAGGTCCGGACACCGCACCACGTAAAGGTCCGGACACCGCACCACGTAAAGGTCCGGACACCGCACCACGTAAAGGTCCGGACACCGCACCACGCTAACAGTTTCCAGCATCTACAAATCTGTTCAATACGATGGACAAAGTCAAACAACAAACTGAAAAATAAAATAAAAATAAGTGAAGAAAAAGAAAACATATTACAAATATTCATCTAAAGGTGACGATTCAGAAGAGAAATAAAAGAAAACAAAGCCCTTACCGCAGCGATCATAATAGCGTTATCCAAAAAGCCGAAGCCAATAAACGGTAGTGCGTTGTGGACGAAAACTGGAATACAAAGAGGAAAAATCAGAACGGTAACAATTAGAAAGCACTATAGCCGTACTATGGAATTAATGGCGGTAGAGAATTAGAAAAACATGGCTGGTTAAATAAGAAAAACAGCGCCACACAAGACCAACGGTCGCATCTGGTAGTGCAGGTCATAACTATTGAAGTCAATCATCTAAGCTGCAATACCGCACACAACCTGTGGACAAGAGTGGCGCTGTTTTTGGAAAGGAAAAGTCCACTTTAAAAATGTTATTCAGCTACTTCTCAGATCTAGAACAAATCTAGTCCCAATCATGACTCCTGTACCCTGCTCTCCCAGGACCCTGCATGACGTGATCCCCATACAGGATTATGGAAGAGCAGCATTACAACCCCCTATTAAAGCAGTAATGGTGGCCACCCAGTGTGAGGATGACTCCAAGACTGAAATGTACTAGGGTGGGGGGTTTAGGTGAAGTCTTTAAAAAAAAAAAAAAAAGGATCGATACTATATATAAATTTTGCTCATTTTTATCTTGTAGGAAATTTAATGACAAATGGCACCAAACTGAGAATGTAAATACCGTGACATCTCTGTCCGGGTGACCTTTAGAAGGTAAAGAGCCATTATTAAATAGTAACATGTGGGTGCGGATCAGTGGGAAAGTCACATTTATTTTCACATTTAAATGGAAATTTAACCATAGATCTTCTACAACTATCATCTGAGCGCTCTGTCGGTAGGAGGTGAGCTGTGACATCCCCTATTGTGAATGGTGGATCCTGTGTTATCTACTGTATATAGAGGTGTTATCAGTCATTGTACAGGAGGTGAGCTGTGACATCCCCTATTATGAATGGGGGAGCCTGTGTTATCTACTTTATATAGCGGTGTTATCAGTCATTGTACAGGAGGAGGTGGTGAGCTGTGACATCCCCTATTGTGAATGGTGGATCCTGTGTTATCTACTGTATATAGCGGTGTTATCAGTCATTGTACAGGGGGAGGAGGTGAGCTGTGACATCACATAGTTGCAAGAGTTGCCAGGGAGATAACTGCAAGATGTCAGGATTTTTTATTAAATATAGTGATTTGTCAAATTAGAAAAACATAAAACCTTGTTTTACGAAGACACATAGCCTTGAATCTAGACATTATGTATAGGCCTCAGATGTACACGGCCCATCGTGCTCCCACCCATAACAGTATAATCCTATGGAAGTCTTACCGTGCTTCAGCTGTTTGGAGGAAGGTGGGGCGGCTTCAAGTTGTTCTGGGAGACAATAAAAGAAGATATATTAAGTAACTGCTGCAGCAAATTCTATATGATAATATAGAGCAATCTGCGGGAAGGGCTGGCACAGTAATTACACTGCTGGCTGCCAACGTCTACACCCGGCCCATGGGAAGCCGTCCCCAGGCTGAGTGCTGGGTAATTATATGAACATCTCAGCCGAGGCTTCAGCTTATGACAAATCATCTATGGAGAAACAAACCGGCAGAAAAGGCTTCAGTGTACAAAAAGCGGGATGTATCACCCCGCCATATAGCGCCACATACAGCTGCCATCAGGGAATCATGCCTCTTCCTACTGACCTTTCAATCCTTGGAGGGGTTTTCCTCCTTCTAAAGAAACATTTATGGACTAAGGACATTGATTACCTATAATTGTGGCGGGTCACCAATAACAGATCAGTGGAGATCACACACCTAGATCCCCCACTGATCAGCCTGCAACAGGTCCCTCGGGGCCGGACGTACACAATGTATCTGCAGAACAGCATCGTACAGCAAGTAGTGACCAATCCTGTGTACTGCAACACAGCTCCCATTGAAGTAAACAGGAGATGAGCTGTAATAAGCGACAACGGCCACTATATGGATGGAGCTCGGGACACTTTTTCCAATGGCACAAGGAGCTGCCAAGAGCTGATCCATGGGGGGTACAGGATGCCGGACCCCCACGATCTTATATTGGTGACCTTAGGATAGATCAATAACAGAAAAATCCTTGACATCCTCCTTTAAATACAACTAAATGATAGGAATATATTCATTTGGAGCATGTATATGTCGTCTTTGCTCTGGAATCGTTGGCAAAATTCTAAGGCGGAACTTTGGCTTTCCTTTTAATGAGGTTGGTCCGCAAATTAAAATATTAGCACGTCCCAATGCGGCAGAGAACAAAGCGATCTAAGGCCCCTCCTGAACAGATTGGGCTTTACAGGTCTGCAAAATGTGGATTCCTAGCAGCACGATTATTTAGTGCAGCTTTGGATGTGAGTAGAGCAGAACACTTTTCTTATGTTCCGACATCTCCGGTTATTCTAAGCTGAGTAATCAGATTCCCGGCACAGTCAGAATGGAAATGGCTCTGAATTATGAGCAGCTGATAATGATCCAAGTCATGGAATGTCCTGCAGTGACCGGCTGCCGATCTACAGCAGCGAGTCAGAAAATAAATGCAGAACTCTGGACTAAGATGGTGGAGGAAAGTCAGGAGGCTGCAGAGGTCGAGTCATTCAGCGGCTGCCAATCTCTAGGCACTAGAATATGACGTGACTAGTATAATAACATGATGTAGCCGACAGAAGTCCAGGAAAAAGCAGAACCCAACACTATCAGGTGCTCAATTTACTATTTTTTTTTTAAAACAAACAATATTGCTGTAATGTAACTGCCACAAATTTACAATTTTGGTAAATTAGAAGCAATTTTCATTATTATTGATCAGCTTTTGCAAAGTTTTCCACGTTATTTTCCTTCCTGAAACGCCACGCTATAAAGTGCCGTTTTACTTGCTTAGTTGATGCTCTTTTAGAAGCTGCTTTGAACTGCTGCTCTAGCAAGAATCTATGTTCGAATGCTACTTACAAAAAAAAACCACAATCGCTATGTGTGCTTCTCTGCTCTCTTCCCCCATGCTCAGGTTGCGAACTAGTATGTAAAATGTTTGAGTGCAGATCAGATTCTTGCTAGATCAGCAGGTCAAAGCAGCTTCTAAAAGAGTGTGAACAACAAAGGCAAAACAGAACTTATAGCATGGTATCAGAGAGAAAGAAGCAAAATAAGCTAACTATAAGGTATCCCACTGCATGCACCCCAGTGATAGACCTAAAAGTGAGATTATGGAGCCTGAAAGTCAAAAGTTCCAAACATTGTTTCCCTGTTTTTGTCAGTGTAAACCAGGCTCAGGCAGAAAATGGGTGAAGAAAATCATTACTATGACTCAAATACGATAAATATGAAGATGAGGAATGGCAAAGAATACGCCGCTGTACACTCATGGGCAGAGCGCTGCCATCCTCAGGAGAAAACTGATAAAAATACGCGATTGTGGGTTTCATCACCTGGAACAATTCCATCCAGCATCAGCACATTCCTGGGACACATTGCTTCCTTCTTGCTATAAATCCTCTAAACCTGTTATTTTTGGAGATCGTACAGGCCGGACACTACATGCTTTCTGCTCATCCCTAACGTTTTATGGCCAACAATACAATTTTATAGGGAATCTGTCACCAGTTTTTTGGCCTATCAACTAAAAATATCATCTAATAGAGTGTGAGCTATACATTCCCCAACTACTTGTGAAACCCCGACTCCCCATAAACCCCCCATAAAAACCTTTTTTATTGCTCCCGCGCTGTATGTAAATATCCTCGGTCCGGTCTGATGGGCATTGGTTCTGGTCCCTCTCTCCACCCCAAATTGGAGTGCTGCACGCATTCCGTTCTGTGAATAGCACGCGTAAAAGTCCTGTTGCTCGCGTTCAGGTCCCGCGCGTGCGCAGTATGATAGCCCAACTGCGGACAAAGCCGCATTAGTATGCATGCACCGGCGAACTATGTCCCGGAACACAGCGAAATACTTCCGGGACATAGTACTTTCAGCGCATGTTCACTAATGCTTTTTGGCTTTGCCCGCAGTTGGGCTATCATACTGCGCACGCGCGGGACCTGAACGCAAGCAACACTATTCACAGAACAGAATGCGTGCAACACGCCGATTTGGGGTGGAGAGAGGGACCAGAACCAACGCCCATCGGACCGGACCGAGGATATTTACATACAGTGCGGGAGCAATAAAAAGGTTTTTATGGGGGATTCATGGGGAGTCAGGGTGTTTCACAAGTAGTTGGGGAATGTCTAGCTCACACTATTAGATGATATTTTTAGTTGATAGGCCAAAAAACTGGTGACAGATTCCCTTTAACTATATTACCTGTGATCTAAGGGGTTAGAGTGTCTCCTTGTGGAAAGTAACAATCCATGCCTGGCATGCCAGAGTGAGGAGACTTATAAGCCATGAATGCTCCTCTGGGAAATTAAATAACTATCGCCACCTATTGGAAGCCATGATCCTAAAAGTAGATGTCGACTCTTTAAGAAACTATTTACATATTTAATCTCTCAGGAGAAGCATGCAAGACTCATAAGTCTCCTCACTCTGACGTGCCAGGCTTGGCTTGTCACTCTCCACAAGGAGAAACGTTACCCCTTAAACACCAGTACAGAGCCTCTCATCTAGCTAAATTATCTGTCATACTTTGCATTGATGAGGGGCAACACCCCGAAACATTGTGTCTGCAAATTGAGATTCTGGTTTGACTGTCATCCCAAGGCTCGTTAAAGGGTCGACATTGACTTTTAGGATCCCTGCTTCCTATAGGGGGCGTTAGAGTTCTATTCCTCTTCCACTCTGAAGAGTCAATTTACATATTTAATAATTATTCCTAAAGGTTATCAATTTTGTAAATATTATATTTTGCTCTTTTTCTGTTTTCTCTATTGAGGGCAACATCCCAGACCCCAAATCAGCTGTAACCTGTGGCTAGTCCTGAAAGTGAGCATTACAATTCCCTGTAGCGCCACCATAGGAGAATTAAAGCATTACACAGCGTCTTACTGTGGATATTTTTTTCTGCCTAAATGCAATAATTTTTTAATTGAGTTTTATTCACAAACTAGCTGAAGAGCCCGGCGCTGCCCAGGCATAGTAACTAACTGTGGTTAGTTATAGCAAATTATAATTATCCTCCATCCCATAGTCCCGTGCCCATATACCCATCATACATATCCACCATCCCATAGGCCCGTGCCCATATACCCATCATACATATCCTCCATCCCATAGTCGAGTGCCCATATACCCATCACACATCCTTCATCTCATAGTCCCGTGCCCATATACCCATCATACATATTCGCCATCTCATAGTCCCATGCCCATATACCCATCATACATCCTTCATCCCATAGTCCCATGCCCATATACCCATCACACATCCTCCATCCCATAGTCCCATGCCCATACACCCATCACACATCCTCCATCCCATACCCATACTCCCATCACACATCCTCCATCCCATAGTCCCATGCCCATATACCCATCATACATATCCTCCATCCCATAGTCAAGTGCCCATATACCCAGCATACATATCCGCTATCCCATAGTCCCATACCCATATACCCGTCATACATATCCTCCATCCCATAGTCCCATACCCATATACCCGTCATACATATCCTCCATTCCATAGTCCCGTGCCCATATACCCATCATACATATCCTCCATCCCATAGTCCCATACCCATATACCCGTCATACATATCCTCCATTCCATAGTCCCGTGCCCATATACCCATCATACATATCCTCCATCCCATAGTCCCGTGCCCATATACCCGTCATACATATCCTCCATCCCATAGTCCAGTTCCCATATACCCATCACACATCCTCCATCCCATTGTCAACCATTATGACATCATAATGAGCGGCGGGGCTTGCAACCTATGACGACATCAGTGTCGCCATGGCAACCATTATGACATCATAATAAGGGGCGGGGCTTGATACACACTTTTTCCCCCATTATGTAGATAGGGGCAAAATTGTTTGGTGAATTGGAACGCGCGGGGTTAAAATTTCGCCTCACAACATAGCCTAGGACGCTCTTTGGGTCCAGACGTGTGACTGTGCCAAATTTTGTGTCTGTAGCTGCGACGGTGCGGATGCCAATCCCGGACAAACACACACACTTGAGCTTTATATATTAGATGTCACACTGCTTTTACGGGCTCTTTGTTTTCCTGTACTATCAACTTTTATGTGGTCTGAGGCCATAAATCTGCTCTGTAAAAGGGGGATAAAAGAGTTCCAAATGCTCCTGTTGGAACGAGGTCACTGATGGATTCTCAGCTGACTGATTCTGCAACCAGCAATAGACAGCATAAGCAGCTACAGAAAGCAAATGGTGCAAAATTTGTAATGGAACCCAATAGGAACAAATGTTTTGGGGGGTTTTTTAGCGCAAAATAGACATTTAAGTAAAAAAAAAAAAAAAAAGAAACTAGATGCACTTTGTAGCTACACTAGAATGGCATATCTGACTTGTAATACCGTATTGGAAACAGTTCGGAATCTAGATTTAGGAGGAAGGAATGGGGCATGGGCAGGGTTAGAAATAAATGTCATGTCCGAAAACAAATTCTCCAGGAGGACAATTTCTAAAAGTTGGCAAATATGTAGAATAATATTGCCAACCACCACTGTCAGCAGTCTTGACCACCAGATTGCCGCTGTCGTATTTCTAAAGCAGGCTGTGAAATGATGCAGCCCCGTGATTGGTTATGAACATCTGTCCCATTGGTGACAAGTTGGGAAAGTTGCTAAAAATGAGGTTTGTTTGTTTTTTTAGTTTGTTTGGTTTTGTTTGTTTTTTTTTTAAGCCTGATGGCCACAGTCATTTAATCACCTGTGAAAAAAAGGGGACAGAGGCAATTAATCGTCACAAATAACATTAGTGTCAGCTTTAGGGAGCAAACACAGTCCGTGAGCAATTATCCCAGCACAAAGCGAAACGTCAGAGAGCCGAGAAACTGCAGAGTCAGGGCGATATCAGAAAGGACGAGGGACGGAAATGCTGACATGTGTCCCGTACGGATTTGTCAATAGAAATGCTTAGAACTTATATATTAACCAGACACGGGGCAAATATAAAATGCTGAGCGGCCAACATACAATAAACAGGTAACATGGACGAACAACCAAGAAGCCTACAACTGATCTTGAAAAAAAGTCACAAAACTGAACACGAGATTCTTAGCTTAACACTCAGATCAGACTGCATGAAGTCCACCGCCACGTGACAGAAGAACCTCATGGTGGGTTCCTAATCTTAAAGGGGTTGTCCAGGCTTGGGGCTCAAGTTTGCAGTCACTTGTAGTGTGTGTACTGTCAGAATTCTCTGATGTCAGCACCGCGACCACAAGTATGTGATTTGAATACACACGGTCACGTACCGACTAGTTGTGGGCGGTCTCACTTAATACAAGTGAATTGAGCGAGGCCGGAAACGTCTAGTCAGAATGTGGCCGGTGTACACTCCGTGGCTTTCTTCTACAGTCACAGACAGCACACAATGTACAGGTGAGACAGTTATAAATTAAACAATTATAAATTTGAAATTCAAAACTGTAACTGCCCTTGTTGCCGTTAGCAACCCATCACCTCCTTCATTTTAACAGAACAATAGTTTAAAATAAAATCTAAGCTTCAGTTGCTACAGGCAACAAGGTGTTCTCGTTTTGGACATTTTGGCCCGAAATACCAATATAGGCTCTGGTTTAATGCTTCATCATTGAAGCAGAAAGAAGAACATGGCGGCATACTGGATTTGATGCATTACCCATATCAAAGAAACCTGTACTGTTATGGTGTCTGTCATTTTGACAGGAAGAGTAGCGATGTGGACACTGCCTCTGACCCTGTGCATGTTTTTCTAGTTGCAGCTAGGTGAAGCGATGATGAGAATATTTCCCAACATTAAACAGTCACTGGAGGAGACTATTCAACTTTACTGTGTAGCTTGGGGCATGGTCAGCAGAGTCATCTCATTGTCAATACAAAGCAGGGCCAGCGGAGTAATTTCATTATTAACAGAGAGTAAGAGTAAAATAAGTAATCTCACAATCATCTGAGTGCATGGTGAGTAGAGTCATCTCAATATCATTCGAGGGGACGGTCAGCACAGTCATATCATTTGAGGAAAGTGATGGGAAGAGTTCTCAATTTTATTCAAGAACATGGTAAGCAGAGATATCACATAGGACATGGTCAACACAACGCAGTCATGTTATAAAAAGAGGGCAGGAGCAACAGAGACATCACATTAGCACTTAAAAGCAGGGTCAGCAGAGCCATCCCACATCAATGGAGGGCAGGGTCAGCAGAGCCATCCCACATCAATGGAGGGCAGGGTCAGCAGAGCCATCCCACATCAATAGAGGGCAGGGTCAGCAGAGCCATCCCACATCAATAGAGGGCAGGGTCAGCAGAGCCATCCCACATCAATAGAGGGCAGGGTCAGCAGAGCCATCCCACATCAATAGAGGGCAGGGTCAGCAGAGCCATCCCACATCAATAGAGGGCAGGGTCAGCAGAGCCATCCCATATCAATAGAGGGCAGGGTCAGCAGAGCCATCCCATATCAATAGAGGGCAGGGTCAGCAGAGCCATCCCATATCAATAGAGGGCAGGGTCAGCAGAGCCATCCCATATCAATAGAGGGCAGGGTCAGCAGAGCCATCCCATATCAATAGAGGGCAGGGTCAGCAGAGCCATCCCATATCAATAGAGGGCAGGGTCAGCAGAGCCATCCCATATGAATAGAGAGCAGGGTCAGCAGAGCCATCCCATATCAATAGAGGGCAGGGTCAGCAGAGCCATTCCATATCAATAGAGGGCAGGGTCAGCAGAGCCATCCCATATCAATAGAGGGCAGGGTCAGCAGAGCCATCCCATATCAATAGAGGGCAGGGTCAGCAGAGCCATCCCATATGAATAGAGGGCAGGGTCAGCAGAGCCATCCCATATGAATAGAGAGCAGGGTCAGCAGAGCCATCCCATATCAATAGAGGGCAGGGTCAGCAGAGCCATCCCATATCAATAGAGGGCAGGGTCAGCAGAGCCATCCCATATCAATAGAGGGCAGGGTCAGCAGAGCCATCCCATATCAATAGAGGGCAGGGTCAGCAGAGACATCCCATATCAATAGAGGGCAGGGTCAGCAGAGACATCCTATATCAATAAAGGGCAGGGTCAGTAGAGTCATCCCATATCAATAGAGGGCAGAGTCAACAGTCACGTCATTCGTCAACAGGCTTAGTAGAGTTATCTCATCAACAGGGGGCAGAGAAATCTTAATATCACAAAAAAGCAGGGTGAGCAGGATCCTCTAATTAAACCACTCACATCAAAATTTGTATCCTCTTAATTAACTGGGTAGAAAGGCAAAATGAGCAATTTTAAGCGCACAGTGCTATATATGACATCTGCAATATATTAAGAGAATAAAAACTTTGATGGGAGGACAATGAGGAGGAGAAGGAGGAGCAGCAGCGCTGCTTTAATGACAGCTGCACTGTATAGAGGACTAGATCAGGACAGCCATTCTATATGCATAAAGCTGTGTATGCAGCTCCAGTGCCGCTCCCTGCTCACCATCTGTACTCAACCTCTCCCTGGAGACGCATCATTTTCTGACCATTAATGGTCAATATACACTGCAAGTTCTCAGTCTGCCAGTGCACACCAGTCCACAGATCTCTATCAGGCCCAAGGATCCCGAAAGAGTGGATTACAATGGGGGCCCTAAGGATGACATTTGCAACTGAATGACATACAGGTCTGGGGATACAAAAGGTGCAACTATGACATACAGGTCTGGGGATGTCCTGGGAGATACAAAAGTTGCTGCAAATATCAGTGTAAATAGACAGAATAATTAATGTATATATAATTTTTTTTTATTCAATTGCCATAAAGCATTTGCATTCTTCCGCATTGTCTATACAGATAAAACAGGAAGAGGGTGTTTGTTGCCAATATAGCCACCCCAAACAGGAGGGAAAAAAACATAACGGAAATTTTCTTTTTAAAAAAAAAAAAAGAATGAACCTGCAGAATTTCATTTACAGGCTTAAGTGGAATTGAAAAGTCTAATTTATTACGCGACTTTCCCTTTAACTGGCTTCTTATAATCTCATCTGACCTGGCATAAATGGCGCTTTGAGTACAGGGAGGAGGAATAATAATAGTTCTGAGCGTTTACACAAATCCTGTAAGTGTGACGTCTGTTTCTCTAGTCATCGCGCCACTGATCCCTGAATTTCATTTTTTTTGGAGACTTTTTGCCAGATGCCGTGCCGGAGATCAGATGGGGCTGCCAGGACGGCTGACAACGTATCCGCCTAATTACAACAGCCGATCGATTCCCGTTGTCTCAGCGAGAAGATACAGGAGAACCCGAGGAACGCGACAACATAATCTGTGCACAGGAGAAACAGCGCCAAACAGCACGCCTTAAAGGGACCAGGTCACCAGATTATATGGCATCCACAAGAAAGGAGGGCAGGAGCCTTGCTGTGACATAATCCTACTAGAATTAAAGGGGTTGCTACCTTTCAGAAAATCCCGGTTCCCGGGAACAGTTTACTCGCCCTCCCTGTGTCCATGATCACCTACAGCACTGACATTACGTTGACAGCGCTGCAGTCAGTTAGCTTAGTGGCTCTGCCTGTTTAGAGCCGGTGATCTCACAGTCAACAATGCCAGCCAATAACAAACACAAGGAAAAGCAGCATAGATTCTGGGTTGGACCTGGGGAAGGTGAATAAAGCACTTTTTTTCCAAGCTAAAGGATAGGGATTTTCAGAAAGGTGAAAACCCCCTTTAAGATTGTAAGCTTTGACCCTGGAGTGAGAAAATTAAAATGTTATAGGGTCGGTTCCTATCTATGGATTGTGCAGATGGGTACAAACAAAAATGGCCAATGTGTGTGATAACTTTGGGCAGTACTGGCCGTCTATCTTATGTGTATGGGGACTACTCAACAGATGATGTTGGGGGAAAGAAGGATCGGTCATAAAAAAATGACAATATTTGATCCTTCTGTGAGATTAATCCGGCAGTTTACTCCTCTCTCCCCATTGAAAGCACATGGATACCCATGATAAGCCCTTATGTATGTGGGTCAGCAGGAAAGCGTGTAGGTACCTGAAGGCTGACTATGTAAGGTCTTTTGCGCAGGTTGTTTTTTTTTTTTTTTTATGAAAGAAGTCATCAATTACGAAAACTAAATAAACAGCTTTTAATTGATGAAATTGGATCGGGAAAATGCCGGATTCTAGATCAAAATATCAACTGCAACAAGTGAGAAGATCAAGAAGTAGGTATGAAGCCACGACGCTACTGAGTACTCCGAGCCATGGAACCGCCAAGGACAGAAATGAGATCGATAAAGATAAGAAGATATGTATATTTAATATAAGAGTTCACCTTCGTTTAAAGCAAAGTGCGGCCAATACAGCCGAATGGCTGAAAAAAGTGTCCCATGGGCGACACCACGTCCTTCGCATCTACACAGGACCCCAGGATGCAGATAGCACACACATTGGTGGAGGATGGAGCAGCCAGCTCGTCCTTCCACCAATCACCATGCGACAGACAGCAGACGCGATGACATCACTACATAACGTCTGCCGTGCGGAGTGGTCAGTGCACCGGAGCAGAGCGAAAGGTAACAGGAGTGACGGGAGTATATAGGGGAATAAGTGGGGGGGATCATACTGTATATAGGAGCTCATACAATACACAGTGGGACCATAGGGAGCTCACACTGTACACAGGGAGACCGCGGTGAGGCTCACATTGTATATACCGGGGGCTGTGTGGGGGCTCACACTGTATACACGGGGGCTGTGTGGGGGCTCACACTGTATACAAGGAAACTATGTTGGGGGGGGCTCACAATATACAAGGCGACTGTGGGGGGCTGACAATATAAGGGGGCTCACACTGTATATGGGGCTGTGGGGGGCTCACACAATATAAGGGGACTGTGTGGGGGCTCACACTGTATACAAGGGGACTGTGAGGGGCTCACACTGAATATATGGGGACTGTGTGGGGGCTCACACTGTATACAAAATTTATTTTTTAATGCCAGCATTCATCTAAAATAAAAATGAAACAACTTTTGACAATAGCCAACATTGAAGATTTTTTTTTGGCAAAGCTGATACATTATTTTAGATGCTATAATGCCAAAAAAAAAGTTGCAGAAGTGTACACTAATAAACCAGAATAAACTCACACTTCGGCCGTCATGCACAAGTCATGCATAAAATCCTTCAGCTGCCAAGCCACACACCAAAAATCACAGCATCATACCACGGTCATCTTCTGCTGCCACCACCTGAACATCAGGCGCCTGCATTGAATACGGAGGGGTTTTAGGGTATCGAGAGGCTAGAAAGAAATGTGAGAGTAAATGGATTTATACCTGTCTTTACAAAGTTTATCAATATCAAGTCAATACACCACAATGAACTATTGGACAAATGGAGCGGACTTTAGTTCTTCCACTGTATCTGCAGCAAATGTCATAATGTGCACTAAATTCTGCTCCATCTGTAGATGTAACATAAAGAATACGCTGATTAACAGGTTTTAGATTTTTGAGGAGGAGTTTGAAGAGTTTCTGCTCCAGAAACTCAGCAAAAAGACGCAGCGTGAACACACCCTTAGGTCCTCGGGGCTTTTTCAGTGTCTGGATGTACAGTTGTGGCCAAAAGTATTGACACCCCTGCAATTCGGTCAGATAATACTCCGTTTCTTCCTGAAAATGATTGCAATCACAAATTCTTTGGTATTATCTTCATTTATTTTGTCTTAAATGAAAAAACACAAAAGAGAATGAAGAAAAAAGCAAAACATTGATCATTTCACACAAAACTCCAAAAATGGGCCAGACAAAAGTATTGGCACCCTCAGCCTAATACTTGGTTGCACAACCTTTAGCCAAAATAACTGCGACCAACCGCTTCCGGTAACCATCAATGAGTTTCTTACAATGCTCTGCTGGAATTTTAGACCATTCTTCTTTGGCAAACTACTCCAGGTCCCTGATATTTGAAGGGTGCCTTCTCCAAACTGCCATTTTTAGATCTCTCCACAGGTGTTCTATGGGATTCAGGTCTGGACTCATTGCTGGCCACCTTAGAAGTCTCCAGTGCTTTCTCTCAAACCATTTTCTAGTGCTTTTTGAAGTGTGTTTTGGGTCATTGTCCTGCTGGAAGACCCATGACCTCTGAGGGAGACCCAGCTTTCTCACACTGGGCCCTACATTATGCTGCAAAATTTGTTGGTAGTCTTCAGACTTCATAATGCCATGCACATGGTCAAGCAGTCCAGTGCCAGAGGCAGCAAAGCAACCCCAAAACATCAGGGAACCTCCGCCATGTTTGACTGTAGGGACTGTGTACTTTTCTTTGAATGCCTCTTTTTTCTCCTGTAAACTCTATGTTGATGCTTTTGCCCTAAAAGCTCTACTTTTGTCTCATCTGACCAGAGAACATTCTTCCAAAATGTTTTAGGCTTTTTCAGGTAAGTTTTGGCAAACTCCAGCCTGGCTTTTTTATGTCTCGGGGTAAGAAGTGGAGTCTTCCTGGGTCTCCTACCATACAGTCTTTTCATTCAGATGCCGACGGATAGTACGGGTTGACACTGTTGTACCCTCGGACTGCAGGGCAGCTTGAACTTGTTTGGATGTTAGTCGAGGTTCTTTATCCAACATCCGCACAATCTTGCGTTGAAATCTCTTGTCAATTTTTCTTTTCCGTCCACATCTAGGGAGGTTAGCCACAGTGCCATGGGCTTTACACTTCTTGATGACACTGCGCATGGTAGACACAGGAACATTCAGGTATTTGGAGATGGACTTGTAGCCTTGAGATTGCTCATACTTCCTCACAATTTGGTTTCTCAAGTCCTCAGACAGTTCTTTGGTCTTCTTTCTTTTCTCCATGCTCAATGTGGTACACACAAGGACACAGGACAGAGGTTGAGTCAACTTTAATCCATGTCAACTGGCTGCAAGTGTGATTTAGTTATTGCCAACACCTGTTAGGTGCCACAGGTAAGTTACAGGTGCTGTTAATTACACAAATTAGAGAAGCATCACATGATTTTTCTAACAGTGCCAATACTTTTGTCCACCCTCTTTTTTACGTTTGGTGTGGAATTATATCCAATTTGGCTTTAGGACAATTCTTTTTGTGTTTTTTCATTTAAGACAAATTAAATGACAATAATACCAAAGAATTTGTGTTTGCAATCATTTTCAGGAAGAAACTGAGTATTATCTGACAGAATTGCAGGGGTGTCAATACTTTTGGCCACAACTGTATACATTTATTTTCTGTTCCATTCATTCTTTAAGTGACTGCTGGAGTTAAAGGAAACAGACGATTATAGTGCTTAAGTCCCATAGACAATGAACAGAGCAGAGGTGCGCATGCGCCACCTTTCCTCAATTTAGATGGTCTTTGAAAAACCCAATTCTCAGAATCAGTAGGAATCCCAGTAGTCAGACCCACAGTGATAGGTAATTTATCCTTATAGCACAGAGAGGGGGTAACTCCCAAACTTCGTACAACTCCCTTTAAACATACATGGAGGATCATGTTGTATTTCATAGGTAGAGATTTCTGAAATATGCTTTTTTTTTTATATCCACTCCTGACATGATAAACCAAGCGGGTATTTGTTCCTCACCGTCATATGAGTCACAATGAAGGTAGGCATAATTATGAAGCAGGAGATGAGCAATACCCACACTATAGGCTAGAGGTAGGTAATCTATTTCTCGGTCAAGGACCATTTCGATATGTATACCGACCTTTGGGATCCGTACAATTTGAGCACTAACGCCGCCCACAAAGTACGTCCTGACACTAGTGTCAGGACGTAATCTTTCCTTGCATGTGCCTCAGCGTTCAGTAGTGAACACTGCGCACATGTGCTCATAGAGCAAGTAGAAATAAATGGGCTGGCAGCTGTCAAAACACAACTGCCTGAAAAAAGGTCATAGAGGGCCGTAAACAGCCCGTGGGCCAGAGGAAACCCCTGCTCTAAACCAAAGAATCTACATTGAAGGACAGTTCCCTTTTTAGGAACCGCTACGGGCACCAATTCAACCCAAGAGATCTGTTATGAATGAGTCACCAGAGGAGGAAAAAACAAAAATGCAAGCTAAGTCCAGAAAACCGGAGAGGTTGGTAGCTAGCGGATTGCAGACCCCCTGATCCTATTCACAACAACTAACAGTAGCCGTGGAGCATTCCTACGGTGGTCCTAGATGCCTCTTCACAGCCGGAGAACTAAATAAGCCTAAAGAAAGGGGGAATCTAAACTGCCCCAGAGCAGACCCCAAAGCAATAGACAGCCCCCAACATGTATTGTCGGTGAAAACAGATGAAAACACAAACAGACAGAAAGACAGGCAGAGCAAACGATGGGGCCCAACTAACTAGATAGGAAAGGACAGAAAAGATGCTGGCTGCAATCCACAAAAACCTTACCAAAAATGTCCCAACACGTCTGATGGTAAAAACGGCCCTGAAGTCACTAGACTTCAAAATCCCTATATCAGCACTCTGATATATTCTGAAGACAGAGCAAAAGAGATTTAACCAATCAGGGACAAAAAATGGAAATTCAGCAGAGCCCCAGCCGGGGCTGGCAGAACACAAAACTAAGCAAATCAGACAAAATCTCATGGAACAATAACAGAGCAAAACTTTGCTTTAGAAGACAGGAACTGAACTGGAGGCCAGAGCTCAGAGCAGAGAAATCACCAGCAACCCTACAGGGCGTCGGCTGCCTTATATCCACTCAGATTCCGGATGTCCAATTGCAATCCACCTGTTCAGGTGACAGGTTTCTCCCATCCAAATCAGTTTCACCACCTCCTTTCAACAGCAGAGGGAGTTCATCGGACATCAAAGGAGAACGAGAAAATGAGCTCACAACAGAGATCTGTTCCAGATATTGTTGTAACAGAACAAAAAGCAATCATTTTCAAGCATGATAAATCAACACTCCTGCGATTATGGCCATCAATCCGCTGGGGATATTAGCTTATTATATATGTATAGTGAGCTCTGGGGGCAATGCCCAAGTAGGGCTCTTGTGACTGATTTTTAATGAAGACTATTTGCCTTATTTTTAGCATTAGGTGCACTGGACCAACACATATATATGCATTTTATTTTTAAAGGGGTTTTCCAGGATTTGATTGTTGATTACCTATCTTTATTCCACCAAGGACAAAATCTACATGGAGTATCTAGGTTCTCTGCGCATTTGCATAGGTTTTCTCTGGCTTTTTTGGCATCTTCCCGCACTCAAGTGACATCATAATACGGAATATAGACAGAGCCGCAATGGGGACAGTGATAATGATGTCTGTAAAATGCTGTGGAATAAGATGGCGCTATACAAGTATAAAACTAAATGTAACTTATTTTCAGGAAAACTTGCAGATGTTTCTGCCTCCAGCTCCTCCCACTCTGCATAGACCTTTATGAGAATCAACTGCCATCTCTTATCACAGTAATGGGAAAGTCTTTATTCACTGAAGAAACATTTTGCTTATGAATTGATAATTTTGAGAATGATTGATCAGTCCAGGGGGAGAATGAAGCGGTTTTCTCTGACAAGATATATTACAAATTTGCTGACTTTCAAGTGAACTATTGATTTCCGTTTCGATGGGAAAACTAATTATAACAGTTACTCTGATCACTGAGGACACTTTATGATCTACTCATCACAAAGTCCATTGGTTCCAAACTAGTAAACTCCTTTACGTTTTTGTGATCTGGTATGCAATCTTAAAGAAACACACACCGAAAATAACTGGATCTGGAAGTTGTGCGTGAGCTACTAAGAAACCAAAAAAAAATCCTGGAATTGATACTTAAGGGATAAAATTATTTTGCATAAATTTTCTCGACGACTATGAAAATATCTGGGAAATGAGGCATAAAGGTCGGCAGTAACTGTCAGCCCGGCCGCTGTGTTTATGCTGGGAAATCCTACATGGAGCGCGTACCCAGGAAAGTGCCAGCAAGACATTCCAGACGTCCCACAGCAAACATAGAAGGGGCCGCTCCTCCCTGCAACATATCACCGACATGAACATCAGGCTCATGCTAAAGGAAGGTTAAAGGGCCAACCTTAAAAGTTCTCTATCTATGGAGTAAGAGGTAGCTCTCTGATCAGGGGGGTACTGCTGCTGGGACCGCCCGTGAACCCAAGAACAGCTGCACATTGCATCATTGGTCCTTACTCTGGAACTGTCCAATCAGAGCTGACTGTAGGGACACGCCTCATTGACCAGATGAGTGCTAACACCCATTTGTCTCCTTCACTTACAGCAGAGATCTTGAAAACAGGAAGGAAATCAAACAAAATATAAAAAAAAAAACGTAAGAAGAAGTACAGAAAGATGGAGATGGTAACCTGTCTATAAAATATGTGCACCCTTGGGGTGTAGAAGGACTGTAAGGTGGAATTCACACTGGGCGTTTTTGCTGCATTTTTAGCTGCGTTTTCCATTACCAGCAATGCCTATGAGATCTCAGAAATCTCCTGCACACACATTGGTTTTTGTTATCAGTGCTTTGCTTGTTTTTTTTGGACACGGAGCGTGTCACTTTTCAGCGTTTTTCACCCACTGAATCGAACGAAAAAAAAAAAAAAACGGAAAATCGGGTGAAAAACACAGTGTGAACTTAGCCTAAATCTGCAAAGTACTGATACAACTCTCAGATTTCATAATATTCACTTTCCAGCAGGAAGAGGCGCTGAGGATTTGTGACCAGACTATGTAAAACAGGCGTGACAAATCAGTTCTCAGTTCTGCATCTTCTTTTTCGCCATTCCTGTAACAAATTGCAAGTAAATGTCTTCTAAACCCCATTTCCTGCCTCTAGTTGTATTGATATCAGGAATGTACTGATTGGGAGTACAGATGATGGCAGTGATGTGTCAGCTCCTGTCTCCTCCTTTGAGGGCTCTGTACATCACAACGATCTTCTGCAGCTGCTTCTCCCCTGAGCTATGTGAGTACAGGCTGATTTTCACGGTCAGACTGAAGGGGCAACCTCTGGGCAGACTGAAGGGGCAACCTCTGGGCAGTCTCCTACTGCTTTATCCAGGAACCAGTAGATCGTTGTGTGTGTCTGATCATTTGTGAACATCGGCCTCCATGATCACACTGCCCCATGGCTGACTCCACACCACTGCCCTCCGCAGAGAAACCCCCGATTACCTAACACCAATATATAGAAATTGTTGAATCTTCTATTTTTTTCTCTCGTTCTAAAATACAAATACTCCCGAGTTTATTTCTTTCAGGCGATTTTTACAGCATAGACGTCTCCCGGGGCCGCGCACCAACTCTGCAGTGTTTACTCTGGCGAGAGCATCAGCAGGAATTCCACATAAATGAACGCATTCATTGCCATGAGCCGTCAGATCAGGAGCTCTGCTATTCAAACAGGACGCTGGAGTACAACTATTTACCTTGCAAGAGATGAAATATGAATATGAGGAGCTACAAGAAGAAACCTCTTAAAGTAAACTCGCTGGGAACATTTCCACTGGTTTCCTTTTCTCAGTGCAGAGCGCCATGGCTATTGCGGCCTCTAGGGGGCGATCTGGATGTAGATTTGATTCAGGTCAATCGGTGTCATATAGGTAGAGCACCCCCTAGTGGTGACAAGAAGTAGAAGATTATGTGAGGCTTTACTCATCAGTAAAGAAGGAGGGGGGGGGTCTTCTGAAGGTCTGGTAGGACTAAAATGCACCCACCCGTCCCATAGCTGGTGCCCAATACTTCTGTAGGTCGGCTACACCCCTTTGTTGAGTTTAAACTTTTCGGACATTTGAAACATCTTCCGGTTTTGTTATTTTGGGCCATTATTGAACTCTCCCAAATGTGCCCCGTGTGGTCCTGTTACTTGGGCGATGTAGATCTACTATTGGCCGTAGGACCACATCTGTCCGGCCACAAACCACGACCACATCGGTCCAGGCACCAACCAGGACCGCATCTGTCCGGGCACCCCCCCAGGACCGGATTTGTCCAGGTGCCCCCCCCCCCAGGACCGCATCTGTCCGGGCGCCTACCAGGACCGGATTTGTCCAGGCGCCCCCAGGACGGCATCATCTGGGCGCTGTATTAGGGCATTATTCTTAGGCAGGACCTCAGAATGTACAATACTGTCCAGCTACCGATCCTGAACATACCTCATCCGAATATATATTGGCCAGCAGTGCTTGTATGATTAGCGATACCCACATAGGTGGGTTACACATCCAGTTCTGCTGATGCATACATGACCCTGTGCGTTCCACAATTCAAAGATTACCATCTGTATAAAATGACAATAATAAAGTTTTTCTTTTTAAAAAAGGATCTCCAGCCCCTATGGCTTCCATGATATGTAGCGATATTAGGGCTAATACTCCACCGGCCACATTCCGGCAAGGTGAGGGTAATATATATATATATATATATATATATATATATATATATATATATATATATATAACGGTCAGGAGCAGGGAGGTCGGGAATGTTAATGGAGCAGATTATGGATTCACATTACACCCATGGGAACGGCTGGATGATCATAAACCTATAGCAGTCACACTCACTACCGCCCCCTTCAGGCCCATATTACTCTGCATAAACCATTCTAATATGGAGCGGTGTCATAGTGGGTGAGCGGAAGAAAAGATATCCAGACCCCCCCCCCCCCCCCCCCCCAAGTTAATAGAAGGCTAAGGGCAGTGGGGGTATTCTGGAGAGGTAAATACGTATAAAGAGTGTCCTCGTTCAGGAGGACCTGTCTAGTCCTGGGATTACAGAGATATGAATGGACGAGGTGTAATTCCTCATTTCCCCTGTGGGAGTGCTGCAGAGAAAGTCACACAGATTGCAGCGATCACAGCAGGACGACACTTTCTGATCAAGTAAGAATTGTCCAAAGTAGAGAACCCCTTTAAAGTTTCAGCCGCAATAAAAAATCCCCCCCCGACACAAGAATCGCTGATTGTTTATTCTCCCTTTTCCTGAATCCTGCGATGCCGACATGAAACGACAATTATCTTGAAAATCCTCAGAACTGAGAATCTTTGTCTCTTTCACAACCAGAAAGTAGAACGTTGGATCCAATCCAAAAAGGTGTAGGAAGAAGCCATAGCTCCTACCAAAAAGAGCAAACCTATCATTACTGTGTGCGCGCCCCCCCCCCATTGTATCAGTCACCGCATGGATCCTACATCGCAGCAGCTCGTGGGTTTACTTTAACCCTTTCCAGCCCAGGGTAAAAAAAATTTTTACTATATAATGTGCTGGTTAAAAAAAAAAAAAAAAAAATTAAGAAAAATAAGAAAAAATGTCGGTATTTAATGGGGGGTGGCTCTGATATGCTTGAATCATTTTTGCAAATTTCTTTAACTTTCCTTTCATTGATGGATCTTTACGGAGGGTCTTTATTGTTTTTGCATTTATTTTTTCTGGGGGGGGGGGGTGAGTTGGGCATGGGATTTAGACTACTCATAAAACAATCTAAAAATCACCACCCCTCAATCGTCCAGCTACGCCTCCTGTTCTCCTGATTAACAGCGCTGACAATCAAGTTAGAGGTAGGATGAGAGGGGTGGCCAAAAATTGAGCATCGACTCTCCAGACTGACCACTATGCCCCAATCAACTAATTTGAATGGACGAGGTGTAATTCCTCATTTCCCCTGATCGTTCTGCATAGGCAGCCTCAGTAGTAAAAAGTTGGTCACACTTGTCAAACACTGTTTGACGAGTGTGAACAACCTGTCAATCAGTTCTCCAAGCAATGCTACAGATCGCTTGGAAAACGCTAGCATTTTGCAAGCTAATTACGCTTGCAAAATGCTAGTTTTTCCGCGGGAAAATCGCGGGAATTTAAAATGCGATTTTCCCGCGGAATGGAATTCCGGAATTCTAGCGGAAATTTCCGCAAGAGTTCCGCTACCTGTGAACTTAGCCTTATAGTAGTTATATTCTTGTACATAGGGGCAGTATTATAGTAGTTATATTCTTGTACATAGGGAGCAGTATTATAGTAGTTGTATTCTTGTACATAGGAGCAGTATTATAGTAGTTATATTCTTGTACATAGGGAGCAGTATTATAGTAGTTATATTCTTCTACATAGGGGGCAGTATTATAGTAGTTATATTCTTGTACATAGGGGACAGTATTATAGTAGTTATATTCCTGTACATAGGGAGCAGTATTATAGTAGTTATATTCTTGTACATAGGGGCAGTATTATAGTAGTTATATTCTTGTACATAGGGGCAGTATTATAGTAGTTATATTCTTGTACATAGGGAGCAGTATTATAGTAGTTATATTCTTGTACATAGGAGCAGTATTATAGTAGTTATATTCTTGTACATAGGGAGCAGTATTATAGTAGTTATATTCTTCTACATAGGGGGCAGTATTATAGTAGTTATATTCTTGTACATAGGGGACAGTATTATAGTAGTTATATTCCTGTACATAGGGAGCAGTATTATAGTAGTTATATTCTTGTACATAGGGGCAGTATTATAGTAGTTATATTCTTGTACATAGGGGCAGTATTATAGTAGTTATATTCTTGTACATAGGGAGCAGTATTATAGTAGTTATATTCTTCTACATAGGGGGCAGTATTATAGTAGTTATATTCTTGTACATAGGGGACAGTATTATAGTAGTTATATTCCTGTACATAGGGAGCAGTATTATAGTAGTTATATTCTTGTACATAGGGGCAGTATTATAGTAGTTATATTCTTGTACATAGGGGCAGTATTAGTTATTCAGGTCCACAATTCAAATAACATGGTAGGTTTACTTGCAAAATAAAGGAGGCATTTGATACATACAGTATTTCCCAATTGAAAGGATCAAAAAGAGTTATAAAGGACCCTTTCCTATTTTAGAATACGCTGATAAAGCGATTATCAGTGCCAGCGTCATTGGAAGCTGCAGGCTGCGGACCTCCATAAACGTGATGGTGGTCCTGGGGCGGCTGTATCCTGTCATTGATCCTCAGTGTAATCTCCCTGCAGTTACCTACTAAGAAGTGTAGGATTATCAAGCAGCAAACATCTGGGTGGCAGAGTCTGTGATGGGGGCTTCACCGCACAGATCATACAGACGAATCTCCGCTCCGGGTCAGAAGTAAATTAATCCACTGGGAAATTAGAGCAACAGAATGAAAATTCCCCATAAATAACAAATAAGACCCGTCCACATCATCCGCATCAAAGATTTTATTTAAAAACAGAACTTTGAAAAAAAAAAAAAAAAATGCAGGTGAAAAACGTACTAAAAAGCAGGTAAAAAAAAAATCTAAGGAAAGTACCGTAACCAAAATTCATTAGTTGGTGCAGAAATTATAGAGAAAATCTGCTGCGTCAAAACCACACAAAATATTCATAGTTCTAAAATACTCTGTGCTGCTGAGAGAGCTCAGTTTTTGCAATCTGATCTGCTGGTCTATATTCCCCTGATGCCACATACAGAAAAGTCTTTACTGATATAATGGTGGGTCACTGGCTGCTGCAAAGCCAACGCCCTGCGCTCCTGAAATCCTCAGTGCCCCTAATACAGAATGTGCAGGTCATATGGAAGCGACAGTGATACAATTTTTCCACCCCTACATTTCTCATGGAGCAGATATGTTCTCCGAGCCTTTTATTGGTATTATCTAGTATGCTAACCCTGACTATCCGCTCCACGCAGGAAAACCGCAATGCAGAATAAACCGCAGGGAAAACGCCCGGTGTGCACAAGGCCCAAAAGAAGAATAACAGGGAAACAAAAAGCTCAGCGTCATACAGAACAGCTGATCACTCACCGGGCGTCAGAGCAGCATCTGACGAGCACAAAATCAATGCGGCCTCCGAAACTGACGATTATCAGAACAATTTCCTACAATTAAATCAATCACAGCCATCAGATTAGTCATCAAGCGCAACGTGTCCCACCCAGCGCCAGCAAATTATAGGGAGCTGCAAGACTGATAAAAAGAGAAGAAAACCAAGACAGCCCGGGGAAAGAGCCGGAACGTAACCTTAAAGGCATAGTACACAGCAAGAAACATTATATTATAAATATATACAGCTCTGACAAATTAAGAGACCACCACATCAAATCCCTGTCATGGGCAGCCCATTCTCCAGACCTGAACCCCATTGAAAACCTCTGGAATGTAATCAAGAGGATGGATAGTTACAAGCCATCAAACAAAGAAGAACTGCTTACATATGTGTACCAGCAGTGGCATAAAGTCACCCAAAAGCATTGTGAGACTGGTGGAGAGCAGCCAAGAGGCATGAAAGCTGTGATTAGCAATCATGGTTATTCCACAAAATATTGATTTCTGAACTCTTCCTGAGTTAAAACATGAGTATTGTTGTCTCTAAATGATTATGAACTTGTTTTCTTTGCATTACTTGAGGTCTGAAAGCACTGTGTTTTTTGTTATTTTTATCATTTCTCATTTTCTGAAAATAAATAAAGTTTATTGCTTGGAAATTTGGAGACATGCAGTATTGTCAATAGTTTATATAATAAAAGAGCAATTCACACTTTACTCAAAAATATACCTATAAAGAGAGAGATCAAACGGTAAGGGGAACTCAAACAGCCTGTTGCAAATGGAATAGTGTTCCCTTTATTTTTTTGAGCAGTATATGTGCGTGTGTGTATACATACATATATACACACACATTTTATTACGGGCACACTGTGTATGTATAATGTGTGTGCAGTGTATATTGCACATGCAATATGCATAGACAGATGTGTATAATATGTATATATGTGTGCAATAAAATATATATTTTCAACATGTGCATTATACATACTAATACAGACACACATTTTTACACACACATACCGTAGATACATGTACGTATGTACCAACATTAGTATGAAACATTCTGAGCCCGATTCATCAAGCCTGCCACTGATGAACAGTCTCTGGAGCAGCACGCAATAAATTCATCAATCCATCAAGAAAGATACCCCCATCACAGTCTGGAATAATTTTCAGTCATTTTTTTTTTGCTGTACACTAAGATGAATTTTACAGCCACACCCCCACACCGCTAAGCTCTTCCTAATCTTAAAAAGTTTGGTGTAAAAAAACTTTAAAAAATCATGTAATTTTTGCACGTGTTGCAAAAAAACTTCTGTAACATTCCAAACAGTTTTACATCACATTCTTGTCTCAAGCACTGGAAAGTCCATCTGTAATATTCTACAAAGAAAAAAAAAAAAAAAAAAAAGTGAAAAAAAAAATTGGGGCTTATTTAAAGGGGAGATACTATAAACATCTTAAACACCACAGCCTGCTCCCCACCAGAAACTGGAGCATGTGCAGTTTGCTGTGCCTGGTGTGTGCATCAATACAGAGCATGTGCAGGAGACGGGTTCTCTGCCCGCAGCACAGGATAAAGGCTGCGCCTGCGCTGGAACCCCTGCTGCAGCTCCATAATATAAGAGCTGGAGCGTCATCCACACTGATCAACAGAGAGGCCCTAACTGACCCTACAGGACATTTTCAAGGTCTGGTAACGCACAGCGGACACTTGAGACCAAATTTGCATTTAGACCCTTCCCCCATGACAGAAAATGAGCATCCATCCACAGGACCCAGCGACCATAGTATTGCCACTTCTTATCTACTTGTGAGGCCCAAAGTTATGTGTCGTCAAGTTTTTGTAAAATTACTCTATAGATCCTATAGTAATAAACCCCACCCACTCCAATAAACTCCTCCCACATGGAAACCGTTACGACCACTGAAGTCCGTCAGTGGCTGCCGATAGGCTGCAGCATTCATAATTACGTCATGGTGGTTGTTCTTAAAGGGGTTGTCCCTTTTAGTTAATTAAAATAAGAAAAAAAAAAAAAAAAAAAGATACAAGTGCCGATTTATCAAAGCTTTTACTCCAGAAAACTGGAATTAAAGTTTTGAAAAGTCAAAATGTTTTGGATTAACGGGGAGTTGAGCAAATATTTCGCACTTTTTGGCTTTTTCACACCAATTAGAATCGGCTACAGCGCTGGGGAAGAGCCACGCCGGGGTCTGGTCACGCTCGGCCACCAAATTAAAAGTGACCGCGCTTCGTACCCCAGAAAGGTTACTCCCAGCATTACCGATGCAGCGCAAGGAGGAGCAGGCAACTCAGAAGAGGAGCCAAACTCATTAAGATGGACGCCCCCTTTTATGAATTAAGCCCCTCGTACTCCAGTAAGAGAAAAGAGGGCACTAAAGATTTGGTGCAAAGTACGCCATTTTTTATACTAAGGCAGCCAGGGTGTCGCTGAGAAGGACTGAAGACTAAATAGGTCAAAAGTAAAAGGAACCGTCGCCCCTAGCAACAGAACACATCTTCAAACCTTATCCCATACAGGTTAGACTAAAGTTCTGCCTTGTTGCCGTGGCGACTGTTTATGTTCTTTCCACTGGTTTTAGCATATGACAGGATGTTCAGGGAGTCCCCCGGCCCACCAGGAGCACTGATTTCAGTCACTTCCAGAAACTTCAGACACTTTCCCGTACCCCACCGTGACTAATGCCCGCCGCACAGTAGACGACTGCTTTAGATTTAAGCGCGGCTTTAAGAAGTCAGGCTGGGGAGAGGCCGCCTGACACCTTTCCAGCACACGGAGACGTATGAATCACTGCTCTGGACACCGGCTGACTCGCCTCAGTCATGGCGGAGCACACGAGGCAGCGCCCTGACTGCCAGCCCCAGCCCAGGGACGACTGCCAGCCTCAGCCCGGGGATGACGCCTCACATTTTCCATAGAACGCATAGAGCCGACTGAAAACGGAGAAGAAAAGGCAGCGGCTACAAAGAGCGAGTTATTTCTGGCCCTGAGAACAGAAGGAACGCAGACGCCTCTGACAACATTCTCCTGCAGCACATGGTGGGACTTGTAGTTCTCCTCTAGTCACTTACACTGTATCTGGCGGGATTCTACCGCAACGTCCCAAAAAACCTAGAGGCCGAGATTAATGGGGTAAAAATTAAGAAAAGCTTGAATTTAATAGAATTCAATCACATAACACAATATTATTTGTTGGCTTTATTTGCATTTTTATGCTTTTCTTAAAGGGTCTGTACGAATTGTGACTGGTATTGCAACTCTGGGCCTCTCAGATTATTTTTTGCATCCTAAATGCAAAATTAAGCAGCTTTTTCTTTAGTCTTTATCTGTCAGAGCTCCTGGATTTTAATCCCTCTCTGCTCCCCTCTTCCTTCTCTATGAGTTAGAGATAGAAGCAGGGGAACAGGAAGGGGTTGAATACATAAGATTTCCAGTGTGGAGAGGAGGGAAAGCACGTTTAGTCTCAAGGAGGGCAAAACAGGCTACAGGTTAGTAAGAAAGCACAGGGAGAGGAAATGAGTGCCATATCTGTCAGAGCTCCTGGATCTGATGCCCTCTGCTACCCCCTCCCTTCTCTGTTAGAGATAGCAGTCAGAGAAAGAGCAGGGGCTGTACACAGATTAGGATGAAAGTGCAGGAAATGAGTGCAATAATGATATAGACAAGACCAGCTTAACCTTGTAGACGCTACTATAAACTTCACAGCATGGAGAAAGCCATTCCTGCCTGGTATGGCACAACAAAGATCCTCAAAAAAAAAGTGATTTATCTGTCAGATCTCCTGGATCTGATGCTCTGCAAATCCCTTCTTTAATTGTTTTAGACAGCAAGGCAGGCAGGGATTATATACAGATTTACAATATGGAGAGGAGAGAAAGCATTTACAGTCACAGGGAGGCAAAACAGACTCCAGAATTGGAAAAAAAGCATGTGGAGAGGAAATGAGTGCAGGGTAAAAGCTGTGCTGATGTATGAGCTAATGGAGACAATCCACAACAAATTTTTGCTCTTGCCATAGCAAACGTATGCAGAAATCCACACTGCCCATCAATTTATGCAGGGTGTGGATCTCAATCTGCCTTCTAATGTTTTTCGAACTACAGGGAGTTGCAGTATGTCAGCCACCTTGAGAGCAAACCACTGTATTAGACAATTGCATATATGACAATTCCATAATATTGTATGTCCAGAAAATCGCATTCCATTTGGCATCCCTGGAGACATCGGCTGTTTTATGGCTGCCTGTATCTACTCCTGCATTGTCTACCTCAATGCTTTGGTAACGTTTCATTCTGTAACCAATCGATGCCAGTAAATGGCAGATAATGGGCAACTCTTGCTCTACAGGTTCTTTTACAAAAGCAGCAGGAGCCATTTAAATCATGGATCATTTAAAGGGCCGGATCACTATAAATCGATTTTTTTCTTTGTAGCTTATCACATATGAAAGATCAAGCAATAACTTTGACAAGCAGTCATTGACTGCGTTCTTTTGTATATGGGATATAAAGCATAGACTGGATATAAATTATATAGATTGAGCGGTGTTTGTCACGTGGCACAATGCACAGCGACATCTACAAGTATTACACGGAGGGGGGGGGGACCTTCAACATCGTCCTATTAAGATGCACAAAGAATGCAGTCTATATAGCATTTAATGACAAATTGACCCTGTACTATATGGATATGCAGATGCAGCAGAGCTGAGTTTGTCTGTCGACTCTTCTGGCATTTATTTTATGTGCAAAGCAATAATGCACTTTAAAAAAATAGATTCCTGCCAACTATTCATTAGGGAGAGTCCCTGGAAACTGAAAGATATAGAAGATGCACCAGAAACCTCCAGTGCCGGCTGCCAGAACAAGAAAGACGGCGACTACGACCTGCTACATTATAATTTTACATCAAAGATGACAAGAGGTAAACCCACACCCTTCACTGAAGTCATCTCATCAGGTGCCTGGGCAAATGACAAACTCAGCTCTGCTACATCCACAAACACAAGATCCCTCCTAAGATCATACGATTATGGGCATTGATGGATTTTTCCTCGCTCTCGGAGTCAGCCATCACCGGCTGATGTTGATCAGATCACTGTCAAAACGTTTCTCCAACGCCATGGACGGACTGTATGTGACCCGACATGTCCTAGTCTATAGGCGACACCTGTGACTATTCCTGACCCTCGACCCTAATCAATAACGCTGCCAACTTGGATCCCAGCGGAGCAGTCACCCCACTTTCCCGCGGTCAGTAATACGCAACCTGTTTGGCTTTGCACCGTCCAGAACGGAGAACATTTCCCATCTGGAACCCGGAAAGTTGTGTGACAACCTCTGTGGCATCAGTACTGGTGTCGTATTGGTTGTCAGTCCGCTTGGGAAACATAACTATTGTGTAATAACAACAGATGAGGAGAAAGGAAACTGATATAAAGCTCCCATCTGTAGCGTCACAGCCTCATCATCCTCTGTGAGCCACACACGTCGTCCTCTACAGATGCAGCCATGGTTGGGTTTCACTCCCTGAGGGCTCCCCAGTTTACTCCCACACTGACATAGGACTGTTTCACTATAACATGATCCCACATGGGAAAATAGACGGCAAGCCCCAAAGTAGACAACATAAACTAATGCAGCGCTACGGCATAGGTTGGCGCCACATACACGACCGGCATCTGTTGCGTCTTACCTTGTGCAATAGCGATGGACTCGAATCTGTGCAGTTCCCTCAGCAGACAGCTCCGCTCGGTGGAGTGCAGGCTGTAGATGAAGTCTCTGGCTCCTTGTGCCGTGTTCAGGGACTCCATGGGCTCCTTCCTCGGGTGCGTGCCCAACAGCCGGCAGCTTTGGAGCAAGATGGGGCAGCTCCTGGGATGTCTCCTGACGCTCATCCCCAGCCAGCTCCACGGCTTGGGAGAGATAGCGGGACGCAGAACAGTCCGGCTCAACAGTGCAAGCATGGACATTGTCCTTGTAGTGCCAATAGTCAATACACAGGTGACTGCCTGGACCTAGATAGGCAAGCTTCACCAAGAAGAATAAACCTTGGTCTGTGTCAGCATATATCAATGTTTAGATGATTGCCTGGGACAAGACAGGCAAGCTTCCACGTAAGAATGAACCGCTGTGTGTCCGTCAGCATCTATCAACGTTCATGTGATTGCCTGGACCAAGATAGGTAAGCTTCCATGTAAGAATTAACCTGTGGGTGTCCGTCAGCATCTATCAACATTCATGTGATCACCTGGACCAACACAGGCAAGCTTCCACGTAAGAATGAACCTGTGTGTCCATCAGCATAGATCAATGTGCAGGTGACTGCCTGGACCAAGATAGGCAAGCTTCCTCGTAATAATGAACCGCTATGTCCGTCAGCAGATATCAACGTTCATGTGATCACCTGGACCAAGACAGGCAAGTTTCCTTGTAAGAATGAACAGGTGTGTCCGTCAGCAGATATCAACGTTCATGTGATCACCTGGACCAAGACAGGCAAGTTTCCTCCTAAAAATGAACAGGTGTGTCCGTCAGCATATATTAATGTTCATGTGATCGCCTGGACCAAGACAGGCAAGCTTCCTTGTAAGAATGCACAGATGTGTCCGTCAGCATATATCAGTGTGCGGGTGACTGCCTGGACCAAGACAGGCAAGTTTTCTAGTAGGTATGAGCCTTGGTGTAGACTGCCTGGACCAAGATAAGCAAGGTTCACCGGTAGGAATAAACCTCGGTGTGTTCGTCAGCATAAACTGACGAGTAGGTGACTGCTTGGACCAAGATAAGTAGCTACCCAGCAGGTGTGACCCTCGGTGGCTCCGTCCGCCTATAGCGATGTTCAGGTGTCTGCGTGGACCGAGATAGGCAAGTGTCACCGGTATAAATGAACCTCACCGGTATGTCTGTTGGCATAGATCAATCTTCAAGCGACCGCCTGGACCAAGATAGGCAAGAATCCCAGTGTGAATGACCCTGGAGGGGTGAATGTGCATAGGTGAGCGTGCATAGATAGGGGACACGACTGCTCACATAGGGTCTGGGTGTGCGGTGACGCTCCAGCATCGGGAGACACAATGTATCACTGAGGGATTAATAACAAGCCGCGCATTCTACACACCGGGGCACGGCTCGGTACGGCAGCCACTCACCCTGCCCGGGGCACCCTGCAGGCAGCACGTCCAGGTCACCTCGGAGCCGTGTTTCCCCGGACTCGGGAGCGGCGGGCACAGCGTTGTCACCGGGAAGAGAGAGGCGTGGTGGAGTCCGCACCACTCTGTGCCCCAGCAGTGACAAACTGTGCGCATGCGTGGTCCGGGCGAACTGCCAGGATGACGCGAGCACGCCGGGGCGCGTCCGCGATGACTGACGCATGCGCAGTGCGATGTGCGCTGCCTAGAGGGGCGTTTGAGGGTCAGTGTGTACCGGGAGAGGGTCATAATAAAACCATCAGCAGGACGGGACTGCCCACTAGTTACTGTGCCACAGCTTATACTGTGCAATATGCGGGGCGGAAAACTACCCAAAAATCAACTTCAGAGGTGCATAGTGTTAACCCTTTCGCGACTGGGACTTTTTTTTCTCTTTTTTTTACGGCGTCGTTCATTGTGCGGTAAAAATGACTTGAAAATAGGATTCTTCAGGCCGCTCCTATTACAGCGATACTGTCACCGGCAGGGTCTTTTTTATATTAGTGGTTAAAAAAATTTCAGAACTTTGTAAAAAATTAATTACCGTATAATTTGTTGATATCTGAGCCGCACCCCGTACCATTTTGGGGTACATACAAAATTTCCATATCTTTTATTGCAATTGGGAGGGGGGGTGACCAAAAACAGCAATTCTGAATGTTTGATTTTTTACGTCTTTACTGTATGGGTTAAATATTTTTATGTTGCAACCCCAGATATCTATAAGGCCAGCCAGTGATTTGTACCAGGTACTGCAGTATATGATACAAGCAATCAAATGATGACAGGGTTAGGCCCTAGATAAACTAACAGAATTCTGAAATTCCATTCCGACTGTTCCAGGAGGAGAGAGGGCTCCCTTGTAGATTGTGAGCCCTTTCACAGATAGGCTCAGTAACTGCGCTGTGCCTGCAAAGAAACTCTTTACCCTGGTGAACAAAACCAAATCAAACCACCCGACAGAGTTACACTGCTGTGGGAAAACGGGCTGTAGTAAATGTTCGTGATTGCATCTGTCATATATGTGTGGGAGGAACGGCCCCCGTCAAGTGTCCGGGCTGGAACCAAAGGAGCCGTCATCTGGGTTCCGGGGGAAACTGTCCCCGGCGGACAGAATTCGGGGACCACCCGTTCTGACAGACAGATGGGCTGGGGGAGGGACCAGTTTAAAGGAGAAGGGGAATTCCCCAGACGATGAGTCAGTAAACCGGGACAGAGACTGCAGGAGAGCGTGGGAGCGACTGGAAGCTAGAGCGACCCACCAGTGCCAGAGAGGACGCTCACCGAGGACTCCAGAGGGACGGTGCCAAGGCGACCGGCCGAGACTTGCTGCCCCGCTCCAGCCCGCGGCCACTGCGGCCTCAGTTCAACCCGCGGCCGCTGCCGCCTCTTCTCAGCCCGTGGCTGTAGCCTACCCGCGGTCACCTGCAGCCGCTGCGGCCTCCTCTCAGCCTGCGGCTGCGGCCTATTCCCCGCCACCCGCAGCCGCCCACTCTCGCCCGTGGCCACGGCAAGTACCGTGCTGTCGGTGGCCACCACTGTCCCGCTCCGGTCCGCAGCAGGGGCCGGGCCTCTGCTGACCACGGACTCCCCGTCGCCGCCGCTAGCTGCGTAGGTGGCCTGTCATTCGCCACCACCCATCGCTACCGCTTGCCCCAGTCCGGGGCCTGCGGCCCGCCCGTTCAAGCACTCCGCCGGGGCCTGTGGGGCTCCAGTGTCACCAGCGCGCCGGAGGGCGCGAAGACTCCGTCAACGGCTCAGCAACTGGGCCCAGCAACTACTACGCCGAAAGACCACCAACCCGAGGGACATCTGGACAGCTAAGTTGAATTTACAATTCAGGACCCGTAGTCGGCCATACCGTGGCCCTATAGTGACCGGCTATTGCCGGAAGTAGTCGTGTTCTACCTATTTGTGTTTGCTTGTCTAGAGCCCCTGCGAGGGCAACCCGTGTTACACCTGTTAGTGATCAGGCCGTGACTGAGGAAAGTTCCCTCTAGTCTTATAAACGTTATTTTAGAAAGCACCAAATTGTCTCGCGACTCGTCACTGCATCCTCCATACCTGCAAATACCACATTTGGCGTAGTCGGCAGGATGCAGTCTCCGAGCACAGATGGCGGTGCGCCTGATCAGAGTGGGGCTGCGAGCAGGGTGGATGACGGGGGTCCCCGCTCCAGCATCTCCCTGGGGGCTATGCTGAGTTATCTGCCCCGGTTTTCTGGCTCCGATACTGTCATGCTTACCGCTGGTCCCGCGCCCGCCGCCTCCTTCACGCCCACGGCTCCTGCCCCTGCTTCCATTCTTGGGCCTGCGCTGTCCACGGCCTCCGGGCGCATCCGCCGGCTCTCCTGCATCCTGCCTCGCGGTCGGCCCGCCGCTCCGGGCACGCTTCTGTAGTAGGCGCGTGCCCGCCGGCTCTCCTGCGTCCTGCCCGCTGTCAGCCTCTGCGATCTGCCCGGGGCGCATGCGCTCCTCTCACCCCAGACCTCAGCACAGATTGTCTCAGCCCATCTCTCCGCCCCCGTGATCCTGGAGGTCTGACCTGGAAGTCCTGCTCCTATAAAAGGGAGCTGCCCCTTCAGACCCATGCCTGATTATCTATTGTGTCCCACGACAGATTCTCGGGTCCACCGTCTCCTGCGTTTCACCCGCTAGTATCCAGCCCTGTGCCTGTAAACTGCCTTGTCTATTCAGTTGACCTCTCTCCGTCTTTGTATTTCCTTCCAGAGTCCGCCATTCCTGTCCGTTCCTGTCGTCACCCGTGTGTGCCTTCCTGATCCTTTCCTGCCTACTCCGGTTCCTCCTGCCTGCTCTCCTGTTATGAATGAGTCACCGAAGGAGGAAAAAACAAAAATACAAGCTAAGTCCAGAAAACCGGAGAGGTTGGTAGCTATCGGATTGCAGACCCCTGATCCTATTCACACAACTAACAGTAGCCGTGGGGGGTTCCTACGGTGCCCTAGACCCCTCATTCACAGCCGGAGAACTAAATAAGCCTAAAGAAAGAAAGGGGAAATCTAAACTGCCCCAGAGCAGACCCCAAAACAATAGACAGCCCCCAACATGTATTGTCAGTGAAAAGCAGTTGAAAACACAAACACAGACAGAAAGACAGGATGAGCAAACGATGGGGCCCAACTAACTAAATAGGAAAGGACAGAAAAGATGCTGTCTGCAATCCGCAAAAATACTGCCAAAATAATGTCCAACACGTCTGATAGAAAAAAGGCCCTGAAGTCACTAGACTGCAAAAACACTATATCAGCACTCAGGTATATTCTGAAGACTGAGCAAAAGATCAACTTGACCAGAGACAAAAATGGAGCTCAGCCTGTACCAACAAGGGCAGGCAGAACACAAACACAAAGTAAACAGGCAATATCTCATGGAAAAATAAAAGATCAAATACTTAGCTTTCAGAAGACAGGTACTGAACTGGTTTGCAAGAGCTCAGAGCAGAAAGGATCACCAGCACCCATGTAGGGCGTCGGCTGCCTTATATCCACTCAGTGATTCCGGGTGTCCAATCAGGCTCCACCTCTTCAGATGACAGGTTCTTTCCAACCCAATCAATTTCACTACCTCTCTTCACCAGCAGAACGAGTTCATCAGACATCAACAGTGAAGGGGAAAATGAACTCACAACACTCTCCGTTCAGTCCTGCAGCCGTCCCTCCTGTGTTCGCCAGCCTGCCTTCCAGCCCGGTGTCTGCCTGTCTACTCCTCCAGTTGTCCCCAAGTACCAGCTTCCGCGGCGATAGTCTCCTCCAGGCCTGCCCCTAACACTCCCTGTATAGGGGGTGGTACACCTGGCCTGCTCGCCCGGGGGCAGGTTCGTCGTCGCAGTCCTGTGGGTTCACCTTTGGAGTCTTCACAGCCTCACAGAATAATCAGGCCATGGACCCCGCTGGTACCCTGACCCCGACCCAAAAGGAACTTTTGTTCCTACGGGAAAATCAGGCGAGGATCATGTCTTTCCTCAAATCCATGGAGTCCCGTTTGTCATCTCTGCAGGCCTCGGATCCGGGGAGTGCCTCCCAGATCTCCGGTCTCCAACAGGAGCTCGCCCAGCAACGCGACACTCAGGCCCACATTTTGAACTACATGGCCTCGGTGGATAACCGCCTGCTAGCTCTCCAGACCGCAGCTGCAACTCCGGTTCAGCCCACGGCCCCGCTTCCCAGTCCTCGTTTGGCGAAACCCCCGCGATACGGTGGCGACCCCAAATCGTGTAGGGGCTTCTTAAATCAATGCCAACTACACTTCGAGTTGCTGCCACAACAGTATCCCACCGATCGAGCCAAGGTGGCCTTTATCGTGTCCCATTTAGAAGGAGAGGCTCTGGCTTGGGTTAACCCCCTCTGGGAGCGAGATGACCCCTTAGTCGCCCAACTCTCCTTTTTCCTGGATACCTTCCATAAGGTGTTTGATGAGCCGGGTCGTTTGGCCTCCACCACCGAATCTCTATTCAATCTGCACCAGGGCACGCTTTCGGTAGGTCAGTACGCCATTCGGTTTCGCACCCTGTCCTCGGAATTGGGTTGGAACAATGAGGCCTTGGTGGGAGCCTTTTGGCGGGGTCTTTCTAGTCGATTCAAGGATGAGTTGGCGGGTCGAGATACTCCCACTTCCCTGGAGGACCTGTTCTCTTTGGCCACCCGCATCGACCTACGCTTTCAGGAACGATCCCGAGAGGTCGCTAGAGAGAGAAGACCTTCTCACGCTCCTTCGGTCGCCCGTAGTCCGCCCCGCTCCCGCCCAGTGACAGCGTCTGTGGCCCTGATACCGGAACCCATGCAAGTGGATCGTCTCAAGCCGGTGGAGGAGCGCCGTAGAGAGAGGGTCGAACAGAGGCTCTGCTTCTATTGTGGGAGTGCTGCCCATTTCCTTCGTTCCTGTCCTATTCGTCTGGGAAACGCCTCCTTCTAGGACAGGTAAGAGAGGCCTTCCTAGGTAATTTTGACTCCTCTCTACCCTTGACTCTTTCCGTCCTTTTGCATTTTGGTTCTAAACGTTTTTCCGAATGGGCTTATATTGATTCTGGGGCGGCTGGTAACTTTATTCAACTCGAGGCGGTTAGGAGGCTTCGGATTCCTGTCAGATCCCTGGAGACCCCTCGGCAGATTGCGTCGGTCGACGGCCAACCCCTCCGGGAGTCCGTTACTCAGGTCACCGAAGAAGTGGAACTTCAGATTGGAGCCTTGCACCGGAAGAAGATTGTTTTCTACGTACTGCCTTCATTATCTCATACCATCCTGTTGGGTCTTACTTGGCTAAGAACACACGAGCCTACTCTTGACTGGCGTTCTGGTGACGTTCTGCGATGGGCCAGCCTTGCCAAAATAAGTGTCTGCTCACGTACAGCCGCAGAGTTTTTCACGTTCAACATGAACGTCAACAGAGTTACCTTCTGCCTACTGGGCTTTTTTGGACGTATTTGACATGAAGGAGGCCGAGAGCCTGCCTCCGCATTGGCCATATGATTGCCCCATCGACCTTGTCGCCAGTTCCACTCCGCCCCGAGGTCAGATCTATCCACTTTCTCCCTCCGAGACTCAGGCTATGCCCGAATATGTTCAGGAGAACCTGGCCAGAGGCTTTATTCGCAAGTCTTCCTCGCCCGCCGGGGCCGGGTTCTTTTTTGTCAAGAAGAAGGATGGGTCCCTTCGTCCCTGTATTGACTACAGAGGTCTTAACGATATCACCATTAAGAACAAATACCCCCTTCCTCTCATTCCGGAGCTATTTGACCGTCTACGGAGAGCACGGATCTTCGCTAAGTTAGATCTTCGGGGGGCCTATAATCTGGTCCGGATTCACTCTGGTGATGAATGGAAGACCGCTTTCAACACCCGTGACGGCCACTATGAGTATCTCGTTATGCCCTTCGGGTTGTGCAATGCTCCCGCAGTGTTCCAGGAGTTTGTCAATGACATATTCCGAGATCTCTACTCCTGCGTGGTGGTATACTTGGATGACATCCTGGTGTTTTCCCCGGAACTGTCTACGCACCGAAAAGACGTATGCCAAGTCTTACTTCGTCTGAGAGAACATCATCTCTATGCCAAGCTTGAAAAATGCGCCTTTGAACAGTCGTCACTGCCGTTCTTGGGGTACATCATTTCTGATTCTGGTTTGCGCATGGACCCGGGAAAAGTGTCCGCGGTACTCAACTGGCCGCGTCCCCAGGGAATTAAGGCAATCCAGCGGTTCCTGGGGTTTGCCAACTATTACCGGCAGTTTATCCCACACTTTTCCTCTTTGACCGCTCCTATCTCCGCTTTGATCCGCAAAGGAGCTAACCCCCACCGCTGGTCTCCTGAAGCCGAGAACGCCTTCTAAACCCTGAGGCAAGCCTTTGCTACAGCTCCCGTACTTCACCGTCCAGAGGCTAACAAGCCCTTCACCCTTGAGGTGGATGCCTCCGCCACCGGAGCAGGAGCGGTGCTCTCTCAAAGATCCTCCTCCGGACGGCTGGTTACCTGCGGCTTCTTCTCCAGAATATTCTCCCCCTCGGAGAGGAACTATACCATTGGGGACAGAGAGTTGCTCGCCATCAAACTAGCCTTGGAGGAGTGGCGGTATCTTCTGGAGGGCGCTCTACATCCACTCCAGATCTACACCGACCACAAGAATTTAGCGTATATCCAGTCAGCACAAAGGCTTAATCCCCGGCAAGCTAGGTGGTCCCTGTCCTTTACCCGATTCGACTTTGAGCTTCATTTCCGTCCTGGTGACAAAAACCTCAAAGTGGATGCCTTATCCCGGTCATTTCTGGTCACCGATAACGAAGAGGAACCTTCACACATAGTGGAGCCTAGCAAGCTCATCGTAGTCGCTCCGGTTAGCCTGACTTCCTTACCTCCCGGTAAGACTTTTGTTCGAGACGACGACAGGAATCGAGTCCTCTACTGGGGTCATGCCTCCAAGCTAGCAGGTCATGTTGGCCTCAAGAAAACACTTTCCTTCATCTCTCGTTTTTATTGGTGGCCCTCCCTGCCTCAAGATGTCTGAGACTTCATCGCTTCATGCCCATCTTGTGCCAAGAACAAGGTCCCTCGGCACCAACCCTCCGGTCTCTTGCATCCACTTCCGGTGCCCTCGGCTCCGTGGCAGCATATCGCGATGGACTTTATTACGGATCTGCCTCAGTCTTCGGGCCACACAGTCATTTTTGTGGTCGTAGACAGCTTCTCCAAGATGGCCCATTTCATCCCTCTGCCCGGACTACCTTTCGCCCCCGAGCTGGCGCGAATTTTCATCTCTCATGTCTTTGGATTCATGGCTTCCCCAAGCATATTGTCTCGGATAGAGGGGTTCAGTTTACCTCGCGATTCTGGAGAGCCCTATGCAAGCTGATGGAGGTAACATTGGACTTTTCCTCCGCCTACCATTCTCAATCTAACGGTCAAGCAGAACGTACGAACCAAATTCTCGTAACGTACCTCCGACATTTTTCTAACTCCCACCAGAACGATTGGTCCAGCTTGCTCCCGTGGGCCGAATTCGCGTACAACAATCATACCAGTGAATCCTCTGCCAAGTCGCCCTTCTTTATTGTCTACGGACAACATCCTGGTGTACCTCTGCCAGTACTTCCGGCTTCGGGTGTGCCGGTGGCCGATCTTCTGACCGAGTTCTCCAGGGTCTGGCAGGGGACCAAAACCGCGCTTGAACGGGCACGTGACAGTTTTAAGAAACATGCCGATAAAAGACGCTTGGATGCCCCGTTGTACCACCCTGGAGATAAAGTCTGGCTATCCTCAAAATTTGTCCGCCTCAAAGTTCCCTCGTACAAGCTGGGCCCCCGGTACATCGGACCCTTTGAGATTTTAGCTCGTATCAACGATGTGGCCTACAAGTTAAAACTCCCGGCCTCGCTACGAATTCCTAATTTGTTCCACGTTTCCCTCTTGAAACCTGTCGCGCTTAACCACTTCCATGCTTCTGCTGGCCGCTCTCCAGCGCCCGTTTCCGGTCAAGATGTCTTTGAAATTAGGGACATTCTTGCCATGAAGAGATCTAGAGGTAAAAAAAATTTTTTAATCGATTGGAAAGGTTTTGGCCCAGAGGAGAGATCTTGGGAGCCTCGGGAGAACATTCAGGCTCCTCGGATTTTGGCAAAGTTCCTTTCCGGCCTTAAGAGGAGGGGGCGTAAGAAGGGGGGTACTGTCATGCTTACCGCTGGTCCCGCTCCCGCCGCCTCCTTCACGCCCACGGCTCCTGCCGCTGCTTCCATTCTTGGGCCCGCGCTGTCCACGGCCTCCGGGCGCGTCCGCCGGCTCTCCTGCATCCTGCCTCGCGGTCAGCCCGCCGCTCCCGGCACGCTACTGTAGCAGGCGCGCGCCCGCCGGCTCTCCTGCGTCCTGCCCCGCTGTCAGCCTCTGTGATCTGCCCGAGGCGCATGCGCTCCTCTCACCCCAGACCTCAGCACAGACTGTCTCAGCCCATCTCTCCGCCCCCGTGATCCTGGAGGTCTGACCTGGAAGTCCTGCTCCTATAAAAGGGAGCTGCCCCTTCAGACCCATGCCTGATTATCTATTGTGTCCCACGACAGATTCTCGGGTCCACCGTCTCCTGCGTTTCACCCGCTAGTATCCAGCCCTGTGCCTGTAACCTGCCTTGTCTATTCAGTTGACCTCTCTCCGTCTTTGTATTTCCTTCCAGAGTCTGCCATTCCTGTCCGTTCCTGTCGTCACCCGTGTGTGCCTTCCTGATCCTTTCCTGCCTACTCTGGTTCCTCCTGCCTGCTCTCCGTTCAGTCCTGCAGCCATCCCTCCTGTGTTCGCCAGCCTGCCTTCCAGCCCAGTGTCTGCCTGTCTACTCCTCCAGTTGTCCCCAAGTACCAGCTTCCGCGGCGATAGTCTCCTCCGGGCCTGCCCCTAACACTCCCTGTATAGGGGGTGGTACACCTGGCCTGCTCGCCCTGGGGCAGGTTCGTCGTCGTGGTCCTGTGGGTTCATCTTTGGAGTCTTCACAGCCTCACAGATACGCTGTTGTGGAGCTGGACAGAACGTATGCGGGGCCTTTTCCGCATGCACCCCTTGACCCCCGATTTAGAGGCTGAGGTGGCCCTTATGGCGCTACTTTAGATGGGGAGGCCCGGAAGTCGGTAATATTGAAACCCCCGGGGCATCATAACACCTTCGCCAGGGTCCTACAGATCCTGGAAGAGACCCACAGGGATCCAACAGAAGTGGGAGAGTTGAGAACCCGGTTGTTCAGTCGGATGCAGGGGAGTGGGAGACTACCACCCAATATATGAACGCCCTCCAGGAGCTACACACCGCCATAGAAAGGAAGGACGGAATAGGGGTAGGGCCCATCGACATTACCCTGCGTGACCTGCTAGTGACTGGACTCCGGGACCCGCTAATCAAGCAGGCATTGCGGGAACAGGTCCGAGTGAACCCACGTTTAGCCTTTTCCGAAGTGGGGATACAGGCCCGGGTGCGAGAGCTATAACAGGGGTTGGCGCCTCCTGTGGAAAAGTCCCGGGGCATGGAGTCCTCCGTAAGCGTTGTCGAAGAACCTCAATGGATTGAGGAAATGAGACAAGAACTGAAGAGTATCCGGGGCGAGCTGGCCGAAGTGAAAAAAGAACGGAGCCCGCGCCCGGCCGACCTGGCTACAATTCCGGGCCCTGGGGGCCTCGCAATACCCGGGGTGGCCGAGCCTCACCGCCCCGGTGCTATGAGTGTGGAGCACTGAGCCACTTCGCACGGGAGTGTCCGCGGCGTGGGAGATACCCACCCCGGCGGGTATTAAATTAGAGGGCTCCGGGCATGGGGGACGTCACTCGGAGCCAGAAGCCACAACGAGGGGTGGTGGAAGTCCCGAAGAACTGGTCGCTAAGTGCCCAATAGTATGGGCCAAAGTTGAGGGTCATGCTGTGCGGTGCCTAGTGGATACGGGGTCGCAGGTGACGACCATGCCGGCAACGTACTTCCGGCAGCATTTCTCGGAAGCAGCAAGGCCCCAGTTGGTACCCATGATACGACTAGTGGCCGCAAACCAACTGCCGGTACCTGTCGCCGGGGTGGTGTGGCTTCAGATGACATTGTGTGGTAAATCCCTCGGTCACCGGGGAGTGGTCCTGACTCAAGGAGAGACTAACGACCGTCATCCGATCATCTTGGGCATGAATGTACGGCAGGAGTTCGGCAATCTACTCCTCAACGATTCCACTCAGGAGACCCTAAGTCAGTGGGGTTTTCGCACGGCCCAGGGGCAGGTCTTCCAGCGGTTGGTGCGGGAGGCACGAGTGCTCCAGGAGTGTCAGGAGGGTGAGGCGCTGGGCAAGGTCATCGCGCCGCGGCCCACCCGCTCGTGCTTCCTCCAGGGCAGACGGTGGTGGCTCTGCCGACCCGCGCCCCGATACCACTGGAGGGCATGGAGGTGCAGATGGAACCATGTTACTCAGAGCGCCTGCACCCTGGCATCCTGGTGGCCCGCTCCCTGGCCACAGTGCGGGAGGGGACCGTCTTCGTATGTTGTGTCAACCTGGAAGATCAGGATATCACCCTGAAGCCCCGGGCCAAAATGGCCAAACTAGTAAGGCCATTGGAGTGTCAAGAACACCGCACTGCACTTGCTCACTGAGCCAGTGCACGTGTCCTGAGTAAAGCGAACTGTGCTCAAAGATACCTGTAGAGGGGGCAGCAGCCGAGTAGGTGCGTACTTCAGAACAGCAGGACCTCAAGCATGTGATTGCTGGGGGCGTGGCATAAACTCCAGAGAGCTAGGAGCTACACGAGAACTCATAGCAGGGTAACTGCGAGACAAAGTTACCAAGGGGCATAGACAGGGAGGATAGTCAGGACGTAGCCAATGAGTCATACACAGAGATAGCTGCAAGGTACAAGAGGGGCGAGCAGAGAGTAGTCAGATCACAGGCAATGAGTCATACACAGGGAGAGTAGCGAAGTACAGAATCAACAGGCAAACTCACAATGGGGAACAGAACCGGGTCAGAACCATATAAACAAGCTATAACAACGAACAGGCACACAGAGGTCACCACACTCGGCCAAAGGCAAAAGTATAACTGACAGGGATTGGAGCTTCCCAGGGGTTTAAGAAGCTCTCCCAGAACCATAGAGAGGCCACAATCATTAACCCCAGGTGTGCAGGTCAAAACCTGCACTGAGCTCCAGACATTAACCCCTGACGTGCAGCTCAAAAACCTGCACTGGGATCATGACAGTACCCCCCTCTCAACGGGGGGGCCTCTGGACCCCCAGGCTTCCCCGGGTACTTGGCATGGAAAGCCCGAACCAGGCGATCTGCATGTACAGAGCGAGCAGGCACCCATGAGCGCTCCTCTGGTCCATATCCCTTCCAGTGGACCAGGTACTGCAAAGAGCGGCGCACCCGCTGAGAGTCCACAATATGTCCTACCTCATACTCCAATTGACCCTCCACCAGCACTGGAGGAACAACAGGCTCGGAGTCTTCTTTGACAGACTCTACGGATTTCAACAGAGATTTATGGAACACATTGGATATTTTTAAGGAGGCGGGGAGACGCAACCTATATGCCACTGGGTTGACTATCTCCATAATCTCGTACGGACCAATGAACTTTGGTCCCAATTTAGCTGATGGTACCTTCAAGTTGATGTTATGTGTGGAAAGCCAAACCTTCTGTCCCACCTGAAACATGTCTCCCGAGGCTCTCTTTTTGTCAGCAAAATATTTGTACCTCCCCTGGGCCCGAGAGATATTACGCTGGACTTCAGCCCAGAGGTTTTTTAACCGTTGAACGGACCCCTCTACCCCTGGACAACCGGAATCCACCCTTGAAAACTCCCCAAAATGCGGATTGAACCCATAGTTAGTCAGGAATGGGGACATGTTGGTGGACTGACTCACCCGGTTGTTAAAAGCGAATTCCGCCAACGGTAACGCATCACACCAATCCTCCTGTCTGGCGGAGGTCAGACACCTGAGAATTTGTTCCAGGGATTGATTGGTGCGTTCTGTCTGACCATTACTCTCTGGGTGATATTCCGACGAGAAGGAGAGTGAGATGCCCAATTTCATACAGAACGCCCTCCAAAATTTGGCCACAAACTGCACACCTCTGTCAGACACAACATTCAGGGGTACCCCATGCAATCGGACCACATACTGCACAAACAACCTTGACAATGTTTCTGCTGAGGGTAATGCTGCCAAGGGAATGAAATGGGCCTGTTTAGAAAACCTATTGACCACCACCCAGATCACGGTATTGCCCCTGGAAGGTGTAAGGCCAGTAATAAAATCCATGGAAAGATGAGTCCATGGCCTATCAGGAACCGGTAAGGGTATGAGTTCCCCAGCCGGCCGGTTATGCAAGCTTTTGGTACGGGCACACACACCACAAGCAGAAACAAATTTCTTGACATTGGACCTTAGTGAAGGCCACCAAAAACCCCTGGCTACTGCCTCTCTAGTGGCCGTGATACCTGGATGAGCGCTCAACCTAGACTCATGAAACTCCTGCAGAAGTCTAGGCCGCAATAAATCTGGAACAAACAATTTATCTCCTGGCCTGGTTGCCATAGCTAGGGCCTGAGCCCTTAGAATCTCTTGTTCCAACTCAGATGAGACCCCCGACACTACCACCCCTGGGGGAAGAATGGAGGATGGCTGCTCGGGGGGAGACACCGGGTCAAAACTTCTGGACAGGGCATCCGCTTTAACATTTTTGGACCCCGGTCGAAAAGTAATGGAGAATTGAAATCGTGAAAAAAAAAAAGTGACCAACGGGCTTGTCTCGAAGTAAGCCTCTTAGTAGATTCAAGGTATGCCAAATTTTTGTGATCCGTGACAACCGTGATAGGGTGAGCGGCCCCTTCCAAAATGTGTATCCATTCCTCAAACGCCAGCTTGACCGCAAGAAGTTCTCTATTGCCTACGTCATAGTTTCTCTCGGCTGAAGAGAACTTCTTGGAGAAGAAGGCACAGGGTTTGAGATTGGTAAGGGTGGCCGGACCCTGGGACAGCACAGCCCCCACCCCCCCTTCAGAAGCATCCACCTCCACAATGAATGGTTTGGACGGGTCTGGTTGTACCAACACCGGGGCGGACATGAAACATTTCTTAATAGCTGAGAAGGACTCCTTAGTGAGTACAGACCAATTTTTAACATCAGCACCCTTCTGGGTAAGATCTGTGAGTGGTTTAACCACTTGTGAGAAACCTTTAATGAATCTCCGATAATAGTTTGCAAATCCTAAGAAGTGCTGGAGCCCCTTAAGATCTGGGGGCTGAACCCAGTCAGTGATCGCCAGCACCTTCTTAGGATCCATACGAAACCCCTCACAGGACACAATCAACCCCAAAAAAGACAGTTCCTGTACAAAAAACGAACATTTTTCCAATTTAGCGTACAATTGGTTCTCCCTGAGTCTCTGGAGAACTGTCTGTAGATGTTGCAAGTGAGATTGGCTGTCCGGGGAATACACCAAAATGTCATCCAAATAAATAATAACAAATCGGCCTATCAGGTCAGAAAACACAACATTGATGAAATTGGAAAATAGCGGGTGCATTAGTTAACCCAAACGGCATTACCAGGTTTTCAAAGAGTCCTTCTGATGTGAGGAACGCAGTTTTCCTCTCGTCCCCTTCCCGAACGCGCAGCGTCGGACTGGCCCACCGGAGAACCGGTGGATTCTCCGGTGGGCCCTGGCATCTGGTGGGCCCTGGCACCTGCTGGCATACAGGGCCAGCAGTTGCCTAGGGCCCCCGCTGCTCCAGGGGCCCCCAGCCAGTGGTGTGTCGCACACCATGCAGCTGCTATGGGGGCCCCTGCCAGCGGAGCAGCAGCGGGTGTCAGGAGGCAGGAGCCCCTGTCCCCGCTGCTAAAGAGAAATGAATATTCACTGCGAAGCAGTGAATATCATTTCACAGTCTCCACCCCCCAGAGGCCCCGCCCCCAGCCCAGTAAGCCGCTCTGCAGACTACAGCTGTAAATCAGGGCCGGCGCCGCCCTCAGTCCTCTCTGCTCCTTACTCACAGCCAGTGCGCGATGACGTCACTACATCGCGCACCCGCTGTGTGTCTGGCAGAGGGGGCAGCTCCTGACACTGAAGCCGGGATCAGCGTGGGAGCGAGGAGGAGAGGTGAGTATTGTGTTTTTGTTTTTTTTTTTATATCTCTCTCGCTCTCTCTATCTGTCTCTCTCTATCTATCTATCTATCTCTATATATCTCTCTCTCTATCTCTCTTATATCTATCTATCTTTCTATCTCTATCTATTATCTATATCTATCTCTATATCTATCTCTATCTATTTTCTATATCTATCTCTATCTATCGCTCTATCTTTATATCTATCTTTCTATCTCTACATCTATCTCTCTATCTATCTATCTCTATATCTTTCTATATATATCTCTATATCTATCTATTATGTCTATCTATCTATCTCTATATCTATCTATCTTACTCTATCTATCTCTATATCTATTATCTCTATATTTATTATCTATCTAGCTACCATCTATATATATCTATCTTTATCTATATATATCTCTATCTAATATCTATATCTATCTATCTCTATACCTATCTATCTATTTATCTATCTCTATATCTATCTCTATATCTTTTCTCTGTATCTATCTATCTCTATATCTATATCTCTCGCTATCTATCGCTCTATCTCTATATCTATATCTATCTATATCTATCTTTATATCTATATCTATATATCTATATCTATCTCTATATCTATCTCTATCTCTATATCTATTTCTCTCTATATCTATCTCTATATCTCTTTCTATAGCTATCTATCTATATATCTCTATCTATCTCTATATCTATCTCTCTGTATATCTATCTATCGCTCTATCTCTATCTATTTATCTCTATCTATTTATCTCTATCTATTTATCTCTATATCTTTTCTCTGTATCTATCTCTCTCTATATCTATATCTATCTATCGCTATATCTATTATCTCTATATCTATTTCTCTCTATCTCTCTCTCTATATCTATCTATTTATCTCTATCTCTATATCTATCTCTCTGTATATCTATCTATCTTTCTATCTCTATATCTATCTCTATATCTATCTATCTTTCTCTATCTATCTATCTATCTATCTATATCTATTATCTATATCTATCTCTATCTATCTATCGCTCTATCTCTATATCTATCTTTCTATCTCTACATATATCTCTATATCTATCTTTCTATCTATCTCTATATCTATCTATATCTATATCTATCTATTATGTCTATCTATCTAGCTATCTCTATTATCTATATCTACCTATCTCTATATCTTTCTATCTTACTCTATCTCTATATCTATCTGTTATCTCTATATTTATTATCTATCTATCTCTATCTATTATCTATATCTATCTCTATCTATTTATCGATCTCTGTATCTATCTCTCTCTATATCTATCTCTCTCTCTATCTACCGCTCTCTCTATCTCTATCTATCTTTATATCTATATCTATCTATCTCTATATCTATCTATTATCTCTATATCTATCTACCTATCTATCTACATATCTATCTCTATATCTATCTCTATATCTCTCTCTATAGCTATCTATATATTATCTCTATATGTATCTATTATCTCTATATCTATCTATCTATATATCTATCTCTATATCCATATCTATCTCTATATCTATCTATCTATCTCTATATCTATCTATCTATCTCTATATCTATCTTTCTATCTAACACTATATCTCTATATCTATCTCTATATCTCATTATCTATCTCTATCTCTCTCTTTATCTATCTATCTATTGATCTATCTCTATATCTATCTATTATATCTATCTATTATCTCTATTATCTATATCTATCTATCCATCTATCTAGCTATCTCTATCTATCTCTATATCTCTCTCTATATCTATCTATCTTTCTAACTCTATATCTATCTATCTCTATACATATCTCTATATCTAGCTATTATCTCTATATCTATCTCTATATCTATCTTTCTATATCTATCTGTCTCTATATCTATCTCTATATCTATCTATCTCTATATCTATTATCTCCTATATCTATCTATCTCTATATATATCTTTATATCTATTTTTATTTATAGCCATCTATCTATATATATTTATCTCTATATCTATCTATATATGTCTATATTATTATTATTATTATTATTATTATTATTATATCTGTATATCTCTATCTATTATCTATCTCTATCTATTATCTATCTCTATCTCTATATCTATCTATCTCTATATATTTCTATCTATAGCTATCTATCTCTATATCTATCCATTATCTATTTTCTATCTATCTCTATATCTATCTATCTATCTATCTATCTATCTATCTATCTATATTTCTTTCTATATCTATCTTTATATCTATCTCTATCTCTATGAATCTTTCTATCTATATCTATCCATTATCTACTTTCTATCCATTATCTACTATCTATCTCTATATCTATCTATTTCTACATCTATCTTTCTATCTATATCTATCTAACTCTATATCTATATATCTATATAGCATTATACCCTATGAGGGGGCAGCATTATACCCTATGAGGGGGTGCATTATTCCCTATGAGGGGGGCAGTATTATACCCTATGAGGGGGCAGCATTATACCCTATGAGGAGGCAGCATTATACCCTATGAGGTGGCAGCATTATACCCTATGAGGAGGCAGCATTATACCCTATGAGGGGGTGCATTATTCCCTATGAGGGGGGCAGTATTATACCCTATGAGGGGGGCAGTATTATACCCTATGAGGGGGGCAGCATTATACCCTATGAGGGGTGCATTATTCCCTATGAGGGGGTGCATTATTCCCTATGAGGGGGGCAGTATTATACCCTATGAGGAGGCAGCATTATACCCTATGAGGAGGCAGCATTATACCCTATGAGGAGGCAGCATTATACCCTATGAGGAGGCAGCATTATTCCCTATGAGGGGGTGCATTATTCCCTATGAGGGGGTGCATTATTCCCTATGAGGGGGGCAGTATTATACCCTATGAGGAGGCAGCATTATACCCTATGAGGAGGCAGCATTATACCCTATGAGGAGGCAGCATTATACCCTATGAGGAGGCAGCATTATACCCTATGAGGAGGCAGCATTATTCCCTATGAGGGGGGCAGTATTATACCCTATGAGGGGGGCAGCATTATACCCTATGAGGGGGGCAGCATTATACCCTATGAGGGGGTGCATTATTCCCTATGAGGGGGTGCATTATTCCCTATGAGGGGGTGCATTATTCCCTATGAGGGGGGCAGTATTATACCCTATGAGGGGGGCAGTATTATACCCTATGAGGGGGGCAGTGTTATACCCTATGAGGGGGCAGCATTATACGCTATGAGGGGGTGCATTATTCCCTATGAGGGGGTGCATTATTCCCTATGAGGTGGGCAGCATTATACCCTAAGAGGGGGGCAGTATTATACCCTAAGAGGGGGTGCATTATACCCTATGAGGGGGTGCATTATACCCTATGAGGGGGTGCATTATTCCCTATGAGGGGGTGCATTATTCCCTATGAGGGGGGCAGTATTATACCCTATGAGGGGGGCAGTATTATATTCTATGAGATGGCTGCATTATATTCTATGAGATGGCTGCATTATACTATGTGAAGGGGCTTCTTTATATTCTATGAGGGGGCTACCCCAACTCCTGCTACATAATTAAGACATGTACAACCTTATATTATACCCGGATATTAGCGTGTTTTACCGCATAATTGGTGGTCTGGTATGTAACTCTATGCAGCTACATAGTGGGCCCCAAGAATGATTTTCTCTGGTGGGCCCAAGGTGTTCCAGTCCGACGCTGCGAACGCGTATCAGATTGTAGGCCCCCCGGAGATCTAACTTGGAGAACCATTGGGCCCCAGCTAACTGGTTACATAAGTCTGGGATGAGGGGAAGCGGGTAAGTATTCCTAACAGTTATCTTGTTCAGTTCCCGAAAGTCGAGGCAGGGCCGCAAACCACCATCTTTCTTCTTCACAAAGAAGAATCCTGGTGACACAGAAGGCCTGATATGCCCTTTGCGGAGACTCTCAGCTATGTACTCCTTCATGGCTTGGCGCTCAGGCCCGGACAAATTGAACAATCGAGCCTTAGGCAAAAGTATAACTGACAGGGATTGGAGCTTCCCAGGGGTTTATGAAGCTCTCCCAGAACCATAGAGAGGCCACAATCATTAACCCCAGTTGTGCAGGTCAAAACCTGCACTGAGCTCCAGACATTAACCCCTGACGTGCAGCTCAAAAACCTGCACTGGGATCATGACATGGAGGAGCTGCTGCCGGACCCCGCAGTCCAGTTGCAGGTGCAACCCAAAGATCCCTGGGCAGTAACGGTACGAACCCAGCAGGCTGCCGCATCCGCGGCCCAAGAGAAAGGTCGAGTCATTCTGGAGAGAATGCGGGCTGAACTTTACGGCCTAGCGCCAGCCCAGCTTCTCCAAGTAGAGACACTCCTTGGGCAATATTACAGTGTCTTCACCAGCCACAAGGACGACTTCGGATGTACCACGGCCATCACGCATGGGATCCCCACGGCAGGAGCGGCCCCCATCCGGGAGCGGTATCGGCAAATACCACCACAGCTATATCAGGAAGTGAAAACTCTATTAGCCCAAATGCTCAGGAAGGGGGTCATACGAGAAAGCCAAAGCCCTTGGGCGGCCCCTATTGTCCTGGTTCGGAAGAAAGATGGCACTCTACGTTTTTGCTTGGATTACCGGAATTTGAACGCCTGCACCATCAAGGATTCGTATCCACTGCCCCGCATAGAAGAGTCTCTGTCCTCCCTGGTGAACGCAACATACTTTTCGACCGTTGACCTGGCCAGCGGGTACTGACAAGTGCCGATGTCGGAGGAAGACAGAGCCAAGACGGCATTCATCCTTCCCATGGGACTGTTCGAGTTCAATCGGATGTCATTTGGGCTGGCCAACGCCCCCGGAACTTTTCAGCGGTTGATGGAGCGGTGTGTAGGAGACCTCAACTTTGAAGCCACGTTGATATACCTGGACGATTTCATTATCTATTCCGCCACGTTCGAGGACCACCTGAGGCGGTTGGGGCAGGTGCTCGGCCGGCTGCAGAAGTACGGGTTAAAGGTAAAGCCCCAGAAATGCCACCTGTTCTGCACCCAGATCGAGTACCTGGGGTGTTATGAATGAGTCACCGTAGGAGGCAAAAACAGAAATACTAGCTAAGTCCAGAAAACCAGAGAAGTTGGCAGCTATCGGATTGCAGACCCCTGAACCTATCAACAACAACTAGCAGTAGCCGTGGGGGGTTCCTACGGTGCCCTAGACCCCTCGATCACAGCCGGAGAACTAATTAGCCTAAAGACAGAAAGGGAAATCTTAACTGCCCCAGAGCAGACCCCACAGCAATAGGCAGCCCCCAACATATAATGACGGTGAAGCAAGATGAAAAAACACACAAATAGAAAGATAGGCTGAGCAAAAGATGGGCCCAAGCTAACTAAATAGGACAGGATAGAAAAGCTGTTGTCTGCAATCCGCCAAAATCCTATCAAAACAGGAGCCAACAGACTGATAGGGAAAAAAGCCCTGAAGACGCTAGGCTTCAAAAAGACTATATCAGTACTCCGGTATTTTCTGAAGACAGAGCAAAAAGGAATTCAGCTCACCCCAGCAGGGAATGGCAGAAATCCAGAAAAACAAGGCAAAACAAAACCAAAACACAAATGCAAAACGCAGAGCAGAAAACTTAGCTTTTGAGGAGCAGGAATCAGACTGGTCTCCTAGAATCCCTCAGAGAAATCACCCGCAAGGCAGAAGGGAGTCGGCTGCCTTATATCCAGTCAGCAATTCCAGTCACCCAGTCATCATCATTCTGCTCAGGTGCTTGGTAATCAGCCTCACTACCTTCCTTCACCAGAAGAGGGAGTTCATCAGACCTCAATGGTGAAGGGGAAAATGAGCTCACAACAGTACCTCCCCCTTGAGGAGGGGTCACCGAACCCTCATCCACGCCACCTGGGCGATCAGGGTGAGCCCGATGAAAGGCACGCACAAATCTTTTGGCATGAATATCAGAGGCAGAGACCCAGGAATTATCCTCCTGACCATAACCCTTCCACTTAACCAAATACTGGAGTCTCCGTCTAGCCAGACGGGAATCCAGTATCTTCTCTACCTCATATTCCATGTTACCTTCAACCAATACAGGGTCCGGAGGTGCCACCCCAGGAACAACTGGTTCAACAAACCTCTTCAACAAGGACTTATGAAACACATTATGGATTTTAAATGTGACAGGAAGAGCCAACCGAAAAGAGACCGGATTAATGATCTCCAAAATCTTGTAAGGCCCAATAAATCTAGGCTTAAACTTAGGAGAAGCCACATTCATAGCAATATTTTTTTATCATAACCAAACCATATCACCCACCTTAAACTGGGGACCAATGGTCCTATGTCGGTTGGAAAATCGCTGGGCCTTTTCCTGGGAGAGAGATAACTTATCCACCACTTGGTCCCAGATCTGGTGCATTCTCTCCACCACAGTGTCAACACCTGAGCAGGCAGAAGGCTCCACCTGCCCTCAAGAAAATCGAGGATGAAACCCAAAGTTACAAAAAAAAGGTGACATCAAAGTGGCAGAACTAGCTCTATTATTTAAAGCAAATTTGGCCCAGGGCAAAAATGAAACCCAATCATCCTGATCAGCGGAAATAAAACATCTCAAATACGACTCCAAGGTCTGGTTTGTTCTCTCCGTCTGCCCATTGGTCTGAGGGTGAAACGCAGAGGAGAAGGACAACTGAATTCCCAGCTTTGAACAGAACGTCCTCCAAAATCTAGACACAAACTGAACTCCTCTGTCAGATACAATGTTCTCAGGAATCCCATGCAAGCGAACCACCTGTTGCAAAAACAGGGGCACCAACTCAGAAGAAGATGGCAACTTAGGGAGTGGTACAAGATGAACCATCTTAGAGAACCTATCACAAATCACCCAAATAACAGTCATTCTCTGAGAGACAGGCATATCAGAGATGAAATCCATTGAAATATGGGTCCATGGCCTCCTGGGGACCGGCAAAGGCATCAACAACCCACTAGAGCGAGAACAAGGTTTAGACCGGGAGCAAGTCCCACAGGACTGCACAAAATTCCTGACATCACGAAACAAGGCGGGCCAACAAAAAGACCGACTCACCAGATCTCTAGTACTAAAAATACATGGATGACCAGCCAATGCAGAGCAATGAACTTCAGACATCACTCTCTTCTTCCACTGGTCAGGAACATACAACTTTCCACTGGGACAACGCTCAGGTTTGTCCTCCTGGAACTCTTCCAGAGCACGTCTCAAATCGGGCGAGATGGCAGAAAGAACTACCCCTTCGCCTAAGATGGTAGCAGGCTTGGTCACCACAGGAGAATCAGCAAAGAAGCTCCTAGAAAGAGCGTCAGCCTTGACATTCTTAGTGCCAGGAAGAAAAGAGACCACAAAATCAAAACGTGTAAAAAACAAGGCCCATCTAGCGTGTCTAGGGTTCAAGCGTTTGGCCGACTCCAGGTAAATCAAATTGTTGTGTTCAGTGAGGACCACGACTTGATGTTTAGCTCCCTCCAACCAATGTCTCCACTCCTCAAATGCCCATTTCATGGCCAACAGTTCCCGATTCCCCACATCATAGTTACGTTCAGATGGGGAGAACTTTCGGGAAAAGAAAGCACAGGGATTCATTTTAGATGTTACAGGATCCTTTTGGGACAAAACAGCTCCTGCACCAATCTCAGAAGCGTCCACCTCTACCTGGAACGGGAGTGAGACATCAGGTTGCCGCAAAGCCGGGGCAGAAGTGAATCTTCGCTTCAGCTCCTGAAAGGAAGAAACAGCCTCCGGAGACCAATTCAACACATCAGCACCCTTCTTAGTCAGATCAGTCAATGGCTTGGCCAATACTAGAAAATTTTGCTATAAATCTCCGATAAAAATTAGCAAAACCCAAAAACTTCTGAAGGGCCTTCAAAGAAGTGGGCTGAACCCAATCATAAATGGCCTGTACCTTGGCCGAATCCATTTCAATATTTGACAGAGACAAAAGAAATCCCAAAAATTAAATCCTCTGTACCCCAAAAAGGCATTTCAATCCTTTGACATACAGGGAATTCTCCCTCAAGATCCGTAACACCGTCCAAACATGTTCCACATGAGAATCCCAATCCTTGGAGAAGATCAAAATATCATCCAGATAGATAATCAAAAATGTATCCACAAAGTCTCGGAAAATGTCGTTCATGAAGCACTGGAAGACAGAAGGGGCATTAGTGAGCCCAAAAGGCATCACCAGGTACTCAAAATGTCCATCCGGAGTATTAAACGCCGTCTTCCATTCATCCCCATGCTTAATGCGGATAAGATTATACGCCCCCCTGAGGTCAAGCTTGGTAAACCAGCAAGCACCTTTAACTCTGGAGAATAGATCCGAAATCAGGGGTAACGGATACTGATATTTAATAGTAATTTTGTTGAGGGCACGATAATCAATACAAGGCCTTAATGAACCATCCTTTTTGCCACGAAAAAAAAGCCAGCACCTAATGGTGAAGAGGATGGTCTAATATGACCCTTCTCCAATGCCTCCTTAATATAAGATCGCATAGCCTCGTGCTCGGGTACAGATAAATTGAAGAGCCGACCCTTGGGAAATTTACACCCCGGGCTCAGTTCAATTGCACAGTCATAACTCCTATGAGGAGGCAAAGACGCAGACTCATTCTCACTAAATACATCATAAAAGTCCGCCAAATAGTCAGGAACATCATGCGACTGAGGAGAGGTGGAAAAAACTGGAGCCTCACTAAGGGCACACCGACAATCCCAACTCACCACAGACACAGATTTCCAGTCCAAAACTGGATTATGAATTTGCAACCAGGGAAACCCCAGAACAATGGTATCATGCAAATTATGCAACACCAAAAATCTGCAATTTTCTTGATGGTTTGGGGCGACCCGCATTACCACCTGGGTCCAAAACTGAGGTTTATTTTTCGCCAAAGGAGTAGCATCAATCCCCCTCAAAGGGATAGGCGTCCGCAGAGGTGTCATAGGAAATCCACAACGTTTAGCAAAATCCAAGTCCATTAGGTTCAGGGCTGCTCCCGAATCCACAAAAGCCTTGGCGGAAAATGTGGACAGGGAGCAGATCAGAGTAATTGCCAGAAGAAACTTAGGTTGAACACCACCCACAGAAAACGTGTGTGCAAAACGTTTCGTTTAGGACAGAAATAATATGCGAGGCATCTCCACAAAAAAAATACAGCTTATTACGCTTTCTGAACTCCTGACGTTGCTCCCTGGACAAAACTCTATCACATTGCATAGGTTCAAACACTTGTTCAACAGGTGGCAACACCTCTCGTGCAGTCCTGCGTTCACATAAACGCCAATCAACCTGAATGGCTAATGACATAGAATCGTCAAGACCAGAGGGAACAGGAAATCCCACCATAGTATCTTTTACGGCTTCTGACAAACCCTTCCGAAAGAGAGCTGCCAAGGCATTATTATTCCCGGTAGTAAGGACCGCCCACTTTTGGAATTTTTGACAGTACAATTCTGCAGAATCTTGACCCTGGCTCAATGCCAACAGGGTCTTTTCAGCCTGAGCAATAGCATTAGGTTCGTCATACAACAACCCCAAGGCTTGAAAAAATGTGTTCACATTAGTCAGACTAGGATCATCAGGTTTCAAAGAAAACGCCCAATCCTGGGGATCGCCACGCAGCAAAGAGATGACAATTTTAACCTGCTGCACAGAGCTCCCTGACGAGTTAGGCCTCAAGGCAAAAAATAATTTACAATTATTTTTGAAATTCAAAAATTTAGACCGATCCCCAAAAAACACATCAGGAGTAGGGATCTTTGGTTCAGCAGCATGTGAATGAGCAAGGTAGGCGGAAATTCCCCGCACTTCCGCAGCGAGCTGCTCCACACAATCAGACAATTGCTTTATCTCCACTGAGAGAAAAAAAAAATTCCCCCTATGGCCTCAGAGATATAGAGGAAAAAATATACAGAATTTTTTTTCTTTTTTTTTTTAATTCTTTCCTGCTATTGAGTACCCTAGGATCTGCGGTATGGCTGGTGATTCTGTTATGAATGAGACCGTAGGAGGCAAAAACAGAAATGCTAGCTAAGTCCAGAAAACCAGAGAAGTTGGCAGCTATCGGATTGCAGACCCCTGAACCTATCAACAACAACTAACAGTAGCCGTGGGGGGTTCCTACGATGCCCTAGACCCCTTGATCACAGCCGGAGAACTGCCTAGCCTAAAGACAGAAAGGGATATCTAAACTGCCCCAGAGCAGACCCCAAAGCAATAGGCAGCCCCCAACATATAATGACGGTGAAGCAAGAAGAAAAAACACCAACACAGATAGAAAGATAGACTGAGCAAATGATGGGGCCCAAGCTAACTAGACAGGACAGGATAGGAAAGCTGCTGTCTGCAATCCACGAAAAACCCTCTATGAAAATAAGAGCCAACAGACTGACAGGGAAAAAGGCCCTGAAGACGCTAGGCTTCAAAAAGACTATGTCAGTACTCAGGTATTTTCTGAAGACAGAGCAACCGACAAAAAAGGAATTCAGCTCACCCCAGCAGGGAGTGGCAGAATCCAGAAAAGCAAGGCAAACTAAAACCAAAACACAAATGCAAAAAGGCAAAGCAGAAAACTTAGCTTTTGAGGAGCAGGAATCAGACTGGTCTCCTAGAATTCCACAGAGAAATAAACAGCGAGGATGAAGGGCGTCGGCTGCCTTATATCCAGTCAGAGATCCCCGTCGCCCAGTCATCCTCTCCCAGCTCAGGTGCTTGGTAATCAGCCTCACTACCTTCCTTCACCAGAAGAGGGAGTTCATCAGACCTCAATGGTGAAGGGGAAAATGAACTCATAACACACCACCCCAGGGAGGAACCGAGATGACGAATTAGAAGCAGATGAGACGCCGTTCGCCCTCACCACTGCCGTGCTTACTGTCAACACGCAATAAGTGCCTCATCTGGGACTCCTAGGAGGGATGCTGGGACAACCCCGCGACAACTGGATCCAGCAGCAACAAGAAGATACAGAAATTGGACTCGAAATTGGACTCCTGCGCCGATGGGTGGCCACCGGTAAATTGCCCACGGGCTCACAGAGACAGAATTTGACCCAAGATATGTTGCTGATGCTGCACCAGTGGGAAAAACTAGTCATCAAAAAGGGACTTTTATATCGAAAGGCCATGTCACAAACCACGTCAGCTACAATATGGCAGGTGATCGTGCCCAGAGCCCATCTCTACCAACTGGCCCGGGAAGCCCATAAAAAAGGGGCTCACTTTGATGCTCAAAAGACTTTACAATGGTTGCAGCAGATGGTGTACCACCCACGCTTGCACGCTGCCGTAGAAGAAGCTTGTCGAACCTGCCGCCCGTGCGAGCTCGCTAAACCCCCTGCACAGCGAGCCCCGGTGCAAACGATTGTAACATCAGCCGCTCTGGAGCTTCTTATGGTGGATTATCTGACCATAGGTCCTGCCTATCAGCGGTATGAACATTGTCTCGTTATGGTGGACCATTTCACCAAGTTCACCGTGGTCACCCTCACCCGAGACCAAACAGCGGAGTCAGCCGCTTATGCGATTTATAAGAACTTTATTCAAGTGTACGGCTGTCCACAACGAATACATTCAGACCAAGGAGCGTGCTCCCTAGGAAAAGTCATGGAAAAGCTACACCATCTTTACGGTATCGATAAATCGCGGACTACGCCATACCACCCGCAGGGAAACGGAGCCTGCGAGCGATTCAATTGTACACTAATCCAAATTCTGCGCACCCTGGAGAGCGACCGCAAGGCCCGCTGGCCTGAATATGTCCCCGAGCTAGTGTGGGTATATAACAATCGGGTGCATCGAGTGACTGGTTACACCCCCTACTCATTGCTGTTCGGACGAGAAGGCAAAGGAATTACGGAGGTGGAATTGAACCCGGAGGAACCACAACCCTGGACCGGGGTATCCTCGTGGGTCCGAAACCACCGACATCGGCTGCAGACCCTGCACCGTATCGTCCATACGAAGCTCCAGGATCTAGAACACCAAGGGGGAGCACTGCCCCCACCCATTGACTTTAAAGCTGGGGATCGGGTACTCGTACTTGATCAACACCCCCAAAACAAGTTAGAACCCTGGTGGGAGGTGAATCCGTACCAAGTGTTGCGCGGAATAAGCCCCTACAGGCCTGTGTACGAAATACAATCTGAAGGAAACGACGCGTCTCTCTCTCGTGTTGTGCACCGTAACATGTTACGACCATGTACGTCTACCGATCCCCCACGGCCCAAACCGACCCCCAGGTCCCTGACCCCCTGCCTACGGTCTGGGACCTGGATGACGAAGAGGAATTCCCCGTCACATCTGCGGGGTGCCCCAGTAGTGGCACTACAGTAGACCCGGAAATCCCACCAGAACCAACTAGTCGATCACCCTCCACCACCCCAGAAGACTCCACTACACCCGAACTTCGACGTTCCGAGCGGTCAACAGCTGGCAAACCCCCTGAACGTTATGAACAGGACCAGTTCGTATGGCGACAAGAACTGTCGTCTCAAAAGACTAACCCAAGTCTACAAAAACCCTCGCCCGAGGACTGGCGAGCATACAGGGTGGGGGAGTGTGGGAGGAACGGCCCCCATCGAGTGTCCGGGCCGGAACCAAAGGAGCCGTCATCTGGGTTCCGGGGGAAACTGTCCCCGGGGGACAGAATTCAGGGACGGACCATTCTGACAGACAGATGGGCTGGGGGAGGGACCAGTATAAAGGAGGCGGGGAATTCCCTGGGCGATGAGTCAGCAGACAGGGACAGAGACTGCAGGAGAGCGTGGGAGCGACTGGAAGCTAGAGCGACCCACCAGTGCCAGAGAGGACGCCCACTGAGGACTCCAGAAGGACGGTGCCAAGGCGACCGGCCGAGACTTGCTGCCCTGCTCCAGCCCGCGGCCACTGCGGCCTCAGTTCAACCCGCGGCTGTAGCCTACCCGCGGTCACCCGCGGTCGCTGCCGCCTCCCCTCAGCCTGTGGCTGCGGCCTGTTCCCCGCCACCCGCAGCCACCCCACTCTAAATCGCGGCCGCGGCACGTACCGTGCCGTCGACGGCCACCACTGTCCTCCGGTCAGCAGCAGGGGCCGGGCCACTGCTGACCGCGGACTCCCTGTCGCAGCCGCTTGCTGCGCAGATGGCCTGTCATTCGCCACCACCCATCGCTACCGCTTGCCCCAGTCCGGGGCCTGCGGCCCACCCGTCCAAGGACTCCGCCGGGGCCTGTGGGGCTCCAGTGTCACCAGCGCGCCGGAGGGCGCGAAGACTCCGTCAACGCCTCAGCAACTGGGCCCAGCAACTACTACGCCGAAAGACCACCAACCTGAACGGCGAGGGACGTCTGGACAGCTAAGTTGACTTTACAATTAAGGACCCGTAGTCGGCCATCCAACGGCCCTATAGTGACCGGCTATTGCCGGAAGTAGGCGTGTTCTACCTATTTGTGTTTGCTTGTCTAAAGCCCCTGTGAGGGCAACCCGTGTTACCCCTGTTGGTGATCAGGCCGTGACTGAGGAAAGTTCCCTCTAGTCTTATAAATGTTATTTTAGAAAGCACCAAATTGTCTCTCGACTCGTCACTGCATCCTGCGTACCTGCAAATACCACATGTGTGTACACGCTCCTCTGCTTTTGGGACTTTATAAATAATCAAATTCTGGTTGTATGAAGTCACCACCAGGGGGAAATATCAGTATCTGTTTGTGGTGAGCTCCCCCTAGTGGTGGCTGCAGGTAGTGTCCATATCCCATTATGTAATAGGGGCAGTTGAGTACTTGTTCCATTCTTACCATTGCAGTAGGGCGGCATGTTGCTATGGTAGGTACAAAAATGCTTTTGACTGCTACAGGCTCACCTGGTGAGATGGATTTGCGAAGTCAGGGGTCTGGGTCAGCAGCATGGACCTGACTGGAGGCACTGCCAGAAAACTCTGGTTCGATACACCAGATGGAACGTGGAACAGCAGAGCTTGATATGCTGTACGAGTGCTGTGAAATAGATGAGCCAATTTGCATACAGCACGGTAGAGTGCAGAGCCATGTGTGTAGTCAAGCATCTTGCTAAAGCAGGGCTGAGTGTGCAGAGCTGAGCAGATAGACAGGTATCTTGGTGCAGCAGAGTCGAGTGTGCAAACAGCACCTTGGAACAGTAGAGACGTTAAGACAGACAAGCACTTTGATGCTGCATAGCTGAGCTTGTGGACAGAAAAGAGTAACAGCGGAGCACAGTTGGCACCTGGGAATAATGGAGCAGAGCTGGATTAGTCTTGTGCTTTGCTGAGTGATTGTGCATGGCAGCAGCGTGAGTGTGCTACGCTAATACTTAGGCAGCATGTAGCTAGGATGGCGACATCCAAGGTGTGCACCAGGCTGCCATAGTGCCCCAACGCACTCCAGAGCACAGAGCCGGCCGCCAGGGAAGAAGTAGGCGCAGACTGGCGCTAGAGTCAGGACCGTTCAGTTAGGGCATGTGCACATGGTGCATTTTAGCCACCAGGGTACCCTCTGAATTTTTCAAATAGAAGTCACCTCAGGAACACGCTCGCAGTATCTTCCCTGAAGGTCATTTATTGCAATGGCGTTTTTTTTTTTATCACTTCTATGTATAATATAGTGCATGGCTTTCATCGCAGGTCACATGTTCATTCTTTTTAGCGTTTCTTTATTGCTTTTTCAGGGGGGTTATAAAACTGAAGAGCCTGAAAAACCTGTCATGTCAGTATCGTAGCTACCAGGTGGGCAGATGGTGCGGTCACCCTGGGCCCCAGCCTCTGAGGGGCCCACCCGGATCTTCGCTACCCTTAACAGTTAAGCTGTGCAGTAGAGCAAGGAGACACGATCTCCCTGCACTGCGGCTCTGTGTTCTGTAGACTGCAGGTTGCTTTAAACCTGCAGTCAACAGAACAACAGGTGATGCCAGGACAGAAGCGCCGGCGCACGTGCAGGAGGTCAAAGAGTCCTGGCGCGGTGACGTCATCACTCCGCCCTGGGATGTCCAGTGCCAGCACCGGTGCTATGCAGGAGGACTCATCATGATCCTGGATTAGGTGAGTATATGATGTTTTTGTTTTCCATGAAACGTTTGGTGTGACTATTGGGGCATCATAAAGTATGGGGGCCCCTCACATATTGTGGGGACTACTGTGGGAGCCCTCATACAGTTTGGGGCCTCCATAAAGTGTGAGGGCCATTATACTATATAGATGACTATGGGGAGTGCAGTATACTGTATGGAGGACTATGAGGAGTGCAGAAGAAAACATTGCTGCAACCTTCTGATCCGATGAAATGAATGCAATTCTACTGCTCTTCCATTCTAAGGGTTGTTTAACCTGAGCCCATGAGATATGAGAACGAGTCACATATAATTTTGGCTGCGTTTCCCCTGTAACCAGTGCAGGACACAAACAATTTGATATACTTTACTCAATCAACCTGTTTTTCCTGACTCTCGGTGAAACGATTCTCCCACTTGTGGGATTGTTTTGAGTGTTTTCCATTGTGGAATGTACATGGTGCAGCCTCCACCCTCCATGCCTCATCCACATGACGCTCCGTGCTGCTGTTTCCTGCATGAGAATATAAGGGTTGTTACCTTAGTTCTAAAATTCTGAACTGTTTGCAGAAGTTACTTTCCCAATTGGCAGAACTAATCTGTGAAAATCAGATACTGTACAGTGCATAAAATGTAACTCCAGAAGAGAGGATATCAGTAGAAGTTTTTTTTTTTTTTTTTTTTAGAATTGTAATATAATGACTCCCAAATTCAGTGTGTCCAATTCCCTGCCAATCACTGTTGTCCCCTTATCTAAAAATCAGCGTCCGCCTAATTTAATCATCATCCTTGTATCTCTTACAGGTTTTAGCTGTGTATTTTAATAGACAGCATTCCAATGCTTACCCACTCCTATATTCTTGAACATAGGGGGCAGCACTGTCTGTAAAGGACAGTTTAGATCCTACATAGAATTAACCCCTTCCCACAAAAATAATTTTAGACCTATAAAAAAAACCTAAAAAAATAAATATATTGATCATCCCTACCTGTTTCCTGTTTAAAAGTAGATAAAAGACTAAATTCGTTATCACCGTCTGTAAAAGTCCTAAAATTACGTAACATGAATGGCAAACAGAATTATTTTTAACCACTAAAATAATAATCTATAAATATAACGTTGAGTGTATGTATGTATGTGTGTGTATGTATCAAGCCATGCCCACGCCAAATAGCCCTGCCCACTGGCGGGTGGAGAGCGGGGTTGCAGAGGGAAAGGGCGGGATGCGGGCGGAGAGCGGAACTGTGAGGGAGAGAGTGGGACACGGATGGAGAGCGGGACGGCACATGGAGAGCGGGGCTGTGGAAGGAGAGAGCGGGACACGGATGGAGAGTGTGGCTGCGGAGGGATAGAACGGGTCGGCGCATGGAGAGCAGGGCTGTAGAGAGAGAGCGGGACGGCGGGTGGAGAGCTGGCCTGCGGAGGGAGACAGCGGGGCTGCGGAGGGAGAGAGCGGGACGGTGGTTGGAGAGCAGGGCTGCTGAGCGAGAATGCGGGATGGCGAGTGGAGAGCTGGGCTTCGGAGGGAGAGAGTGGGACAACAGTTAGTTACTATGCCCAGGGCAATGCCGGGCTCTTCAGCTAGTATTCTATGAAAATGTAATATTGTCATAATTGCACTAACCCAGAGAACCATGCTGCCAGGTTATTTTTAATGCATTAAGGTCACCTTAAAATTAATCTGTCACCAAGTTTTTGCCTCCTAATCAGAGAGCAGCATGATGTAGTGACAGAGACCCTGATTCCAGCAATATATCACTTACTGGGTTGTAGTTTTGATAAAGATTCTCACTGGAGGACTAGTAAACCTGATGCCTAGACACCCCCCCACCTCTGACTAGCCGCTTTCTGCCTGTGCACAGTGTACGCAGAAAGCAGCGAATCAGGGATGTGGGCGGGTTTATACAGAGCTCAGTATTCTGAGCTTCTGCTAAATCTGCAGCAAATAATACAGGGATTTTATGTAAACTGCAGCAAGCAACCCAGTAAGTGCCACATCGCTGGACACGGGGTCTCCACTCCTACTCATGATGCTCTCAGATGGCATATCAAAAATGTGATGTAAGATTCCCTTTAAAAAACAAAATCCCCCCAAAAAATGGTGGCATTTTTTCTGTTTTTCACTACATTAAATAGAAAAAAAAATGAATGGTGGCAATCAAAACTAGAACTCGTCCCACATAAAAACAAGGCAGAAAAATAAAAAAGTCATGGCTCTTGGAAAATGGTGAGGAAAAATGCAAAATCAAAATATATCCCAAGTTCAGAAGAGGTAAAATAGAAAAAAAAAAAAAAAAAAGAAAGTGTTCCCTACAGTGAAGTCGTAAAAAATAAAATGCAAAAATAAATAAATAGAAGTTGTTTCCGGGCCTTGTTATTATTCCTGCACGCAGCAAGCGATCACAGGGTGTGTGACATAGAAATCCTGACTTGTCAGGTAGCCAACATCTCTTTACACCAGTTCGTCCCTTGAAAACGGCTGAGGTTACAGTTCTGGAACTGGTTGTGATGCAAGGTTTTAATGATGTGCCAAATAAGTACGGCTCATGTCATTCTAGCTGTGTACAGTGACCACGGGCGGTACCATGACCGAGCGGCTGCTCCATGACACCCCGTCACTTTACAGGAAAACCGTATCCCAGTCCCAATGTGCCATGTGTGGGGTGTATCACACTCACGTGTAGGCCACAGGCCTCCGCTGTCTCCAGGCCTCCGTCTTCCGGAGCCATCGCACATAACTCAGAGGCTTAGTAGGACCCTTCTTTGATATCACCTTCACAATTCTTGAACTTGTGTCTGTTGGACTTGCGAGTTTTTGGATAGTTTCTGCTTGAATTACTTTCCTCCCAGAGCTGTTGTTTTGATGTGATCTGCCACCCACCTTTATAGATCTTTTTCTTGAGGATACTCCAAAGCTTCTCAATAGGGTTGAGGTCAGGAGAGGATAGTGGTCAAACCATGAGATTCTTTCCTTTTTATACCCATAGCAGTCAATGACTGAAGTATTCTGTGCAGCATGAGATAGTGTAGTGTCAGTATGAAGACGATGGCATGTTTCTTCTTTTTGTTCCATGGAATTAGGTGGTCAGTCAGAAACTATATACTTTGCCAAAGTTATTTTCAAACCTTCAGGGACCCTAAAACTTTCTCCCTACAATTCAGGCACAAAACGTGACTCCCCCAGCTCCTTGCTGATGTCGAAGCCGTGTTTGGGTCATGGTGGCTAACCACCAACCATCCACTACTTCATCCATCTGGACCATCCATGGTTGTACAGCATTCATTAGTAAACAAGATTGTTTTACAGTTAGTCTTCATGTATGTCTGGGCCACTGCAACCGTTTCTACTTGTGAGCACTGTTTAGAGTGGCCGAATAGTTGGGTTATGAACAACTGCAAGTCGCTGAAGGATCCTACACCTTGAGGTTCGTGGTACTCCAGAGTCACCAGCAGATTCAAATACCTGTTTGCTGCATTGTAATGGTATTTTAGCAGCTGCTTTCTTAATCTGATGAATTTGACGGAAACCTTCCTCATTATGCCTTTATCTGCACGAACCCATCTGTGCTCTGTATCAGCCACAAATCTCATCAGAGTATGATGATCACGCTTAAGTTTTTTTGACATTTAATGTTTTCATACCTTGTGCAAGGCATTGCATTATTTTACGCTTTTTGAGCAGGAGAAAGATTCTTTTTCTTTCCCATATTGCTTGAAACCTGAGGCTTCAGAGGATGAATGCAGTGACGGGACAGAAGCCACGCCTATCCGTGAGGTAACTATATCAGCTAGTGATGACCCCAGCCCTTGTCAGTTATGTTATCACGCCCACCGGGGCTTTCCTACATACCCCCTCTACCCAAAGCCGAAGGGCTGGGCAATGTCTACCAACCCTCAGTGCCTACAGGGGGACAATTTTGTATTACCTCTTCTGAAGCTATCTCCCAGTGGTCCTCCAGAACCCTACAGGTTTTTAAACTCACCCCAGCGTGAGGCTCATGCTTGAAGACACGAGGGTAACCTAGTAACTCAGAGAACTTGACCCTATTTTTTACACCTTTTTACAGTAGTGTTTTTTTTTTTGTTTGGGAACATTCCTTTTCCCTGGTTGGTATACTTTATAGTTGACCTCTGCCACTTTTTACACCACCTCATTGGGTCCCTGCCACTTCGTAAGGAACTTGCTCTCGACTGTGGGCACTAACACAATGTCACGAGCGCTTCGGAGGTGACAGGCTATCATCATGCATCAGGCCTCAGAAGGTCTGAGCGCCTGTCCATACAGACTGCTCCCGGAACCATCTGCCTCTAAGACCCAGCGTTGACCTCCTTCTGCCCTGAGAAGTTTGGATCTATTTAGTTAGTGGCTCAGCTGTGACCCAGTGCGGGTAATAGCTTTATTTCCACTTCTACTTGCTAGAGAGTTGGACCTTTTCAGAGTGCTCCAGTTTGGTGTCTGGAATCCCTCTGCTGATATCCGTATATGGCGATTCAGCTAAGTGTTCCCCTGTTTGTTTCACCTAACCGTCTTTAGTTTAGCGGAGACTGCCTAACGCGCATCTCCTTCCTGTTCCCTATTCAGGACTAGGCCCCAGAGAGATTCAGGGCCCCAGGTTCCGGCTCGGCGATTGGTGAGGAACCAATATAGGGACTCGGTAGGAGTTCTAGGGAGAGATTAGATCTAGCCTAGGGGTCTCCAAATCCCTTCCTTTGTGTCTGGGCCCCCTTCCCCATTTCCCTTTATGTTACACTTGGTTTTCCCTCACCGTGCGTGACACACAAATACCGATCCCCCGATCTAAATTGTTTCACTCGGGCCGATTAATTATACCCCCTGGATATTTCCTACTGGGCCTTGAGGAGGTTCTCTTTTACCTGGCCCCTCACATTGGACCCTCAACACAACAGATCATTATGCCTTTCAAATTGCGGCTAATGATTATCGGCTCCGATTCCTGAAGCACACCGTTTAGCACACTTACATTTTCCAGAGTACCTTTAATCATTAAGTCCCTGAGCTAGGCAGTCCCAAAGTTGTCCCGGGATTCCTCCAGGTCAGGGATATTGGCTTCAGGGATGCTTCCTCATTCTTTCTAGCCAGTACAGGGAAAGGAAATTCACCGTTTACATCATGTGACCTTGTTACCATAGCCAGCTCCTGGTGGCATATATGACTACTCGGTGCTCTAGCTTTAGCCCACAAGTCCCAGTACAATGGAAAGTCATGACCGACAATAATAGCATGCAATAAATCTTTGACCACACTTATTTTGTGGGGGACGGAACCACAGTCTGTGCGTATGTCAACTCTAGCCATGGGATAGTTCTTGGCTTCTCCATGGATACACTTTACCCCCACCACCTTCTCAAGGACCAGCACATGCGGAATTGTGGCCCTTACCAGGGTCACCAAGCTTCCTGAGTCCACGAGTCCAGGTACACCTGAGGTCCCTCACCAGGATGATGTATTGCACTGTATGCGGAATGTGCAAAAATGAGAATCATCAACCTATAGAGCAGTCTCCATTGGTTCCGAGACCAAGGGACTGATATATGACCAAGGGCACAACACCTCCAACACAATGGTACGAGACGTAACCCTTGAACCCAGCTCTGACCCTTCCTTGGCCTTTGGGCGCCTCTCAGACGTGGTCTTCATTTGCATATCCCAGAAAGGTAACCTTGGGCTCCCTTGATTGCTCAGGAAGTTCTCCACAGCCATGTATCTTTCCACAAAGTCATCTGCCTTCCAGGGATCTTCTTGGGCAACCAAGCTTTGCATGGATTTAGGTAGTGAGTGTATAAATTGGTCTTCTACCACTTTTTAATACTTCTGTGCAGGAGAGAAGGTCTCAAGCTGCAGCCATTTTTGCACCAGAAGTAAGAGGTAGAACGCCTGGGACCGGGGAGACTTGTCCCTTTGGTATAGCCAGAGGTTCACTCATTGCTCTCTGACTTCCAGGGTTACACACCCGAACGTGCCATTATTGCTGCCTTCAGCTTGTCGTACTCCTTTGCATCCTGCATGCACAACATCATAGTAATCTTTCTGCGATTCCCCAGTAAGTTGGGATTTGTGACTATTGCTCTGAGTGCAGTATATCCCTGTCTGCAAACCTCTCAAAGACAGTCAAGAAAGCTTTGCATATTCATTTCTGCAAATCCTTGTGTACTGTTATCCTCACATGGTTACCTTTTTTTTGGCTGGCGTGAGGTGCTGTCTCCCTGACCCTGACAATTTCTACCAAGAGGGATATCTGCTGCTGATGCAACTGCTGCAGGAGTTTTTTGGTTTCTTCTTGGGCCTCCTACTGCCACTGTTGCTGCTGCTGTTTCTGCAGATTGGCCTGGAGCAGTTGCTTAACATGTTAGGAGTTGGATTTCTGCATTTACTCCGCAGGGATCCAGACCCTCACATTCTGCAGTCTCCTGCTCTTTATCTACTGCAGAGGAGATTGCCTTGCAACAAATCTCTCCTGAGGCTAAGTCCTTCTGTCCTCCTACTGAGCATGCTCATGGGACGATCTCCCATTGGAGATCGGGAGTCATGTGCTCAGGTCCTGCTCCAGATCTCATTGGTCCATCTCAGAGATCTGGAAGGCTTGCGGAAGGTCCCGGCTGCTATAAAAGGCGTGCATGGCTGTGTGTATGAGGACGGATGTATGATTCTGGTGAATGACTCATTATGAAACCCCTTCCCTCTGATATTACATATGTGGTCAGGGACTGAGTTAGAATCAGCGCCAGCGCTCCTCTGCTGCAACATCCACAGCTGCTAGCGTCCGACATTGCGCTTGCGTCATAGCATTGTCGTTTAGCGGCAGTGTCCAAGTTTTTTCTAATATCTAATCTGTGTCTCCTCCCATTCAGTTTCATCCCATTGCTTCTAGTCTTTCCTTGTGCAAATGAGAATAAAGTTGATCCAGGACATTAAGTCTTTAGACTGTAATCACCTCTGCTCTTTGGGACTTGCTGGCCGCATCCAATCACCAGTTGTAGAGGTTCACTCTCTCGGATAGCTGCTTGGAACATAAAGCCACAGGGTTTTTATATCGCACACAGAATAATGTTTATTTCCACTGGTTGCACAGTAGTGAAAATAAAACCATAAACATAGAATCCCTAGCCTTGTCCAGGCGCCAACTAAACAATATAGTCCCTGGTTACTTCAGTTAGACCCAGTTCGATCACGCAAAACAGCTGACGTCCAAAGCAGTGTTACACATGGCCTGGTTCTAGTCATAGCTTTCCAGGCGCACCTAATCAGCACATGTAGTGCTAGATTAATATGTTGAATGTTTCATTGAGTGATGGACAATGAATCTGCTTCTATATTATATATTAATTGCTTCTCTGAAGTGCAGAGATTACAGAATCTTGTTTCTAGATACATGAAGCTATAAATCTATCACAGGAGCCGGCGGCCACCAAAGCTTTGTCTGTGATTTACAATAAGACATAAAATAAGCCTCTCGGCTGGATGAAATAAAAGCAGCTCCGAGTATAAATGGAAATCTCCCCATGATTCTTCTCCATGCTGAGGAATTGACGGCTGCTACTTTTATTTATTGAGATATATCACTTAGAGATTTGATTATATTGTGAGAAATTGGACACATTAAAACCATTTATAGAATCACAATAATTCTGAATTATTTATAATTCTAGCTACTTGAATTACGCCAACATATTCCACTGGGGTGTACAGAGATTGTCACCATTCATCTCAGTCCCTGCTCCAAATGTAATGCCATAATATAACCCCTCCCCCACAATTGGGGCAGTTTCTTCTCTATATATAAAAATGAATGTGTGTGTATCACCAACCAATCACGAAGCATCTTTGATTTCACCAGAGCTGTTCAAAAGAAGCTGAGCTGTGATTGGTTGCTATGAGCAACAGTTTTCCTTGCAAACAATCACTAAGCATCTCTCATTTCACCAGAGCTGGTTAAAAGAAGCTGAGCTGTGATTGGTTGCTATGACCAACAGTTTTCCCACTTGACAACACCTCAGCAGACACTTGACATGGTGGGAGAAATCTAGCATCTCCGGGAAGATAAGCTCCCAGCCATTGTCTGCCCCCCTGAAAGGAGCAGAGAGCACATGACAGAAATGAATCCCCCCTCCCTGCCCATATCCCCATCACACATCCTCCATCCCATAGCCACATCTTCCCTCTTAAAGGGATCATTGGTGTGGAAGTCAGAGAAAATCCATCCAGCGCTTTGGTTTTGACCCCAGGCCTCTCCAGGCTCTGGCTGACGGGATGATGTGGGATATTAGGGGTAGTAGTGCGGTGGCTCTGGCTGACGGGATGATGTGGGATATTAGGGGTAGTAGTGCGGTGGCTCTGGCTGACGGGATGATGTGGGATATTAGGGGTAGTAGTCCGGTGGCTCTGGCTGATGGGATGATGTGGGATATTAGTGGTAGTAGTCCGGTGGCTCTGGCTGATGGGATGATGTAGGATATTAGTGGTAGTAGTCCGGTGGCTCTGACTGATGGGATGATGTGGGATATTATAGTGAATGTGGCTATGTGGAGTGGGCGGGGCTATACACTCAGCTTGATAAATATAGATATAATCATTATAATTTGTTATAACTAACCATAGTTAGTTACTATGCCCGGGCAGCGCCGGGGTCTTCAGCTAGTAGAAAATAATTTAAGTTATTTTGAGGTGTGGAAAGAAATCCACACAAACACAGGGAGGGCGGGCAAACTCCATGTACAGTGGGGCAAAAAAGTATTTAGTCAGTCAGCAATAGTGCAAGTTCCACCACTTAAAAAGATGAGAGGCGTCTGTAATTTGCATCATAGGTAGACCTCAACTATGGGAGACAAACTGAGAAAAAAAAATCCAGAAAATCACATTGTCTGTTTTTTTTTCATTTTATTTGCATATAATGGTGGAAAATAAGTATTTGGTCAGAAACAAAATTTCATCTCAATACTTTGTGATATATCCTTTGTTGGCAATGACAGAGGTCAAACGTTTTCTGTAAGTCTTCACAAGGTTGCCACACACTGTTGTTGGTATGTTGGCCCATTCCTCCATGCAGATCTCCTCTAGAGCAGTGATGTTTTTGGCTTTTCGCTTGGCAACACGGACTTTCAACTCCCTCCAAAGGTTTTCTATAGGGTTGAGATCTGGAGACTGGCTAGGCCACTCCAGGACCTTGAAATGCTTCTTACGAAGCCACTCCTTCGTTGCCCTGGCGGTGTGCTTTGGATCATTGTCATGTTGATAGACCCAGCCACGTTTCATCATCAATGCCCTTGCTGATGGAAGGAGGTTTGCACTCAAAATCTCACGATACATGGCCCCATTCATTCTTTCATGTACCCGGATCAGTCGTCCTGGCCCCTTTGCAGAGAAACAGCCCCAAAGCATGATGTTTCCGCCACCATGCTTTACAGTAGGTATGGTGTTTGATGGATGCAACTCAGTATTCTTTTTCCTCCAAACACGACAAGTTGTGTTTCTACCAAACAGTTCCAGTTTGGTTTCATCAGACCATAGGACATTCTCCCAAAACTCCTCTGGATCATCCAAATGCTCTCTAGCAAACTTCAGACGGGCCCGGACATGTACAGGCTTAAGCAGTGGGACACGTCTGGCACTGCAGGATCTGAGTCCATGGTGGCGTAGTGTGTTACTTATGGTAGGCCTTGTTACATTGGTCCCAGCTCTCTGCAGTTCATTCACTAGGTCCCCCCGCGTGGTTCTGTGGGATTTTTGCTCACCGCTCTTGTGATCATTCTGACCCCACGGGGTGGGATTTTGCGTGGAGCACCAGATCGAGGGAGATTATCAGTGGTCTTGTATGTCTTCCATTTTCTAATTATTGCTCCCACAGTTGATTTCTTCACTCCAAGCTGGTTGGCTATTGCAGATTCAGTCTTCCCAGCCTGGTGCAGGGCTACAATTTTGTTTCTGGTGTCCTTTGACAGCTCTTTGGTCTTCACCATAGTGGAGTTTGGAGTCAGACTGTTTGAGGGTGTGCACAGGTGGCTTTTTATACTGATAACAAGTTTAAACAGGTGCCATTACTACAGGTAATGAGTGGAGGAAAGAGGAGACTCTTAAAGAAGAAGTTACAGGTCTGTGAGAGCCAGAAATCTTGATTGCTTGTTTCTGACCAAATACTTATTTTCCACCATAATATGCAAATAAAATGAAAAAAAAACAGACAATGTGATTTTCTGGATTTTTTTTTTCTCAGTTTGTCTCCCATAGTTGAGGTCTACCTATGATGTAAATTACAGACGCCTCTCATCTTTTTAAGTGGTGGAACTTGCACTATTGCTGACTGACTAAATACTTTTTTGCCCCACTGTATATGTTGTCCTTGGTGGGATTCAAATGATAATAAATTAATGAAATAATTTAAGCAAATCAGTGAAGCAAGACAATTCTTGAATTGCAATCCGAGAAAATCATTAGGAAGGAAGGTCAGAGAACCAGGGTAGGAAGTGGAAGTTGACAGGACTCAATGAGGGAGGCAGGAGGTGGACGGACAGATGCAAGAGATTGACAAGAACCATAATAGAAAATTTGAGATCAACTAAGGTAGGAAGAAGGAAATGGACAAGAGCCAGAATGGACGGTAGAAGATACACCACAACCAAGGTAAAAAATAATACAATGGAGAACCAGTGCACAAAGCAGGAAATGGACCAGAGCGACAGTAGAAAATCAGTGATCATCCAGAACAACAGTCAAATCTTGGAGATGAAAGTAGGGGTAGATCCAAAGCAGAGTGTGTAGCAGAAAATATATAAACACTAGAGTAGAAAGCAGAAGATAGACCAAAATCAGTGAACAAAAGCAGGAGATGGACCAAAGCAACAGTAGAATGGATCAAGACCAGACAGGATTGGAACAGGATTGTAATGGACAGAAAGAGACTGTTTAAGGACAGAGCAAAAAGCAAGAGATGTCCCAGGAACATTATAAGTGTGGCAGAAAATGGACCAAAACTAAGGTAGAAAGCAAAAGATAGACCAGAAGCAATGGACAAAGCAGGAGATCAATGGATGGGCCAATACAGCAGTAGGACAATTGAGCTGAACAGAACAAGAGTAGGAAATGGGAAATGGAGCAGATCTGGAATAGACTGCAGGAGATGGTTTAGGGCCAGGGATGAAAGCAGAAGATGGACCAGAACAAAAGTCAAAAGTTGGAAATGGAACTGATCTGACTTAACAGCAACAGGTAGTTCAAGACAAGAGTTGAGAGCAGGAGATAGACTAGAAGCAAAGTGTATTGAAGAAAATAGACCAGCACTAATGTAGAAAGCAAAAGTTGAACCTAAATGGGCATACAAAGCAGAAGATAAACCAAAACAGCAGTAGGATACTACAGATGGACTAGAACCAGAGTAGAAAATGGGAAATTAAATAGACCTGGAAGACAACGAGAAATGGTTCACAGATAGAGTGAAGAGAGTAATGCACCGAAACCAGATTAGGAGCTGAAAGATGGAAGAGACCTAGAGTCAAAAGCATGAAATGCACCAGAACCATAGTGGGGGGAAGCTGTTCCAGAGAAGTGGACTAACGATCGATCAGATACTTGTTAAACTGTGGTGCCGAAGCAAAGGTATCAACTTGTTCTTCAAATCTTAATACCTGCCAGGAGGAGGTTTGGACTTGAATGTTCAGGCTTTCAGGTCTGACTACACAGATTAGTCACTTCTTGGTGGTGAGCCATAAAATGAGACTGAGACGCAGTAAAAGGATAAACCAGGGCTCAGAAACAGGAGATGAACTACAGGTTTGAGAGAAGGTCATATTTAATTTCCCAGAAGAGTATTACATGGCGAATAAGGCCATGTGCCCACGTAGCATTTAAAACCTGACACCTGAAACCGGACTCCTTCCCAGAAAACGCGCGTTTTTTTCTGCGCGTTTTCTGTGCGATTTTTGTGCAATTTTTTTGTGGTTATTATCGCATTATTCCTACGATTTTTGCGTGCGGAATTCAAGCACTTTCCAAGCGATTTGAAGCATCGCTTGGAAAGTGATTGACAGGTTGGTCACACTCATCAAACATAGTGTTTGACAAGTGTGACCAACCTATGCGGCCTCAATAGTAAAAGATAGAATGTTAAAAATACTAAAAAAAATAAAAAATCGTGATATTCTCACCTTCCTACGTCCCGCACAGCCTTCCCGGGACTCAGCAATGCTCCCATTCCCAGTAATGCCTTGCAAGACCATTGATGACATGAGGTCTCGAGTTACTGTAGCGGCCTCGCGAGGAATAGGGGCTGCTACAGTATCGCGGGACCGTGATGTCATCAAAGGACTCGCAAGGCATTACTGGGAACGCGAGCATCGCTGAGGCCCGGGAAGGCTGCGCGGGACGCCGGAAGGTGAATATAACCCAATTTTTTTATTTTTAATTCTTTTTTTTACAGGGATATGGTACCCAGGGCCTGGAGGAGAATCTCCTCTCCTCCAGGCCGTGGGTACCATCTGCACATGAGCCGCTCACTTTGCGCATGGTGGGCATAGCCACATGCGGGAAGTAAGCGGATCTCATGCATTCCTATGGATGCGGAATCGCGACAATTCTTTGCAGAATCGCGGCGATTCCGCAAAAAGAATGAGCATGCTGCGTTTTTTTCCGCGATGCGATTCCGCCGCGGAAAAAAACGCAGCATTAGCACAGCATGTGCGGAATGCCATAGGAATGCATGGGGGGCGTTCAGTATGAATTTTTTAAGTGTTTTCGCGCCGAAAATCGCGGCAAAAGCGCTTAATAAACGCAACGTGGGCACACAGCCTAAGCCTCCTTACAATGGCATGTCAGGGCTGATATGTCACTCTCCACAAGGAGAAACGTTACTCCTTAGACCTCTGTCCAGAGCCTCTCTCCTAGCCAGATCAGATCTCATACTCTTCAATGAGGAGGGGCAGTACCCTGAAACACCATATCTGCAAATTGAGATTGTGATTTGGCTTTTATCTTAAGACATATTGCAAGGCTCGTTAAAGGGTGGATAGTGACTTGTAAGATTGCTGCTTCCAGCAGGTGACGCTGTAGAGTCATCTTCCTTACTGAAGAGGCAATTTGCAGGTTTGAGAAAAGAAATCCTACAGAGCAATGCAGGAGAGGAATGCAAGAACAAAAACCAAAATCAGGATCACAGTCAGAGATAATGCAGTAACAATCAGTATTAACCTTGCATTGCACTCAAGGGACACAGTCTGGATGTCATTTAAAATGTAAATGCTATTGCCCGGAGGCAGAGAAGGCAGAGAATTGTGGAAGTTGGAGGTTTTAAACCAGGGTACATGAAGGTTTCCTTCCTTTGTCTTCTGAATTCACAAAGGCCAGGTAGGATTTGTGACTTCCCTTAGAGATCAGAATCACTGGTAAAAGAGATGTAATTTTGGAGAAAGGCAGAGTCAAGATCAAAGTGATCTAGATTTGGAAAATTACTAAAGTTGGGAAAGATAAAGCTAGCCGTTTTTTTTCCTTTTCTTGGGATCTCTCCTGTAAATAAAGTGCAACTTTGATAGCCTACCACATAAATTGATTAATTCCTGGTGCTCATGCTTGACCTCTGATTCATACACACAGTGCGAGGAGTCAAGAGGTCTTTGGAAAACCTCGAAAATACCATCTCAGCATAGGATGCACCTGTACGTCGAGTGTGGGTGTATGGAGTAGAGTGGGCTCAGTAGCTTGTGTTAGGGTGTGTGCACACGCTGTGGATTCTGCTGCGGATCCACAGCGGTTTTGGCCCTGCAGATCCGCAGCAGTGTCTGCTGCGATGTACAGTACCATAATATCCTATGGGAAATGGAAACCGCAGTGCAGACGATGCAGATTTTTCTGTGCGCATTTGCTGCGGTTTCTAATCCGCAGAAATTGACATGTCAGTTCTTTCTGTGGATTCCGCTGCGGTTTACCATCTCCTCCATTGTAGAGGTGATAAGCTGCAGGGCAAAACCGCAGGCTAATCCACAGATAAACTGCGAGTCTTTTGACCTGCGGATTTACCTGAGGATTTTGCAAAATCCATCCGCAGCAGAATCCGCAGCACGTGCACACACACCCATATATATATATATATATATATATATATATATAGCCTGCACCTGTCTCTAATAGCAGCGACTAGAGATAGATCCGACCGCTGCTGCTTAACCATGCAGCTGTTAATCTCTGACGATGCCTTTAAAACCATTGTGATCCTTGTGGTGCTCATCCATCCAGTAGCCCATTGCCTACTGTGCTGTGCAAATTAGGGTGCCGATGGGTTAATATGGCACCCTGGAACCTACTAAAGGTCCCATTGCCACCATCTTTGTACTCCCATGAAGTCCAGCCTGTTGTCAGTTTCACTAATATACCGCAATATTGTAATATTTCAGTGTATAGTACAAGTGATCAAATAATTATAAGTTTCATAGAAGGATTAAATAAATAAGTGAAAAGTTATAAACATAAACCACTATTTAACCCATAAGGCAAACGCCGAACAGAAAAAGAGTGGAAACACCTGTGTTGATGTTTTTCGGTCATCTCACATCGCCCCAAAAACTAAAATAAAAAGCAATTAAAAAAGTGTATGCACTCCAAATGGTATCACTAAAAGATACAGCTCACCATACACAAAACAAGCCATCACAGCCCCAACGAACCGTAAAATAAACAAGCTAGGCCAAGATGGAGACACAAACCAAATTTTTTTTTTGCAAGGTTATGAATTTTAATAAAACATAAGAAACTATACAAGTTTGGTATCACCAAAATCGAACTTACCTGGAGAATCTTATTGCCAGGTCATTTTTGCTGCACATTGAACGCCGTAAAAAAAATGAAAACCAAAATACAATGGAGGGATTGTAAATTTTTCCCCATTACTGTCACGGGTATGTCACTCCTGGAGGATCTGGGATCAGAAAGTCACAACGTTAAACTAATCGCAGGTACTCTTTAGGATCCGTTTGTCATTTACCTTGAATTGGATTTGATTTACTTTTGTTCGGTGTTAAGGGTTAAGGACCATTTCTCTACTGGCTGTCAACTTGGAGCTTGAGTTCTCAGTGCAGCACCTTGTGACCACTCTCACTAAATAAACCCAAAGCTACAGTAGCTTCTGTCCTTGCTGGTTATAGTTTATCTATACTGACCTCTTTGAATTAGCCTGTCTCTGGATAAGCTGAGGTGTTTGTTCCTGTTGGAGAAGCTAAGGAGTGTTATTTGTTGTGTCTTTTCCCACTGTTTGTCATGCCTTCCTGTCTTTTTGAAGTAGTGGATCTAGTGTCTCGCTGGCCTACCAATTGACAGGGTAAGTTCAGAGCCAGTGAGGGCTTAGGCAAATAATCGTGTATGGGGGGGTGAAGGACCCGTCTAGGGACGATAGGGAGTGCAGTGATCAGACTCAGGTTTATGTTAGGAGGTGAGCCCTCTCCTTATCGCCAGGGTTTTCCTTGTAATAATAATAATCTTTAATAATCTTTATTTTTATATAGCGCTAACATATTTCTCAGCGCTTTACAGTTTGCACACATTTTCATCACTGTCCCCGATGGGGCTCACAATCTAAATTCCCTATCAGTATGTCTTTTGAGTGTGGGAGGAAACCGGAGTGCCCGGAGGAAACCCACGCAAACACGGGGAGAACATACAAACTCCTTGCAGATGTTGTCCTTGGTAGGATTCGAACCCAGCAAGGCTGCAGCGCTAACCACTGAGCCACCGTGCTCCCCATAAGTGGCGGGGCATCCAAATTAAACCCCCCTGCGGCAAATTGTTAGAGCGAGCTTAGCTTGCTGGATATTTTTGGTCACATTGTGCCAGTGGTGGGAAACTAAGATAAGCCCCCACTGCGCCTGTGATAGCCGTGTGCCGGCAGTGTGTCGCGTCCCTCCGTCCGCTGATACACCCGTGTCAGTGGTGGGATTGTGACATAGTGGTGACACAGGGTCCGCTGTCCGTCGCGTTTTGGTGGCAGTGGGACCCCCGTTAGTCGTCCGTAAGTGGTGAACAGCGGTGGGCTGTTCGTCATGTTCTCCCCATGTTTGCGTGGGTTTCCTCCAGGCACTCCGGTTTCCTCCCACACTTGTACATATTACCTGGTGTTCCCTTCGTGTGCACCGCACGCTCAGCATCCTCTCGCCCTCAGCATGACAATTAAATGCCTCTTGGATTTCTTTTCCCCATTTTTCGGTAAAATAAATGGTGGCATTCGAAACTATAACTGCAAAAATAAAGTGCTATGTTGACAGAAAATTAAAAAGTTTGGGCTTTTTGGTTGAAGGATGGTGGAGGGGAAAGAAAACATTAAATCAAAAATTTTGCTGCAGTGGTAAGATGTTATAGTGTCCTTTATGGCAGGGTTCCCCAACTCCAGTCCTCAAGGCCCACCAACAGGTCATGTTTTCAGGATTTTCCTTCCCAGGTGATAACTGCATCACTTGTACAATACAAGGGAAATCCTGAAAACATGACCTGTTGGTGGGTCTTGAGGACTGGAGTTGGGGAACCCTGCTTTATGGCATACTTTTCCACCCAGTCTGATATCTGGCATGGAGAAATGTCACTGCACGCTGTGCAGTAGAGTTGCTAAAGCAAGTTTGCAACTTCTAGAAAGTTTAATGCATGGGTCACATTCTAATAAAATAATGGGGGAGAGATGGGGGAGTCTTGGGTCCAATCAAAACCAATAGGATGCCCTATTTTAATTTTATGGAGCCTCCATTCTCTATGTATACCAATAGTCACCAATGAGTTGCAGTGGAATATTACTGCTATACAGCTTTGCCAAAGTTGTAGTCATCGGCAGCTCTTGCATGGCTTAGTGTCCCAGCTGTAATGACACTTTATGCATTCATAGGGGAGCAACTATCCTGTAATAGACACATCAGAAAGAAAGCTGGGGGCCATTTACAGACGGATAATTGACTCATTACAAGAGATGTATTAGGAAAATCTACAATCCTAGAAATAACCGATGATGTGGAGCAGCTGCAGTCGATCACCTGGGAAAACTTCTATTAGAAGAAAGTCCAAGATGAGTCTTTTAAGGGACATCTCTACTTTTCTCCACGACTCGCTGTCTCTCTTGTGACTAATTTGTGCACAGCTCATGTCTTCTATCCTGAAAACATGGGTTTGACTCAAAACAATGCTAGTTCCCCATTGTACCATGAATAAATCCTTTCATTATAATCTTGTTCCATCCTTCAATGCACTTATTGTAGAGGGTTAGATCCACAATCGTCAGGGGTGGCCTCGTCTGTCAGTGATCTATAGAAATATGCTTCAAGGAGGTGGGAAGACGAGGAAATTCATACACTGTATCATGTAAGAAAACCATGGTCCGTGTCTATTAGTTGAGCCAATTTGGGACAATGAGAAAATCAAGTGCATTTTTGGACCATAACATTCAACTAAAAAATTCTCATAAAAATGTTTTCAATTTTTTGAATTAAATTTAAAAATGAATAATTTTGTAGAAATGCAGGAAAGTCACTTATCTATGTCTCCCCTGACTCTCTCTTTTTTTGGTTATGCATTGATAAAGTTGGCTATAGGCATAACATAATAATCGTTGGTCTGTTCACTTGCTACACAATCAATGACTGTCAGCCAAATGATGCGGCCGATCGTTTGGCCAACAGCCATCTTGCCCGGGTCTCTCACACACGAGCGCTTGTTCGACCGAGAGAGAAATTCGACGGCCGACATGTCAGCCAGAAGAACAATGAGAGTGGCCGTCCAATATTGGATATGCCCTAACGACCTCTCCCCGATGATCAGTTGGCTATTTCCAACCTAAACATTAGACTGTGGGCCGATCCTGTCGATAGTAGCTAACATTAGTCTAATGTGAATGGGGGATCTTAACGGTGATTAATGTCTTACGTTAGATAATCTGATGCCGAACGGCAATTGTTTGGCTTCTCTACTTATAAATTATTAAGTTATGATCTTACTATTAGACTCAGTTGTAAAACCTTTTCTCAAAAAAGTTAGTGTAGATCTCATTTCTACCAAAAAAAAATGAAAAATTTGATACTTTATTCCAAAATTTATAAGTCTACTTAATCTCCCTTTTGTGGCTGGAGTAGGTTCTCTAACTATTCCACTTCCTAAATATGAAGTTTTTTGAGACCTTTATTGGTGGTGGGACTGTCTTATTTGAAAGACGCTATTTCTTTTGGGTTTACAGGAGATTGAGTGGTAACGGGATTTTAAATTAGCCTCTATCGAATTGAAAATGTTTATACACGGTATACCACGAGATAAAGGAACCGAGAGTATACATCAAATACTTTCTAGTACAGATAAGAAACCTCGATATATAGAGTTCATCTGTGATTTCGTCTTGACACACAAAGAGTTTATATGTGTTGACAAATGATTCCATAGCGTGTACATTTGCTAAATTTCATCTTGTGGGTTTTGAAGAGGAATATATCTAGATAACAAATAATTCTTATATTCAAAATATCAAGTTGATATTATTATTATTATTATTATTATTTATTTTTAAGTTGTCTCTAATTCCAAGGTGCTGTACTCCTATTTCCTATGTTATCTGGGTCCTGACTGACACACATCGTCAGAGCGAGCTTTTGCTGCATGGCTGGGAGAATAGTAGTTGGTGGTTTTATGAGAAGACGTTTGGTGGGTTTATCTGTGACTGTTGTTTGGTTTAGTAAGTGTGATAATTCCCTTTCCTTCTCCTACTTTGGTTTTTCCCCCATCCTCCACTCTCCGTTGCATTCGTCTGATATATTTGTATGCCTGCTCTTTTCTGTTTCCCCTGTTCGCGTTACCCTGTTCGTCTTGTTAGTGTACTATGGTGCACAACTACTCCCCTCTTCCCTGGGTGGTGGGAAGGGTACAGACGGAGGACGGATTCAGGAGCTAAGGCAAAGTATGTGGCCCCGTCATCTTCACCTTCAGAAGTAACCCAGGGAACAGGGCGAGTGTGGCGCCCCCATGAGTATGGTCGCCACAATGGCATTACCTTCCTCCTAGGGAGGGTGATGTCAGGCTTGGAAGCAATGAAGGGTCTCTCTGGCAGTTAACCATAACATGCAACACAGTTCCCACTCCGGGCCAGCAGAGGGAGCTCTGAACCAGAATTGGGGGAGGAATGCTCTCTGAGGGCCAGGAAGGGAAATTAGTCAGTTCTGTGAGGAGGCCGAAGTGTGTAGACGTGGAGAGAGAAGCTGAGGGACTGAGCAGAGTTGAGAGCTCGTTCCCAGCTGGAGCGCATGATCTGGAGCCTGGTCTCCACGGTTGTATGGATACTAATGGTCCTGCAACAGAAACCAGAGGAATAGGAAGCTGTAAATGCTCTATTCCCACCTAAGACTCAGAGGCACAACAGCGACGGGTGAGCCAAGAGAAGAATTAGAAGGATACAGCTGTCTGCCATACAAGGTAGATCTAAAAGAAACCAAGAAGGAGGAACTTCAGTGTAACACAGTACTGCACGTACCTCAAGTAAGCGCTAGGAAGGAGACTACACAACCTATCTGCATAGAGAGATTACTGATTTCCAGGCTAATCAGCTCCTGTGCCATCTGTAATCTGGACCCTGGACTGCACTTACAAAGTAAAGGTAAAGAAACTACATTCCGCTGTGTCCTTGCCTTCTTTCTGCAACTTCTCCAGCACTGCTACATCTCTGTGCCAGACACTGCACCCTCTTCCCCAACACCGATCTACACTGCCCTGGGACTACAGCCCTGCCTGTGGAGGGCTACACCATCATTGCTGCACCACACCATCTGTCCCAGAGGATCTGTCTGCAGCGTCGGATTAACATCTTCATTGCCGAATACCACAGGTGGCGTCACGAATCACTCAACCTTTATTCCACCTCTCTACCCCCTTTTACATGGGCGCCCAGGGCCACGGACCGGGTCACCGCTGCTGTGACATTCCCCTCTGAGAGATCGGCCCGGTACCGAGTACCCCACAGCCGAGCAAGGGCACTCCCTAGTGTTAGGGACAGGCAAGGAGCCCCTGGTCCTGGGTCACACGACAACAGAGTCGTGACATTTCGCTTCACCTTCCATTTGGCTTAGCTCCAACCAGGTGTATAATTAGATCATCAGTTATTCCTGACTTCAATCCAGCTGCCAGTGTTTACTACCAAATTCAGTCCAAGTCCTATAGATGTCCACACCTACAGCTCTGCTGAATCAAGATACCAAATAACCAACTTCTTTCAACTATTTTTAGTGCTAAGGCCCTGTCACACATAAAGATGCACCAGCAATCCCGACAATGATGCGACCTTGTCAGGATCGCTGGTGCATCGCTACATGATTGCTGGTGAGCTGCCAAACAGCGGGAGACCAGCGATCATAAAATAGCCCAGGTCGATCGAGCACGATCAGCGATACCCGGTGGGGGGGGGGGGGGCGGTCGCTGATCCCTGTCACACACAGCGATCTCGCTGGCGAGATCACTGTGGCGTCACAAAATCAGCGATCTCGCTAGCGGGATCGCTGTGTGTGACGGGGCCTTTAGTCGCCCTTTTATCTCTGCTATCAAGATACCGGATAACCAACTCCTATTTGCTGTTCCCTGTGTTTTTCGCACCTTTATTTCTGATATCAAGGTAACTGATAATTACTTTGTGTCTGCTAAGCCCTGTTTCACAAATCCTTTTTTGGCATCCGTCTGCATCCACCAGAGTGTGAAAAAACGGATCCGTTTCCGTTTTGCCACAAATGCATGCAAACGGATCCGTTTTTCTGATGGATCCGCGGTAGCCGCTAATGGAAGTCTATGGGACTAAAAAACAGATCCTCCAAAAAAAATGGCGGATCCGTTTTTTAACGGAAACCAACGGATTTTGACGGATTTACAAAAACGGAAGTGTGATCCAGGCCTAACCTGGTGCAATCTCGCTCTCAATTTTGCTGTGTCAAATAGCCTGTTAACCAACTTGTTTCAATTAACCTGGTCCAGTGTGAAAGCAAACTCTTGCTGAAAGAAACCAGATTGCCTTCGCATCTCTTTTGCTTCTGTACATTCTGCACATATGGCCCTGCTGCATCTAGTACTTCCAGCTCCGCTGGTCAATCCAAGATCCATGCATATTCTCGGCGTATTTGACCTTCTCAGTACCTCCTGCTTCTAATGAAATGATGCAGCAATAAAATACTGACTTATAAAACTTCAGGCCACTACTAATAAGCAGAAGGGTTCCCCTTTAGCATTTTGATGTATTTCACATCTAACTAACAATCGGTTGATTCTGTAACTCCCATGGAGATTAAATAGAGCGGCAATGCACATGCTTCTTCCAAACTCCTCCATTTTAGGTGATAAATCTTTGGGGTTTGTTGCTGCAACCCTTCTGTAAGTGGCTGAAACTTACACTAAGGGATGTTTGTTATATCCAATTACAAGGGGTCTTAGTAGAAAGTTCCTCAAACTCCAGTTGAAGGAATAATGCATTGGTTACTCTCAATGCATTCCTAGATGGCCTTACTTAAAGGGGTTTTCCACTTTCAGGTTTCTCTCCTGAAATGGCCATTACTGTGCAAAAATCTTAAAATCAGGTGGTGGTACTCACTCTCCCTGGGTGCAGCACTCTATCTCCACCGCTGCTCCAGCCTGCAGTGGTCCAATAATATCTACAGCCCACATCACTGCCGCAGCCAATCACTGAGTTCAGTAGCTCTTCCGATTTAAATGTCATGAAACGTTGAGCTCAGGGATTGGCTGCAGCGTTGATGTCCTCTACAGTTGTGTTGTCAACGTTGCAGCTGTGGCACCCCTGAGGCTCAGTCGCCACAGAGGTACTGCACTTTCTCCTAAGGTGTAGTGCCCCACCACCTAGGTAAGTGGGGAACTCCTTTCCACACTCCAACACCTGCATCCCACACACAGGATAGTTCAGCAGGACCACATTGCGGCTCCATGCTTAGAGGGTAGCAGAGCACCTTTCGGGGTCCTTGCTTCGTAACACGAGATGTGCTGGGAGGTGGGTGGAGTTGAGATCCATATAAAAGGTTCGGAAGGTTTAGAATGACAGGTCAGTCTGACAGGTCAGTGGGGTAGGAAGTCACTTGGACAGGAGTGAGGATTAGAGTTGAGCGAAACGAGTCGAAAAATTTCAAAAGTCGCCGACCTTTGGCAAAGTCACGTTTCAAAAGTTTGTTTTGCCCTTTTTTTCAGTCAATCAGGATCCACGGACACTGTGGGCAACGTGAAGACATAGGCAGGGGTCACCACCATCTTTCAGAAGGGCATGCAAGTGATTGGCTTGCTTTGGTGGGTGTCACAGGGGGTATAAAAGGGCGTGCACGCCGACCGCCATGTTACTCATGCTGATCTCAGAATAGGGAGAGCTGCTGCTGCTGCTGATTTTGTAGGGAGAGCGTTAGGCAGGGAAGAAGACACCAAAAACTGCTTCTGCTGCTAGCGATTTTGCCTGTACAACACACCAGTTACTGTGTGTGCAGTGCAAGTGGAGGCTATATTTTGCTGGATCAGCAGTGTTGGTTGTTAGGCTGCCTTCTAAGGCTTCCTGACGGCTGCATTGCTGTTTACCCACTGCTCTGCAAACTGCTTTTTTAAAAGCAATCCCAATTTTTTTTTTGTCCTGGTGAGGTACTGAGCGTGCATTTTTTCACACCATACAGCGGTGCACACTCCTCACACAGTACCGTGTAACGGCTGTTATCACAGCCACAGTGAAGCTATCTGTGTGTCACTCTGTAAGGATAAGTCGAGGACATGTTCCGTTCTTACAGACCTGCACCTTCTAGTTTTGTCTAGCTTTCAAACAGTTAAATATATTTGTTGTTTGATCACATTCAAAAACTATAGAGACAGCGTCTGTCAGTCCGTATACTTAAAAAACACGGAGCTTGACAATTTTACGTACACCGGACAGCCGTGTACGTGCACGCTCCTCTCAGTACCGTGTAACGGCTGTTATCACGGCCACAGTGAAGCTATCTGTGTGTTGCTCTGTAAGGATAAGTCGAGGACATGTTCCGTTCTTACAGACCTGCACCTTCTAGTTTTGTCTAGTTTTCAAACAGTTAAATATATTTGCTGTTTGATCACATTCAAAACTATAGAGAGACAGCGTGTGTCAGTCCGTATACTTAAAAAACACGGAGCTTGACAATTTTACGTACACCGGACAGCCGTGTACGTGCACGCTCCTCTCTCAGTACCGTGTAACGGCTGTTATCACGGCCACAGTGAAGCTATCTGTGTGTCGCTCTGTAAGGATAAGTCGAGGACTTGTTCCGTTCTTACAGACCTACACTCTAGGGAGATTCCTATTCTGCCCAATTCTATATACACCTTGTAGTTTGTCATACACTAGCCAATTTCTGCCTGTGACATAGCGCTGTGATATTCACTGGGCCTCACACAATCCAAAAGTGTCCAGTGTCCACAAGTGTGTGCTGAAATTCAAAATCTCCGTTATCCTCTAGTCACATTTTTCACACCTGCGACATCGAGCCTGTGACATAGCGCTGTGATATTCAGTGGGCCTCACACAATCCAAAAGTGTCCAGTGTCCACAAGTGTGTGCAGAAATTCAAAATCTCCGTTATCCTCTAGTGACATTTTTCACACCTGCGACATCGAGCCTGTGACATAGCGCTGTGATATTCAGTGGGCCTCACACAATCCAAAAGTGTCCAGTGTCCACAAGTGTGTGCAGAAATTCAAAATCTCCGTTATCCTCTAGTGACATTTTTCACACCTGCGACATCGAGCCTGTGACATAGCGCTGTGATATTCAGTGGACCTCACACAATCCAAAAGTGTCCAGTGTCCACAAGTGTGTGCAGAAATTCAAAATCTCCGTTATCCTCTAGTGACATTTTTCACACCTGCGACATCGAGCCTGTGACATAGCGCTGTGATATTCAGTGGGCCTCACACAATCCAAAAGTGTCCAGTGTCCACAAGTGTGTGCAGAAATTCAAAATCTCCGTTATCCTCTAGTGACATTTTTCACACCTGCGACATCGAGCCTGTGACATAGCGCTGTGATATTCAGTGGGCCTCACACAATCCAAAAGTGTCCAGTGTCCACAAGTGTGTGCAGAAATTCAAAATCTCCGTTATCCTCTAGTGACATTTTTCACACCTGCGACATCGAGCATGTGACATAGCACTGTGATATTCAGTGGGCCTCACACAATCCAAAAGTGTCCAGTGTCCACAAGTGTGTGCAGAAATTCAAAATCTCCGTTATCCTCTAGTGACATTTTTCACACCTGCGACATCGAGCCTGTGACATAGCACTGTGATATTCAGTGGGCCTCACACAATCCAAAAGTGTCCAGTGTCCACAAGTGTGTGCAGAAATTCAAAATCTCCCCTGTCCTATAGACACCTTGTACCTTGTTTTACATTACTATATAGTTTGTTGGATTTTGTCTACATTTCTACCAAAAATGAGGAAGGCTGGTGGAAGAGGCCGTGGAATTGGGCGGGGGTTGGCAGCTGGTAATGATGGTGTTGGTGGTGGATCTGATGGTAGTGGCAAAAGCAAAATAGGACCGAATGCAGGAGGTGTTGAGCCTGCATCATCGTCTGGCTCCACAAGGCCTCGAAGGCTTAGTTTTCTAGGAGTTGGCAAACCGCTTTTAAAGCCAGAGCTTCAGGAAAAAAGTTTTGTCTTACATTGCTGACTCAGCCTCCAGCTCTATCGCCTCCTCTTCTGAAGTTGTAAAAAATAAAAGCACTGAGTCGTCATTGGAGGCTCATGTTCATGAACCACACCTTTCCTTGTGTCCTTCACCCCAACCAAGATTGAAGGATGACGCAGGCCATACTACTGATTACTCTATGGAGCTGTTTTCACATACCATGCCTGGATTATCAAGTGAAATGGTGAATTACCCAGGCCAAGATGAATCTGACATGGAGTGCACTGATGCACAGCCACTGATAATTCTGCTGGTACATTCACCCAGAGCACTACATTGTCCTCGCAGTGTACAGAGCCAGATACTGACCCTGATGAGACTCAGGTGCCCCTTCCCGCACACTATACCACCATACACGGTGACACAGAGGAAGGTGCACATGACATTGAAGAGGAGGTGATGGATGACCCAGTTGTTGACCCAGATTGGCATCCATTGGGGGAAGAGGGTGCTGCTTCCAATAGCTCAGATGAGGAGCATCCACAGCAGACATCAACATCGCAACAGCTGTTATCTGGCAGGCCCGGAGCACTCCAAAGACAGGCTCCAAAAATCAAAAGAGTTGCTAGACAGCTTGTCCAGAGGGTCAAAATATCACAGCGTGCTAGGCCGCAAAATGTCTGCCAAAGTAGGAAGAGTGCAGTGTGGCACTTTTTTGAACAAAATCCTCATGATCAGGCCAAGGTTATCTGTAAGAAGTGCGCAAAGACCTTTAGCCGAGGGAAAAATCTGAAAAATTTGAATACCAGTTGCATGCTTAGACATTTAACCAGCATGCACTTGCAAGCGTGGACACAACACCAAGCCTCAAGTACCACATGTGCAACTGATCACAACGAAGGTAGTCAGCAACGCTACATTGTTTCCCCCACTGTAAGCCCACCGGTTAGCACAGCAGCAAATGTTGAGGTGTCGTTGCAAGGCCACAGCAGTCAGGGAATCCCACTGTTATATCAACGAAAGACTGAATCTAGGCCATCAGAAAGAACACCAACTCCATCACCATCATCAACCCTCTCTCAGTCCGCCCTGTCCACCGCTACTTCCACCATATGCAGCTCTCAAGTCCAGCTCACCCTCCCAGACACTATGAGTAGGTCAAGAAAGTACTCAGTCTCTCATCCGCGTACACTGGGTTTGAACGCCCACATTGCCAAACTAATCTCGTTAGAGATGATGCCCTATCAGTTGGTGGAAAGCGCAGCTTTCCGCGAACTCATGGCCTATGCAGTACCACGCTATGACCTACCCAGTCACCACTTCTTTTCTCGCAAAGCCATCCCAGCCCTCCACCATCATGTGAAAGACTGCATTGTCCATGCACTCAAGCAGTCAGTGAGTGGAAAGGTGCACCTCGCAACTGATGCATGGTCCAGTCGGCATGGCCAGGGCCGTTACGTGTGCATCACTGCGCACTGGGTTAATGTGGTGGATGCAGGGTCCACAGGGGACAGCGGTGGTGGGACAGTGCTGCCTAGCCCACGGTATAGGAAACAGTTGGCTGTAGGCATTCGACCCTCCTCCTCCTCCAGAAGCGAAAGCTCGTCCACAGAGCGCAGTCGTACGAGCTCTCCATCTGCAGCTGCCACTGTTGCACACGAGGTGTCCCCCTATCAAGCAGCTAGTGGAAAGTGTCAGCAGGCTGTGTTGCAGATGATGTGTTTGGGCGACAGACACACCGCTGAGGTGCTGGCCGAGTACTTTCAGCGACAAACTGAGTCATGGCTGGGCAGTGTACATCTTGAGGCAGGCAAGGTAGTTAGTGATAACGGCCATAATTTTGTGGCAGCCATAGCCCTTTCAAAACTCAGCCACATACCTTGCTTGGCTCACACCTTGAACCTGGTGGTGCAGTGCTTCCTCAATAATTATCCGGAGTTAACAGCCCTGCTCCAGAAGGTGCGAAGACTGTGCGCGCACATCCGCCGGTCGCCTGTACACTCCATTCGTATGCAGAAGCTGCAGTGATTGCTCCACCTTTCCAACCACCGCCTCATTATCGACATTGCAACAAGGTGGAACTCCACCCTGCACATGGTTGAGCGGCTGTGCGAGCAGAGGCAGGCCATAATGCATTTGTGGGAGGATACACGGCCAGGCACTTTGAGAGCAGACATGGAGTTGACAGGTGTGCAGTGGTCAAAGCTGAAAGACCTCTGTAAAGTCCTTCAGTGTTTTGAGGAATGCACACGGCTGGTAAGCGCAGACGACGCCATCCTAAGCATGAGCATCCAACTTATGCGTCTGCTCATGCAAACTTTGACGCACCTTAAGGAGCATGCGTCTGCAGCCAATGTTGACGAGGAGGAAGAGGTGGAGGGAATCCTTGATGACATTTAGCCATTGTCTGCTCAGGGACCTCTACTGGACGAGGTGGAGGAAGAAGAGGAGGAGGAGGAGGATGATGATGGGGATGATTACTTAGGGGAGGAGGATGCATCTCGTGGGGCAAGTGAAAATGTTGGCGTGGCAAGGTCTGGTACTGGGTTTGTGCGTGACTGGAGGGATGTGGATTTGCCAGAAAGTGCTCCTCCACCCAGCACTCGCAGTGCATCATTGACACCGGGAACATTGGCCCACATGTCAGATTATGCCTTGCAGATCCTAAAAAGGGACCCACGCATTGCCAAAATGATGAACGATGACGACTACTGGTTGGCCAGCATCCTGGATCCACGCTATAAAGGCAAATTACAAAATATCATGCCACATGAGAACCTTGACCTAATATTGGCTACTAAACAAGCAACTCTGGTTAACCGGTTGGTTGAGGCATTCCCAGCACACCACAGCGGTGATGGTTCTCACACGAGCCGTACGGGCCGGGGGCAGCTTGGCAGAGGTGTTCGTGGTGCACACAGCAGAAGTGGCGTCGGAGACAGGGGTTTCATGACAATGTTGTGGACTGTTTTTTCACGGACCGCTCACACAACTGGTAATACTGCATCGATGGAAAGTGACAGGAGACAGCAGTTGTCAACTATGGTTACAAACTACTTCTCCCATATCGATGTTCTCCCTCACAAGTCATTCCCCTTTGACTATTGGGCCGCTAAACTGGACACCTGGCCTGAATTGGCACAATATGCCTTACAGGAGCTCGCTTGCCCAGCTGCAAGTGTGCTATCGGAAAGAGTCTTCAGTGCAGCTGGATCAATCCTGACAGAAAAAAGGACCCGTCTGTCAACCCAAAATGTGGATGATATTAAAATGAACCATGCATGGGTTTCCAAGGATTTTGTCCCACCTTCCCTTGATGACACATAGGTTGCCAGAAAAATGGCTTGCTTTGGTCCTCCTCCCATTCCGCGAACTTGACCTATTTAGCCTTTTGCAGCAGCTGAATGACCCACATCTACATATGCCACTTTGTAAACCTCCCTAAGTGGGCGGCCCCCCCCCATGGCCGGGGTCACCATCTAGCGCACAAAACCGTGCGAGTGCCGTTGCCCTGAACAGGTGGGTAGGCCGACTCTTGGGTGCGGGCACTGGCATAGGGTCCCTCATAGTGCAATCAAGTGTCTCTGACAGCGGTGGTGCACACCCGCCGTCAGACACACCGCCGTACTATGAGAGGCCCAGTGCCAGTGCCGACGCCCACGAGTGTGCCCCCCATGCTTGGGCAGGGCCCCAGCATTTGCAATATTTACCTCTCCCTGCTCCTCTGCTGTGTAGTCTGGGCTGTCAAATCCTTCACTGGGACTGCCACTACAAATTGATTGAACTGAAAGATGATGGTTAAGATGTAGCTATGCCCTGTCCTGCTGGCCGGGCTCTAGCTCCAGATGATCAGTGGCTTCCATTTCTTATGGACGTCGACTCACAATTACATGTAGTGGTGGTTTATCATCAGCTTTCACAGTTTTCCTACTCACAAACGTGTGACATTCCGGCGCACATTTCAAAATGTGCCCTCTCATGCCAATCAAATAGAATCGTCTATGGCCTGTGGCTTCTGTCTTTTGCACTCCAAAGTTACGTGACAGATCATGATAGCCAGTGAGCACCATGTTTACATCGCTCCCTGTGATAAAAATTGGATTGAGATGAGTAACAGTGATGGAATCAACGGAAGTGCGATACAGCAAGACTTTATTCACAAAAAAATGTTTTCACTGTCTCAACACACAAATTAATTGAGGGTCAGCATCACCTATGAGAATTGTGACGGAAGTTTTTCCTGTGAATAATAATTCCTAGATTTCTGCAATCAATAGCCTTTATGTCACTAATTGTATGCATCTCATTTCCTATTGCGGAGAGGCTGGACTGTATTACTGAGACAGAAATATATATGAAGATTTAAAAATAACACCAAAAGTATATAGTTGTGTACGCCTCAAATGCATTTCCTTTTTTCCACTTTTTAGATTGCTGTGTAATCCATACTGAGAACACAGAGATTTTACATGTTTAAACTATGCTATATATACCTGCTATCCAGTGATGAAGTACCCTTGCTCAACTTTGTACAATCTGGTCAAATCCATACTGGGCCTGAGAACATCTGAGTCTGCCTCCTGATCTGTAGACATATATTTTTAATGTGTAAACTAGGCTACATATATACTGTACGTGTTATCCGGTGAAACTGTACCCTTTATCAACTTTCTACAATGTTGTTGAATCCATACTGGGCCTGAGAATGGCTGTTAAGCAAGCTACAGCACCTGTGGTTTGGACATGTAATTTTTTCAGGAATGACGGTTAGGCCTAACTCCGGAATTGCGGTTGACCTGAACTTACTGGGAAATCATCGTTCGCGGGGAATAATCTGAATCCCAGATCCCCATCACTAACGGAGTTCAGCAGGTTATCTGCACCTGTAAGCGACAAAAGCTGGTCCTTTCAGTGTAGCTTGCATGCAGACCCGGTCATGTACTGGAATGCTAGACCTGTTATTGCTCGATCTCACGTGCCACAGCCTCGCGTATCCCTCTAGTAAGCTTGACGCGTACCGCGGGGCCATGCCGGAGTCTCGGTCGTTAACGGAATAAAGCTGAGAAATCGCTAGCACAACTACAAACGGACATACCAAACCACACACAGAATCGACAAAGCTTGCAATCTGTCCATCTTTTCTGTAGCTTGTATGGTAGTGGTTTCCCGGGTGCAGTCCAATTAAGCCACAGGCTCCACTCCTGGTGGTGCCCTTTTGGACATTCCTTTAAGGTTCAGCTTTGCAATCATACTGCCCCCGGAAACCAAAAACTTTGCCTTCAGGGACGCTGTTTGGAGGTTCGTGGGAATAACGCCGCCCGATCAGCAGTCGGCATATGGGCCGGTGTCAGTGGGATGTGTCACAGCAGCGGTGACACGGACGGTGGCCCTGGGCGCCCATGTAAATGGCGTGGTATAATGGTAAAGAGTTTATATAGATAGTTTGACGCCACCTGTGGTGTTCGGCAACATAGATGTTAGGCCGACGCTGCATGCAGATCCACTGGGACTGATGGTGTTGTGCAGCAAAGATGGTGAAGCTCCCCACAGGTGGAGCTGGAGTCCCAGGGAAGTGTAGATGTAGTGATGGGGGAAAGGCACAGGCGGTGTAGGTGCTGGTACCCAGATGTAGCGGTGCTGGAATAACTGTAGGACACCAGAGCGTGCAGTTCCAAAGCTTTACTCACAGTCTGCAGGTTACACAGATGCCTGCCTCCGTGCTGTGTCCTCCGGGTCAGGACCCCGCCAACCTCCGGGACCAGAATGGAAAGCTCCCCTCCAACACTCCACCAACATGTACCTTCCTGAACGTCTCCTTTCTAGCGCTTGTAGGGGAAGCACTCACAGGACCGTGGTTCATTGAAACGCCTCCTGTCTAACAGATGTTCCTCAGAATTTACTTGTATGGCAGACAGCTGTAGCCTTTTCCTTCTGCTTTGCACACGTTGATGCTGGATCCTCCGAGCCTTAGTTGGGTACAGGGAATTTATAGCTGCTACTTCCCCCGGTTTCTGCTGCAGGAACGTCAGTGTCCCTACAAACTCGGAGACCGGAATCCGGACCATGCGCTCCAGCTTGGAGTGAGCCTTAGCTCTGCTCATCCTCCAGCTCCCCTTCTCACGTCCACACACTTCCCCTTCCTTGCACAGAGTGCCCTAACTTACCTCCTCCCGACCACAGAGAGCAGCTCCTCAGCAGTCAGGTTCAGAGGTCTCCCTGCTGGCCTGGAGTGGGAAATGTGTTGTGTGTTGGTTTCACTGCTAGAGAGATCCTTCGTTGCTCCCAAGCTTGACAACACACTCCCTAGGAGGAAGGCAATGCCACAGTGGCGACCGTACTCTTGGGGACGCCACAAGTGCACTGAGGCCCAGCCACTGCTGGATGATGCTGCTGGTACATTGACCCAGACCACTACATTCCCCTCGCACTCTACACAGCCAGAATCTGACCCAGAGGAAACTCAGGTTCCCCTTCCCGCATACTATACCACCTTACACGGTGACAAAGAGGAAGGTGCAGATGAAAGTGCAGGTTCCTTGAGCAGGTGGGGGGGCATACTCATGGGCGATGGCACTGGCACAGGGCACCGCATAGTACGCAAAAGTGTCTCTGCCGGTGGGAGGGCCTAAACAGCCAAGTGCAGTGAGATGGAAGAAGGGGACGACAAGGAGTTCAGAGTAGTGCAGGGATTCCCTAGCAAGGAGACTTATGTAAATGTTTTCAATGTTGGGACAGCAATTTTTGGGGAGCACTATACTCTGGTGAATGATATATGGAGCCCACCATACACTGGAGCATTCCAAAGGTGGACATCAGACACTGGAGCAGCATTTACAGGGCCCATTATACACTAGAGCAGTAGAAATGGGGCCCATTATATATGGAGCATTATTTGGGCCCATAAGACAGTGGAGCTTCATCCATTGGGACCAACATATACTGTAGCATTATGTGGAGCTCATCATATACGGTTTGAAACATTATATGGGAATAATGATTCCGTATGGAGAAATATATGGGCCTCATTACTCTGTATAGCGCACTTTGCAGTGGCCATAATACTGCATGGAGTAAGATACTGTCCGTTTTTGGAGGTATTGGAGAATTTAAAATGGATATCAGTCATGAGATGTAAGAAGTGAAGTATTTTTCATTGTACTATACTGCTATTTCTCTGCCATATCGGAGCATCATGAGTTGTGGTATGTGTTAAAGGGGCGCTCTTTGGCCCTGGGCCCACGAAAATCTGGAGCCAGCCCTCCCCCCCCCCCACAACTGTAGCCAAATAACCCCCATTTTTCAGTGCGTAACTAGTATTATGAAGTTAATTAAGGTTGACAAGCTTCAGTAACAAGAATTTATGCTTTTGGCATTCAAATGGGCACTGTTGGTGTGTTTCCTGTCCTCCTCTCACTGCCGACTTTAATTCTCCATTGACTTACATTGGGTTTCGTGTTTCGGGATGACCCCGACTTTTCCCTATAGTCGGCCGATTTTGCTCGACCCGACTTTTGGAAAAGTCGGGTTTCATGAAACGAAACTTGACCCTAAAAAACCAAAAGTCGCTCAACACTAGTGAGGATCCCTGGAAGAAGGGATGGAGGAAAGAGTGCTGCAGCTGCCTCAGTGATCTGAGCCAGCTGGCACGGGAAAGGAGAGGAATGAGAAAGATGTAGAACTGCAACCTAAGCTTCCATAGAGAGAGAAAGACAAGTACGGAACGAAGAAGTAGGAGAACAGAGAGGAGTTGTGGGTCAGAAGAGGAACCCTGCCTATAGGTTCTCAGCGCAAGGCCGGGGCCCGGTCCCCGAGGTTGTATGGACACTTATGATTCTGCAGCAGACACCGGTGGAGTAGTTGGCTGTAAATGCATTACTCCCATCTAACACTTGGGGCACAACAGCATCTGTATAGAGAGCCGGGACTCAGGATAAAGGAAGTCCCCGAAGTAGGCTACAGCTGTCTGCCGTACAAGGAGAGTTCTAGGAACATCTAGTAAGAGGTATTCCAGGGTAACTCAGTACTGGAGTACTTCACACTTAAAGGCGCATTGGCGGAGTCATTCAGGAAAGGTACATGTTGGCAGTGTTGGAGAGGAGAATCCTGACTTGCCCGGGAGGTTGATTGAGTCTCTGCCCCGGAGGACACGGCACGAAGACAGGCACCAGTGTGTACCACGGACTGTGAGTAAGGCTTTGAAACTGCAAGCCCTGGTGTCCTCCATTCATTGTGCGCCAACACCGTCAGCACCGCTACATCTGGGTACCATCCCTCACACTGCCTGTGCCCCGCATTATCCATTACAACTACATTGCCCTGGGACATCAGCCCTGCCTGTGGAGGGCTATACCACCACTGCTGCACCATACCATCTGTCTGCAGCGTCGGCTTAACACCTCACTTGCCGAACACCACAGGCGGCGTCACGAACTATCACATAAACTACATTAAAAATCACCATTGATTTGGGTGCCCAGGGCCACGGACTGGGTCACCGCTGCTGTGACACATTCCCCTGACACCGGCCCGGTACCGAGTACCCCACAGCCCTGGAAGGGCGACCCACAGCCAGCACATAAAGACTGGAGCAGCGGCAGAGAACCAGCACGTGACCCGGGTTGGGGGAGAACCATTTAATGGTATTCTGTTTACACAGCAAAGGCCAATAGAGCAGAGAAAACGTAAATCAAATATCCCCTTTAAATGATCCCTGTGTCTTCAGACAACTTGAAATCTTTTGACACATAATGTTATAAATATATAGTCTGCAAATAACTTCATTTATCAATTACCCCCTTAAAAAAAATCCCTCGACATTGCTGGCAACTGGGTGTCTCCACTCCAAGTAACTTTCTGTTCACTGCCTGTTGTCAGGTGTAATCCGTCTCTGGCAGCAGAAACACCGATGTGGCTTATAAGAGGTGCAGGTGGGGATTTGTCTTTACAGGAAATGGTGCCAGGTTTTTCTCTCTCGGCAGTAAGTGAGGGCGAAGCAATGTCTCTCTACAGGAAGTTGCGCTCGGTCTTTGTCTCTCATTTTGTGCTCTTCGGTCAAACTGCATAAAGATATAAACTAGAAGCTGGCTTACGTTAGGGGAAGGCAAGCTACTGGTCACTCTCAGGAGTAATGTTGTTACCTGTCCCAGATCCGGGCTTTGCTCCCCTCACCTCTGTTCGCTGCCTCTGTTGTGCTCCACATCGGGCTCTGCAGTTTGCCTGCGGATTCACATCATCACCCTAGACCTTTTAAAGCCCATCAGGACACACACCTGTGACTTCATAGAGTTATTCCAGACTGTAGTGTAATATTCGCCCACTCCTGCACACACCATGCTAACCTGATTCTATCCCTGCTGCCCTTACTTTGTTATTCCTTCTGTTCTTGAGACTCCTGTATGTGCCACATCCACGCTGCCCACGTACCATTGCCAGCTGCACCGACGCACGGGTTCGGTGTGCCCACCCGGACCTGGGAATTAGCGCTCCACGTCACAAGGTGAGCTTTCTAGGAAATCAAGTTCCAACACCTATAGTGCTGACAGAATGATAAAGAGAAACCACCCATTCCAAAAGAGTGCAAGTTACAGAGCATAAGAATAGGGACGGTTCCTGGACGTACTAGATTTTTTTTTGCACCAAAAGCTTGGTATTGGGGAAGAAGGCAACATGACGGGGCTGTTTTTATCCATTTTGCATTGCTCTGGTTCTGTCCCCTAAGAAGGATTCTCGCTCCCTCCCTGGTACCTGGCAGGGGCGAGCTGTTTATTATTAGATACGGAAAGGTCAGTCGTCTCGCAGTGTATCGATAGTAGAGGACGTGCCACTGTCTATGATGTCCCCATTCTCCAGCCATTCCTGTCTCCTCTGCCTGTCTGTCTCCCGTCCTACTACTAAGATTACACTTCTACTATTCTGAGCATCCATTATTCCTCCTGAGACCTCGCAGCGACAGAGCAAGGACCTGGGACATTTCACCTTAAGTTATAGGAGTCAAGGCCACCAACTAGGCTGCAAACCTGGGTCACATAAGGAGATGGCAACCAATACTCCACAAGAGTCTCCGCCGAGCTCGTAAAATATATTTCCCCCAACAAATATTTAATTTCTATTTATTGCTTTATTAAAAACAATCTAATCATAAAATTTCACTTTTTTCCCCTCTAAAACCTGTCCTTTCTTGTTTACCATAAATATTCATAAGAATCACAGCAATCAATCACAGCTCACCTTTCATTTTTCAAGGGCGCTATAAAAAATGACACCTGCGTTGTGATTGGTTGCTATAAGCAACATGGACAGGTTCACTATTAGACAGTGTGGATAAATTTCTTCAAATATGTAAAGGGAAAAATGGCAACGAAAATGATTAGAGATTAAAAAAATCTAAACATTTGTGTGGTTTATATCTTTTTTGTCATTACGCCGTTTCTGACCGGGTTCATAAATGTTATATTTTGGTAGATTAGACTTTTTATTAACATAATGATACCACATAGGTGTATTTTTTTTTCTTTATTTTAAATGGTGGAAAATGGGGGTGATTCAAACTTTTAGATTTTTTTGCAGATTTTTAAAAATAATTACAGTATAATGTATTTTGTAGTCCCCTTAGGGGACTTAGTAAACCTGCGTTCATCTGATCGCTTGTACTATACACAGTAATAACACAATAATGGTAATAGGTATAGTAAAAATCACACTCTCCTATGAACGTCGCCCACAGATCCCCTATGAACGCCGGCCACAGACGGGATTTCAAAGGGGCGCAGTCTTGATGGGAGTGATGGTCTTCAGCAAACCCCTGGCCACCAGTACAATGGGCTGTCATCACAACCCTGGACCATGCTGTCACACATTGCATCGGGACCGCGGGCGTTAACCAGATCCCTAGAACTAGGGGCGCCTTAGTCTATCCCTGACCCCCAAATTACTGCTGAAGGTGGAGACGCCAAACTCATGTGCCTTGCTGTGCTCCTATACCAACTCTTATCTGTCCCCTCCCTCACCCAGGGGCAGGGAAGCCGAAGTGTATAGGATAAAACTAACCAGACAAACAAAGGAAGATGGACCGAGATAAATGAAAATGACAATAATACAAAATTCACCAAACAGAGTGGAACACAGGGAAGTTAAAGGAAGGACAAACCGAATAGGAGAGGATGAGGATGTGCACACAAAAACTCCAAGCAGCAGTCTCCTGAACAAATCTCCGAACGCCAACTCCAACCGCAAAATACACCTCCAACTGCAAACCAGGCAGTAAGAACTAATACTGGCAACTCCTAAGTGCCAGAGTCAGCATATATAGCAAAGGGGAGTGTTCAACAATGAACAGCTGAGACAATCCAGGAAGGAAAATTCCAGGAGTGTCAACTGAACAAATTAACCCTTCCACTGTCAGCAAGGAAAAAACTTGCCCTGATGATGGTGAAGTACTTCTAACTAGTGCAGGTGTTCATAAAACCAGTGGAGGTCTCGCGGTATCCCCGTGACACATGCTTTGCTAGTGTCGACGTCACAGATTAACAGCAGCATTTAAGAGGTAAAGAACCATAGACGGACCTCCACTTCACCTGCAGCTGTTATAGTCAGATGATGGCAGAATAATGCAGCCATCATCTACCAGCTCAATTCCTAAGCCTCCTGATCCCTCATCAAAGTAAGCGAGTCGGCAGAGACGCAGCACAGCATCCTCCTCTTTCCTCGAGTTTTCTCTGTTACTCAGCACGTCAGGTTCCCATTATTGCTCCCAGGTGTCAAAGGTCAGTTCAGGCAGCAGGATGCCTCTTGAGTATTCAGGTAGTTAGCATCCATTTTGCTACCATAAAATCTTTTCTTGCTCTACCTAGAACTTGCTGACAAACTCAGTTTTGTCTACATCGCTAACTAATGATGCTATAGTGCTGGCCAATTCTGCCTTTGACTCTATGACAAACCTAACTCTCTACTACTTGTGTTACTTCATTGGGTAACTATTTCACTGCCAGCTTTGCATTGGAGTAAGTCAATTATGCTGTACTGCTGCCAGCTCTGCATTGTACTCTGTGACAAACTCAGCTCTGCTATATCTCTGTCAATTCATCTCTGATCCACTGACTTCTTATTACATGAACAGCCATTTGCCTGAATTCCAGCCTTGAAATCAATTACATTTCCATTTCACATTTTTACTTGAGTGCGGGCGCTACAATGTGGATGAGGAACTTGTAGTGACAATGCACTTTGACAATAAAAATAAAATAGGCATTATAATTCTGAGTGGGTGTAACCATGTACTAAGGCTAGTTTCACATTTGCGCTTTATAGCGCAGCGACGGCCTGCGCACGGCCGCCGCTAAGCCCCGCCCCCTGCCGGCTCCCTGCCCGCCCCTTCCGGTCATCGCCACCTTCTAGCGCACATGGGCGCTTGCGATCTGCGCACCCTATGCTAAAGATAGGGTGCGCAGATCGCAAGCATCCATGTGCGCTAGAAGGCGGCGATGACCGGAAGGGGCGGGCAGGGAGCCGGCAGGGGGCGGGGCTTAGGCCTGTTTCACACATCCGTTTTTTGTGTCCGCCAAACGGATCCGTTTCCATTTTTTGCCGCAAACGGATCCGTTTTTTTTAAAAACAGATCTGGTTTTTGACGGATCCGCGGTAACCGCTAATGGAAGTCTATGGGACAAAAAACGGATCTTCCAAAAAAATGGCGGATCCGTTTTTTGACGGAAACCGACGGATTTTGACGGATTTGAAAAAACGGAAGTGTGATCCAGGCCTTAGCGGCGGCCGTGCGCAGGCCATCTCTGCGCTATAAAGCGCAAATGTGAAACTAGCCTAAATGAAAAATACTGGGTGTGTATGGCATCATAATAGCACCCTATACGTCTCTTATCTGCAGATCGATGGAAACAGGATAAGGTATCAATAGTAAATGTCATGAGAAGTGCAAAGATAGTAATAATAATCTTTACCTATTGCACAGCATGTAGAAGAAGGAGGGAAAAAATGAAGAAAAGTCTTAATGGCCTGCATGAAAAGATGCATTTTATGATAAGCTCAAAACTGTAGCTGTTGGAATGTAATTTGATTGTCTAGTAGAGGGCATTCCAGACAACTCGTGCAGCATGAGCAAAGTCTTGGAGACGGGAGCGTGGGGTTTGTATTATGGAATATGTCAGTAGAACAAAGGGTAAGCAGGAATGAAGGAGGAGATCAAGAACAGCTCAGCATTCTGAAGACCATGGGTAAGATGGGGACAGAGAGGTAGGGCAGTGGAGAACTGTGGAGAGGACAGGTAAGGTGGTGGGCAAAGATGAGGGAGGAGATGTACGGCGGTGCAGCACTGTAGAAAGGACAGGTAGGGTGATAGAGATGAGGAGGATACGTAGCCGGTTGCCAGCCGGCAGATCTCGGCAGGCGCACTGTGCATGCGCCTCACCATTTTCTTCCCGGAAGAAGACGCTCATGGGCGAGGACAGAGCTGGAGGGTCCTGGGACACTGGAGGTACCGGGGGGGCACTCTGGGGACCCCATTTCTCTTTCCTCTGGTATGCTAGATCATATCAAAGGAGAGAGAAATATATGGGAAATCAGACTTTTTTTTTGTGGTCGCCATTATTCGGTGAATAACGGTCATCGCAACACTGGGGACAGTAAAAAACCAACACAAATCATGTTCTCCGGAGATTTTCCAACGCTGGGGGGCGCTATAACCTTTTTTCTTTTTAACGGCGCTGAGGAATAAGTACCCTTAACTGCCGCCATTAGAAGGTGCATCGATAGTCGTTAAGGGATTAAGGGAGAGCACGTACATTACCACTAATCATGTCTTTCCTCTGTTATTCTTCCTGTAAATTTAGGAAAATATTCCCCCAAACATTTTGACATGGTCCAATGTGTTCACTTTCTCCTTTTCCTTTTTTACGTCAATAGCATTTCATTTAATTTTCGTGAATGAGAAAAAAAAAAGATTAATTGGCTATCAGCTCAGTGCAATCTCCTTCCTTACACGGTCTCCTGGCACCTTAATACATCATGTATATCCTGATGAATAGCTGTATACTCTGCAGTTATCCCTATGTTACACTGCTCTATCACTGGCTGGATTGTGACAATCATCAGCAAGTAATAACTAGAGTAATGGCGACACCTAGTGTTCTTTTCATAATATTACATGTATATTTTGGTTTCGGTCATATTCATTGTTTGAAAAGTTAGACAAGGAGTTTTTTATCTATCCTGCCTACATTTTGCTTATTCTACCTGCATCTCCTTGCTTTCCAAAATGGAGTCTGTGTGTGTTTTGAGATAAGGGGGCCTTAGGAATTTCTTTGTCTAAGGCTACTTTCACACTTGCTTTGTTTTGCAGCGCGTTTTTCCCGCAAAAAAACGCATGGAAAAAACGCATACAAATGCTGCGTTTTTTCCAAGCATTTTTATGAGCATGCATGAAAAAAACACAGCATTTTTATGCATTTTTAGTGCGTTTTTACCGCGTTTGCGTTTTTTTCCAACATTAGTTGGCCCCTCACACTAACCCAAACCATGACTTTACTAACCCTAACCCTTAACCAAACCATACCCTAACCCTGACCCTAACCCTTAACCAAACCATACTAACCCTAACCCTTAACCAAACCCTACTAACCCAAACCCTAACCCTAACCCTTAACCAAACCATACTAACCCTAAACCCCCTTAACTATCCCTAACTCTAACCAAAACCCCTAATTTCCATTGTCTAACCAATGGTCAACAAAAAAACGCATGCGCAAAAAACCGCATACATGAGCATGCCAATGCGCACATATGCGCACCCATTGACTTATAATGGGTGTCTTTCTGTAGAAAAACGCATTGCGCGCGCATGCGTTTTTTTGAGGCAAGTCGGACGCCCAAAAAATGCAACAGGATGCATTTTGTGCACCCGAGCGCACACCACAAAAAAACGCATGCGCGTAAAAACGCATACAAACGCATGTGTATAGGCACATAAGCGCATCCCATGCAAAATACAGCGCAAAAAAATGCAAGTGTGAAACCAGCCTTAAGGCCCCATCACACTAAGCGATATCGCTAGCAATATCGCTATAACGTCACTGGTTTTGTGACGCAGCAGCGATATCGCTATGTCTGATACCTCCGACCGGCTCCCCCGCTGGTCATCGCTGATCGCGCGAGAACGTCCTGGACCGTTTCTCGTCGGGCGCTTCCTGCGACGCTTCCTGCTGTGACGACGAGCGACGCGTGGACGCGGGCGGGAGGACGCAGGATCGCCGCGTCTGACAGGTAAGTAGCGACCCCCGTCCCCTGCGATGTCGCTGGTGAGATCTGCCTGTGTGGCAGCTCACTAGCGACCACTTAGCGATGCACCAGCGATCCTGACCGCGTCATATCGCTGGTGCATCGCTAAGTGTGACAGTACCTTAAGAGATTGCACATAGCAAAATGAAAGTAGAGAAGAGATGGAGCCACATCTAAACTATTCAGCTGGGTGTAAACAGTATTAACTTTAGCCAATTTGATGTATGACCATTCTGTCATTAAACAAGAGGTACCAACAATTTTGACCACGTGTGTATGTAGAGATGAGCTGAGCCAATTATATTGCTACAATGTATGTCCGGAAAATGCCTCTATAAACACTGACCGATGATGTAATAAAGAGCGATCTGCCTTGATGCTCAATATATCAGCGTGACTCTTCCGTGCACGTATTTCAATTTTACAATTTAATTTGGAGCAGGCACAACGTCTCAGAATATTCCACATTATGTGGCGACGATAAAACCTGGTGCCCACACAGGGACCCGTTAGTTCAAAGGGCCGCTTGATCCAAACATTTTGCTTCTTTGTTATCGCCACACATTTCATTTGCATACTATAAGACCCCAGAGACCGATCAAACCAGTGTGGCCCCCCTGGCCAGTACCTCAAGTGCTACCTCCACAAGTTTCTTCCATGCCCCTGATGAATATCATGCCAGCACTGGATGAGATCAACACCTCTCCAGGACCTGCCCTGCCCTCCAGCCCCTCCTCTGACACAATCCAATATGTCTAAGGCCTCTTTCACACATCAGTATTTTTGATCAGTATTTCATCAGTATTTTTATGCCAAAACCAGGAGTGTCTCCATAATAAGGAACGGGAGTCAGTCTTTGAATTATATTTTTTTCTCGGTAAGTTCCATTCCTGGCTTTAGCATACAAACACTGATGCAAAATACTGACCAAATACTGACGTGTGAATGAGCCTTAACATATACTCTCGAGTTTACTCTTCTCTTCCAGATCCAGATTCTGTGTAAGGCTATGTGCAGACGATCTTGAAGCTGCTGCGGATTTTTCCGCACAGATTTGCCAGAATCCGCAGGTAAATTGACCTGCTGATTTACTACAGATTTTGTCCTGATTTTGTGCGAATTTCCTGCAGTTTTTGTGCAGATTTGCCCTGAGGATTTCCCCCTGTGGAATCCTAGAATGGAGCAGGTGGAAAACTGCAGGAAATCCGCACAAAAGAAGTCACATGCTGCAGTTTTCAATCCGCAGCAAATCTGCGCGGAAAAATCCGCAGCATGTGCACAGCGGATTTTGTTTTCCCTACACTATAATGGTACTGTACATGACCTGCAGTTTTGCTGCGGATCCGCAGGGCCAAATCTGCTGCGGATCCGCAGCAAAATCTGCACCGTGCGCACAGGGCCTTAGGGAGACACTCACTGCAGCCTCGAAACTGGGTGGTAGTCAAAAGACACGTCAGAAGAGAGCCACTAAGAAACTAGAGCTACCATAAGATATTGTAGGGTGAAATATCTCCCAATACCTATTTTATCAAACTGAAAATCTTTTATTGAAATGCAAATTAGCTTTCAAAGTGCACTGGGGGGAGTATAAGTTCACTTGCAGTCCCCGGCTCCTCTTAGCCCCTTCACACAGCCTGGCACTAATATCTTGATTGACAGTGGAGAGCAGAGACGTGTCACGCAGCAGAGCCTCTGTGTCACGGCTCTGCTGTCAGGTGACCTCGGGATCAGGGGCTGTTTTCCTGTCCCTAACGCTAGGGACACCCTAGCTCGCCCTGTTCCCCGGATTACTTCTGATGGTGAAGACGCCGTGGCCCCGTACCTTGCCTTAGCTTCTGAATCTGCCCTCAGTCTGTACCCTTCCCCCACCCAGGGAAGAGGGGAGTAGTAGTATACCGTAATACACCAACCAGACTCACAAGGTGGGTAGTATTGTGTCTCCAAGTTTCTTTTAGGCTAGGTTCACACTAGCGGTTTTTTGCACTGCGTTTTTTGCGCACACAAACGCATTTAAAAAAACGCATACAAACGCTTGTAAATGCTGCATTTTTTTTGTTGCATTTTCGTGCGCATGAAGCAAAAAAAACACAGCATTTGTATGCGTTTTCAATACGTTTGTGTTTTTTTGCGCTTTGTCTTCACAAAAGAAATTCTAGATAAAAACCTTGCAGCACACCACCAATGGGACATCAGTGGTGGTGTGTTATGGTAATTCTTTATATAGACTCTGTCTTGTTATGAATGAGTTACCGAAGGAGGAAAAACAAAAACACAAGCTAAGTCCAGAAAACCGGAGAGGTTGGTAGCTATCGGATTGCAGACCCCTGATCCTATCCACAACAACTAACAGTAGCCGTGGGGGGTTCCTACGATGCCCTAGACCCCTCGATCACAGCCGGAGAACTAAATAGGCCTAAAGAAAGAAAGGGGAAATCTAAACTGCCCAGAGCAGACCCCAAAGCAATAGGCAGCCCCCAACATATAATGACGGTGAAGCAAGATGAAAACACTAACACAGATAGAAAGATAGGTTGAGCAAACGATGGGGCCCAAGCTAACTAAAAAGGACAGGATAGAAAAGCTGCTGTCTGCAATCCGTAAAAAACCCTACCAAAAAATGTCCCAACCGTCTGATAGGAAAAACAGGCCCTGAAGTCGCTAGGACTTCAAAATGACTATATCAGCACTCAGGTAAATTCTGAAGACACAGCAAAGAGACAAACTGATCAGAGACAAAAATGGAACTCCGCACACCCCCGACCGGGGATGGCTGAACTCCAAAAAACAAGGTAAACAAAACAAATCTAATAAGTTCAATAGCAGAGCAAAAACTTATCTTTGGGAAGCAGGAATCAGACTGGTCTCCAAGAATCCAGCAGAGAAATCACCAGCAACTCAGAAGGGCGTCAGCTGCCTTATATCCAGTCAGAAGTTCCTGTTACCCAGTCATCATCTACAAGATCAGGTGTTTGGTAATCAGCCTCACTACCTTCCTTCACCAAAAGAGGGAGTTCATCAGACATTGACGGTGAAGGGGAAAATGAACTCACAACACTGTCTACAGCCGTATTCTTCACATTTGCTTGCTTTTTCTCGTGTCAACACGGTTTTGTGCTGGAAGAGTTTTCACTTCAAAATGGATTTGGATATCGTGATGGCTCAGGCATATGCAGTTGCTTGCCATGAAAAAAGGAAGAGAGACAGCGAAGACAGCAGCAGTGGCGTTTGTGGATACATCCGATTGTTGAACTCCAGGAGAGCCGTGGGACATACCACACCCTCTACAGTGAGCTACAGGCAAACCCGGAGAAATTTGCAGATTATATCCGGATGTCACAACAAAGCTTCAGGGATTTGCTTGCTCGTGTCCAAGAATACATCCGGAGACAGGACACACAGCTCCGTCGTGCGATTCCTCCTGAGGAACGGCTCCTGGTCACATTATGGTATGTAATATTTAAAAACCAAGTTGGACCTGCATAATTTTATTTTTGTGACATGTACTATTCCAAACCTGGCCTAATTATTTTTCTGCAATGTACAAAATTTTTATTTTATTGTTTTAAAAAAACATATACAGAAATGTTAATTTTACTTCTTTCTCTGTTTCGCAGATTCCTGGCGACTGGAGAGACCCTATCTTCACTACACTTCCAGTACCGTATTGGAATCTCCACCTTGTCTGGAATTGTTACGGACACCTGCCGGGCTCTCTGGAACGTTCTTTGTCCAGAATGTATGCCCCTGCCCACCACTGAAAAGTGGAAGGAAATAGCTGACAAATTCTGGACAGTCTGCAATTTCCCCAACTGTTTGGGAGCTGTTGATGGGAAACACATCCGGATAATCAAACCCAAAAGAACTGGATCTGAGTACTACAACTACAAAAAGTACTTTTCTACAGTACTCATGGTCATTGCGGATGCAGACTGTATGTTTGTAGCAGTGGATATTGGGGCATTTGGCCGTGGTAATGACTCCCAGGCTTTTAAGAACTCGGACATGGGCCGGAGGTTGTATGGCCACCAATTTAATTTCCCCATACCACGGCCTCTTCCCCACACCGAAGGTCCGCCACAGCCATTTGTAATGGTTAGTGATGAGGCATTCCAGATGTGTCAAAACCTGCTCAAACCCTACTCCAGCCGTGACTTGGACCACACCAAAAAAAAATCTTTAATTACAAGCTGACCAGGGCCAGAAGAACTGTCGAGTGTGCTTTTGGGATTCTTGTCTCCAGATGGCGCATTCTCGGCACAGTCATTAATCTTAAACTTGAAACAGTGGATGAGGTGGTGAAGGCCTGTGTGGTTCTACATAATTTTGTGATGGCTAAAGAGCACCCGACCTTTGAACTCGATGATGCTGCTCCTAACCCATTGCCTGAATTCACTCAGCACCCTCTCAGGTCATCCGTTGAAGTTGGCCAAATGAGGGACCAACTTGCGGCCTACTTTATCTCTGATGTAGGACGGGTGGACTGGCAAGATCAAATGGTGTAAAAATGTTTTCTTGTGTGTATGTTAATAAAAAAAACCTGTTTTGATACCTGTACCGAGTGCACTATGTCTTTTTACACTCCAATACAATAATCAACTGCCCAGGTATACCTGTGAATTCATGATGTGGTGTTTTGTGCATTATGAATTTATCACTCCTGAATAGGTGACTATACATACACACAATTTGTATGACCTTTATCAACTCAACAGTTTGTGTTCAATTTGCAGCGTCGGTGGATAATCCAAATAATATTTGTGTCACATGACCTGAAGTTAAAAATTGTGCGTTGGGGATGCACTATCAGCCGTCATTCGGTATTACAACGGACCATGTGACTATAAATATTATTTGTAGGATTACCACTGTGTCTTGAGTTTGAACTGATACTGTAGAGATAATAAAGTTTATACAACTTCTACAATCCCCATACCTAGTGTCATGCTGAATTGAGTACACCCAAAATAACGCATTCTGAATTCAGAATGTTATCACACCTGGGCAGGTAAATACACATACGAGTTAAACTGCAGCATCGCTACAGTCTGCGTGAAATATATTGGTACTGAAGCAACGCTGCAGGTTATACATCATATGTGTATTTACCTGCCCAGGTTTGATAAATAGTTATGATACTAGGCCTGGGTATTGTCCATATGACGTGTATTTTACCCATCAGTTTATTCAACACACTTAATAGAGGATGTGGTTAATTACAAGGTATATCTATAATCCCCCTGGCCTAGTATCACAGTAAGTGAAGTGAGGATGGTAAAAACAGACCATCCTCAAATCACTTTTTATGACACCTTGCAAAGTGTAAGGCGCATTGTGTGTACGGCGCAGTGTGTAGGCGGCGAAAAAAATATTAATCAAACTTTATTATGGTAAACCAGAAATTTAAATTTATTTTTAACCAAAAAAATGATAAAAAACATTATTTTTTTCTGCGTTTGGTGGAAGATGGTTGCAAGTTGGGGGTGTGCAGTGACGAGGAACAGCTTATAGTGGATGAAGGTGTTCTAGGGAAAGGGGCAACAAAACTTGTGGGGGAAGGGAGGTCAGTGATGGGAATGGAGCTAGACACACTAGGAGAGGACAGAGGTACAGCGAAAGTGTTCTAAACTTTTTTGTGTCTCCTTAAACTGTCCTGCCTGGACCTCCTTGTGCCCAATGCCTGCCTTGATTGTTGGCCCCGCCTGGAACATGAGGCAAAAAAGGAATGTGGGCCCCCCGTCTGCTGCTGCTGTGGCTGCTGATGCTCTGTGGTGGCGGTGGCAGTGCTCGTCCTTGCAGGAGGACTGGTAGCGGCAGTGATGTTCCATGTTTGCGGAGTGGTGGCGGCAGGGCTAGTACATGTTAGATTGTTGGCGGCAGGGCTGTTGCACTTTTGAGGAGTGGTCATGGTGGCTGTACCCAAGCATGCGTGGGGTGGCGGTGGTGCTCCAGACAGGAGCAGCGCTTGCCATGGTGGTGTCGGTGAAGTGACCAGCAGCACTCAGACTTGTGGTGGTATAATGGAGGGTGTCCTGGCTTTGAATAGAGGTGTCCGTGCAGTGGTATGCAGCACAAGTCGGTAGTGAGGTGAAGCGAGTCAATAGTGGCACAGTTGGAAATGACACCACTGACTTCTGCACGTACTGACTCTTCTGCATAGCCTGCAAGAAAGCATTGTTGCAGGCCTGCAACACACTCAGCTGTTGCTCAGGACTAAGGTGTTCCGCAATGCCCTTTTCAATCTTGCTAAAAAAATGGTGCGCTGGTCTGTTGAGGTCAGCCTCCAGACGGTCAAGGCGCTGTTCGACAGAGTGGAAGTGGTGTTCCATGTGGTTAAAACCACGTTCCATGAGTAAAAAACCGCTTTCCACTCTGTCTGACAGCGACTTGAGGCTGGCATTAAAGGCCTCGCTCAAGTGCATAAACTCAGGCAAGAAATTCCTGTCCAAGGCCCTCTGCCGCGGTCGGGTAGTGCCCGCATAACCAGTGGCAGAGATCTGGGACAGGGAAACACCTGATTGACCAGCTTCCTGGTCAGCAGCTGTCCGTGTTGCTGACGTGCAAGGTGCTTCCAGGCTGTTGGATGGCTGAGACGGGTCCGAGGTCGTCCGATGAAGGACTGCTCCAGGGCCAGGTTGCAGGGTGCTGCTCCAGGTGCTGTGGAAGAAAGGAAAAACATTACTATCATGCCTTTACAAGAAGCATCAGCTGTGGAATAGAAAAGCACAGATTAATAAAAATAAAACCCAAAAAATTATAATACTTACGCTCTGGTGGCAATGACCGGTCTTAGGAACTGCAAATCTCGATAGTACCGGTATTTTGTTCTGGTCCTTGCCGCTGAACCACTGGGAACCTGCCCCTCAGCACAAACATCACTGTTGAAGCGGTCCTTGATCGAGCGCCAACGTGTTCGGACTTTGTTCACTGTTGGAAAAACAAACAAAAAACATTTAACAATTGTGTATGATGCACGATATATTCTATCACTAGACACAACAGTGCCGTCAGTAAAAACAGTCAATGCGGCACAATACAGCAATACAATACCCAAAGCAGTCACTGTTGAGCCAGATGTCACTGTTGGGTTTCCTGCTAGAATATATCTAGCAGGAAACCCAACAGTACCATCAAGGACAATAGTCACTGCGGCATCACAGAGCAGGGAAATACTTATGAAACGCCTTTTTGGAGGTTGCAGGGGCGCTGTCCCAGCCATCCGTCAACGCTGCGGCCACCTCATTCCATAGCCGCCGGGTCACCACATTGTCCTTGTACAGCCAGTCATGGCTGTCCCACAACGGGGCATGCTCCTTGACCAGGCGGATAAGGTGCTCATTATCCAGGTAGACGTCTTCATCCCGTTGTGGAACCTAGACAAAAAACATTCATTAGACTCTTCGAATTTTGTGTGAATAAAAAGTTAAAAAGATACAGAAAAGAGGAAAGATAGAAGATAAAAAAAAAAAGAAAAAAAAAGGACATTACAAATCACTTTATACTTACATTCCGTATCACCGCCGGGACTTGGCTTGGCTGCTCCTGCTGTTCGGCCTCACTAGTCGCGTCCGCTGAAGATGACGATGTCTGAAAAAAAGAACAAAAAATGTTAGAGATTTGGAGAAGCAGCAGATATACTTACCAAACGCACGAAAATAATCACCTCACGGTCTGCTTGCGCCAGTTCCTGCCGGGATGGTGAATATTCAGATTCAGAAGACATACTGCATGTAAAAATAATACAAAGCATTAGTACATAATAAAATTTAAAATGACACGCATACATTAGATGTAATAATACTCACATTCTTGCCGCTGAAGCTTGAATTGAAAATGGGGTCTTCTTTTGCAGTCTGTCTGCCCTCCAGGCTGTCTGTAGAGTTGTGGTACAGCACAGGTAGACACCTCCTTTTATATACATGATGATTGTGTAGGGGGTTGTTTCAACATGTGTCTAGACAGTGTTGACTCAAAGATCGCATGCGCAAAAAAACGCATACGTGCGCATTGCCATGCGCACGTATGCGCACCCATAGACTTTAATGTTATTTTTTTGCGCATTCCGTGCGCATGCGTTTTTTTAAAGTGGTTGGGCGGACCAAAAAAATGCAACATGTAGCGTCTGGAAAGTATGGGCACACACCGGAAAAAAACGCAGTGCAAGAAAAACGCATACAAACGCAAGACCATGCGCACCCATGTTAAAGATAGGGGAAAAAAACGCATGCGCATGTATGCGCAAAAATGCAGCGCAAGAAAACGCAAGTGTGAAACCAGCCTTATTCCCACAAAGAAACATCTTATGAGGCTAAACTGTTCAGGTTTTTTCAAATGTGGGGGGTACCCGATGTAGGACGTGTTCACATGTGGCAGTTACTGATGTTTTTTGGGATCATCAAAATCAGAAACAGTTTAAAATACATTATTTGTAATTCCGAGTATGTGGTGTATTTACTTGTACTGAATGTAATCTGGATTATGTTGGGTGTACCATTCGCAATTTAACGAAAGCTTATGAGCAGGGAAGCCTACCGGATCTTTCATTTAGGATCGTGCCATCCTACGGGATTTAATGCCCGCAAGGAACTAATGCTCCACTATTGAGATTTCATTGTCACTATGTGCAAAAAAATTTTTTTTCTTCCTTTTTTGATCGCTGTCTGCTGTAATTATGCCATGTGTAGTTTTCTCAGATTTGGTTGCATTATTGCTGTTTTTTTATCTTCTTTTCTCTTTTCTTTTTTACATCTGCATGTAATTTTAATCAGTCGTGTTTAGCATCATGTGATGAGTGAATGCGTTCTAATTGGTTAACCATGGCATAAATTCCATGGAGGTTTTAGTAAAGGACACTTTGTGTTCGAAACACGTAGCCATTTATCACGTTACATCACGTCTGTCATCGCCTTCTTTTTTAATTTTGATAAATAATATTGAATTTTAGAAGAAGCCGGAACAATAACAACTTTTTCGGGCATTTTTAACAACACTGAGTTCTGGCGATCAACACGTTTGGTATTGCTGTGACCGCCGCCCTGTCCTGGGGTATGATGCCGCCGGGTGATTTTTACAGAAGAATGGACACCGTAAAACCAAAACGCCAAAAAAAAACAAAAAAAAAAACGTTGAAATTGCATTTTTTTCACCATTTCACCTCACTTTGAGTTTTTCGAACATTATATTGTAAAATCCTAATCAGAAAACACAAATTAAATAACAGGGCTAAGAGCACATGCGTATCAAGCTCTCCCCAACTATTATCAAAGTTGTAAACACAGTGGAGAACTCCAAACACAACATCCAAAACTGAGAAAAAGCGGAGTAGAAATAAGCCACAATAAATGAATAAAGATATAAATTTTATATTGAAAAATTACAATAAAAACGGATAAGATAACATCCATATAGAAGCAGTACATATAACTGGAGGAGACAGGAAAGTAGGCAGGGCGTAGGTGTAGGGTCAAGACGTAAATGGACCTGGGAAAGACAGTACTCAATATAGCAATTAGTAAAATATGTCCATGTGCCAGTGCCACAACTAAATACAACACCCATTCAAAGTCTTACCCATGATAGGTCCAGACTGCTGCAGCCCCGACGCGCGTTTCGCTTATTTAGCTTTATCGAAGGTTAGTAGATATTACGTCCGGTCTGATTATATATATATATAATATATACTGTATATACAATAAAATGATGCTGATGATTGCGGCGCATGCCCCCTGAACTCTTCCTCTACTGCCGTCACGTCGCAGTGCGCATGCGGGTGTAAAAAGCCCAGTGACATCAACAGACATGCGCACTGCGGCGTTAAGACCACCGCCGAGAAAGCAAAGCACCAGGGATGTCCCGATGCGCATGGGCACCAGCGGCGGCCATTTCTTAGAAGCCCAGAGGAGTCTGCCATGATGCCAAAGGTCTCACAGAGGACACAATCCATGGAACTAACCGCTGCAATGGTCTAACAATCCTCAATATTACTGAAACAGAATGACACACCACGGAGACAGATTCTAAGGAAATGAGTGAGATATGTAAGCACCGATAACAACGTACATTGCGACAAATCTAAGAAGAAGCAGCACAAAAACTGACGAAAGGTCAAGGTGCGTGAATGAGCAATATATATAAATGTGAGTCTAAAAAACAAAAAGATTGAAAATAAAAAATGTGTAAGAAGCTGGATCAACCAGTAAGAATTGGACAGAAGTAAAAAATAATAATAATATTGTAACATGAATGGAGCCATTGAAAACGACAGGTTGCCCTTGTACAGCGATGTCGCTGGAGAAATGAAAAAGACGATGGCAGAAAATTGTAAAAATAAAATAATGCCTGGAAACAGTGTAAAAAACGCAAAACAACCGCTCCCTTGTGTGTCCCTCGTATGAATGAAGCTGCGTGTAAGGAAAAGCTGGTGTTTGCCTTAATAAAGTTACATTGAAAAAAAAAGTCTTGCCGATGCGCGCATGCGCGGTGTGGACGAGTTACGTCTGTTACGTCAGGGCGCGTCGCGGGCGGGCTGTGACGCAGCAGCTGCCGGTCGGCAGGTGCGGGGAGCATGGGCGTAGTGTCGGAATACACCGGCAACGGCGGCAAGTAGCCCCGGGGAAGCGGGGGGGTTCTTCACCCACCGAGGAGACCCCGCAGCCCCCCGGCAACCTCCTGCAGGGGGCGGCAGACACAGAGCCAATGGCCGCGCCTCAGTTACTAGTGGTGGGGCAGCGGGTCAGGGCCGTGCTGGATGTGGCCCTGCGGGTTCCACCTGTATTCATCATTGACGCCATCCTGAACTGTTCCTGCGACTCCTCTGCCGGAATCGTGGCCCTCCTGGTGCAGGTGCTGCTCAGACTGCTGGGTGAGTGTCTGCTGACAGCCAATATGGCCGCCGGAGGGTGCACTGCTGGGTGACGGGGGGGGGGAGCACTGCTGGGTGACTGGGGAGTGGGAGCACTGCTGGGTGACGGGGGGGTGCACTGCTGGGTGACTGGGGGGGGTGCACTGCTGGGTGACTGGGGGGGGGTGCACTGCTGGGTGACTGGGGGGGGTGCACTGCTGGGTGACGGGGGGGGTGCACTGCTGGATGACGGGGGGGGTGCACTGCTGGGTGACTGGGGGGGTGCACTGCTGGGTGACTGGGGGGGTGCACTGCTGGGTGACGGGGGGGGTGCACTGCTGGATGACGGGGGGGGTGCACTGCTGGGTGACTGGGGGGGTGCACTGCTGGATGACGGGGGGGGGTGCACTGCTGGGTGACTGGGGGGGGGTGCACTGCTGGGTGACTGGGGGGGGGAGCACTGCTGGGTGACTGGGGGTGGGAGCACTGCTGGGTGACTGGGGGTGGGAGCACTGCTGGGTGACTGGGGGTGGGAGCACTGCTGGGTGACCTGGGGGGGGAGCACTGCTGGGTGACTGGGGGGGGTGCACTGCTGGGTGACTGGGGGGGGGAGCACTGCTGGGTGACTGGGGGTGGGAGCACTGCTGGGTGACTTGGGGGGTGGGAGCACTGCTGGGTGACTTGGGGGGTGGGAGCACTGCTGGGTGACTTGGGGGGTGGGAGCACTGCTGGGTGACTTGGGGGGTGGGAGCACTGCTGGGTGACTTGGGGGGGGGGCACTGCTGGGTGACTGGGGGGCTGTTTACTGGCCCTCTGTACAGAAGGCAGGGAGGGCTGCTATCACTAGCACCTTGTGGGACGGTGACAGTTAATATGGCCGCCTGCTCATGGTACCTGGGGGGTGCACTACTGGGGGGCTGTTTACTGGCCCTCTGTACAGAAGGCAGGGAGGGCTGCTATCACTAGCACCTTGTGGGACGGTGACAGTTAATATGGCCGCCTGCTCATGGTACCTGGGGGGTGCACTACTGGGGGGCTGTGTACTGGCTGCTGTGTACAGAAGTCAAGGACAGCAGGGAGGGCTGCCATCACTGGCACCTTGTAGGATTGTGGCCAAAAATATGCCCGCCTGCCCATGGTGTCGGGGGGGTGCACTGCTGTGTGACTGGAGAGCTGTGTGCTGGCCCTCTGTACTGAAGTCGGGGATAGTGGGGAGGGCCGCCATCACTGGCACGTTGTAGGAAGGTGACAGCCAATATGGCCGCCTGCCCATTGTATTGGGGGGTGCACTGCTGTGTGACTGGGGGGCTGTGTGCTGGCCACTGTGTACAGAACTCAGGGACAGCAGGGAGTGCTGTCATCACTGGCACCTTTAAAGACAGTGACAACCAATATGACGGTGCTTCCTGGTCCTGATTGGTCACACTTCGCCTACAGAGATCATGCAAAGTTGCTATCATCTCGTGACAATGTCTCCCCTCAGCTGGGGTATATGGTGCAAATGGGGTTAAGGAGCTTTTTACATCTACATTCCTACCCCAGTATGTTGTAGGTGTAATAATATTAGCAAATATCTCCAGTTAGAACTATAGTATAGTTCTCCTGGTTAGCATGTTGCAGGGCATTTCAGTAGCTTGGGTATCCATGGTTGCAATCATATAGTGACACAGTTGTTAGTGGTCATAACCATGGATACCTAAGCTACTGCAATGCTATGCACATGGCGTAAACGACATAGCAAATCCGAAGAACTATACTACATTTCTAACTGGCATTATTTGCTAATATTATTACCCCTACTCCATGTTGGGATAGGATCTTGGACATGGGGAATACACCTTTAATGCCAGTGTGGAGTGAAGGTTGGCTACACTGCAATCATGGGTCATCAATAGTGATGAGCGAGTATACTCGTTGCTCGGGTGTCCTCCGATTATTTTGGCGCGCTCGGAGATTTAGTTTTCGTTGCCTCAGCTGCATGATTCGCGACTTGTAGACAGGCTGAATACATGTGGGAATTCGCTAACAAACAGGCATTCCTCACATGTATTCAAGCTGTCTAGCAGTCGCAAGTCATGCAGCAGAGGCGACGAAAACTAAATCTCCGAGCACGCCAAAATACTCGGAGGACACCCGAGCAACGAGTATACTCGCTCATCACTAGTCATCAATTTAGTCACATGGTCACTAATCCCTTTGACTTTATAGGGAATGTGTCGGTAGGGTCAACCCTCCTTAGTTGTCTATATGGGCATGTAGGTCACAGGAGACTGAATAAAATGATACCTTAATATCTGCAATTTGATGTCTTATTCCAGAGAAATCCACAATTTTCTTAATATGTAAATAAGCTGTTAAGATCTCTGGGTTGAACATAGATCTCTCGGAGAATCTGCCTTCAGGGCTTATTTTATGACAGAGGGCATTAGCAGTGTGAGATATGCAACGACTGAGTCTGCTCTCCTGATCACACAGGGCTCTTCAGTGAGATCTGATGCAGAACAGCAGTAGTGAACTTTCTCATTACAAACATTTGCAGCAGTGTTTGTCCTTACAAAGTGCTGGTAGCTGTGCTGCAGAGCTGTGCCTGATTATAACCATCACAGTACAGCAGAGTTAAACTTTGTCTCTGTACAAGCACATGTGCAGTTGTCATCTCTGCTATACAGTCCTTTTCCCCCATACTTGGTGTCTGAAGCGCTGAGCTACAGAGTGCAACTGCAGGTATGTTTGTAATGAGATGAAGCTAAGCTCTGCTATACTGTTATACTCGCGCACAGCTCTGCTGTGAGACTAGCAGACCAGACTGTCAGTCATTACATGCCTCACACCAGTAACGATTTCTTAAATTTAAAATAAGCTGTGGAGTCAGATTCTCGTGGAGAACTATGTCCGGCCCATAGATCTTAACAGCTCATTTACATATTAAGTAAAACATGGGATTTCCCTTGACTAGGACATCAGATCACGGGTATCAAGGTATCTGTCATGATGATGTCGTGGGTACTGTCCACTGTAGTCAGAAGATCGCAGCTGAAGTTTGGATGTAATACACAGCTGCAACTGTAGGCAGCAGAGTTTCGTCCAGTGCTGGTAGTTTAACCCTTTAAATGCTGTCGTCAATCTCTATTGGAGTGTATAAGTAACAGAGGCGGCTTTCAGTGAAGGTGACTTATTTGCCCCCCTTATGCACTTCCAGTAATATTTGCAGTTTAAGGCCGGGGTTGGTCACACTTGTGAGAAACTTGCACGAGTCTTGCGTCTCAATACCCAGCACTTGGACCGGAGCGCTCAGCTTCATAGAAATACATGCAGACGCACACTCCAGTCCCGAGTGCCGTCCACAGTGTCAGGTATTGAGACGCGAGACTTGTGAGTTTCTCGCAAGTGTGACCACGGCCTTAAAGGATTTCTCGGAGTCGGAGCAGCACCTTGGGGCCATACAAGTGTAAGAAAAAGTCCTTACTGAGGGCTGGAAGAGCCGGGAAAAAGATGTAGGCAATCCTCTTATCAAGCTGAGGTTGAAGTTTATTGAGAGATACACAGCAGAACAGGTACAGAGAGTCAGTAGAGCTGAAGCATGCGGGCACAAAACAGGGATCCAGATGGGTGAAGAGTCGCTGAGAAGTCTGGCGATGGCCATGGTGTGGCACAGTGACATAATGACGGTGGAATGGCCCCGAGCAATAGTGACAGGGGCTTTTTATACATAATGCGAACAAAGAAAGCTGCACCTTGCAGCAAAGGGTGTATACGGTTACATCATATTGCAGAGAAACGAGTTTTAAAACTAAGAATATAATGACATATGACAACATTAATTAACGTTTCCCCGAACAACACTAGAACCCATAAGTTATTATTTATAGCTACTGTCCTCAATCTTATCACTGCTTCCAGACTATATCCATAAATTCATACATTTGACATTTTAGTGATTCAGTTCTCTACCAACACTATCACGTATACACATATTGACCATATATTTGTTAACCCTATTCCCCTATTGATCCAATTTTCCTTCATGCACGTCTCCTAAGTTTGCTAGTAGACATGATCTCATTTTACATCCTCCATTCCATTTTTCCAAAGTACATCTTTTAGTTCTATTGTAAAAGTTGAATTTGTTGGTTTCTAACTTTTACAAGATGGCTGCCTTATTCATCATTTCAGCTCAGTATATTATAGCTGACCATTCTCTTACAACAAGCATCTATTACCTTGTATTTTTAACAACATTTTTTTTTTTTTCGTTTTAAGCTGGTTTGGGGTATAAACTTGGTGACAGGTTCTGTTTAAAATCAGAGTCGTTGCAGCTTTCTTGACCTGCAGTGAACAAAGCTCCAGGAATAATGTATTTCATGGCAACCATTGACACTAATGACTATTTATACAATACACGGAAGCTGGAAAGGCTCCTGCTTGTTGGGGGGGCCATAACTAGGATGTGGGGAGTCTGTATGGAGGGCAGGTGTTACCTACAGGATGATGCGACATAGTGATTTGTATTTGATGCAGTCAGGCAGTAGCCACCATTCCTGTATCTTGTGCTCCAGGTCTCTGGTTGCAGTTTTATTTTTCTCTGCTTTCCATGGCGGCCTCGTTGGGGGTTTCAGCCCATGTTGCCCCTTGTACGTTTAGTGCAGTATCACTAGTAAAGCTGCAGGTCGTCTTTTGGAGTTCTCCCATGTCTCTCTTCCCTACAGATGCTGACATATATATACTGCGGGCATCACCCCAGGACGCGTCTTGTGACCCAACAGATGACTAATCTTCCCCATCTAATGTCTCGCCCAGATGCAGTTGGACAGATGCCATGTTCCCGACCAATCAGCCTGGGCATTATTATTAGGATGTGTGCTGTGACCTTGCCGCGTGTCTTCCCTGTGGGATCACAGATTATATACAACATTCAGGAGGGGAGCGTCATTCTGTCCCATTATAACTACATCTGGTGTGAAGGCACGGCCAATGTAACACAAATATACTGCATTATATTCTCTTTCCTAAAGGGGTTATCCAGGATTATTTAATTTTTTTTTATTTTTAACTATGGGCCTAAGAGGTAACAGGACGGTGGCTGCTAACTACCTGCCTGATGTGCCTGGCACCGATCCCTCTGCCTACACAGACCGCTCCTTCCAGCGAATCTACTGCTTCTGACGTCATGTTTACAGCAGAGGCTTCTTTTACGCCCTGTCCTGTTGACTGGGTGTGACTGCTGACGTCATGCTGATTGACAGCCAGCTCCCTGCTGACTAACTGCACAGAGCCGGCAGTCAGTTCGCATGACGCGAGTAGTTAAGCCCTGTTGACAGCGCAGCCCGAAAGAAGAGCTGCTCTGTTAATGTGGAACAACCAAATTACTGACAGGAGCGGTCAGTGCCAGCTTTGAGTTGGCGCCGGGTGGAACCAGGCAGGCAGTTGCTTCTATTAGCAATCGCCTGACTTAACTTAATAGCAAAGCCACAAACGGAGGACTAAAAATCCTCCAAAAATTCAAGAATTAATTCAGCAGATAAGGGGCAGCAGTGCCCAAGCCTCCGAAAAAAGCAGGATGTGGCAACACACGTGTCTGCCTGTTAGTTTTTAGCCAATAGTAAAAAAAAACGTGTTCCCGGATAACCTCTAAGTGAAGCCGTTGAGATAAACCTCTTTCACAACCATTTTTGGCGCTACGGTAGATCTGGCCATATTTGTCTGATCCTTGGCCGTTCCTCTTCCCCTTGCTTCTGTGAGTTACACGCACCCTGCCGGACATGGCTCCTAATAGGAGATAATGACTTTCTCCTGTAACCTGTCGCTATGATCGATCTCTGTATCTCTTCGTCCTTCACACTTTGACACAGGACATGTTTTGAGCTTTTCACCTTCCCGATAAGATCTCGTCACCTTTGTAAACTGAACTTTCTTGAACCTGAGCTTGTTTGTTAATAATTACCTGTACTGTAATCCCCAATATCCCGTTTTATGACATGCAGGAACATTCAGCCTTCCTCCCCCAACTCCTGCTGAGGGAAGCCATTGGCAGAATGGAGGCCTCCCCTTATGGCAGTCTGTCTCCCAGAATACTCCATTTATTAGCGTCCTCTCTTTATACAAATTTCCAATATCTGCATTCCCCTCCCCCCGCCTCTGTATTTGTTTTGTGATTCTTCCCCCTTTTATTATGCTGAAAACATGGCTGATATCAATTAAGATGCGTTTCATGCCAAGTAAACGGACCTTCACAGTTACAGACCCACACAGCGGAGAATGGCTTTCTAATTTGTCAGTGATTACACCTGTGACTTGTGGGACTTCGCTTCACGTGGACTTTTATTTAAAGGGATTGAGCAAAGAGATAAAAACGGGGAAAAAAAATGGTAATGGTTACAGAGCAGCCCTTGTTCAACTTTAATGCCAGAAACTCCAGTGCTGACGAGGCTTCGCCTGTCACTGGTTCCTACTTACATCACAGCAGCTATGATGTGTCCTATCCACTGACGTGACTGCTGCAGACAGTCTGTACATGACCACTGCAAAAAATCAGTGATGTAAACAGAAACCAAAAGGTAACCATTTATAATGAACGCGGGAAAAACGAAAGGTCATGTAGAATTATTAATTTGTTAGACAGACAAGGATGACTTGTAAGAAAAATCATCCTACTAGTCCGGATGAAAGTCTGAACGATTTTTCATTTGCTGTTTTGAACCTATCCTACAATGAAGCATGCAGCCATGGCTGAAAGTGTTGGCACCCTCTCTAATTGTTCTAGAAAATGAAGTATTTTTTCCAGAAAATTATTGCTATTACACATGTTTTGTTATACACGTGTTTATTTCCTTTGTGTGTATTGGAACAACGCAAAAAAAAGGCAAAATGGAAATAATTTCACACAAAACATTGAGCCGGACAAAATTGTTGGCACCTTTGCAAAATTGTGGGTAATCAACTTTGTTTCAAGCATGTGATGCTCTTTCAAACTCGCCTGTGGCAAGTAACAGGTGTGTGCAATATAAAAAATCCTACCTGTAACCAGATAAAAGGGGGAGAACTTGACTCAGTTTTTGCATTGTGTCTGCGCCACACGAAGCATGGAGAACAGAAAGAGGAGAAGAGAACTGTCTGTTGAAAAATATCAACAATATCAAGGTTAGAAGTCCATCTCCAGAGATCTTGATGTTCCTTTGTCCACAGTGAGCAACATAATCAAGAAGTTTACAACCCATGGCACTGTAACTAATCTCCCTGGACGTGGACGGCAGAGAAAAATTGATGAAAGGTTACAATGCAGGATAATCCGGATGGTGGATAAGCAGCCTCAATCAAGTTCCAAAGAAATTCAAGATGTCCTGCAGGCTCAGGATGCATCAGTGTCAGCGGAAACTATCTGTCCACATTTGAATGAAATGCTATTGCAGGAGACCCAGAAGGATCCCACTGCTGACACAGACATAAAAAAGCCTGACTGCAGTTTACCAAAATGTACCTGAGTAAGCCAAAATCCTTCTGGGAAAGCATTTTGTGGACAGATGAGACCAAGATAGAGCTTTTTCATAAAGCACATCATTATGTTTACCGAAAACAGAGTGCACTCTACAAAGAAAAGAACACAGTACCTATAGTCAAATATGGTGGAGATTAAAAGATGTTTTGGGGTTGTTTTGCTGACTCTGGCACTGGGTGCCTTGACTGTGTGCAAGACATCATGAAATCTGTAGATTACTAAAGGATTTTGAGTCGCAATGTAGTGCCCAGTGTGAGAAAGCTGGGTTTGCATCCTAGGCCATGGGTCTTCCAGCAGGACAATGATCCCAAATATACTTCAAGAATCACCCAGAAATGGTTGGAAACAAAGCGCTGAAGAGTTCTGAAGTGGGAGAAATGAGTCCGGATGTAAATCCCATTGATGACCTGTGGAGAGATCTTAAAATTGCTGTTGGGAGAAGGCGCCTTCAAATATGAGAGACTTGGAGCAGTTTACAAAAGAAGAGAGGTCCAAAATTCCAGCTGAGAGGTGTAAAGGCCCCGTCACACACAGCGATCTCGATGTGACTGGGATCAGTGATGTGTGCTATCTGCTGCAACTGCCTGTTTGGCAGCTCACCAGCGATCATGTAGCGATGCACCAGCGATCCTGACAAGGTCGGATCGTTGTCTGGATCGCTGGTGCATCTTTAAGTGTAACGTACCCTAAGAAGCTTGTTGTTTAGGAAGCGACTGATTGCAGTTACTTACTCCAAAGGGAGTTTAACCAAATATTAAGATGAGGCTGCCAACATGTTGTTCAGCCCATTCTTTAGGAGGTTGTGTAAAATTATGTCCAATTTGCCTTTTTTTCTGTGTTTTTTCTTGTTTTGTGGTGTTCCAGTAAACACAAAGGAAATAAACGTGTGTATAACAAAGCATGTGTAACTGCAGTAATTTTCTGATAAAAATACTTCATTTTCTGGACTGTATACCCACATGTTTGAAAATAGAAACAAACCTAAACAACATTCTGATTTCTGAAACACTCAATGAAACACTTTCTGAAAGACTCAATGCCACGAAGTGTGAACAACACACTCGCATGCACTGTTTATTGGGTATTTCATATTTTACAGCCATTGTTCGGCCGCTGTGAAGCTTCGCTTAGGGTGATTTTTAACTTCCCCAAATAAGTGCCGTTTTGCCATTTAGGTGAAATTGTTCAGCTCAAATCTTTTTTTATGGAATTACAAACCATTGTCTTAATATGTTTTGTTTTTATTAAAATGTTCACCCGACCGCTATATGATAACCTCTGTGTTCCTTTGTCTTTTTTGTCTTTCCTCAGGCATCCTGGCATCTGCTGTAGTGCTAGTGTTGTCCCGGAGAGCGCTCTTCAAGTTTTACGCCATCAGCATTGCCCTTCTGTCTGCTGTAACTTCAGTGTTGATCAACTACTACACTCTGGACTTGAATTCCCCTTACGGACTGGTCGACCTTCCTCCCATCAGTTCTTCCCTCTGGATGCCACTGATTGGCTCCCAGCTCGTCTTCGGCTTTGGATTCATCACTTTTCTTGAGATCCAGTGTACATGCTCCAATCTCATCATTATGAATATGCTCGTCCCTGCCATCGGCGCCATCATTGACGTTCCAGCAGAGGTGCAGAAAATGTTGGTTATCACGTCTGGCCTCGTACTCGCCATCTACACTACAATCTGCCTATCCCTTCGCTTCAAATGGTTCTACTACTCCACAAAATACACCTTCCTCCTGCTGAAGCACATGTATCAGGTTTACGGACTGCAGGTCATGTTGGAGGACGCCTGGAAAAAAATCCATTTCCCTGACGTGATGAGAGTATTTTGGTTGACTAGACTGGCCACCCGGGCTGTTTTCATGGTCTACATGCTAAGAGTTATGGATGCTGAAGCTGGAGAAGCCTCCTACTTTATACAGTGGGACGACTTCTGGGAACTGGTCTGCCACCTTATAATCAGCGGCTGCGACTCCACAATAACAGTCTTGGGGATGAGCGCTGTGATCTCTTCCATAGCACATTACCTCGGACTTGGGATACTTTCCTTCATCGGCTCCACTGAAGAAGAAGACAAACGTCTTGGCTTTGTCGCTCCCGTCCTGTTCTTTATTTTAGCCCTACAGACTGGCTTGAGCGGACTAAAGCCCGAAGAGAGACTTATCCGCCTTTGTCGGAACATGTGCCTTCTGTTGACAGCAATTTTACATTTTATCCACGGAATGACTGACCCGGTATTAATGTCACTCAGTGCCTCTCACGTGTCCTCGTTTCGTAGGCATTTCCCAGTGCTATTGGTCTCGGCATTCCTCTTTGTGCTTCCAATCCTCCTTAGTTGCGTTTTGTGGCACTACTACGCCCTGAACACCTGGTTATTTGCCGTCACGGCTTTCTGCATTGAACTTTGTCTCAAAGTCATCGTTTCCTTGACCGTGTACACGTTATTTATGATCGACGGCCACTACAGTGTAGTGTGGGAGAAGCTGGACGACTACGTGTACTATGTCCGCTCTACCGGCAGCATCATAGAGTTCATATTTGGCGTCATCATGTTTGGCAACGGAGCCTACACCATGATGTTTGAGTCAGGAAGCAAGATTCGAGCGTGCATGATGTGTCTTCACGCGTACTTCAATATCTACTTACAAGCCAAGAATGGGTGGAAGACGTTTATCAACCGTAGGACAGCCGTCAAAAAGATCAACTCACTTCCAGAAATCCAAGTGTCCGAGAGCAGTGAGATCGACGACGTATGCGCAATCTGCTACCAGGAGTTCCGCACGTCAGCCCGGGTGACGCCTTGCCACCATTACTTTCACGCACTTTGCCTTCGAAAGTGGTTGTACATCCAAGATACGTGTCCAATGTGCCATCAAAAAGTCTACATCGAGGACGATGCAAAAGAAACTGCGTCATTTACCAACAACAATGGACTGGTCGTGCCAAATGAAGAAGCGGTGCAAGATCTTGCCGACGGGGAACCGGAGCGGGAGCTGGATGGCCACAATCTTAGTGACGATGAGAGCGCGGCAGACGAGGAGGAGGAAGAGTGGGCGGCCGATCGGCACAATTCTATCCCCGCCGAATAGTTTGCTCACGAGCCGGATAATCTGAGGGAATAAGCGTAATTTATTGTTTTATTTTTCTCTCCTCTGCTGTTGTGTGTCTCTACTAATAAGACATTGAAAGGTGGAAATAAGATTGTGAAACCTCTTTTAGTTGTGTTATTCTGGAAGCACAATCAGAATTGTGACGGTGTGAACAGATAAGTGTCTCTAAGTGCTACTGTAAATATCTCATGGTCTCTTTTGTGACCTAATTAAAATGTGTACATTCTTGTACATGAAATAAAAAAATGATTTTGCATCCATTGCTTCTTTGACAGCCACGTTGGAGTTTTTATGGTGTTGCACATGCACAGATCGTATTAGAAGATTGCTTCCATGGCAGTACAGAAAATGCAAGTATCAGATAAGCGATGTGGAAAAGCTGACCGAGCTGCACCTTATTGTGGCAGAGGAGGTTGGTAATTTTACATCACCTAGTTATTGGTTATGCATTTTTTTTTTTTTTTAGAAAACTCCTAAAAGGGGAAAAAAAACACAATTCACAAGGGGGTAGGATTTTGTTACGGAAGGTTCTGCAACGGTCCCATTGATCTGAAACAACCCTATTGGCACGGGACATTATTTATACTATTTACAGTGGTATTGCAGTTTATACAAGTCTCTTAGGGGGCTAAAAAAAATTAAAGTGAAATTAAATATAAAAGTTTGCATTGCTCCTCACCTTTCAAAAAATATTAAAACAAACATTTGGTGCTGACACGGTCAAAAAGGTCAGAGCGGTATCAAAATCTAAAACTATCGTGGTCAAAGCTGTAAAGAAAATAAGCTCCATAAAGTTTTTGCTTGTGGAAGGGGAGGGAAAATGGCAGTGAAAAAACAAGTCTGTGTTCTTAAGGCTAAGTGCACACATAGCAGAAATTTTCTGCTGAAAAACAGGACTCCCTTCCCAGAAACTGCACGTTTTCACCGCGCGGTTTCTAGACACATGGAAAAAGCCAGAAACGCGGAAAAAAACGTGAAATTAATGAGCATGCTGCGTTTTTTACCGCGATGCTTTTTTTTCGCGGTAAAAAATGCATCAATGTGCACAAAAAGTGCAAAATGCATAGAAATGAATGGAAAGCTTTTTCGCGTTTTTCCCACGGATTTTTGGGCAAATCCGCGGGAAAAACAGCGAAAAAAAACGCTGTGTGTGAACACAGCCTAAGGGGTTAAAATGTCTGCTTGGGGGTACGGTCACACATCAGTAAATGGTTTTTGTCCCCCACTTGTCCGATACATTGGAATTCTGTAGCATAGCAAACCGTATCTGTAAAAATCTGATACTACACTGCGGCTCTGTTTGATGCTTTTTTTTTTTTCCTCGCACCCATAGACTAATAGGTAAGGCTCATCCGACATTTGGAGGAAAATCATGCACGTTGCTATTTTTTTTCCCACCCATGTAGATTCAGTTAGTGAAAAACATCGTTCATCTGCACGGCCTCATTGAATAACATTGGTCCAAGTGCGATCTGATTTTTTTTTTTTTTTCCCACGGATAGCACTCGGACTGAAAATACAGTTGTGCGCACAAGCCCTTAAAGTGACTTGTTGCTATGGATTAGGGAAAGAAAATGGAACTTTTGCTGCCTTATCCTTGTATTATAAAGTGAATCTGCACAGAATTTTGCAATTAAAAAAAAAAAAAGCGACCATGTTATAAAGTTATTAACTTCGTGTGCTCAATTGCTCAGAGCGGATTCCCTTGGAAAGTGCAGGAACCCCACCAATGTCAGACATGTAACTATCAAAGACTGCTTGTTATCTGAGATGTCACATTACTCTGCTGTCTTGAATAGCGCAAACCAGCCCAATCCTGACACTATAGGAATGGGTGGACTGGTGGAAAGTTTGGTTTGGGTGCCCGAACTTCAACCAGAAACCTATTGAAAATAATGAATACCTGAACGGCTAAGAAAAAAAAAAAATCTCTTGCCTCGCAACTGCAACCCCAAACTTCAGCAGGAAGTCTGTGTTCGGTGTTCAGTCCGGTAGGAGCGCAGACCGTTTCGCCTATCTCTAATTCGTTATATATGTGAATGGAGAAGCAGATGAGATGACAATGCTCGCACCTTCAATTGCTCCACTTTGCTGTTGCAGATTCACTCGTTATTGATGGGGAAAAATATCACTACAGACGGCGTTGTCTACGCACCAAACACCAATCGAGAATACAGAGGACCTCATTAATCATATCCATCATCTGATGCGTCTATTCACAGCATTAGTGTGAATATAGCCGCAACACAATGTACCGCAAGGGTCTGCTTAACTGAACCCTGACCACCCGGGCTCAAGGTTTGGTTCAAATCTTTTCTCTGTATGAAACTGGACGGACCTGCTTGGAAGCAGACTATATTTTATTTATAGAATTGTAACCCCCCCCCCAAAAAAAAAATAGTTTTCCAAAATGTATTTCTATAGGAATGATTAGGGACGTGTACATTAGGGTGACCGGATCTCATATGGGGGGGGAAAAATGTCGGAATTTTGTCCGTCTGGACCCCACAAAACGATTCCCCTTTCCAGATATTGAGAGAGCCAAAATTTGAGCTCGATCAAACGACGTTAACCCGTGCCGCTCGTCGCTCAAAGTTTGAAAAAATCCAAATTGAGGTATTTTAAGATTTAGGTATTTTGCATAGTCTGTTAGACTATAAAGAATGTGACGACAACATTGCAGAAATAGCCCTGACCAAATTTTCGAACCATTTGTGGTATTTGAATGCAGAGTTGGTGGGATTATCGTTTTTTGATCCCACCATTACAGACAATGAAAAGTTGTTAATGGCTAATAAATTGCTCAGTAGCACAGATGAACCATCAGAGCACGCTAACCTACATGAGTTGATAATTTTACATAGTTATCTAATCTATTCTAGAGCTTTTGTTAAAGTAGTTTTTGAAACGTCAGAATATAATGCTCGGCATTTGCTTACAACTTGCAGGACATATTGCTTTTGTTCTTCATCTTTTGTCAGAAGGTCGTTAAAGTCTGTTACTTCCTACCTCTTTTAATTTTTCTTTCCTAACTTTTTGGATTTACAACCCTAGCGTGCTCTGATGGTTCATCTGTGCTACTGAGCAATTTATTAGCCATTAACAACTTTTCATTGTCTGTAATGGTGGGATCAAAAAACGATAATCCCACCAACTCTGCATTCAAATACCACAAATGGTTCGAAAATTTGGTCAGGGCTATTTCTGCAATGTTGTTGTCACATTCTTTATAGTCTAACAGACTATGCAAAATACCTAAATCTTAAAATACCTCAATTTGGATTTTTTCAAACTTTGAGCGACGAGCGGCACGGGTTAACGTCGTTTGATCGAGCTCAAATTTTGGCTCTCAATATCTGGAAAGGGGAATCGTTTTGTGGGGTCCAGACGGACAAAATTCCGACATCGATTTTTTGCGGTCACCCTAGTGTACATGGTGTCTCCTAGACCCTGGTGTACCCGGTATGCGGCCCCTGCGAGGTGTAATGGCAATCATAGGTCTCCTCTGTGAACCACGGTTAGCATGGAACCTTACAAAACTAGCGAAGGTGGCAACGTCCCACAATCCGGATGCAGCCCTGCAGTATTTCGGAGCAGGGCCTGCACCTTCTGGTTCCTTTGTAGAAGTTTAGCTGATGCTACGCAAGTCCAGAACCGTGTGAAAGGGTCTACGGTAATAATCGCTACTCACACTTTAGTAACGGCAGACAATATATTTGCATTTGATGATTGTGTACAGATGCATGTGATCCATTGTCACAACACAGAAAAGCAGAAGTTTGGTTTTTATTTTTTTGCACAGTTGGGGACAAGCCCAGTGTGGGAGTGATGCTCGGAAGTACTTCTTGGCATCCATCATTCTGATCCCAGCTGCTCCATGGTATATGGTCCTGATCTCTCGCACTGTCCCATTTATTTGTATATCATCCCATAGTGAACAGTTCCCATCACACTCTCTACACGTCAGGGAAAAAACACTTTGGTTGTGTTGTTGTACAGAGTTTTTGCCAGCTCCTCCGGTTCCTCTTCTCTCACCGCTGCCATTATCTCCAGCACCTGCCTGCGATAGAGAAATGTACAATAGTCATTCAGTTCATTCATTATCTGTCTTTTCGTATACTAGTGGGGGATCATAAGACCCCAAAATCCTAAAGAATCCTTAATGTATGGCGTCCATATAAACGATAGCAGAGGGAGCGACTGCTTACACAGGTGGACAGTTGTTGGTACCTTCTGGTAAAGTAAGAAACATACAATGGTCACTGATAGAACAGAACCGGATATTTCCATCACTTAAAGGGAACCGCTCGGGCAGCGTACATTAGATCCTGGCTGTATGATGGCAGCTAGGTATAATCATCTCTGGTGTGTCAGAGAACATGTCCCAAGATCTGACCATAGACTGAGATCAGGCTAGTCTGACTCTTCCCAGCACTGCTGCAAGTGATCAGGTTTCTTTCTATAAGAAAATCCTGCCAAATCTGCTGCAGTGCTGGCAACAGTTGGCCTAGTCTCATCTCTGGTCTGCAGCCGGTGATTGACAGGTCTGTCTCATAGCGAGAGTTTTGTCATTCACCTAGCAGTGCTGTGAACGGCCGGAGTCGTGGCTACCGGACAGATGGTTAAAGAATATTTTCTATGGAGCGTTACGGAGAAATAAAGCCAGGATCTGATTGATGCTGCCCAAACCATGACTGGCATTAATCAGGTGACAGGTTTCCTGTAAAAGACGTGTGTGATCAGAAAATAACTTATTAAAATTTGCTATCTTAAATGTATTTTTAAAATAAACTGAGGTTTTTTGTTTTTTTTTTACAATTTTCAATATCGCTATGTATATAAAAAAAAAAAATTTTGCAATTCTAATGTTAGAATCCTAGTTCCTGTCTGGGATAGGTGACTTTTCAGTAATCTTTATCACCACAGACAAGATTGCAATGAAAGGTAACAATATTATACAAAGCTGATAAGCCTCTTCCATTCACAATAGGTGATGTCACGGCTCACCTCCTCCTGTACAATGACTGATAACACCTCTATATACAGTAGATAACACAGAATCCACCATTCACAATAGGTGATGTCACGGCTCACTTCCTCCTGTACAATGACTGATAACACCTCTATATACAGTAGATAACACAGAATCCACCATTCACAATAGGTGATGGCACAGCTCACCCCCTCCTGTACAATGACTGATAACTTTATATACAGCAGATAGCACAGGATCCACCATTCACAATAGGTGATGGCACAGCTCACCTCCTCCTGTACAATGACTGATAACACCTATTATATAGTAGATAACACAGGATCCACCATTCACGAGGCAGTCACAGCTCACCTCCTCCTCCTGTACAAGTGTATAGCGCAGGATGCACCAGTAACAATCCGTGTAAACCGGTGACACACTGAATGTATACTTAGTACATCAGTTTTCCATCTGCGTTTCCTCGCTAACAGTGAATGTGTAACACAAGTTTGGACAGTATCTGCTTTAGTGGAAAAAATTGATGAGAGAGAAAATGGAAGCGCTGGGATGACAGGCGAGAAAAATATCTATCCAGTTCTCTCTGATGGTAACACTGAGACGGCAATATACATTTATCTACATTCTAAGGTCACACACATGGGCCGGGGAAACAATGTACAATTATTCATTAAATGGCAAACTTTTTAGTGACCAGTGCCAGGCAGCTGCTGCCAAGGCAAAAAAAAAAACTCATAGGAAGCATTAAAAGAGGCAGAGATGTTCAGGACGAGAAAATAGTTTTGCCTCCATACAAGTCACTAGTGCAGCTGCACTTAGATACTGGGGACAGTTTCGGTCTCCGATGTATAAGAAGGACAAAGCTGAACTGGAGCGGGGGCCGAGAAGAGCGACCAAGGTTATTAAGGGAATGGGTGGAAGAAGGCAGAAGGCGGGTTATCGGGGGGGGCAAAGGCTTGGGAGCAATGTTATTACAATGTATAAATATATAAATCTTTATAAATATATACATCTTTCTAATGATCTTGTAACACCAAAGCCTGCATTCCAACAAGGCATTCTCTAGGTCTAAAGGTAAAAAGGCTTAATAATCAAGATGCAGATTCTCTACTGTAAGAGCTTTGAGACTATGGATACTCTAAGATACAAGCACAAACTATGGATTCTCTACTGTACAAGTGTGACTATTTACTTTATGAGCAGTGAGACTGGATTCTTTACTGTAAGAGCAGTGCAACTGGATTCTTTACTGTACAAGACATGAAACCATGGATTCTATACAAGCACAGATTATGGATACTTTATTGTATGAAAAGTGAGTATAAATTTACAGTAAAAGTGAGATTATGGGTTCTTTACTGTACGAGTAGTGAAACTATGGATTCGTAAGACTATGGAACTTTATCACGACTCGTTGCACTGGTCAACTGACCAAACAAGTTAGATGGAGCAATTAGCATCAGCCTCACGGAGTTTTTTTGCCTTTGTCTGGATCAACATGATAGGTTACAGGTTGTGCTTGTTGGACTTATATCTAACTGCAACCTGAAAGACTGGCATATGCTTCCACACAGAGACTGTAGATGACTCAGACCCTACTATGTCCATGTGAACAACAGGAATCAAATAATAGACCTAGTGGCAAATGTGAAAATTGCAAGATTTTAGCTATTTTATGATATGAATAAAAAAAAATATATATTTTTTAAAGATACATCTTAGATAAAACTGTGATGTAATCTATAGGTCTTTCACTTTAATGTTATGGCATACAGCTCGGTTATACTAGAGAACGCGCGTCGAGGTTTCAGTCCTTGGAGAAGCCCCAGCTGAAGGCGCACGATACTCACACAATATGGCACGGCTCATTCCTGTCCTTCAGACAATGTCCTGCTTCCCACTTCTTCTTAGTAGGGAATACGGTTTTCACGTACTTTGAGCCAGCATGAGTATTTTTCACTCCGCACCATGGGGCATCTATCATGAAAGCAGAACACAAGCATCATCCTCTGTACACAAATCCCAAACCCAAAAGGTCATTTAATTTTCTACCAGAAAACACTTCTGTCCATTCCTTGATGTGGAACGAGATCATCGCTTTTCGGCTACACATGGTATAAAAATGTACATTTCCCCCAGTAAAATCCGCCCGTCTTGTGCTTACCTGTCTCTATCATCAGCCTCTCGCTAGGGATGGACTTCAGCACTTCCAAGTTGGCCTCAGTTTTTAATGAACTGGTAGAAGAAAATGAAGAACGTGAATGGGGCAAAATGACCGTTACATCCTTTAAGAGCCTTCATTAACGACAGTTGTCACATAATGGATTGTCAGGATTCAGAAATGGCGTAATTGAACAACACGTGACAAATTACACTGTATCATTATTTACCAGAAACTAGGCTAAAAATGGAGAGGCAGTGTGTCAAAAATTAAGTACACCCTTACAGCTTCAATGGAATTAAAAGGGTTAAAGTAGAAGCCAGGTGCTACTAATCAAATGCCCTTGATTCATTCTTCCATCAGCAAGTTTGACCCCCCCCCAAAAAAAAACAGAAGTTTACAAGGTCATCTCCAAACAATTTAGGGTCCATGATTATAGACAGTCTGCCCAGGAGTGGACGTCCAAGCAAATTCACCCCAAGCTCAGACTGTGCACTGCTCAGAGAAGTTGCAAAAAAAACCTAAAGAGCTAAAGCTCAAACTCTAAAGGCCTCAGCATGTTAAATGTTCAAGTTCATGAACGTACAAGTAAAAAAAAAGGAACTGAATATGGCTTGTTTGGAAAGGTTACCGGAAAAAAAGCCTCTTTGTTCTAAAACCCATGTGAACAAATCACAACACATATCAAACAATGTCCTTTGGACAGACAAGACCAAGGTGGAGAGGTTTGTCCGCAATGCCCTTGTATCACACTTGGCGACACCACACATCAGCACAAACTCCTCATACCGACTGTCTGGCACGGTGATGGAGGGGCGATAAATTGGGCTTATTTTGCAGCCACAGGACCTTGAGCACCTTGGGGTCATGGAGTCAACCTAGAGTCAAGTATGAGGCTAACTATCCAAACGTAGAGCTTGGCCGAGACTGGGTCATTCAACGACACAATGATCCCAAGCATTTCAGCAAATTTGCACCAAAATGGCCGAAATAAAGAAACTTCCGATGTTGCAACAGACCGTAGTCCAGATCTCAACCCAATAGAAACACTAAGAGATCTGTGCTGAAATGAACGCTCACAAGCCTCACTGAACGTCAGCAACATTGTAAAGAAGAGTAGACAAAATTTTTCCAGAACAATCATACACAAGTTATTTCTGTTAAGTATTTCTAAACACTGATTCATAGGGTGTACTTACTTTTTCACATAAGCCTCTTGCATTTTGGCCTAGCTTTGTTAAATAAAGATTCCATGTAATTTGTCATGTGTCTTATCTATCTGATGTTGTATTTACCTAATTTTAAGAACTTTTAAAGCACCAGATGTTTTTCATTCTATCCTGATCCTTAAAATTATAAAATTTAAAAAGGCGGCATTTAATTTTTCTTATGACTGAGTGAACAAAAGATAAATATTTGGTGGACGCCCTTTGCCTCTCAGTTCTTAATGGATCTCGACAGGAGATTGTTCCAAACATCATGGAGAACTGACCCCAGATCTTTGGTAAATGTCGCTTGTGCAGATCCTTCTGTCTTGTAATCCCAGAGGGATGGGATGATGTGAGATCAGGAGTCTGTGGGGGCTGGATCATCACTTCCAGGACTCCTTGGCCTTCTTACTGACATTGGCTGGATGTTTAGGGTCATTATCCGGGTGCAGAATACATTTTGGAGTCAACTAGACACCTCCCTGATAGTATTACACGATGGATAAGTATCTGCCTGTATTTATCAGCATTGAAGACACCATTAATCCTGAAAAATCCCCAACATGCCTTCTGTTTCAGCCAAATACTTCAAATTATTACTCCTTAGTCCTGAGCACCTGCTGCTATTTTTCTGCACCCTGGTTCCTATGTTTTTTTTATGCATAGTTGAGTCACTTGGCCTCTATTTGTAAGATATGGCTTTAGGCCCAAATTCATCCACATAGTTCACCTCTGGCCAGACTTTTCTGACCAGTAGATGGTGTAGCTGGGTCCCACTGATTATTTCTGAGCTGATGGCACTGCTGGACATCTACCGATATTGAAGAGAAGTAATCATGCTGTGTCTTTCATCTACTGCACTAAGTTTCCACAGTCGACAACTGGGTCTGCAGTTATCAAAGTTGACATTTTCTTGGTGGTTTTTCAAAACAACATCAACACAGATTGAAAACCAGTCTGCTTTGAAATCTTTCCCTGGGAGAGACCTTGCTGATGCAGTATAACTACCTTGCATCTTGTGGCTCTACTCAAGTCTTGCCAGAGTATATGACCTGTGACATGAAACTCTACCACAACCTCACCCTTTATAGCAGATTTTGGCTGTTCCTCACCCAGTTTTAAGCCTCCTACACAGCTGTTTCTGTTTCCGTTAATGACTATGTTTCAATTTTCAATCTACATATGAGTGGAGACAAACTTTTTGTGACAATCTTACTGACTTTGTGTAAGTGTGCTCAGAAGGATTGATGGGATTTTGAAGGAAAAGGGCGGTCACCAAATACGGATGGGATTTAGATTACTCTTTCCTTCAGTTTGCATTTTATTAATTGATTAAAAATAAACTTAACTCTTCTCTTTAATACTGTGAACGGTGCAACAACAACAACAAAAATTGCCAGCATTGCTGTTTTTTTTCACGCCTCCTCACCCAAAAATACTTAATAAAAAAAAAACACCAAAAAGTCCAATGGACCCCAAAACAGCACAAACAAAAACTACAGCCCAGACCGCAAAAACCCAACCCTTCATACAACTCTATCAAACAAAAGGGGTTTCAGGTCCAAGAACAGGCCGCCAATATCTGATCAATGACTACTTGCTAGTGGGCAGAATCGGGAGATTGGGGGGGGGGGGGGGGGGTTCAGCTGCAGGAATAGACATTGCCACCAGTACAACGAGGAGTCACAGCCATGCCTCTTCAATCCGCTGATCTGTGGGGGATCCAATATTTAGTTCTGAAAGCCCCCTTTAATAAGGAGTTTCTGCTCACCAGCCATTAATGCCAATATAGAGATCTAAGGCCACGATTGCTTCTGCGTCCTCTTTTGTGCCATCAAATGAGTGGACCTAAACAAGGAGACATCATGTGACCGTCCGATAACGAGGAGACGTCATGTGACCGTCCGATAACGAGGAGACGTCATGTGACCGTCCGATAACGAGGAGACGTCATGTGACCGTCCGATAACGAGGAGACGTCATGTGACCGTCCGATAACGAGGAGACGTCATGTGACCGTCCGATAACGAGGAGACGTCATGTGACCGTCCGATAACGAGGAGACGTCATGCGACAGTCCAATAACGACCCAATACATAATAATTAGCAGAAATTATCTCATCCCAGATTGTTCTATTCTATTTTCTGTATATGATAATGAAGACTAATATCTTGTCTGAAAGGGGCAACGGCCATATATGACAGATAACAATGTGCACTAAGGTCTGTGGGAGAGTGTTCTGGGCATGGTCTGTGACCTGTGCAGAGGTCATTGTGCAGGGAGGAGGAGGTGAGCTGTGATATCTATTGTGAATGGTGGATTCTGTGTTATCTACTGTATGTAGAGGTGTTATCAGCCATTGCACAGGAGGAGGAGGTGAGCTGTGACATCTATTGTGAATGGTGGATTCTGTGTTATCTACTGTAGATAGAGGTGTTATCAGTCATTGTACAGGAGGGGGAGGAGGTGAGCTATGCCATCACCTATTGTGAATGTTGGATCCTGGGTTATCTACTCTATATAGAGGTGTTATCAGCCATTGTACAGGAGGGGGAGGAGGTGAGCTATGCCATCACCTATTGTGAATGTTGGATCCTGGGTTATCTACTCTATATAGAGGTGTTATCAGCCATTGTACAGGAGGTGGAGGTGAGCTGTGACATCACCTATTGTGAATAGTGAATGCTGTGTTATCAGTAAGTAATGAGCGAGTATAATCGTTGCTCTGGTGTCCTCCGAGTATTTTGGTGCTCTCGGAGATTTTGTTTTCTTCGTAAGAGATGCATGATTTGCAGCTGCTAAACAGCATGAATACATGTGTGGAATTCCTAACAAACAGGCATTCCACACATGTATTCAGGCTGTCTAGCAGTCGCAAATCATGCAGCTGCGCCTTCAAACAATAAACCTCTGAGCACGCCAAAATATTCGGAGATTTCCCGAGCATGATCGGGGAAACCCAGGCAACAAGTATACTCGCTCATCAATACTTATTAGTCATTGAACAGGAGGAGGAGGAGGTGAGCTGCGATATCCCTTATTATGAATGGTGGATCTTGTGTTATCTATGGGTATTTGGGCCTGAATTTGTTAATTACACCATTACTTCACTTGTGCTGGTTTGGATATATTTATATGCTCAGGTATGCAGTCTAGATGTAAACTAAAAAAAAAAAATTCTGTTCACTGACATCAAGTGAAGTTTTTGAAAATGATAAGATTATATATTGAAAAGCTGTGGAATCTCAGGAGACCAGATACTCACCACTCCTCCGACACAGCGCTCGCGATTTCTCTGCATTATATCTGAAGTGGCACAAAGGAAGAAATATTGAGTATGAATAATATAATACACTAGCTGAAGAGCCCAGCGTTGCCTGGGCATAGTAACCAACTGTGGTTATAACAAATTATAATGATTATATTGCGTATAAAAACATTTCACATCATATATTCAACACTACAGATTTGCAACACAAATTAACTAAACGATTACACAAGTATTGATAGTATTTTATTTTCAACTCATTCAAGAGCCTTTTGATAAACAACATTTTTGGTTTTTCCTTTCGGTGCAAAGATGAACAGATTTTTGGCAGTTCCAACTCTTGAACAGACCACGTAAAGTTGACCATGAGAAAAGCATGGAGATTGCAAATCGATCCCTACTACTTTCAAGGACTGTCCCTGAGCATTGTTAATGGACATTGCAAATAGCAGTTGAACTGGAAACTGGAGGCGTTTAAAATCCAAAAACAAATCAGATGGAATGAGTGGAATTCTTGGAATTAACATGTCCTCTCCTTTGGCACATCCTGTTTCTGAGCTGGGTATCTAACCCTATCCTGTGTGATACTGACTGCTGAGCTGTGTACCTAATCCTATCCTGTGTGATAATGTCTGCTCAGCCGTGTATCTAATCCTATCCTGTGTGATACTGACTGCTGAGCCGTGTATCAAATCCTATACTGTGTGATACTGACTGCTGAGCCGTGTATCTAACCCTATCCTGTGTGATACTGACTGCTGAGCCGTGTATCTAACCCTATCCTGTGTGATACTGTCTGCTGATCCGTGTGATTCTAATCCTATTCTGTGTGATACTGACTGCTGAGCTTGTATCTAATCCTATCCTGTGTGATACTGACTGCTGAGCTGTGTACCTAATCCTATTCTGTGTGATAATGTCTGCTGAGTTGTGTACCTAATCCTATCCTGTGTGATAATGTCTGCTGAGCTGTGTACCTAATCCTATCCTGTGTGATACTGACTGCTGAGCCGTGTATCAAATCCTATACTGTGTGATACTGACTGCTGAGCCGTGTATCTAACCCTATCCTGTGTGATACTGACTGCTGAGCCGTGTATCTAACCCTATCCTGTGTGATACTGTCTGCTGATCCGTGTGATTCTAATCCTATTCTGTGTGATACTGACTGCTGAGCTTGTATCTAATCCTATCCTGTGTGATACTGACTGCTGAGCTGTGTACCTAATCCTATTCTGTGTGATAATGTCTGCTGAGTTGTGTACCTAATCCTATCCTGTGTGATAATGTCTGCTGAGCTGTGTACCTAATCCTATCCTGTGTGATACTGACTGCTGAGCTTGTATCTAAATCCTATCCTGTGATACTGACTGCTGAGCTGTGTACCTAATCCTATTCTGTGTGATAATGTCTGCTGAGCTGTGTATCTAATCCTATCCTGTGTGATAATGTCTGATGAGCTGTGTATCTAATCCTATCCTGTGTGATACTTTCTGCTGAGCTGTGTATCTAATCCTGTCGTGTGTTACTGACTGCTCAGCCGTGTATCTAATCCTATCCTGTGTGTTACTGACTGCTCAGCCGTGTATCTAATCCTATCCTGTGTGATACTGACTGCAGAGCCGTGTATCTAACCCTATCCTGTGTGATACCGACTGCTGAGCCGTGTATCTAATCCTATCCTGTGTGATACCGACTGCTGAGCCGTGTATCTAACCCTATCCTGTGTGATACTGTCTGCTGAGCCGTGTATCTATTCCTATCCTGTGTGATACCTGACTGCTGAGCTGTGTATCTAATCCTATCCTGTGTGATAATGTCTGCTGAGCTGTGTATCTAATCCTATCCTGTGTGATGTCTGCTAAGCTGTGTATCTAATCCTATCCTGTGTGATACTGACTGCTGAGCTGTGTATCTAATCCTATCCTGTGATACTGACTGCTGAGCTGTGTATCTATTCCTATCCTGTGTGATACTGACTGCTGAGCCGTGTATCTAATCCTATCCTGTGAGATACTGGGCTCCCTCTGCAGTCTGTGTCAGAGGGTGGTCTGTGTTGGCACAGTAATAAATTGTGTTATTTCCAGCTTTACAGAAGGACGATAACACCATAGAAATGATAAGAATAAGGCTGTGTGCACACGCTGCAGATTAGGTGCGGATTCATCCGCGCGGATTTTGTAAAATCCGCAGGTCAAAATACCTGCGGTTTTACCTGCGGATTGCTCTGCAGTTTTGCCCTGCGATTTTTCATCTCCTCAATGGAGGAGATGGCAAACTGCAGGGGAATCCGCAGAAAGAATTGACATGTCAATTCTTTCTGCGGATTGAAAACCGCAGATAATCCGCGCGGAAAATTCCGCACCGTCTGCACTGCGGTTTTTGATTCCCTTAGGGAATCATGGTACTGTACACCGCAGCAAAAGCTGCTGCGGGTCCGCAGCGGCCAAAACCGCTGCGGAACCGCAGCAAAATCCGCAGCGTGTGCACACAGCCTTATAGGCAAAGTTGTTTGGTGAATTGCAACGCGTGGGGTTAAAATTTCGCCTCACAACATAGCCTATGACGCGCTCGGGGTCCAGACTGTGCCAAATTTTGTGGCTGTAGCTGTGACGGTGCAGATACCAATCCCGGACATACACACATTCAGCTTTATATATTAGATAAGAGACAGGGATTGCTATACGAGCTGGACAGCAGGAAAGACAAATTGTCACATAGCCACAAGTTCACAGAAATGCTTCCTTTAGAAGGTCACCAATAGGGGCAGCTCCCTACAATTTTTGTTACGAGTTCAATGGGAGATTTATACGCCTGTCCTCAGTGAGCTCCCCCTAGTGGTGGCTGCATGCAAACAAACTTTTTAGTTTTCTAATGTGTGTAAATATCAGACAAATTTGAGTTTAGTGTCTGAATAAAGGACATTAAACCCTATTTTATTATTACAATATTAAATTAATTCTCATATAATTTAGGTTCTAGAATGAAATTTTCATGGTAAAAAAATGTGCGCCTGGTCTCCTTCAAGACTCCGAGACTCACCTAAAAACTCCTTGTGTGCGTTTCTGCAGTGCAGGAACATGGGGAGTTTACATTTCTCGGCCAAAGTGAATTGCATCTCGAAATATCTGAATGGAAAGAAAATTAAGATTTATAATCAAAATGCTAACAATACGGCGCTTGTAAAAAAAAAAAAAAAAAGTATGTGCCCCCTTCCAAATGTCCCAGTTACTGCACATTCAGATTAACTGGTTCCTGATCTTAAAGGCAATGTGCCATCAGAAAATGTTAAGGTTTTTTTTTAATAATTTTATTTTTCATCTCACTATATTCATAAAAAGATGATATCTGTACATTATCACACTGACCGCGAGAGCCAAGATTACACTCCTGTTTGTTATTGAGCACATGGACATTAGCAGCTGCTAGACCTTATTTGTTTATATAGGAGTATAAACTGAGCATGCTCTAATCTAGGCAAAGGTCACTGTTGGGGGGAGGAGGTGAGCTGTGACATCACCTATTGTGAATGGTGAGTCCTGTGTTATCTACTGTATATAGAGGTGTTATCAGTCATTGTACAGGAGGAGGAGGTGAGCTGTGACATCTATTGTCAATTGTGGATCCTGTGTTATCTACTGTATATACAAGGTGTTATCAGTTATTGTACAGGAGGAGGAGGTGAGCTGTGACATCCCCTATTGTGAATGGTGGATCCTGTGTTATCTACTGTATATAGAGGTGTTATCAGTCATTGTACAGGAGGAGGAGGTGAGCTGTGACATCTATTGTCAATTGTGGATCCTGTGTTATCTACTGTATATACAAGGTGTTATCAGTTATTGTACAGGAGGAGGAGGTGAGCTGTGACATCCCCTATTGTGAATGGTGGATCCTGTGTTATCTACTGTATATAGAGGTGTTATCAGTCATTGTACAGGAGGAGGAGGTGAGCTGTGACATCACCTATTGTGAATGTTGGATCCTGTGTTATCTACTGTATATAGAGGTGTTACTTTTCATTGTACAGGAGGAGGAGGTGAGCTGTGACATCCCCTATTGTGAATGGTGGATCCTGTGTTATCTACTGTATATAGAGGTGTTATCAGTCATTGTACAGGAGGAGGAGGTGAGCTGTGACATCACCTATTGTGAATGTTGGATCCTGTGTTATCTACTGTATATAGAGGTGTTACTTTTCATTGTAATCCTGTCTGTGATGACTATGAAGCAGCTGAAAAGTCTTCTGTACAGAACAGGAAGTAGTATTATAGTACGACCTGTGTGAAAATCGCAAGATTTTGTTTTCCATATAATGATATGGAAAATTTAAAAAAAATATAAAGAAAAATATAAAGTATATATACATTTAACATAGAAAAACAAATATTAAAAAAGAGGCCATTTTTTGACACCAGATTACTTTTAAAGTGGCATAGTCTCACATTCGTAGTTTGCCAATCAGTTTCACTGTTACTTTTCCAAATGGTTTTTGGCTGCTTATTTGCTACAGATGAAATACCGTATATAAACCTACGTGGGCCAAGAAATGTTTCTTACTTGAGTTGTGTTTCCTTTGGACAGAACTGCAGTCTATCAAAGTCTGAAAGGGTAAAAGGAAGAGAAAGTAACACACAGACGGTACGATTCCCTGCAGTCCTATGTAAAACCTCAGATATTACCATGATTGTGCAGGATAACGAAACGTGGGACGGTAAAAACTCCATTTATACTTCACTCACTGACAGCGGAATTCAAAGAATAAAAATATGAATAACCCCCTATAGCCATAAAAATGAAGAAATAAAATAAATGGCCGATCAAAATAAAACATGAAAGAATGGGTAAGAGAAACAATTGTAAACCCTAAAATTGTGTTTTTTCATTGTCGCCTCTTCCTAAAAAGACACAGATGGAAAAAGAAAACGTACACGTCTCCGAAAATCATAACGTACCAATTTTTTTTTTTTTTTTTTAAAAAACATATTTCTGATTTTTTTTACTACTAGAAAAAAAAATTACTTTTACAAGTTTGGATCCGCTGTAAGCAACTGACCTGGAAAATACGGTAATTTTTTCTGCACATTTTTTCACCATTTCACCGCCCTCGGAATTTGTTTCCCTTGTTTTTCAGCAAAAGATATTGTAACATGAATGGAGTCATAACAACAACTCGTCCCACAAAAACCGATCATTGGGGGCAGAAGAGGCAGCGGAGACAAACACAGTAAATGTCAGAACTGTCAGAGGCAAGATCAGGGTTACACTTACCCAAACCGCACTCCCCGACAGCCACCACCCTCCCTGCACTCTCCTTTATCAGCTTCTGTAGATCGGACAGATACTGGTCGGGGTCTCCAGCCTCAAACTCTCCACACCGGGTGGGATGGCAGCCGACCGTACTGAAGAACCGATCTGTGAAACGCACCGCATTAGAATTCTCACACAACACAAAGTATATACAAAGTAACAGTGAGCGCAGCTCTGGGGTATAATACAGGAGGTAACTCAGGATCAGTAATGTAATGTATGTACACAGTGACTGCACCAGCAGAATAGTGAGTGCAGCTCTGGAGTATAATACAGGATGTAACTCAGGATCAGTAATGTAATGTATGTACACAGTGACTGCACCAGCAGAATAGTGAGTGCAGCTCTGGGGTATAATACAGGATGTAACTCAGGATCAGTAATGTAATGTATGTACACAGTGACTGCACCAGCAGAATAGTGAGTGCAGCTCTGGGGTATAATACAGGATGTAACTCAGGATCAGTAATGTAATGTATGTACACAGTGACTGCACCAGCAGAATAGTGAGTGCGGCTCTGGGGTATAATACAGGATGTAACTCAGGATCAGTAGTGTAATGTATGTACACAGTGACTGCACCAGCAGAATAGTGAGTGCAGCTCTGGGGTATAATACAGGATGTAACTCAGGATCAGTAATGTAATGTATGTACACAGTGACTGCACCAGCAGAATAGTGAGTGCAGCTCTGGGGTATAATACAGGATGTAACTCAGGATCAGTAATGTAATGTATGTACACAGTGACTGCACCAGCAGAATAGTGAGTGCAGCTCTGGGGTATAATACAGGATGTAACTCAGGATCAGTAATGTAATGTATGTACACAGTGACTGCACCAGCAGAATAGTGAGTGCGGCTCTGGGGTATAATACAGGATGTAACTCAGGATCAGTAGTGTAATGTATGTACACAGTGACTGCACCAGCAGAATAGTGAGTGCAGCTCTGGGGTATAACACAGAATGTAACTCAGGATCAGTAATGTATGTACACAGTGACTGCACCAGCAGAATAGTGAGTGCGGCTCTGGGGTATAATACAGGATGTAACTCAGGATCAGTAATGTATGTACACAGTGACTGCACCAGCAGAATAGTGAGTGCGGCTCTGGGGTATAATACAGGATGTAACTCAGGATCAGTAATGTATGTACACAGTGACTGCACCAGCAGAATAGTGAGTGCAGCTCTGGGGTATAATACAGGATGTAACTCAGGATCAGTAATGTAATGTATGTACACAGTGACTTCACCAGCAGAATAGTGAGTGCGGATCTGGGGTATAATACAGGATGTAACTCAGGATCAGTAATGTATGTACACAGTGACTGCACCAGCAGAATAGTGAGTGCAGCTCTGGGGTATAATACAGGATGTAACTCAGGATCAGTAATGTAATGTATGTACACAGTGACTGCACCAGCAGAATAGTGAGTGCAGCTCTGGGGTATAATACAGGATGTAACTCAGGATCAGTAATGTATGTACACAGTGACTGCACCAGGAGAATAGTGAGTGCAGCTCTGGAGTATAATACAGGATGTAACTCAGGATCAGTAATGTATGTACACAGTGACTGCACCAGCAGAATAGTGAGTGCGGCTCTGGGGTATAATACAGGATGTAACTCAGGATCAGTAATGTAATGTATGTACACAGTGACTGCACCAGCAGAATAGTGAGTGCAGCTCTGGGGTATAATACAGGATGTAACTCAGGATCAGTAATGTAATGTATGTACACAGTGACTGCACCAGCACGATAGTGAGTGCAGCTCTGGGGTATAATACAGGATGTAACTCAGGATCAGTAATGTAATGTATGTACACAGTGACTGCACCAGCACGATAGTGAGTGCAGCTCTGGGGTATAATACAGGATGTAACTCAGGATCAGTAATGTAATGTATGTACACAGTGACTGCACCAGCAGAATAGTGAGTGCGGCTCTGGGGTATAATACAGGATGTAACTCAGGATCAGTAATGTATGTACACAGTGACTGCACCAGCAGAATAGTGAGTGCAGCTCTGGGGTATAATACAGGATGTAACTCAGGATCAGTAATGTAATGTATGTACACAGTGACTTCACCAGCAGAATAGTGAGTGCGGATCTGGGGTATAATACAGGATGTAACTCAGGATCAGTAATGTATGTACACAGTGACTGCACCAGGAGAATAGTGAGTACAGCTCTGGAGTATAATACAGGATGTAACTCAGGATCAGTAATGTATGTACACAGTGACTGCACCAGCAGAATAGTGAGTGCAGCTCTGGAGTATAATGCAGGATGTAACTCAGGATCAGTAATGTAATGTATGTACACAGTGACTGCACCAGCAGAATAGTGAGTGCAGCTCTGGGGTATAATACAGGATGTAACTCAGGATCAGTAATGTAATGTATGTACACAGTGACTGCACCAGCAGAATAGTGAGTGCAGCTCTGGGGTATAATACAGGATGTAACTCAGGATCAGTAATGTATGTACACAGTGACTGCACCAGGAGAATAGTGAGTGCGGCTCTGGGGTATAATACAGGATGTAACTCAGGATCAGTAATGTATGTACACAGTGACTGCACCAGGAGAATAGTGAGTGCAGCTCTGGAGTATAATGCAGGATGTAACTCAGGATCAGTAATGTAATGTATGTACACAGTGACTGCACCAGCAGAATAGTGAGTGCAGCTCTGGGGTATAATACAGGATGTAACTCAGGATCAGTAATGTAATGTATGTACACAGTGACTGCACCAGCAGAATAGTGAGTGCAGCTCTGGAGTATAATACAGGATGTAACTCAGGATCAGTAATGTATGTACACAGTGACTGCACCAGCAGAATAGTGAGTGCGGCTCTGGGGTATAATACAGGATGTAACTCAGGATCAGTAATGTAATGTATGTACACAGTGACTGCACCAGCAGAATAGTGAGTGCAGCTCTGGGGTATAATACAGGATGTAACTCAGGATCAGTAATGTAATGTATGTACACAGTGACTGCACCAGCAGAATAGTGAGTGCAGCTCTGGGGTATAATACAGGATGTAACTCAGGATCAGTAATGTAATGTATGTACACAGTGACTGCACTGACGTTTGTGACGGTTATGTTGGTATTCTTGGTAGTGACCTCAGAGAGCTCTGAGATGCCCTCTAGTGGTGAGTGCAGGCAGGATTTGTGGCCTGTACCCCGGGCTGTTACTAGAGTGGGTGTAGGAGCTGCAGTTGGACTCGGCACTTGGAGACCTTATAGACCATAAAAGTCCCATTCCCCAATATGAGAGGACCAATAATACTGAAGACCTGTGACAGTCCGGGTCCCTGGTAGAGACTGATTGAATCTTCTTGTTACACCGCTGACTGTGTCTATTATCAGGATATATAGAAAATACCAAATCTGTTCCCAGAAATAGCGCCATGAGCGGGTACCATTGGTCCGGACCATCTCGATCGCCTCTTTGCTCTCTTGTAGGTTTCCTCCTGTGATCATACACTGCAGAGTAACAGATCGGAGGTCTCGTTAGTGTCAGACGACTCCTGATTGATTGCACTGTACGTGGTCAGCAAAAAAGAGCTTCTTAAGGTGACACCGCACCCAAAATGAAAGTTTAATGTTTTGGGTTTTTTTTTATATTATTATTTCCTTCTAAGTTATAATCCCATGGAACATGTGAATCGATAACTACGGGCGCAGCTCTTACCTTCTCCACACCGATCTTCACAGCACGTTCAATAATGTCTGCAAAGTCATCTGTAAAGGAAACATATAAAGCGCTAGTGCTGTGCGATGCTGGGAGGTCAGAAACTAGCGTCACGTGTGGCTCTCCGGCCTGCCGCCTGTGGCCCCTGACTCCCATTGCCCTGCATGTCTCTGGTCTCTCTTCAAAAGGCACTGTAACAATCTGTATGTAGTCGGCTCCCCCTAGTGGTGTGTTGTGGTATTTCTGTACGGTATTGCGGTGTTATTTATGTGCCCTGTATGGTAGTGTCAGATCCCATACACCCGTCTACCATGCCTGGCTCTCCCATACGCAGGAGCGCTCCATTGTTCTCTAGATATCACTGGCAGTGGCTGATATTAAGGAGAACAAGAGGATCGAAAGTCCAAAATCGTACATGCCGGATCCTTCGCTGCCCGACAGTCATCTCTTTGGATATTCCATACGCAGTAAACTGTCGATATCAGCGGCTTTGCAAAAACTCTTACTGCTTCTCTTATTCATTCTTGTCTGGACTATTGTAACTCTCTTCTAATCGGTCTCCCTCTTACCAAACTCTCCCCTCTCCAATCTGTCTTGAATGCAGCAGCCAGGATCATATTCCTCACCAATCGTTACACCGACGCCTCTACCTTGTGCCAGTCATTACACTGGCTACCCTTCCACTCCAGAATCCAGTATAAACTTATTACCCTCACCCACAAAGCCCTCCATGGCTCAGCACCACCCTACATCTCCTCCCTTGTTTCAGTATACCACCCTACCCGCGCCCTCCGTTCTGCTGATGACCTGAGGTTAGCATCCTCAATAATCAGAACCTCCCACTCCCGTCTCCAAGACTATACACGTGCTGCGCCAATTGTTTGGAATGCACTTCCCAGGTCAATACGATTAGTCCCCAATCCCCACAATTTTAAGCGTGCCCTGAAAACGCATTTATTCAGACTGGCCTATCGCCTCAACACATTAACCTAATCTATCCCTGTGTGGCACAGCCAAAAGTTTTACCATTACCAGGTTCCCCGCATCATGTTCCCACATGCTTTATGCATCCATTAGCCCTCTGTGTCTGTACTGTTACACACTTAACATTATGGCTGGTCCATACAATCAGGGCAACTGTTACCACCCACCTTTCGTGTCTCCCTCTTTCCTCATAGACTGTAAGCTTGTGAGCAGGGCCCTCATTCCTCTTGGTATCTGTTATGACCTATGTTATTATTGTTATGCTGTAATGTCTATAGTCTGTACAAGTCCCCTCTGAAATGTAAAGTGCTGCGGAATATGTCGGCGCTATAGAAATAAAATGTATTATTATTAGTATGTTTGGGGGGTCTTAAAGGGGTTGTCCACTACTTTATCATGGCCTATCCTTAGGATAGGTCATCAGTGTCTGATCGGTACCTCCGCGAATCAGTTGTTCCTGATGTCGGCGGCGGGATCTGCTCAGTTTCAGAGCTGCACAGCTCCATCCTCTGCACAGTGGCCACGGCCGGGTACTGCACATCCGCCACCTATTCCTATCCAAAGGGTGTTGGTGTGCAGTACCCAGCTGCGGCCACTGTCCCGTCGATAACTGAGCAGTTCCGGCCACCGCCGCCATCAGGAACCGCTGATCGGCTAAATTAACAGGAGCAATAGTCATCTATGAGCAAAACTCACCTGGATGTTTCCTTGTGCCTCTGTACAATCCCCTGAACATGGGATCGGTCAGATTTATTCCAATGTCTAGGAACAAGCACAAAGCAGAAATGGACATCAGGGCAAGTCACACTGTGGGCGCAATGCATCACTGGAGTTTTTGCTAAAATGATGGATTTTACTCCGGAAGAAAAACAACAAAAAAATAAACAAAAAAAGAAAAGACGCAATAAAGAATCGCACCCGACGGTTACACCAGATCACATGAGCGCAGCGGCGGACACTTCAGCCTATAACTACTGGACAACCCCTCAAATCACAGTCATTAGCATAACTGGGGCTTACAGGGCTTGTCCAGACATTAGGTCAGCAATATCAGATGGGTTGGGGGTCCGACACCCCACTGGTCAGCTATTAGCAGGTCCTGTGACCACTGGATAAAAAAACAGTGTATAAAATGGGAACGGCTTTGTACAGAGACAGTATCTGATCCCGGGTACTGCGGCTCAGCTCCCATCTACTTCTATGGGGAGGGAGCTGCAGGACTGGAAACGGCCACTACGGAGTAAATGGAGTGGTGAGATTCCGGCCAACTTACAATAGGTATCGTGGGGGTCATGAGCCGGACCCCGCCGATCTCATATTGAAAGGACAGGTCATTAATACCATAGTCCTGGACTTTTATAGATATTGGGTTTTGCGCCATTCGCCTTCTATAGTGTCTGTGCTGCACTGCTTATTGCCGCTGCAAAATGAGCAAACTGAGACTCCGTCATGGAGCTCTTCTGAGGAGGCGTTTTGAACATTTATCTCCTTTAAAGGGCTTGTCCGGGGTCTGCAGTCACTCTATGTCCTGACAGCACAGAACACGATGTCGGGATTCTCCGCTTCCCGGCAGTCACACCACCACAGGTATGGGATTTGCAGAATTCCGGCCACATTCTGACTAGATGTTTCCGGCCTCGAGGCCGCGCACGACTAGTCGGCACGTGACCGCACATATCACCCCCGACAGCACGCACACTGCGAGTAACTGCAGACCCGGACGGGCCAAAACAAAGGCACTAAAATAAAAAAAACAGGCCTCCAAAAGTGGACAACCCCTTTAAAGGAAAAAAAAAACGTGATTTTTAGCAATGAAACCTGGCCCTGTCCTACAGCCCCAGACTTAGCCTACCGGGCATGCTGGGAGTTGTAGTTCAGTCCCTGCAGGCAGCTGATTTACAACCCACAGATAAGACACCAGAGATACAACACAGACAAGGAGGCTGGGAGCAGGAATCCTCTCACCGATGAATCTGAGGAGTGACATAGCGAACCCAGCGTGGCTGATAGTGAGGTGTCGTTCGTGAACGATCCGATACACAGAGCCGGCTCCCTGCTGTGAACGGAAAGAGCCGGCTCTGCAGGAGGAAGGAGCCGTTTCTTTTTTTTTCTGGCGCCTGGAAGCAGTGAATCCTGACTGTGACTCATCTGGGGGGGAGGAGCGGTCAGGAGAGGAGGAGCTGTGGGTAAATGCAGGGGAGTTAACCCTTCAGTCCCAAATACATAGTCACACACTATATGTGCCATGGAGGAACTGGCAGGATATATTTGGGACTGAAGGGTTAACTCCCCTGCATTTACCCACAGCTCCTCCTCTCCTGACCGCTCCTCCCCCCCAGATGAGTCACAGTCAGGATTCACTGCTTCCAGGCGCCAGAAAAAAAAAGAAACGGCTCCTTCCCCCTGCAGAGCCGGCTCTTTGTATCGGATCGTTCACGAACGACACCTCACTACCGCTGGAGGAGGGGGTGGTAAGATGGCGGGGCTGCTGAGCCACCAGCAGAAGGTGCTGCGGCTGTACAAGAAGTCCCTGCGCCACCTGGAGTCGTGGTGCGTCTTCAGGTAATAGGAAGACGAGTAGGAGGCGGGAGAGCAGGAGGCGCCGGCGGCCATAGGCGCAGTGAGAGCCGCCGGAGCAGCCGCTGCCCCGGAGAGGACACTCAATGACAACAGGGGTGTACTTACTTCCTTAGTGCCGGTTTTCCCCTCTGCATGGAGGATTTCACCTCTGACCTTCCCACAGAAGTCGTTGTATAGAAACACTTCACATTGCACCGTTTTTGGGACGTTTATTCTGCCGGGGTCTGGTTCTGCAGGATTTGGCTTTTTATTTGCAGTTTTCAGTTGTTTATAGAAAACAAATGGTAAAATTCTGTGACGACCGACCGGCCTAATAACATCTGTATTCTGGCTCCAGGGCGAGGAGGCGGCGCAGCAGCAGGCGAGAGGGGGCCGGGGAGGAGGCGGCGCAGCAGCAGGCGAAAGGGGGTCGGGGAGGAGGCGGCGCAGCAGCAGGCGAGAGGGGGCCGGGGAGGAGGCGGCGCAGCAGCAGGCGAGAGGGGGCCGGGGAGGAGGCGGCGCAGCAGCAGGCGAGAGGGGGCCGGGGAGGAGGCGGCGCAGCAGCAGGCGAGAGGGGGCCGGGGAGGAGGCGGCGCAGCAGCAGGCGAGAGGGGGCCGGGGAGGAGGTGGCGCAGCAGCAGGCGAGAGGGGGCCGGGGAGGAGGCGGCGCAGCAGCAGGCGAGAGGGGGCCGGGGAGGCGGCGCAGCAGCAGGCGAAAGGGGGCCGGGGAGGAGGCGGCGCAGCAGCAGCAGGCGAGAGGGGGCCGGGGAGGAGGCGGCGCAGCAGCAGCAGGCGAGAGGGGGCCGGGGAGGAGGCGGCGCAGCAGCAGCAGGCGAGAGGGCGCCGGGGAGGAGGCGGCGCCGCAGCAGGCGAGAGGGCGCCGGGGAGGAGGCGGCGCAGCAGCAGGCGAGAGGGGGCCGGGGAGGAGGCGGCGCAGCAGCAGGCGAGAGGGGGCCGGGGAGGAGGCGGCGCAGCAGCAGGCGAGAGGGGGCCGGGGAGGAGGCGGCGCCGCAGCAGCAGGCGAGAGGGGGCCGGGGAGGAGGTGCCGCAGCAGCAGGCGAGAGGGGGCCGGGGAGGAGGCGGCGCAGCAGCAACAGGCAAGAGGGGATTGTATAATCAGAAAGTCTGGTGTTTAATTTAGGCTTTTATGTTAAATAATTCTTTTTCCAGTTTCTGAAAACTTCTGTCCCCTGGCTTCAGAGTGTTGTAAGAAAAAACAAATAACTTGTTCTTTCTATACTTGCCCTCCCCCAGCGTTGAATCTCAGCCAATCAGTTCGCTCAGTGGTCTGTGCTGTAGACTTGGGCAGAGCTCAGGGACTGAGACTCCGTTCTGGACCTGTGAAGGTGGGGAGTTAAGGTACTGTCACACTTAGCGATGTACCAGCGATCCCGACTAGCGATATGACGCGGTCAGGATCGCTGGTACATCGCTAAGTGGTCGCTAGTGAGCTGCCACACAGTCAGACCTCACCAGCGACATAGCAGCGGTCCGGGGTCGCTACTTACCTGTCACACTAGGCGATCCTGACGTCCTCCCGCCCGCGTTCTCGCCCGATCAGCGATAACCAGTGGGGGAGCGGGTCGTTGGTAAGTATCAGACACAGCGATATCGCTATAACGTCACAAGTTATAGCGATATTGCTAGCGATATCGCTTAGTGTGACAGGTCCTTAAGATTCAATGTTTGGGTGTTCTTTTTTGTTTCACAAAACTTCTCTTGCGCCAAGGGACAGAAGTTTTGTGAAATCGGAAAATCCCTCTAAATGTTTTTCTTTTTTAAATTTGATACATTTTTTAAATTCTCCTTATCACTATATGGGGGGGGGGGAATGAAAATTTGACATTTGACACTGTGCACTAAAGGGCATGTCCACTAAGAGATATCGCTAGCAATATCGCTATAACTAGTGACGTTATAGCGATATTGCTAGCGATATCGCTGTGTCTGATACTTACCTACGACCGGCTCCCCTGCTGGTTATCGCTGATCGCGCGAGAACGTTCAGGATCGTTTCTCGTCGTCTGCTTCCTGTGGCGCTTCCTGCTGTGACGACGAGTGACGCGTGGAGCCGGGTGGGAGGACGCAGGATCACCTGGTGTGACAGGTAAGTAGCGACCCCCGTCCCCAGCGATGTCGCTAGTGAGATCTGCCTGTGTGGCAGCTCACTAGCGACCACTTAGCGATGTACCAGCGATCCTGACCGCGTCATATCGCTGGTCGGGATCAGTGGTACATCGCTAAGTGTGACAGTACCTTAAGCGTTATTCTAGTCTCACACTTCCACTTCTGTACAAAAGACTTTACATCAGTCTCATTATCATCAGACATGATTAACATTACTGATAACACCTCTATATACAGTAGATAACACAGGATCCACCCTTCACAATAGGCGATGTCACAGCTCACCTCCTCCTCCTGTACAATGACTGATAACACCAATATACAGCAGATAGTACAGTAGGTGATATCACAGCTCACCTCCTCCCCCTCATGAGTTCATGCTCATACACTTCGATTCAAAGAAATCCCGTCTGAGTCTGTTACCACCAATGTCCATGTGCCAACAGGAAGTCTAATATTTGACTTGGTCTTCAGTATGAAAATTATATAGATATTTAAAAAAAAAATGCCTTTAATATAAAAGCCTGATTTTTAAATAGATTTTTTTTTTCTGATCCATTGAAAAAGTTTCTTTGCCTGAAGTCTCCTGTGTCCTTATCGCTATCAGATCGGAGGGGGCGCACGGCAGCGTTACTGAACAGCTGATGTAAGAAGCTGCTGGGCATCCATGTCATTGCTGACCAGGCACAACCCTCCGGGGCAGTCAGGACATGCTGGGTGTTGTAGTTTCACAACAGCTGGAGAGCCGCAGGCTTCTGGCTCCTGTATGATATCAGTAAGGAGTGGTGGTCTGTGCCTGGACCTTGTAGAAATGACGGCTTCTTATGTCTGTTAGACTTTCCTGTCTCTGCCATGACAGTCAGAGATGAGTGACCTCTCTGCAGCTCATTGCCGGCCACTACCAGATCTCCCCTCTGGTGCCCGGTACACAATGAGGATCCATCGCGGCTCCTCCATGGAGTGCCAAGAACCGGACTCTGGTTCGGCAGCTTGTGCTCCACCCAGGAGAGGATTCTCGGCGGTCTCTGTGATTCATTTCAATAGCTAGCCAGCTCCGTCACTGCCAATACATAGACAGAGGCCGGGGTTCATTTACCTATTGATAGCCAGCCCCCTTCACAGCTCCACCGATGTTCCTGGTGATCCTTACAACACAAAGCCTGTTTTTTTCCAGCAACTTTTCTGGCGCACCAAGATAACGCTGTGTTTTTCCCAATAACAGAGACAAGTTCCGCTACGAGGCCTGCCTGCTGAGAGCGCGTTTCGATAGCCAGAAAAATGAGAAGGATTTGGTGAAGGTGACCTTACTACTGAAGGCAGGGGAAGAGGAATTCTACCGGCTCCAGCATCCCCAGCCGTACATCTTTGTAGACTCCCCGGGAGGAACCTCATACGAGAGATACGATTGCTACAAGGTCGGTGCCATCAACCTGTCAGTCATAATATTAACTTTTACTTATATCCATTGCTCTGAGAAAAGGGGTTGGAGACTTCAGAAAGTTAGGGCCCCTGTACTTAGATGGCAGATAGCTGGCAGCCATCGTTCCTGGGTCCTCCATACATGTAATCAGCTGTGTGTTCTCATGTTCTGTCAAACTTTTTTTGGAACTAATTCATGGACTTAAGTGCGCTGCTTCACAAAATACCGATTCCAGGTTAAGTTAAAAGATTAACCATTTATTTCCCAACGCGTTTCGAAGTATATAATACTTCTTCCTCAGGGGATGACATACATCATGTTCTGTATGAGAGCTGCTGCCAGTCTCCTACCTTCTGGACTCCATTCCTTTGCCGCCTCCCCTTCCTCGGCCTGCCGCCCGCCTCCCCTTCCTCGGCCTGCCGCCCAATGTAGGGGCTCATTATTTGTCTTTTCTGAATGTCTACAGGTGCCCGAGTGGTGTCTGGATCACTGGCATCCCTCTGAGAAGGCCGTCTACCCGGACTACTTTGCTAAGAGAGAGGAGTGGAAGAAGCTTCGAGAAGCGAGCTGGGACCGCGAGGTTGGTGTGCTGTGATGGGCACGATGTAGTGTACACCCCCACACCATACGGCACAGAAGGGTTACGTTTTGCTGCCTCTGATCTGGTCCATCTATATGAACCGGCTCTATTGACCCTAATGGGTTTTTTGTGACCTTTTAACAACCTGTGTCTTGTACATTCATAGGAAATTTAACAATCTCCTATATGCTGTAATAATTATTTACATGAAATGTAAAGTGATTAAAGGAAAGTTAATAATAGCAGCCATTTTCTAACTCAAAGGAGTGTTAGCTGGAAAGGTCATCAGTATGGGGTCGGTGGAGATCGGGCGCTTGGTACCTCCACCAGTCAGCGTTTTCTGTTTTCCTCCTTTTATTTGGAGCTGTTCTGCAGCTCCTGGCAGCAGCTGCTACATGTTTGGATGGAGCTGCAGAGGACGTATCCAAGTGTTTACATCTGGCTGCCGCCAAATCAAATAGCAGCTGATTTTTGGAGGTGCTGGGGGGGGGGGGGGGGGGGCGGCGAAAAAAAAAAAGCAGGCTTGATCCAGGCTGGCATCAATGGGGTCGGCATTGGTGCCAGACTTGGACCTCTGCAGCTGATGCCTCATTCTTGTTTTTTTCGCAGGTTCAGCAAATTATGGAGGAGTGTCCACCCGAAAGTGCACAGACCGAAGCTTTGCCACCAGCCCGCCGAGAGGGTGAGCTGCCACCGCTGTGGTGGGATTATGTCACTAGGCCACGTCAAAGGCCCACATAGGAACAATGGGTCACCTCGGCGAGCTGCAGTCTATATGTGACATGATCAGTATATATTAAATGTTTCTGGATAACGCGGCTCCTGGGTGTCGACTCTTTTGTTATAGATAATTTCCTGTGTGAGGCTTCTCCTGTGTGAGGCTTCTCCTGTGTGAGGCTTCTCCTGTGTGAGGCTTCTCCTGTGTGAGGCATCTCTTCTCTTGTGTGAGCAGCAGTGTCCAATTCCCTACAACACTGCCACTGTGGAAATGAAGCATTACACGGGACCCATTGATATTAGGGAGTTTTTTTTGAAAAATTTAAAGAATCAAATCACCTTTTAAAACAACTTCTCTCACTCCATGTAATGGCCTTCCTGTATAGTGAGGGTCTGACATCGGGGTCCTCATTAACCTCTAGAATGATGGTATTGTACCGCAACCCTTAGTTTGGACCAAAACTACAAATCAAGAGACTGGGAAAGTTCACAAACCACCGGTGGTAATATTGTTTGTCCAATGGCTTTCTCTGAAAATGAAATTCCATTAAAAAAAATAACATTTCATGGTATCTTTGTTAGCCTTCACTCCTTGGTATTTTTACTATTTAGAAAAATTAAGAACTTTAAATTCAGAAATTAAGAACTTTTAGCGCCATGATGGAGGCGTGCTGGAGTCAGAGGCGCCTCATTAAGATCATGAATTAGATGAGCATTCATCGCTACGCTCATATAGTCTGAGCTGGCCAAAACTGGCATGAAAATGCCACAAGGGTTTTGATCTATTGTGTTGTGCCAAAATGTATTACACCAAATTTCTGGTGTAAACACTGATGAATTTGGGGCGTAAGTGCCTAGTTTGGACTATGAAGGATTCCCCCATGTTAGGATCTGGTTGTTCTTTCATGGACTGCCAATTAGCATCTTTTTTTTTTTTTTTTTTTTTTTTAAATTCGTTTATTAAGCACCAGGATAGAAAGAATGTACAACATACACAATGACTAATGATAGCAGGCATTATATAAAGCTCACGTCTCCATCCATAATAAAATGTAATACAAAGAAATTGCACATTCTTAGAGATAAACAAGGTAACGTATATTTCCTTTCTAGCATATGTAAAGGACAATTGTTTATGTATTTTCCCACATATGTATCAATCCAATTTCACAAACCTTGTCATATCATGCAAACGTAGGAACTAACTAAAACTCCTAAACTACAACTACCGCTACATCAACTAATATCTACTATTTCCGCAGCCTGGTTTCCTATATCATATTACTGTATTTCACATGTGATGTCTCAGTCTTGTAAAGTGAGGTGAGAGGAATTCCACCTCTCCCAGATCTTTTCAAATTTACCCGGGCATCCCCTGTTTTGGTACAACGTGCGCTCATATGGGACAATTGAGTTCACCAGCTTGATCCAAAACCTAGTGTAGTGTAGTCACCTCTTTCCAGTAGTGTAGAATAGTGGGACACTGCCATACCATATGGATAAAATCGGCATCTGGCAAGTGACATCATATACATTCTGACGACTGAAGCCGACCCATCCTAAAAAGTCGCACCGGAGTAAGATATGATTGATTATTTCTATACAGTTGTATCATTCTGTTGTTAGCAGATGGTGATATTCCAATCGGAGACTCCAGAATCTCCTCCAACTCCTCTCCTTGCACTTCAGGAATGAGTTGTTCGCACTTCGTCTTAATAGAGCTTATGACTGATACTGCCCCTACTGCCAGCATATATGTGTACAAGGAGGATATGAGACCCTGGGGACCCTGCGAATTAAGAATTCCTATTCGAGGTAACGATGAAATAGTACGGTCCACATGCCTATCCCTCATGTGTGACTGAAGAGCCGATCTCAGCTGCAGATAGCAAAACAAATTGAGATCTCGGAATTTCATGTGTGGCCTGCAATTGTTCAAAAGACTTTCAGGTCCCCTGGTCATACAAGTCTCCCACTGAAGAGACGCCACACTGGGTCCAAAAAACAGCGGACGGGTGATTCAGTAGCCCTGGAAAATAGTTATTACTCCACAGGGGGCATTTCAGCTATAACATCTTTAAACCCTATTACATTCTTGATTTGTCTCCATATCAATCGAGCCAGCCGGAGCAGGGGTAATAGACGTGGGGCATTAGTTTTTTCCAACTCAAGGAAACCCAATGGGCAATCTGCTTGTGCAGCTTGAAGCAGGTGGCTTTCAGAATTAGGGAGGCAGTTACCCGGCATCCAGTTATTTAAAGCTTTAGCCTGCCCAGCTAAGTAGTATAGGAAAAAATCTGGTAACGCCGCCCCGCTTCCCCTCTTTGGTCTTTGTAAAGTGGACAATTTAAGTTTGGGCCTAGTTTTCCCCCAAATAAAGGACGTGACTAGAGAATTAAGAGTAACAAAAAATGACTTTGGCACTGCTACCGCACTGTGCTGAAGCGAATAGCTAAATTTAGGGAGTAATATTTTAATCAGGTTAATGCGTCCAGCCACAGGTAATGGGAGCCTACTCCAAGACGCAAACTTAGCTTTAACTAGTTCCAACAACGGGTGGACATTAAGTTGTAGATCAGACGTACTATTGTTAGAAATATGGATGCCCAAATATTTAAAACTAGACACAATAGGCAGCGAGGAGAGAGCATCCAACTGGGGCATCGGGGTATGGGAAAGGTGTAACAGGGCAGACTTTTCCCAATTTATATGTAAGCCTGAATATTTACTGAATCTATAAGGGATATCACCTGCGGCAAAGTTTCTTCCACGTCACTCAAGAATATCACCATGTCATCAGCATATAGGCCTATGGTATCCACCCGACCTGCTATATCTATACCTCGGATATTAGGGAAGGACCTTATACATATTGCTAGTGCCTCTATCGCAAGGGCGAAGAGGGCAACCTTGACGGGTTCCCCTATGCAATGCGAAAGATTCAGATATAGTATTATTTATTATAATACGGGCCTTAGGTTTCATATATAATATTTTGATCCATGTTGTAAATTTAGTACCAAAGCCATATCTTTGCAGACATGCGGAAAGGAAAGGCCATTCAAGAGAGTCGAAAGCCTTGGCAGCATCTAACGATGCCAATGCCCATTTGTTATCTGGCACCAGGGAGCTATACTGGACTATTGACTGGACTCTTCTGATATTAATGGAAGTACTTTTAACAGGCATAAAACCGGTTTGATCAGGATGTATGAGATTCAATATAATGGAATTCAGTCTGGTAGCTAGAATCTTGGTGAAAATGTTATAGTCCACTTTCACTAATGAAATGGGACGATAGGATCCACATTGTAAAGGGTCCTTCCCCTCCTTCCGAAGCACTATAATATTAGCCCCGTAAAAGGACTCGGGCATAGAATTCTCTTCCCATATTCCCCGAAATACCTTCACCAAAAGTGGCGTCAATATATCCCGATACTTCCTATATAATTTAACAGGGAACCCATCAGGCCCAGGGGCCTTCCCAGAGGCCATGTCTGTCATAGCATTATCTATCTCTTCTGCGGTGAACACAACGTCCATAAGGGCTCGTTGTTCCAAATCTAATGTGGGGAATGATATATCTGACAAATAGTCTAAACACTCCAAAGTGTCAAAGTCACTTTTAGATTCGTATAGCGACCTGTAGTAATCCTGAAAATAGCCAAGAATATCCTCGGTCGAAGACACCAGTATACCATCCGCCCCATGATTCTGCAATATCGTATTTGAGGTGCTGTGCTGGCGCACCAGATAGGCCAAGAATTTTCCAGTCTGGTTCCTCAATTCGAAATAGGATTGACGGGTGAAGAATAGTTTGCTTTTAGATTTAGTATCCACATGTTGAGTGTATAACCTTTGGGCCACCAGCCACTCAATCCTGTTCCCGCTTGTTTAGTTAGATACATACACTCACTGGCCACTTTATTAGGTACACCATGCTAGTAAGGGGTTGGACCCCCTTTTGCCTTCAGAACTGCCTCAATTCTTCGTGGCAGAGATTCAACAAGGTGCTGGAAGCATTCCTCAGAGATTTTGGACCATATTGACATGATGGCATCACACAGTTGGCGCAGATTTGTCGGCTGCACATCCCTGATGCGAATCTCCCGTTCCACCACATCCCAAAGATGCTCTATTGGATTGAGATCTGGTGACTGAGGAGGCCATTTGAGTACAGTAAACTCATTGTCATGTTCAAGAAACCAATCTGAGATGATTCGAGCTTTATGACATGGCACATTATCCTGCTGAAAGTAGCCATCAGATGTTGGGTACATTGTGGTCATAAAGGGATGGACATGGTCAGCAACAATACTCAGGTAGGCTGTGGCGTTGCAACGATGCTCAATTGGTACCAAGGGGCCCAAAGAGTGCCCAGAAAAAATTCCCCACTCCATGACACCACCACCACCAGCCTGAACCGTTGATACAAGGCAGGATGGATCCATGCTTTCATGTTGTTTACGCCAAATTCTGACCCTACCATCCGAATGTCGCAGCAGAAATCGAGACTCATCAGACCAGGCAACGTTTTTCCAATCTTCTACTGTCCAATTTCGATGAGCTTGTGCAAATTGTAGCCTCAGTTTCCTGTTCTTAGCTGAGAGGAGTGGTACCCAGTGTGGTCTTCTGCTGCTGTAGCCCATCTGCCTCAAAGTTCGACGCACTGTGCGTTCAGAGATGCTCTTCTGCCTACCTTGGTTGTAACGGGTGGCAATTTGAGTCACTGTTGCCTTTCTATCAGCTCGAACCAGTCTGCCCATTCTCCTCTGACCTCTGGCATCAACATGGCATTTCCGGCCACAGAACTGCCGCTCACTGGATTTTTTTTCTTTTTCGGACCATTCTCTAAACCCTAGAGATGGTTGTGCGTGAAAATCCCAGTAGATCAGCAGTTTCTGAAATTCTCAGACCAGCCCTTCTGGCACCAACAATCATGCCACGTTCAAAGGCACTCAAATCACCTTTCTTCCCCATACTGATGCTCGGTTTGAACTGCAGGAGATTGTCTTGACCATGTCTACATGCCTAAATGCACTGAGTTGCCGCCATGTGATTGGCTGATTAGAAATTAAGTCTTAACACACAGTTGGACAGGTGTACCTAATAAAGTGGCCAGTGAGTGTATGTTGCCTCTGCGTCTTTCAGTCGTTGCTCCACCTCGTCATCCTTCCCCGCGGTTACCCGCTTAATATAAGAGATCGTGGAGGACAAACAGCCCCTCAGGTATGCCTTAAGGGTGTCCCAGAATAGATTAATATCTTGGGGTTCCGGGTGGGACGCGATGAAGCAATTCAACTGATCAATCGTTCTGTCTGGAGACCCCATCAGTTTTAACCAGAAAGGATTTAACTTCCAAGCTATCCCACTGTTTACTTGCCCATATTTGAGTTTAAGGATGACTGGACTATGGTCTGAAATACCCCTACTTCCATGCTCTATATCAGCCACCCACATTGCTAGATCGCTAGAACCAAATACAGTATATAATCTATGCGTGATAGAGAGCGTTTAGTGGATGAGTGACAAGTGTATTCCCTTAACTCAGGGTGACGCACCCTCCACAAATCCAACCACCCACCACCCCCCATAAATGATGACAACGGGGTTGTGGTCATTGGAGAGGACCCCCCAGTCGCTTCATCATCCAGCCTCAATTTATCCAGGTGGTTGTTCATGACCATATTAAAGTCGCCCATACAAATAACATCTGCGTCTTGGTAATTAAGGGCAAAACTCATTGCCCTCTGCAGGAGGGATATTTGAGCCGGAGGGGGGTTATAAATACATAAGACCACATACTTCCTGGTGTTTATCAATGCGTGGACAAAAATAAAACGACCCTCAGGATCCCTCCGAGTCTCCCTCGCTTCCCATCTGACGTCTTTATGTACCAACAGCGAGACCCCCCTCGAGTAGCTGGTATGAAATGTATGGGCAGACCATTGTACCCAGGGTTTCTGCACGCACCACGCCGTATCCCTAGTCAGGTGCGTCTCCACCAAGGCCACAATGTGAGGGCGATAATGTCTGACCTGTGAAAAGACCTTGATCTTTTTCCGAGGAGTTTTTATTCCCCATACATTCCATGTCATACATATTAACTCCGACCCCATATTTTACTCCGCTGAACATGGTGCATAGGATTACCTGGTCAAAGTTTTGAGACATCACCTAGAGATTGAGATTGTTGCCAACTGCGATTAAAGCCTAAAAAATACCAAAAACCACTACGGAAAGAAAACAAAGTGAAAAAACAACAAACAACATAGGAGCAGAGTCCTGTACTCCCATCACAAAACAAACATGGGGATACCATCACTGAGCCCAGTGTCCGGTATTGTTGGTGACCTGGACGTCTTCGAGTAGAGCTCCAATCAGCCGATTAAGAGAAAAATGCCAACAAGCAATAGATGCATTAGGATTCTTTTTCAGCAGACCCTCCATGGGATCGTAGCCACTCCATCGCCTCCGCCTGGGTCTGTAAAAAACAAAGTAGAGCCTCCGTGGACCACCCGGAGCCGGGCTGGGTAAATCATCGAGTACACAATATTCTTCTCCCGTAGATGTCTTTTGACCTCCGTAAACTGCGCCCGTTGTTTCTGGAGTTCCGCAGAGAAATCCGGGAAAATCGAGATCGTGGCATTGTTGAACTTGATAGGACTCTTTTGCCGTGCCAGTCGTAGAGCCACGTCTCTATCCCTGCAGTTGAGGATGTGCGCTAGAAAGGGTCTAGGTGGGGCTCCCGGAGGAAGAGGCTGTGACGGGAGTATTCTCCAGAGCAAGGAGGGACAACAGGCCTGGGAATAATCCAACAGATTTATTGACCAAAAAACAGGAACAACACGAAGGTAATTTGCAGAGTCCCAAAATAAGTCCACAGGAAACTGATTCGGGGGCACCTCCCGACAATCCTTGTGCCAGATCACAAAACCATAGTCCTTTAAGAGTCCCAGAAATCCACCACGATCACACAGAGGCCGAAGCTTCCTCAGACAGCCTCATCCTTCTCTTTTAGCATCCAACTCACATCTGATCTTAAAGCAAGAATGTATTGTCAGGGCTCCTGGGATCAGTCCATCTGAAGGGGGGTAGGGGTCACACCTACTATTCAATGGTTTGGTCCATCAGAAGATTCTAGAAATGTAAGGGCTCCACTTAGTCTACAGGATGTGTATTGTAGGTTATCTTCTGCTTAGGAAAACAATAGCCAAAGTTCCACTAGCTGTTGACACAAGTCTAAATTAGATTATGGTCCAGGTACATCACAAGACATTGCAAAGTATTGGGGGAAGGAGACATGGTTAATTTACAGCAAATGAATCAGAGGAAAGTTAAATGACCTATTATACAAAATACAGGACAGGGCAAGACTACAAATCATGACAATCCCTTCCCCTCCTAATTTGTGTACGTACTAGGGACCTCTACAGGTCACTGGTTAAGTACACACAGGCATGGCGTAACTTACATGTGGCTTCATGCAGCCACGAATTGGCATCGTAGCTTTCCCACATCATTGCCCAGGAGAACAGCTGCAGGCAGACCACCCATCACCCCAACCAAACATCGCCTGACCCCAAAACCAAAGTTCAGATCCACAGTGGCTGTGGGAATAGTCCTCCATTGTCCACCAGCCAGTTCAATGACAATTCCAGGTCCTCTATGGATTGCCTCAGGCCGAACCACTCGGGGATCAGCCAGCGTGAGGAAAGCTCCTGAGTCACAAAATCCAACAAGTCTTTGTCCATCCAGCACGACCTCCTGCAAGTGCTTACCTCGATGAGCTGAAGTCGTCATAGCTGCGGGTCGCACACCATAAACTCCTAGTGGTGCAACATGGGTGGGTGAGGCACTAGGCCAGTCCTCACTTAGTGGTGACACGTCTTCCTCCATGGCACTTGGCTGTACATAATTAATAATATGATTGGGTACAGGATCAATCCTCATTTGAACAGCTGGGCAGGAGGCTTGCAGATGCCCAGGCTGCCCACATCGATAGCATCTGTGCTGTGTCTCACTCCATCCAATGCGTCCTCTTGGGCGAGGAGTAAGGGAACCTGCCGGTCGGCTCCCACCTGAAGGTGCTGTAGGGGTTTGAGGACGATTCCTCCATGAGCTGGCTGGACATGAGGCCTGCAGATGCCCCGGATGCCCACAACCATAACACCTGCGCTCTGCTACTTCCTCTCCTCGTCGTATTCCAGAAAACGCAGTGGAAGCAACAGGAGGCACATTAACACAGGTATCAACACGAGGTGGTGGCTCAGAGGAACGGGGAACAATGGGGACAGAAGAACTGGGGGCCACCGGTGTTGTGGAGCTGGTAGGCCTCTCTCCATCCTCCAACAGAACTCTCCACCGAGGCTTGATGGTGAGAGCCTCATCAGCGAGTGATGCAGCTTCTTCCACTGTAGCAGGTTTCCTCTCACGCACCCATTCCCTGATCTCAGCGGGGCACTGGGCAAAAAATTGTTCTTTTAGGATAACCTGGAGACAGGTGTTCCAGGTTAAGGCCTCCTCTGCCTCCAGCCAGCGATTACATATTTGTTTGAGTCTGTGGGCATACATCTTGAAAGACACTTCCTCATTACAGGCTAAAGTACGAAACTGGGTCCTGTAAGTGTCTGGGGTCACAGCATAATGTTCTAGAACAGTCCGTTTAATCTCTGCATACTCACAGTTCCACCGAGGGTCCATAGCTCTATAGGCTGCGGCAGCTCCACCCTCTAAGAGCCCCACAAGATGTCGGACGCGCTCCCTTTCCGGGACTTCCATTAATCGACACTGATGCTCAAAGTCCAGGAAGAAGCCCTCAATGTCACCGGAAGCCTCATTAAACGGCTTGAAGTCTTTGCGGGACACTCTGGGGAGTTCCCTCATGGGGGATGCTGTGGGTACAGTCTGTCTGGAGCTTCTCGCTGCCTCCAAAGCGATCTCCCTCTCCAGCATTGCCCTCTCCTCCATCCTGCGCTGCCTCTCCTTGGCTGTGCGCATGACCTCCCTCTTATCTTCTATGGTAGCCTCTTCTCCCAGTAAGGCCATCTCCTCCTCGTACCACACAACCCACTGACTTTTTTGGGTATTTACCTCCGACTGCCGCCTTTCCTCTCTTTGCTGTGAGGATCCTTCCTCAGCATCATCTTGCAGGCGAACTGCTTCCAAAGCTTCAATCAGCTGCTCCTTGGAGAGTCCCTTGCAGCTGACTCCCAGTTCACGGGCCTTTGTTTGTAGGTTCTTTGCAGTCCAGTTCTTGTACTCTGAGGCTCTGGTTCCAGAAGTTGATGGGCCGTTGTCCTCCATTTCTTCTGCTCTGATCCCACCGCTGCCACCAGTTTGTGACGGGAGTATTCTCCAGAGCAAGGAGGGACAGCAGGCCTGGGAATAATCCAACAGATTTATTGACCAAAAAACAGGAACAACACGAAGGTAATTTGCAGAGTCCCAAAATAAGTCCACAGGAAACTGATTCGGGGGCACCTCCCGACAATCCTTGTGCCAGATCACAAAACCATAGTCCTTTAAGAGTCCCAGAAATCCACCACGATCACACAGAGGCCGAAGCTTCCTCAGACAGCCTCGTCCTACTCTTTTAGCATCCAACTCACATCTGATCTTAAAGCAAGAATGTATTGTCAGGGCTCCTGGGATCAGTCCATCTGAAGGGGGGTAGGGGTCACACCTACTATTCAATGGTTTGGTCCATCAGAAGATTCTAGAAATGTAAGGGCTCCACTTAGTCTACAGGATGTGTATTGTAGGTTATCTTCTGCTTAGGAAAACAATAGCCAAAGTTCCACTAGCTGTTGACACAAGCCTAAATTAGATTATGGTCCAGGTACATCACAAGACATTGCAAAGTATTGGGGGAAGGAGATATGGTTAATTTACAGCAAATGAATCAGAGGAAAGTTAAATGACCTATTATACAAAATACAGGACAGGGCAAGACTACAAATCATGACAGAGGCCTAGTGGGGACCCTGTGAGCCCTCTCCACCGCAAAGGAGAACTCATCGCCCAAAGTAGTTTTAAGCCAGTCTTCTAGGAACTGCTCCGGATGTTGTCTGTCTGATCGCTCTGGCAGGCCAATAATTTGGATGTTGTTCTGACGCATTCTATTCTCCAGGTCATCTGCTTTTTGCCTCCACGCATTCATGGAGCCTGCCACTTTCGTTAGTTTAGCTTCCATGGGTGTGATGGTGTCTTCTACCTGGGATACCCGCGTCTCCACCTCCGTAATGCGACCCTTCATGGCCTGCACGTCTTGTCGGAGGCGTCCCACCTCAGTGTATACGTCCTCTATCTTCCCAGAGACGTCCTGGTTAAGGAGATGGCCTGCATGAGTTGTTCAGACGCCTGCTTAAGGGTTAATTCCTCCTGCTCATTCTCCTCCCCACCCTCAGAGGGGCGGCTCTTACGCTGAGCTTGTGAGGGATTATTTTTATTGGGTCTTGAGCTCTCAGCATGGTCTAATCTGGCATATTCCTTCAGCCTTTCGGCCGCTGTTCCAGACCCCTTAGAACGACTCATTTCAGCACGATAGGGCACAGCCGGATAGCAGAAACAGTGCACTCAAAGCCCCCTGAGTCAGGGCTAGAGACGGGTACAATGGTCGAATGGTGGCTGCAGGGTCTCAGGAGCAGCACAGACCCGTAGCGTTACTCATGGAGGCAGTGCCAGATCTTGGCGGCAGACAAGGGCCACTATAGCCCAAGGAGAGACCCCCAGAGGGACACCGACAAGAAAGGGATCCAAGTCCCTGCAATAATGGTGCTGGCAGGGCAGGCTATATAGCAGAGGGGGGAACGCGGGGCCCAATCTTCCAGGGCACACACCGCCTGCTCCCCTCGATCATTCATAATGTGCTCTCACCTTCCTGCTGCTCCTCCAGCGCTGCAGCCCGGCGCAGCGTCTCTTACAGGCTGTGCGCGCGCCTCCAATATGGCCGCCGCCTCCTTACAGCCGCGGGCTGTTAAAAATCCAGCCCCGCACTCCCACGGGGGTCCAGGAGTGTCCCCAAGTCCCGAGGGGCCAGAGGACAAGCAGATATCAGCAGAGGTAAGGGTCTGCTGACCGGGTACATTCCAGGATGGCAGGGAAGCACGTCCTCTCCGCAGCGCTACATAGCCTCGCCCCCCATTTAGCCTCTCTTGTAACTTTCTACACATTTTTGGTGTCTACTTTCCGAGTGCTCAATGGGATTTAATTTTTTCCAGGACAACCTGAAGGGAATGTGTCATCATACTGTAAGTTTGCCCCATTCACATGTAAAGCGCTATGGACTAAATGGCGCTATAAAAACATATAATAATCATCATAAAATTATCTGCTGTTTGTGTGCGCGTCCATTGAAATTATAACGCCAAGAAGGTTTATTAATCTCCTTGGATTATGGTTTGGGTTGGAGTAATGTACTGTAGCCGGACCCCTCGAGTCTTTATTCCACACCCGCAGCCATTTCTCCAGTGTCCCAGCAGCTATTATTATTCAACAGCTCAGCATAATGGGAGCAGCCTGGGTGGTCTACAGCATCTCCAGACTTGTCTCCCATGGAGCACATCTGGGACATCGTTGGTCGGTGATTACGCAGGTAAGGCTATGTTCGCACGTTGCGGATTTGGTTGCAGAAATTTCTGCATCTCTTGGCAGAAAAACGCAGTGGAAAAACCGCGCAGTTTTTGATGCGTTTTAGTAAGTCCATAGAACTAAATAAAGATATCACAATTTTTTTTTTTTAAATATTTCCAACCTCTTCTTTTTTTTAATTCTGCATTGAAGACCATAATATCATTACATACCATGCTCAAATTTATAATGTTTACACACCCAAAACAAATATAAGTGAAACTATATATATATAATACCAAGCCTGAGGTTTAGTAATGAGTGGCGAGGAAGCAGGGCGAAACGTGCACGTTGGGGCAGAAGGACGGGACTCCCACTCCATGTGTACAGCACGCTGCTAGGATCCAGTTAACGGCCCTTGTGGCTCCCCTCATGGATTAATTTCATTAGGTAGTTTTTGTTTCAACTGACTGATGTGGTGCAACGGTCTTGGTAGTATTTAGCCCTTATACATGTGGGTCATTGCAATATTCATCTAACCGTGGATGTCAGCATTGAGATCTGGTTTTCTATTGTTAATAGGAGCATAGTAGAATTTTTGACACATTGGCATATTTTGAATTGAACATAAAGAGTTAAATAAAGACACACCCTCCTCTATAGGAGCATTAACATAACCTACATGTGCTGTAACAAAACAGCAACTGTCAGAAATCTGCGTGAAATGTAATATCTTTATTTTTCAAGAAGTTGAAAAAAAAATTGTTTGGGCTCCCGCATAATTTTTATAACCAGCAGAGGGAAAGCCGACTGCTGAGAGTTGATGTTATATTTCTAGGAAGGAGCCAATAGCCATAAAGGATCCCAGGCTATTAATATCAGCTCACAGATGCTTAGCCTTTACTGGCTAGTTTGCAGGGGAACCCAAGAAAAAAATTGACATGGGGTCCCCCTTTAAAATCGAACCAGCAAAGGCTAGGCAGACAGCTGCTGACTGATAATAGCCTGGGAAGGGGCCATGTATATTGGCACCCCCCCAGGATAAAAACAAGCTCTCAGCCGTCCAAGAAATGGCTTATAGGTGTGCCATTTCTGGCACTTAGCCTCGCTCTTCCCACTGGCCCTGTAACGGTGGCAAGTGGGCTAATAGTTGGGGGGTGGGGTTTGATGTCACCTTTGTATTTTCAGATGACCTCAGGCCCACGGATTAGTAATGGAGAAGCGTCTATAAGACACCTATCCATTACTAATCCTATAGTTATATGGTAAAGATGCAGCCAGAATAAAGTCCTTTATTTGAAATAATCACATAGACTCCTTTATTGAATCTAAATTAACCATACTTACTGAACACCTAAATCCCCGAGGCCTTCGTCTCCTGCAATCAAAAACTGATAAACCAACATTTAATACTATCCTGTCTGACATAGTCCATTTAATACCGAATGTCCTGCGGCGATCTCACGTGTGCAACAGTCACATCAGGGGATGTGACTGCTCTACCCAGTCTCTGGCAATACACTGACAAGAGGTAATCACTCCCACATTGTATCACTGCACTGCCATAAGTGTTCACCAGAGTTCAGCTGCTGCACTCCGGTGAACTCTCACGGCGTCTCAGTGAAACACTGCGGGAGCGATTACCTCCTGTCAGTGTATCACCGGCGGCCGGGTGATATCGACGTGGGACATTCGGTATTAAATGAACTGCGGTGGGCAAGGAGTATACACTCACTGGCCACTTTATTAGGTACACCTGTCCAACTGTGTGTTAAGACTTAATTTCTAATCAGCCAATCACATGGCGGCAACTCAGTGCATTTAGGCATGTAGACATGGTCAAGACAATCTCCTGCAGTTCAAACCGAGCATCAGTATGGGGAAGAAAGGTGATTTGAGTGCCTTTGAACGTGGCATGATTGTTGGTGCCAGAAGGGCTGGTCTGAGAATTTCAGAAACTGCTGATCTACTGGGATTTTCACGCACAACCATCTCTAGGGTTTACAGAGAATGGTCCGAAAAAGAAAAAAAATCCAGTGAGCGGCAGTTCTGTGGCCGGAAATGCCATGTTGATGCCAGAGGTCAGAGGAGAATGGGCAGACTGGTTCGAGCTGATAGAAAGGCAACAGTGACTCAAATTGCCACCCGTTACAAACAAGGTAGGCAGAAGAGCATCTCTGAACGCACAGTGCGTCGAACTTTGAGGCAGATGGGCTACAGCAGCAGAAGACCACACTGGGTACCACTCCTCTCAGCTAAGAACAGGAAACTGAGGCTACAATTTGCACAAGCTCATCGAAATTGGACAGTAGAAGATTGGAAAAACGTTGCCTGGTCTGATGAGTCTCGATTTCTGCTGCGACATTCGGATGGTAGGGTCTGAATTTGGCGTAAACAACATGAAAGCATGGATCCATCCTGCCTTGTATCAACGGTTCAGGCTGGTGGTGGTGGTGTCATGGTGTGGGGAATTTTTTCTGGGCACTCTTTGGGCCCCTTGGTACCAATTGAGCATCGTTGCAACGCCACAGCCTACCTGAGTATTGTTGCTGACCATGTCCATCCCTTTATGACCACAATGTACCCAACATCTGATGGCTACTTTCAGCAGGATAATGCGCCATGTCATAAAGCTCGAATCATCTCAGATTGGTTTCTTGAACATGACAATGAGTTCACTGTACTCAAATGGCCTCCTCAGTCACCAGATCTCAATCCAATAGAGCATCTTTGGGATGTGGTGGAACGGGAGATTCGCATCAGGGATGTGCAGCCGACAAATCTGCGCCAACTGTGTGATGCCATCATGTCAATATGGTCCAAAATCTCTGAGGAATGCTTCCAGCACCTTGTTGAATCTCTGCCACGAAGAATTGAGGCAGTTCTGAAGGCAAAAGGGGGTCCAACCCCTTACTAGCATGGTGTACCTAATAAAGTGGCCAGTGAGTGTATGTTGGTTTATTATTTTTGATTGATTGCAGGAGACGCGGGTGTCGGGGATTAGGTGTTAGGTGGCATGTATATTGTATGTGATTTTTTTTTACAATTGACCTCAGGCGCTGGATGGTGAGACTATTCTCCCATCATCGGCTCATGCGGTCTCTGTTATATGTGTCAGCAGACATAGCCAGATGGGAGTAGTAGTCCCATCAGCTGACGCCTAAGTATAAACACTACGGGCTGTTCGTCGCATGGGTACACACACACACATTCTCCGCTCACACACTCTTCCTCCTTCTGACATAATTTCCTTTGACAATTCCGCAGTGTTTTGGCAGCTAATCCGCAAACCATTTTACACCTGCTGTCTCATGAGGGATCTCCTCCAAGACCTGGACTAAAACATCTGCCAACTCCTGGACAGTCTGTGGTGCAACGTGACGTTGGTGGATGGAGCGAGACATGCTGTCCCAGATGTGCTCAATCGGATTCAGGTCTGGGGAATGGGCGGGCCAGTCCATAGCTTACACTGTTACACCGATGTCTCTACCTTGTGGCAGTCATCACACTGGCTATCCATCCACTCCAGAATTCAGTATAAACTTATTACCCTCACCCACAAAGCCCTCCATGACTCAGCACCACCCTACATCTCCCTTGTTTCAGTATACCACCCTACCCGTGCCCTCCATTCTGCTGATGACCTGAGGTTAGCATCCTCAATAATCGGAACCTCCCACTCCCGTCTCCAAGACTTTACACGTGCTGCGCCAATTCTTTAGAATGCACTTCCCAGGTCAATACGATTAGTCCCCAATCCCCACAATTTTAAGCGTGCCCTGAAAACGCATTTATTCAGACTGGCCTACCGCCTCAACACATTAACCTAATCTATCCCTGGGTAGCACAGTCAAAAGTTTTATCATAACCAGGTTCCCCGCATAATGTTCCCACATGCTTTATGCATCCATTAGCCCTCTGTGTCTGTACTGTTACACACTTAACATTATGGCTGGTCCAAACAATCAGGGCAACTGTTACCACCCACCTTTCGTGTCTCCCTTTTTTCCTCATAGACTGTAAGCTTGCGAGCAGGGCCCTCATTCCTCTTGGTATCTGTTATTATCTATGTGATTATTGTTATGCTGTAATGTCTATTGTCTGTACAAATCCCCTCTGAAATGTAAAGTGCTGCGGAATATGTCGGCGCTATAGAAATAAAATTTATTCTTATTATATAGCTTCAATGCCTTCATCTTGCAGGAACTGCTGACATACTCCAGCCACGAGGTCTGGCATTGTCCTGTATTCTCATCTCAGTACCTAATGGCAGTCAGGCTACCTCTGGTGAGCACATGGAGGGCTGTGCGGCCCTCCAAAGAAATGCCACCTCACACCATTACTGACCCCCTGCCAAACCGGTCATGGTGAAAGATGTTGCAGGCAGCAGATCGCTCTCCACGGCATCTCCAGACTCTCATGTCTGTCACATGTGCTCAGTGTGAATCTAATTTCATCTGTGAAGAGCACAGGGCGCCAGTGGCGAATTTGCCAATGCTTGTGTTCTGTGGCAAATGCCAAGCATCCTGTACGGTGTTGGGCTGTGAGCACAACCCCCATCTGTGGACGTCGGGCCCTCAGACCATCCTCATGGAGTCGGTTTCTAACTGTTTGTGCAGACACATGCACATTTGTGGCCTGCTGGAGGTCATTTTGCAGGGCTCTGGCAGTGCTCCTCCTTGCACAAAGGTGGAGGTAGCGGTCCTGCTGCTGAGTTGTTGCCCTCCCACGGCCCCCTCCACGTCTCCTGGTGTACTGGCCTGTCCTCTGGTAGCGCCTCCATCCTCTGCACACTACGCTGTCAGACAAAGCAAACCTTGCCACAGCTCGCATTGATGTGCCATCCTGGATGAGCTGCACTACCTGAGCCACTTGTGTGGGTTGTAGAGTCCATCTCATGCTACCACGAGTGTGACAGCACAACCAACATTCAAAAGTGACCAAAACATCAGCCAGAAAGCATTGGTACTGAGATTTGGTCTGTGGTCCCCACCTGCAGAACCACTCTTTTATTGAGGGTGTCTTGATAATTACCAATAATTTTCATCTGTTGTCTATTCCATTTGCACAACAGCATGAGAAATTGATTGTCAATCAGTGTTGCTTCCTAAGTGGACAGTTTGATTTCACAGAAGTTTCAGTTACTTTGAGTTATATTCTGTTTTTTTAGTGTTCCCTTAATTTTTTTGAGCAGATATATATATATATATATCTCACACATATAACCTAAAAACTTGATTTAATTGATGTCATATTCCCTTTAAACTGCTTATGATTTGGGTTCCACAAGGAGAACATGGTACATGTTTGGCCACCTGGTGATTGTGCAGCCATAGGAATACACAGAAATTGGCCATTCTATTCCTACCCAGATAAGATGAAGTTATTTTGAAGGGGTTTTCCAGTTTCAAAAATCCATTTTCAGACACCCTATTAGGGAATCCCAGATCTGCGGGTGGAGCATAGATGGCATATTTTGCTATGGAGGGCCTGATATGTCTTGTGTTGCAAAAACAACCCTTTGCTATGAATGGTCACTGTGTAATACAGTGCCTTGCGAAAGTATTCGGCCCCCTGGAACTTTTCAACCTTTTCCCACATATCATGCTTCAAACATAAAGATAGCAAATGTAAATTTTTGGTGAAGAATCAACAACAAGTGGGACACAATTGTGAAGGTAAACGAAATTCATCTGTTATTTTAAATTTTTGTGGAAATTCAAAAACTGAAAAGTGGGGCGTGCAATATTATACGGCCCCTTTAACGTAATACTTTGTTGCGCCACCTTTTGCTGCGATTACAGCTGCAGTCGCTTGGGGTATGTCTCTATCAGTTTTGCACGTTGAGAGACTGAAATTCTTGCCCATTTTTCCTTGGCAAACAGCTCGAGCTCAGTGAGGTTGGATGGAGATCGTTTGTGAACAGCAGTTTTCAGCTCTTTCCACAGATTCTCGATTGGATTCAGGTCTGGACTGTGACTTGGCCATTCTAACACCTGGATACGTTTGTGAACCATTCCATTGTAGATTTTGCTTTGTTTGGGATCATTGTCTTGTTGGAAGACAAATCTCCGTCCCAGTCTCAGGTCTTTTGCAGACTCCAACAGGTTTTCTTCAAGAATGGTCCTGTATTTGGCTCCATCCATCTTCCCATCAATTTTAACCATCTTCCCTGTCCCTGCTGAAGAAAAGCAGGCCCAAACCATGATGCTGCCACCACCATGTTTGACAGTGGAGATGGTGTGTTCAGGGTGATGAGCTGTGTTGCCTTTACACCAAACATATCGCTTGGCATTGTTGCCAAAAAGTTCGATTTTGATTTCATCTGACCAGAGCACCTTCTTCCACGTTTGGTGTCTCCCACGTGGCTTGTTGCAAACTTTAAACAACACTTTTTATGGATATCTTTGAGAAATGGCTTTCTTCTTGCCACACTTCCATAAAGGCCAGATTTGTGCAGTGTATGACTGATTGTTGTCCTATGGACAGACTGTCCCACCTCAGCTGTAGATCTCTGCAGTTCATCCAGAGTGATCATGGGCCTCTTGGCTGCATCTCTGATCAGTCTTCTCCTTGTTTGAGATGAAAGTTTTGAGGGACGGCCGGGTCTTGGTAGATTTGCAGTGGTATGATACTCCTTCCATTTCAGTATGATCGCTTGCACAGTGCTCCTTGGGATGTTTAAAGTTTTGGAAATCATTTTGTATCCAAATCCGGCTTTAACCTTCTCCACAACAGTATCACAGACCTGCCTGTTGTGTCCCTTAGTCTTCATGATGCTCTCTGTGCATCAAACAGAACCCTGAGACTATCACAGAGCAGGTGCATTTATACGGAGACTTGATTACACACAGGTGGATTATATTTATCATCATTAGTCATTTAGGGCAACATTGGATCATTCAGAGATCCACAATTAACTTCTGGAGTGAGTTTGCTGCACTGAAAGCAAAGGGGCTGAATAATATTGCACGCCCCACTTTTCAGTATTTTAATTTCCACAAAAATTTTAAATAACCAATAAATTTCATTCAACTTCACAATTGTGTCCCACTTGTTGATTCTTCACCAAAAATTTACATTTGGTATCTTTATGTTTGAAGCATGATATGTGGGAAAAGTTTGAAAAGTTCCAGGGGGCCAAATACTTTCACAAGGCTCTGTACATGCCTGGGAGCGGAACACTTACTGTCAGATTTCCCCACAATACTTATCACTGGGGGTTCCAGTATTGGGAGGTAACTTTATGATCTTATTGTTGACACATTTTTCCAACAAGGAGACATTGTCCAAAGCAAAGAACCCGAGTGTTTCAGGTCTGGAGAGGCATGCGGAACAGTCACAAAGGCAACGGAAGGACACGGATGTCTAAGGCTAGTTTCACATTTGCGCGCAGCGACGGCTTGCGCACGGCGCGGCTAAGCCCCGCCTCCGCCGGTAGCTCCGCCTACCGGCGCATGACGCTGCATGCGTCCTGCGTCCCCTATCCTTATCACTGGGGGCGCAGGCCGTGCGCAGTATGCGTTTGGCGGCGCATGCGTCCTTTTCACGGTGCGCCGAGCGCAACCAAACTGCAGGTTGCGTTTGGCGCTGGTCGGCGCACCATGAAAAGGACACATGCGCCGCCTAACGCATACTGCGCACGGCCTGCGCCCCCAGTGATAAAGATAGGGGACGCAGGACGCATGCAGCGTCCTGCGCCGGTAGGCGGAGCTACCGGCGGAGGCAGGGCTTAGCAGCGGCCGTGCGCAGGCCGTCGCTGCGCTCAAAAGAGCAAATGTGAAACTAGCCTCACCTGCACAAAAGATTTGCAGGACAGCTGGTCTGTGAAGACTATTCCCTGCTGGGAAAAGGACCTTTCCTTTTCAGGAGAGCATAAAGTCCACATTATGGTAACTCATCCAAATAGCTGCGTCGGGAACCCGGATACCTGTAGCGCTCCCGATGAGTAGCTGTTCGGCGCCACAGCTGCATGTGTGACAGTCACAACACATCCATGTAGAGCCTGTTTGTTGGACTTTCCATGCAGGTGTTGTGACTGTCACACAGCTGCGGCGCCGAACAGCTGATTATTGGGAGCGCTCCAGGTATCCGGGTTCCCGATGCAGCTATTTGGATAAGGAGTTATCCAAAGCTATATTCGCTCATCCCTAGTTGTAACACATTCTCTTGGGCCATCTCATAGAGACGGATTTCTGAGATGGGGTCCAGTGGCTTTCCAAAACTTAAAGGGGTTGGTCAGGAGCTTCTCATTTCCACAACAGAGCTGATGACTGCAGGACTTATGCCCTAGCAGCAGGTATGAGTTCACAAGTCCAAACAAATAAGAACCCTTCACATTCCGGGCCAATCAAGCACGCGCAATCATCATCTGCACCACTTTATCACCCAATGAATAAGTGAGTTGGATAAAAGGAGGCACAAAAGATTCTTCCTTTACCATAGCAGTCATTTTTCATGACTTACACACACGTAGATGATATTTCTCAAAGACTTGGAATCTGCTGTTCTACCAAAAACATTGGTTCCCAATGCAGGTGTTTGGTATTGATACACTAAATCATTCTGAGTGTTTTTAGCTCCACAATCCAAAAGGCTGGGGCTATATAGCAGCTTCGGCCACAACACAGGTCTTGCAGGCATAGAGCATGCTACATTGCAGGTGCATGGGGTAGCACTGGGACACATTAGGGTACCATGAGAAGCAATCCGCAAAAAGTTTAAATTAGTTGATTTTTTGTGACTTGCTTATTGCAGCACCTTACAAGTCCCAATGTGACCTCATTCTGCTGCTTATTTAAAAGCTTCTCTCCACCCTATCCCTAAAAATTGACTATATATTTTGCATGTATACTCACTTTACTTGCTGATCTTCACAAAATGCATTTGCGATGTGTTATTTGCCAGGATTTAAAAAAAATGCTGAAGATTTGCCACGTTTTTGGAAAATTGTGGCAAAAATATGCATCGTAAATGCATTTTGTGAACACTGCCTAAGGGTCCCGTCACACAGTGACGCACCAGCGATCCCGACAACGATATGACCTTGTCAGGATCGCTGGTGTGTCGCTACACGATCGCTGGTGAGCTGCCAAACAGGCATCTTCACGAGTGATCAGCACCAGCGACACGCGGGTAACAAGCGACGCACTGTGTACCTTAATTACCAGCTCCCTGCACCAGCGCGCTGGTAACTAAGGTACACATTGGGCTTCTAAGCGCTGCGCGCCACTTAGAAATCCGATGTGTACCTTAGTTAGCAGCGCCAGCTCGCTGATCTCCCGCCTGTCACACGCAGCGATGCATGCTGGCCAGCGGGAGACCAGCGATCAAAAAAATGTCCAGGCCATTCAGCAATACCCGGCAGGGGGGCCGGTCGCTGGTGAGATCGCTGTTGTGCCACAAAACTTGTGACTCAGCAGCGATCTCGCTGTGTGACGGGGGCTTTAGCCTCGTTTCTTGACCCTTTTCAATCTAACATGGCTGACGCTGTCACATGCAGAACGCAAAGATAAGTCTAAATCTAAACCATTCCTCCTCTGCCTTTCATGCGCTGAGGGATGGTCGCGCATTAATGATGTTGCTGTGCCCATCTCTTAGCACACAAAAGACAGGGGAGGCAATGGTTTAGACTTACCACTACGCTCCCCATGTGACTGTGCCAGCCATGTTGGGTTGAACAAGTCAGCAAGGAAAGTGACTCTAGATGCAAAAAGTAACATCTCTTGTTAGGGTCTGGGTCACTTTAAGCCAAAATAAGACCAGTCAAAAAAGTAAAAGCTTACTGATCGTTTCCATCAGTGAATGAAAACTGAAAAAAATGGAAAAGAACAATAAATTGATGGGCTGTTGATCAGATATTCTGCTATAGCAAATGTGGAGTCTTTTGATGTTTCAAAAGGGGTTGCTTCCTTTTGGAATTCTTTGCATTGCTCCCCTTCCATTCCCCTCTTCAAATTTGTACATTTGTGTAAGTGCCTCTTTCTTTGTCTTCTGGATTGGTTACGTGATCCGCACTCTTCTGCTGCGATTACATCACTGGCTACACTAGTTCCGAGCTTTCAGGCCTGTTGACAGGACGGCATCTGTCTAACGCGCATGTAGAGACCGAGCACCCACTGCTACTTCTGTTCACGAAGACTGATGGCCATGCAGCGCTATGTCTACATTGCAGGCAAAAGTAAAAAAACAGGAAGTAGCGAGGAGTCCGGTGGGCGGTACTGCTAAACTAATGACATGCCCCTTCCCTGCTGCAAAAGGATATTATTATTTCTATAGCACCATTGGTTCCATGGTGCTGTACATGAGAAGGGGTTACATACAAATTACAGATATCACTTACAGTAAACAAACTAATAATCACAGACTGATATACAGAGGGGAGACGACCCTGCCCTTTCGGGCTTAAATGCTACATGATGGTGGGGAAGGAGACAGTAGGTTGGGGGGTTGCAGCAGCTCCGGTGTTGGTGACGCGGTAGCTCCAGTAGTGGTGAGGAAGTAGCGGGGTCATTGCAGGCTGTAGGTTTCCTTGAAGAGGTGTTTTTTTTCAGGTTCCGTCTGAAGGATCCGCATGTGGTTGATAGCCGGACGTGTTGGGGCAAAGAATTCCAGAGGATGGGGGCTATTCAGGAGAAGTCTTGGAGGCGGTTGGGTGAGGAGCGAATACGTGTGGAGGAGAGAAGGAGGTCTTGGGAGGACCGGAGATTACGTGAGGGAAGGTATCGGGAGATTAGTTCAGAGATATATGGGGGAGACAGGTTGTAGATGGCCTTGTAGGTCAGTATTAGTAATTTGAACTGGATACGCTGAGGGAATGGGAGCCAGTGAAGAGATTTGCAGAGGGGAGAAGCGGAGGAGTAGCGAGGAGATGAATTAGTCGGGCGGCAGAGTTAAGGATGGACTGTAGAGGTGTGAGGGTGTTAGCAGGGAGACCACAGAAAAGGATGTTGCAGGAGTTGAGGCGGGAGATGATGAAGGCATGCACAAGCATTTTAGTAGATTGAGGGTTGAGGAAAGGACGGATTCTGGAAATATTTTTGAGTTGGAGGCGACAGGAGGTAGAAAGAGCTTGGATGTGCGGTTTGAAGGACAGGGCAGAGTCAAGGGTTACTCCGAGGCAGCGGACTTCCGGTACTGGGGAAAGCGTGATGTCATTAATTGTGATAGATAGGTCGGGTAAGAAAGATCTGTGAGATGGAAGAAAGATGATGAGTTCAGATTTGCCCACATTGAGCTTGAGGAAACGAGAGGAGATGGAGGATATGGCTCATCGACACTCCGGGATTCTGGACAGCAGAGAGAAAACCCCCTTTAACAACTTTAGGTCTGGTGTGGGGAAAAGCAATAATGAATGACTTTGGACGGGACACATGCACATGCCTTTTTCGGTTTTTCTTTATTCATATTTTTTTTTATGTAGGCTGAAGCAATCCTTACAATGTACAGGGAGGCACAGTTACAGCAAAAAAGTCATAGAAACGATGTAAAACAACCTGCACAGGGAGAGGTCAACTCTCAGTACAAACTAGCAACTAAACACAAGAGCAGAAGAGTCGCGTAATTTCTTGTCGTAACGACCTCCGCTTCTTCTGCTGGGACGATGCATTACAATATGCAAAAAAGAACACAAAACGGAACGGTTAAAAAGAGGGCGCAATCCTACGGTGAACGCGGGCGGCATTCTCGTACTAAATGCTAACATCAACCACGTACTTCATACTAGCCACTTAAATCATTTCAGACAAGGGGGACTGTGACTTTATAGTAACAAAAACATTGAGGGAAAAAGAAAGTGACGCACCCATAGGATACGCGCATTCAAGGCAGCCATTTTGGGAGTTGGCCAATAGCCACGAGTTGAGCTCATGCACTCGTTATAGACAATCCGTTTCAGTTCGGCCTGATCACTGCGGGTCCAGCTCCTAACAGAAAGCTTGTTTGGGCAGGAAGGTAAGCATTATCACATGGTAGCCATTACCATGATTACACAGACATCTCGATTTTACCAGTGTAGAATCTACTCTTCATTCTAGTTGGAGGTTGCTCCTCTCTATGATGTCCACATTCCCAATTAATGCATATTGACAGGGTTGTTTTCATTAGAAAAACCCTTTAGTTATTATCAGGAATTATTAAGAGTTTAATATTATTCAGACAAAATGGCTGTGAAAGCGACAAAATGGCTGTGTCTCAGATCTTAGCTGCTTGCAAGTATGCCAACCACAAAATGGTTGCTTTCTTAGAACTCATAATGAGCTGAAAATAGTGGCATGTTGAATGGTAAAGCTTTTATGGATTCATTAAGAAATTCCTCAAGGTTTGGTTTTTTTTTAAAAAAAAAAAGAGAAAAATAACAGATTTTTTTATTATTATTACCATGCCCTTTAATAATGACGCACTGCAACGTAACATCTCGAAAGGAATCACAGTAGCGTACGTCTTCATACATGAAACACGACAACTTCACAACTTACTTTACATCTTGAACGAAAGCCAACAAGGAATTTGCAGAGTTGGTTTTTTGGAGTCTAGCACCTTTGACAATATTGCATTTTGGCATCAATATCATTATTTAATGATTATCCAGTGCGCCCGGCGTGGGATGGGAGAGGGGTGTGGCGGCTTAGACTCCGGTAACCCGCTCAAACAGAACCAAAATCCCGTTTTACTGAAATCCATTTCTACAAGTGATATGGCTCTAGAAAGTAAATTCTATCAATCCCAATGCCATTTATATATTTAAAAGATGACTTTGTGTTGGCGGGAGGGGCATTATTGAAAATTTTCTTGGTTGGGAGAAGAGGGTGGGGGTGATCATAACTAGGAACTTGCTAAAGAGTTGCGTTTTTAGGTATTCAAAGGATCTGCTTTCTGTATTTTTAAGAAATGGGGGTATGTTAAAAGAAAACGGTGAATTTTTTTTTCCATTTTTAGAAATTACAGAAACATAGAACAATGATTCTCAACCCCGCCCCTGAGGAACTAAGGAAACATCAAACCAGGCAAGTTTTTCACTTTGATGCATCGACAATTCAATTTTTACCTTCCCCCTCATGTATCATTTCTTACATAAATCATGATTTCTTGCCCAAATATGGGTCCATCAATCCAGTGCCAAAGATTTTGGTAAATATATCATTACCTCGGGCTCCTTATTTCAAAAGCATAGTCAAAGTTTGACAGCCATCCCACTGACAGTAGAGTTGAGCAAAAAGATTTGTAGGAGTCTGGTTTAGCGGCCACGTTGGTAGTCCGTGACTGTCGGACCAAAGCCCCACGAAACGAACAACTTATCTGCTGGCATCAATGGCGCCTCTTCTAATTAGCAGGACTGGTGGGATGTCAGTCGCAAAGAGCCTACTAATCAGAGGTGCCGGGGATGCTGGTAGGTTCTCGGAGGTTCGAAGGGTCTTGGTTACCCGGCCACGAAAAGTCTTGCGGATGTTCTCACCATTCCCCCAAAATTTACAATTCTAGTTTTTTTTGTTTTTTTTTTAACGCCTCTGCAGATTTCTTTTGACCTCTTAAAAGTGGGAATCACAGCTAAACCTAACGTAATCAGTCTCAATATATACATAAATTTTGGATTTTTTTTTTTTTTGGTTTCTTAAAAGAAAAATGTGCTACAGTGCTATTTCCCACCATGAAACAGTCTAAAAAGTACATAACATATAACCCAGAGAACCAGTCGCAGAGAATTTCCTCTTCATTCCTTGTAAATCCTTGTGCCAAATTTGTTTAAATTTGTCAAAAATGTGAAAAAAATTTACAAAAAAAAAAAAATATATATACCGTATATATTTTTTTATAACGATTTGCCTCCACAATACTTAATACAGCGATGTGTTGGGTGTAAAGTGTCACTAAGATGTGATCGAACACTGCAAACTTGTCCCAGCCAGCTGGGCCTAAAAACGTGAATAAGCAATTTTTTGGAAATTATTATTATATTTTTTTTTTTTTTACACTTTATTTTTATTATTTTTTTTTTATATTTTACATTGGTGAACTCCCAGCTAACGGTTTAATATCTTTATAATTGCCTTAGCCTTTTTTATTTTATTTTTTTTAAGAATTATAATTAACGTCTTACTTACCCCCCCTTATTATGTTAGTACTCGGTGAGATAATATGAGTGCAGACATTTATTTAAAAAAAAAACAAAAAAAACTGGAGTACTTTACAATACATTGGGGGGAAAAAACAAGTACATTTAGCCAGTGTACGGAAAGGGCAGCCAAAGTATTACTTATGTACATATTCTATATGTAATTTCTCTTTGATAAGAGAATTTCTAGGATGGTAGCTTTCCTAAAAAAAAAAAACAGCGCCACCCCTAAACTACAGGTCTCGTTTAGTATTGCAACTCGACCACGGTTTGTTGGTTTTTGTTTTTTTTTTTCATTGGAGCTGAGCCGCAATACTAGTTGCAATCATGGACAGTTGGGGGAGCTATTTTTGTACTAAAAGTGACACAATGGGTCCAATATACTCAAAAAGGATGAGGGGGGCAAGTCGAAAGCACTCAATGGTTCTGGAACACTGATGTCAGGAGCTACGAGCAATGACTAGATTACAGGTGACGTGTATGTGTGAAAGCATATGTTATCATGGCGGTCTTAAACCTTTAATTCCCCCTGGTTACATGCTTTATTTTTTTTTTTTCTTATTTTTCTATTGCTCTTCATTGTTAATAATTTATAACAGTTAAAAAAAAAAAAAAAAAACAGAAAAAATATTTAAAAATAATAATTAAAAAGAAGAGAAAAAAAAAACAAAGTTCTAAGCTTGTAATGTATAGGAAAATCTAAGGAGGTGTTCTACACCCCGTCATCCTCTGACTGTGCAACGGTTGTTGAACTACATCTCCCATCATGCCACAAAAGTATGCTCATGCTTGATCTATACAAAGTTTTTTTTTTTTTTTTGTAAGGGGTGGAGTGGGAGTGGGTGAGGTTCACAAAAACAGTCCTTGATCTGTTACCGGTGCACACTTTTCCTCTTATCCCGTTTTGAAGCGGTTTTTAAAATTTACAAAGATGTAAAAGATATAAAATTAAAAGAAGATTTTGGCACTTTATGGAAGAAAAAAAAGAGGACCAAAAAAATAAAATTGGAAGGGGCACAAAAAAACAAACAAAAAAACATTAAAACATAAAAGGGGAATAACTATGTGCAGAAGTCAAGTCGCTATTTACAGTGTGAGGACACGGACAGATCGTAACCTTGCTCTTCTACTCTGCTTTACTGTGAGAATATATAGATTTATATATCTTCTTTGATTAAGAGTCAACTCGGTTTACGCTCCGAAACAATCCGCCAATCACGGACTGGAATGGGTTAAAGAGAGTTCCCCTGGAGAAGTTCTTTAGTCCCGTCTTTAGCATCCCCATTTCTTCTAGCAGAGCCGAGGGGCCGAGCGGTCATTCGTGGTGGTTCTCTTAAGTTTAACCCCACGACGGATAGCAATGAGCATATCTTCTCCGTGAGGCGCCTCCGTCGGAGCAGACTCTGTGGCTCCTGGATGGACCTGAACCGGGGCATCAGGGATGGAAGAACCATCCTGATCATCATCATCATCGTCGTCATCATTTTCGGACCTTCCTTGCCTTTGTTCTTCCACGATCATACCTTGTGGCCCTGGAGGGTTTACAGAAGCCTGACCACTCCACAGTGAGGGTGGCATTTCGCCTGTAAGCACCGATCCTTCCACTAGGGAAGGGGAGTCAGGACTTTGCTCAGGGTATTCTTCGCTCATGCTGGTGGGGAACCCACCTGGCATGTCTGGCACTGTCGGGGTCTTAACGGGTATAACTGGTGTCTTAATTGGAATAGGACCTCCCCCAATAGTGCCACGTCTGACTGACGGCTTGGTAGATGGTGTCCTACGAATGGTGGCTACTCCAGGAGTGACAATGACTGGTCCAAAAGCGGCAGGCAGTCCAGCGGTGGAGGCTGGGCGCTTAGCTTGGAACATCCTTCTGTAGGACTGACTAATATCACTGTTTCGAGGGATGGTGGAAGATTTATCAAAATCCTGTTGATCAGGTTCTTGGTCTCCGCTCACCGAAAAGTAATCGTAATCTGAAACTAAAGACAAAAGCAAAGTTCAAAAATTTGGTTTCAAGAAATGAATTTTTCAAGTTCTGAACCCTACAGAATTAGGCACATTTGACTATCAGGATTTTTTGTGTTTGTATAGAGGACACTAAAGCAATCAATGACTGGAAGGGTCTCAGAGAAGCCTAGGTCCTCATGATCGTAACCCATGCTCAGTTCTCACCACTTGTTTTTCTCCTTTGTGGGTCATCGGGCCAGCATAATTAAGTTATAAATGTCTATAAATCATGGTTGTGACCAGGAACAATAATTAGGGTGAGGTCAAAGTGCACAAACCTTGTGATGGGATGGTATCTTCTGAACAGCATGGAGTTGTCGTCTGTGTGCTGTATCCACTGGAACATTGTAAAGAATCTCGGCTACTCCTCTGCGTATCGAGCTGTAATCCTCTGCTCAACGCCAGTGCCAGGTCATCACAGTTCTCTCCTTCTTCACCCTGCTGATAAATAGAAAAGAGGAGTAAAATTAACACAACTTAATCAATATGGCTACGACCCTCCACCAGCAGAAGTAGTTTCATCCAAGTCCACAGCAAACTTATAAGAAAGTGCAACAAACATTTTGTTCTCCCGGATCTAAACTTTACGGTTAAACACATGCAGAATGTTTAAAAAGAAATCTTTACACTAGTCAAGAGGGCAAACAGCAATTCATCCACATGTTAGAAGCAGAAGATATTCGAGAAAAGTATGGTTAAGAGCAGAGACGAGACGACCCAACCATCACTCTTTACCCTGGTCGATGCAGGTACACTGGCATTTCTGTGCAATCTGGCTTCACCGTTGAGTCCTAGAGCCGAGATATAGGTTCCTCCGCAGGGTTCGGCTTCACGCTTACGTCTCTGAAGAGTGTTCACCGTAGGTTGGTCGTATGGACCTGGCTTAGCCCAGTCCTGGATGAAAGGTTATATATGCTGTATGTAGACATAGTCAAAGTGCTTTGTTCGCTCAAGGAAAGATGACTTAACCCCCTTACATAACTAAACTGCCGGTGGCTGGCCATGACTAATGCTTCTTATGGATTCACCGACCTATTCTAGTGCTTGGGTGGGAGTTGTGAAGACCATAATCATGGTTCAGCAGTAAAACCTAAAGAAAGTCCATATTGGCTCTGACTTGATTAATATCTAGGAATGGACCTCAAATCTTGATCATCATTTAACTTTTAGATCCAAAACTATCATCCAGTATCTGGTCGGAGTGTAGTTTTCTTGTTACGATGATCCAACCCCCTGCTTCAATCCATACACCCAAATATTAAAATGGATTTTCCGGGGAAAGGGAGGGGTAATTGTATCAATGGTCCAAAATTACTAATTACTCACTGCCCGCCCAACTGGTCCTGTCCATAAACCTTACTGGTCCCAAATTACTAACTATTCACGGTCCCCCCAACTGGCCCTGTCCATAAACCTTCCTGGTCCAAAATTACTAACTACTCACAGTCCCCCCAACTGGTCCTGTCCATAAACCTTATTGGTCTCCCAAAAAAACTAACTACTCACTGTTTCACCCCACTTTCACGGTCCATGTCTCCCAATGATTATGTTCCATAACGCAGGAGCATGATGGGGACACGACCTTCATGCTATCAATTTTTTTAGTAACGCCATAGTGGATCCAAATGACAACCTGGTAGGCAGCAGTTTAGCACCATGTTCATGTGATAGCAAAGAATGGGCAAAGTATGATCAGACCCCTTATTAATAGAGGATCAGTGAAGAACTGAGAAAAAATATATGTGTGTGTGTAATATATACAGTGGGGCAAAAAAGTATTTAGTCAGTCAGCAATAGTGCAAGTTCCACCACTTAAAAAGATGAGAGGCGTCTGTAATTTGCATCATAGGTAGACCTCAACTATGGGAGACAAACTGAGAAAAAAAAATCCAGAAAATCACATTGTCTGTTTTTTTTTTCATTTTATTTGCATATTATGGTGGAAAATAAGTATTTGGTCAGAAACAAAATTTCATCTCAATACTTTGTGATATATCCTTTGTTGGCAATGACAGAGGTCAAACGTTTTCTGTAAGTCTTCACAAGGTTGCCACACACTGTTGTTGGTATGTTGGCCCATTCCTCCATGCAGATCTCCTCTAGAGCAGTGATGTTTTTGGCTTTTCGCTTGGCAACACGGACTTTCAACTCCCTCCAAAGGTTTTCTATAGGGTTGAGATCTGGAGACTGGCTAGGCCACTCCAGGACCTTGAAATGCTTCTTACGAAGCCACTCCTTCGTTGCCCTGGCGGTGTGCTTTGGATCATTGTCATGTTGAAAGACCCAGCCACGTTTCATCTTCAATGCCCTTGCTGATGGAAGGAGGTTTGCACTCAAAATCTCACGATACATGGCCCCATTCATTCTTTCATGTACCCGGATCAGTCGTCCTGGCCCCTTTGCAGAGAAACAGCCCCAAAGCATGTTTCCACCACCATGCTTTACAGTAGGTATGGTGTTTGATGGATGCAACTCAGTATTCTTTTTCCTCCAAACACGACAAGTTGTGTTTCTACCAAACAGTTCCAGTTTGGTTTCATCAGACCATAGGACATTCTCCCAAAACTCCTCTGGATCATCCAAATGCTCTCTAGCAAACTTCAGACGGGCCCGGACATGTACAGGCTTAAGCAGTGGGACACGTCTGGCACTGCAGGATCTGAGTCCATGGTGGCGTAGTGTGTTACTTATGGTAGGCCTTGTTACATTGGTCCCAGCTCTCTGCAGTTCATTCACTAGGTCCCCCCGCGTGGTTCTGGGATTTTTGCTCACCGTTCTTGTGATCATTCTGACCCCACGGGGTGGGATTTTGCGTGGAGCACCAGATCGAGGGAGATTATCAGTGGTCTTGTATGTCTTCCATTTTCTAATTATTGCTCCCACAGTTGATTTCTTCACTCCAAGCTGGTTGGCTATTGCAGATTCAGTCTTCCCAGCCTGGTGCAGGGCTACAATTTTGTTTCTGGTGTCCTTTGACAGCTCTTTGGTCTTCACCATAGTGGAGTTTGGAGTCAGACTGTTTGAGGGTGTGCACAGGTGTCTTTTTATACTGATAACAAGTTTAAACAGATGCCATTACTACAGGTAATGAGTGGAGGAAAGAGGAGACTCTTAAAGAAGAAGTTACAAGTCTGTGAGAGCCAGAAATCTTGATTGCTTGTTTCTGACCAAATACTTATTTTCCACCATAATATGCAAATAAAATGAAAAAAAAACAGACAATGTGATTTTCTGGATTTTTTTTTCTCATTTTGTCTCCCATAGTTGAGGTCTACCTATGATGTAAATTACAGACGCCTCTCATCTTTTCAAGTGGTGGAACTTGCACTATTGCTGACTGACTAAATACTTTTTTGCCCCACTGTATATCACAGACGAAAAGTTTGGACACACCTTCTCATTCAGTTTTCTTTATTTTCATGCCTATGAAAATTGTAGATTCACTCTGAAGGCATCAAAACTATGAATTACCACATGTGGAATTATATAATTAACAAAAAAGTGTGAAACAACTGAAAATATGTCTTATATTCTAGGTTCTTCAAAGTAGCCACCTTTTGCTTTGATTAGTGCTTTGCACACTCTTGGCATTCTCTTGATGAGCTGCAAGAGGTAGTCACCGGAAATGGTTTTCACTTCACAGGTGTGCCCTGTCAGGCTTAATAAGTGGGATTTCTTGCCTTATAAATGGGGTTGGGACCATCAGTTGTGTTGTGCAGAAGTCTGGTGGATACACAGCTGATAGTCCTACTGAATAGACTGTTAGAATTTGTATTATGGCAAGAAAAAAACAGCTGAGTAAAGAAGAACGAGTGGCCATCATTACTTTAAGAAATGAAGGTTAGTCAGTCTGAAAAATTGGGAAAACTTTGAAAGTGTCCCCAAGTGCGGGGCAAAAACCATCATGCGCTACAAAGAAACTGGCTCACATGAGGACCGCCCCAGGAAAGGAAGACCAAGAGTCACCTCTGCTGCAGAGGATAAGTTCATCCGAGTCACCAGCCTCAGAAATCGCAGGTTAACAGCAGCTCAGATTAGAGACCAGGTCAATGCCACACAGAGTTCTAGCAGCAGACACATCTCTACAACAATTGTGAAGAGGAGACTTTGTGCAGCAGGCCTTCATGGTAAAATAGCTGCTAGGAAACCACTGCTAAGGACCGGCAACAAGCAGAAGAGACTTGTTTGGGCTAAAGAACACAAGGAATGGACATTAGACCAGTGGAAATCTGTGCTTTGGTCTGATGAGCCCAAATTTGAGATCTTTGGTTCCAACCACCGTGTCTTTGTGCGACGCAAAAAAGGTGAACGGATGAACTCTACATGCCTGGTTCCCACCGTGAAGCATGGAGGAGGAGGTGTGGGGGTGCTTTGCTGGTGACACTGTTGGGGATTTATTCAAAATTGAAGGCATAATGAACCAGCATGGCTACCACAGCATCTTGCAGCGGCATGCTATTCCATCCGGTTTGCGTTTAGTTGGACCATCAATAAATTTTTCAACAGGACAATGACTCCAAACACACCTCCAGGCTGTGTAAGGGCTATTTGACCAAGAGGGAGAGTGATGGGGTGCTACGCCAGATGACCTGGCCTCCACAGTCTCCAGACCTGAACCCTATCGAGATGGTTTGGGGTGAGCTGGACCGCAGAGTGAAGGCAAAAGGGCCAACAAGTGCTAAGCATCTCTGGGAACTCCTTCAAGACTGTTAGACGACCATTTTCGGTGACTACCTCTTGAAGCTCATCAACAGAATGCCAAGAGTGTGCAAAGCAGTAATCAAAGCAAAATGTGGCTACTTTGAAGAACCTAGAATATAAGACATATTTTCAGTTGTTTCACACTTTTTTGTTAATTATATAATTCCACATGTGGTAATTCATAGCTTTGATGCCTTCAGAGTGAATCTACAATTTTCATAGGCATGAAAATAAAGAAAACTCTTTGAATGAGAAAGTGTGTCCAAACTTTTGGTCTGTACGGTATATATATATATATATATATATATATATATATATATATATATATATATATATATATATACACATATACACACACACACACACACATATACAAATATATATACCGTATATATATATATATATAGGTAGGTATTTTTGGGGGGATTTTAGAACATATTTTTACCTGTAAATGGCAGCCACCACTAGAGGGAGCTCTCTACCTATGTATGTATACAGTTACTAAACCACTAAATTTAGCCTAAAGAGTGAGGACAAATCCGTAACCTGCACCATTATACTTTATCCTTGAATAAGAGATTCCCAATTCTGTATCACCCATATTTAACACAGCATAAATCTCAGATTCATTTATTTTCAAGTTAATATAGAAATGAAAAGAAAGGTACAGAGGAGAGTTACAAGAAATACAGAATAGTACCTCAATGCACAACCCCCCGCCTGTATTACACTATAAAATCCCTAGAATTGGTCAATCAAGGAGTTGGACAATGGGCAGCCATTGGTAGAAGAAAATTTAGCGCAAAAAAATATCATATAAGAAGGGTATTCTGAGGGAATTTCTAAGGATTTTTTTTTGGAGAAGAAACTTTCCAAAAAGATGAGGAGTTTTCTGAATGTGAGGCTACTGGGAGAAAATGAACTTTATTCCTCCCGGTAGCCACTGCCTTTTAGTCATGGGGTGTGCACAGAGCGTCTACAGTCAATGGTCACACACTGGGTGCGCCAGCTGTAAGCACGCCCCGGCACTATGACTGACAGCTGGCGCTCACAGTACTGTTACCAGTGACTGTAGATGATCTGGGCTCTTAATTTTATGTGAGAAGGTGGATTTACTCTGAAAGGGGTATTCCAGATGTTGAGTTATTCATTTTCACCTATCCCTGGGAGCAGTCCTGTAGACAATGAATAGATTGGTAGAGCACATGTTCGACCAACACTCAATTCTCAAGGAAACTCAGCCTGGAAATCGATAGGCCTCCAATGGTCGGACCCGCATGATCTGCCAGATATCACCTATCAAGTGAAAATTAGGTGATAACTCTTTACGACTGGAAAAAATCTTAAAGAAATGCCAAGAACATAACCATATTAGTTGGATGGTCTCTCCTGGATGACACAAGCTTTCAAGATAACGTGCCTGCACTGGTTAAGGGTTGGGCGGTGGGACACTTCCTTACATAGTTACATAGCTTGAAAAAAGCCCTAGGTCCATCACGTTCAACCTTTCTATAGGTTGTCAAAACTTCTTAATACTGACAGCAGTGGGATTTGGACCAACGCCTCTGAAGATACTGAAGCCTTAAACCAACGCTTTAGACCGCTCGTCCATGGTACCGTTACGGAACCTGTGGACTCCAAACCAGTCACCAATGCTGGTACTAGCCCAGCCTCAAACTGTGTAATGGCCGCGAGAGCAGGCGCATGACCGTTGACTTCCTTGGTGATGCTCAAGCAGAAATAACCACCCAACTCCCCAAATTATCATTTCCCTGCAAGATATTTGATGGTGTCTATAAATAAGTCAACAACCCAACCCTGCCACAATGACCATTAATCTGAGGATCCAAAATGGAGTGGTTTCGATTAGAATGAATGAATGTATCGGGGGTGGAGGGGAAGGGGTTGTGCAAATCTGAGGTTTACAGAATTTCAAAAGTCTCAAACGAAAGACACCCAAAAATATTAGTTGGTGACAGAAGAAGAGCAAAAAGGTGTGAATTAGTCAGGCTGTATCACATATACACAAACCTTCCAGCTGGGGATCTTAGATGATGGTAACATGCCTGGCCCGATAGTGTAATAGTGATGACAGTCTGAACTAGACCGGGTCCAAGGACGGGAGGCTGGGAGTGGGACATGGGTGTAATGACCTGCCGTGGACAGGTCACTGGACAAACTAAAGTGATAATACCCATTAGACATCTGAAGACAAACAACACAGAGGGAAAAAAAAAAAAAAAAAAAATGGGAAAAAAAAAATCAATATGGGTCCAAGGAAAGGGCATGTGATAAACAGCAATTCAGAACATAAAGAACGTGTACACCACCCATCAGCTGCTCCACTCCAGCCAGAAAGGGTGACAATTCGTAAGTCAGCCATAAGGACCCACAATGAGGGTTGTCATGTAGCTTTATGGCAAATGTTCCTGCCGTTTTGGAAAAAAATAGGAAGCGAATAACCTGGAAATGGCTTCATGTGGAAGTCACAATGGCCATATTGGTGGTCTTTAAAGATGGCCCATCACCAGGTCAAAGTGTCCAAATTTTTCGCTAATTGTATTTGTGCTGCTCCCCAGACTATTCTGGTATACCTGCTATATGGTTGCAGAGATATGGAATTTTTTATTAAGTGCAAATTTTTATGGTGGTAGCCCTCAGGATCCTCTGGGGAGTGTCTTCAGGCTGCCTTGCATAATTACCATGTGAGCCACGCCTCCTCGAAAAGACCACAGTACTACCACTAAATAAAAAGGCCCATGTGTCTGGAAACAAACTGTATAACAAGAAAAAAAAAAACCAGAATACTCAGGAGAGCAGCGGGAATAAAATAAGAGCAAAAACTGGACACTATTGCAGGGTGAAAGGTTCTCTAAAGAGAACATTAGAGGCAGCCATGCTGACATGGAGACCAGATTCCAGTGGTATGTGACTGGGTTCTATTGATTGACATCACCAAGGAGTTTGTACAGGATTAGGGGACATCTCCAAGGGCGGAAATGCTGCAGATGTTTGCTGGCATTGCAGGCATGTGAATAACATTTTTCCAAATCTCATGTGAACTGTGCAGAATTTTTCTGTAGGGAAATTGACCCGTGGTGCAGATCTCAACTTCTGATGAGAACAGAGCAGTGATTGGTGGCAGATGTCCCCTAATAGCTACAATACAACGTGTCTCCATGGAAACAGACTGCAAACCCCGTGTAGTCGGATCCTGCCGTCATACTCCAGATGGGAATCTGCTTGCAGGGTTGCAGTCTGTTGACACGGAGACATAGGGGCGCTCAATGCTTAAACTGGCCAACTAATCATGTGCTTCATTCTAGAGGAGTTGGGACACGTGCAGGATATGGATGTGATAATGAGCGTACTGTACTGTGCTCAGTCTCACCATGAAGGATGTGATGTATGACCATACTGCACACCACAGGAAATGGATAATCACACCCAAGGAAACATAGAATGGAGCATAAGATCTAAAGACAGATGAAGTCACATGTGAACATACACAAAGCAAAATACTACAGTGACTGCACCAGCAGAATAGTGAGTGCAGCTCTGGAGTATAATACAGGATGTAACTCAGGATCAGTAATGTAATGTATGTACACAGTGACTGCACCAGCAGAATAGTGAGTGCAGCTCTGGAGTATAATACAGGATGTAACTCAGGATCAGTAATGTAATGTATGCACACAGTGACTGCACCAGCAGAATAGTGAGTGCAGCTCTGGAGTATAATACAGAATGTAACTCAGGATCAGTAATGTAATGTATGTACACAGTGGCTGCACCAGCAGAATAGTGGGTGCAGCTCTGGAGTATAATACAGGATGTAACTCAGGATCAGTAATGTAATGTATGTACACAGTGGCTGCACCAGCAGAATAGTGAGTGCAGCTCTGGAGTATAACTCAGGATCAGTAATGTATGTACACAGTGACTGCACCAGCAGAATAGTGAGTGCAGCTCTGGAGTAGAATACAGGATGTAACTCAGGATCAGTAATGTAATGTATGTACACAGTGGCTGCACCACCAGAATAGTGAGTGCAGCTCTGGAGTATAATACAGGATGTAACTCAGGATCAGTAATGTAATGTATGTACACAGTGGCTGCACCAGCAGAATAGTGAGTGCAGCTCTGGAGTATAATACAGGATGTAACTCAGGATCAGAAATGTAATGTATGTACACAGTGGCTGCACCAGCAGAATAGTGAGTGCAGCTCTGGAGTATAACTCAGGATCAGTAATGTATGTACACAGTGACTGCACCAGCAGAATAGTGAGTGCAGCTCTGGAGTAGAATACAGGATGTAACTCAGGATCAGTAATGTAATGTATGTACACAGTGACTGCACCAGCAGAATAGTGAGTGCAGCTCTGGGGTATAATACAGGATGTAACTCAGGATCAGTAATGTATGTACACAGTGACTGCACCAGCAGAACAGTGAGTGCAGCTCAGGGGAATAATACAGGATGTAACTCAGGATCAGTAATGCAATGTATGCACTCAGTGACTGCACCAGCAGAATAGTGAGTGCAGCTCTGGAGTATAATACAGGATGTAACTCAGGATCAGTAATGTAATGTATGTACACAGTGGCTGCACCACCAGAATAGTGAGTGCAGCTCTGGAGTATAATACAGGATGTAACTCAGGATCAGTAATGTAATGTATGTACACAGTGGCTGCACCAGCAGAATAGTGAGTGCAGCTCTGGAGTATAATACAGGATGTAACTCAGGATCAGAAATGTAATGTATGTACACAGTGGCTGCACCAGCAGAATAGTGAGTGCAGCTCTGGAGTATAACTCAGGATCAGTAATGTATGTACACAGTGACTGCACCAGCAGAATAGTGAGTGCAGCTCTGGAGTAGAATACAGGATGTAACTCAGGATCAGTAATGTAATGTATGTACACAGTGACTGCACCAGCAGAATAGTGAGTGCAGCTCTGGGGTATAATACAGGATGTAACTCAGGATCAGTAATGTATGTACACAGTGACTGCACCAGCAGAACAGTGAGTGCAGCTCAGGGGAATAATACAGGATGTAACTCAGGATCAGTAATGCAATGTATGCACTCAGTGACTGCACCAGCAGAATAGTGAGTGCAGCTCTGGAGTATAATACAGGATGTAACTCAGGATCAGTAATGTAATGTATGTACACAGTGACTGCACCAGCAGAATAGTGAGTGCAGCTCTGGAGTATAATACAGGATGTAACTCAGGATCAGTAATGTATGTACACAGTGACTGCACCAGCAGAATAGTGAGTGCAGCTCTGGGGAATAATACAGGTTGTAACTCGGGATCAGTAATGTATGTACACAGTGACTGCACGGGACAATAAATTAAATGTATGCACATATTGTACAGTATATACTCAAAACCATACATTTAGATAGTTTAATTTAAGAACACTTAACTTAGTGACATAAAGGTACATTGCTAATATGGCAAAAGAAGATTAAGTCATTGTTAGTTTTCATAGGAGTAGCGGGAATCTCTAGTTGCGAAGAGAACTGTGCAGACATTCAGCCTGGAAAACCTTAGCAAAAATACACACAACCATACATGATCATGGTTTCAGGGTTAAAAAAAATCTGGCTGCCTTCTACCAGTAACAGCTCCACACTTGTTTACAGGCTGTGTGTGGTATTGCAGCCAAGCCCCGTTCACTTCAATGGTGCTGATGTGTAACCAGCCACAATCCGTGTTTATGTGCGGCCAGGCTTCTGGGAGGAACTAATTCTCTGCACCTTGTTAAATGTTCACTACTGACTGTATATTCTTCTTCTGTGATCAATTTCTCAGTCATTTTCAAAATCTCTGATTGCGCAAATATGTCATGTGTGGCGGGAAAAAAAGTGCACAAAACATTTCAGGGGCAGATAAAATCACGGTGGAAGACTGGAATACAATCATACAAAAAAAATTAAAATATTAAATCTCAATTAATTAATCAGCCGGAAACTTATGGAAATACCAAACCTTACCCACAATGACGAACATAAAAAAAAAAACACAACAGGCAAGCACATGTTAAATAGACTTAAAAAAACACAAATTAAAAGAATAAGGAGCAAATGAAAAACAGGCAAAAAATCATAAAAAATTAAACAAAAAAGGTGCAAATTCACTAATGAATTGGGTTCAATTAGAAAAGTTTGGAACTTTTTTTGTAAATTTAAGAGGAAGTCTCCTGGGACTAGATGTGCGAAAATTAAGGAAGTCATAATCACCTACTGACATCTATCTGGACCCAGGGCGGGCCGTTCCATGGTCTGCACACGGTCAAGAAGAAGAACTGATAAAGGGGTATTCCTATCTGCAAGATCCTATCCCAATATGCAATAGGTGTGATAATAATAATGATAATAATAATGTTAGTAAATACCTCCCATTAGAAATGTAGTACAGTTCTTCTGATTCGCTATGTTGCTTACCCCATGTGCAGGGCATTGCAGTAGCTTAGGCATCCATGGTTACGACCACTAACAACTATTTGTCACTTTATGAGTGGTCATAATCGTGGAGACCTAAGCTACTGCAATGCCCCGCACATGGGGTAAGCAACATAGTGAATCAGAAGAACTATACTACATTTCTAACTGGAGATATTTGCTAATATTATTACACCTACTACTTATTAGGATAGGATTCTGGAGATGGGAATACATACAGTATATATTTAAAAAACAAACAAACAACAAAACCCTAGAATTACTGAGCGATCCCACCCGCAGAGTCTCTGTCCCATCACCTTATCAGTGGAGGCCCAGGCTCCCATGGTAGATCCAGAGCTCACAGAGGTAGGAGAGCTGCACTCGCTCACGGACTGGCATGTCTCCGAGGCTTCGGATGAAGCTGAACTGGAGGAATTCTGCAGAGCAAAGAGGGAGGGGAGAAGGTGGATGAGGCGACCCGAGCGCTCCAGGCAGGATCACACAGCACAACAAGAGGAATGGAAAGTGTCACAACTGCACTAAGACATCGGGAAACGTATGAATGTGCAGGAAGCTACAAATCTATGGAAACCGTCAGCAAGCAGGGCGGCCGCTCTCCACTAATGGTTCTACAGTTTTGTGAGGTTATTCAAGGTATCTTGACCTTACAGAATATGAAAGTCAAATGTGCATTCACACATAAAAGTAAAAAGCGTTGAAAAAAAAAAATCTAAGTTAGGTTTGATCTCAAAATCAGGGGCCTCAGATTAGAGTGGTAGATGGAAAGTGTGAAATCTGGCTCCTTTTTCTTCGTTCTTGCGAGTTCATTTTTACGACAGTGTATGAATAAAAAACATGGAAACCATTAACAAGCAGGCTGGCTGATTTAAAGGGTTTGTCCAGCGACAAAAAAAAATGAATAAATATATCAGAATGCTGTAAAATATTAAAAGACGTAATGATCACTTTATTAAACCCCCCCCCCCGTCCATTCCCATTGGACGCTTTCCAGGTCCCCCGTCATTCTCTGTACATGCTATCCCGTCCAGATGGTCATGTGACTGCGGCATCCAATCAATGGCTGCAGCAGCGACCAGTGAGTGAGTGTTACAGACAGTGATTGGCTACAGCAGTAACATGTCCGTCTCCCAACAGGAAGGAAGTACATGGCTAGTTTCTGTACTTCCTGTTAGGACTGTACAGAAAAGTGACCACCGCAGCCAATCAATGTCCAGGTGAAGCAAGACGTGAAGAGGTCGGCAAGGACCTGGGAAGTGTTGGAACATTGGGAAGGTATTGATTTTTTTATTATCATTTCAGAGAATATTTTTTTTAATTTTAGGGTTGCTGGACAACTCCTTTAACCCATTCCTGCCACAGCCAAAATTCTTTTCCTTGTGTTTTTTTTTTCTGTTATAATCTTTTATTTTTCCATCCACTTTGCCATATGAGGGCTTGCTTTTTATTTATTTTTTTTTTTTTTTAAGGACACGAATTGTAGTTTAACTTTTAATATACTGGATAGTGGAAAAAAGTCCACATTTTTGCTTTTAATATTTTAAACTTTTTTTACTTTTCACTTTATTTTTTCCTTTCTCTTTACTGCCAATTCCATCTACAAGCCAGGAAAATGGAGTCTCTTAAATGCCGACGTCAGTGTCTGACTGCAGCACTGAGGAGCCAGCTAGCTCTGGATGCCATCTGCATAACACAGCCGGAATCTGCCGTGTGTGGAGCGGGCTCAGCTCCTGAAAGTTTGGAGAACTTTTCATTTAGTGGTAATCTGCATTAGCTAACACTGGGGAAAAAGAAAAACACCCCGGTAAACCTCTACTACAGGGGAGTCAGCAACATGTCGAACGTCAGCCGCTGTGAAACTACAACTCCCAGCATGCCCTGACTGCCTGTAGCCGATTTCTGGCCCCTACACAAGATATCTCCAATTCACCAGCCATCCTGCAAGTCTCGATACTTTCTATAGGAAATGACGAATCTCACCTGGTTGACGGCCTCCGGCGGCATGGGCGATGGAGACTTTGATTGAAAAGCATCCTGGGAGATGAACCCCGAATCATGGGAGGAGACGCTGGACAGCCTCATCGGGGCCTGCTGGGGCAGATTGGAGCTGCGATAGCGATAGTGCGAAGTGGGTGAGTGTGAGTGGGAACCACTGGATCTGGAGTCACTACTGTTAACGCTGTTCAGACTGCTGTGTGAGACAAAGGAGGAGCAGCGGAAAAGACAAGAGGGGCGGTAAAAAGTCGGGGATGGGGGGAAGGCAGAGGAAAGGGGTGATCGAGGGGTTAAAGAGAAAAGAAAATGCAAGGGAAAGAATAAGGGAGGGAAAAAGCAAGCACTAAAATTAAAATCTCCAAGAAATCCGGGGGCAGCATGAGCAAAAAAGACACAAAATACGGGGCTAGGCAGTATCCATGGTCTGGTGTAGTTATACTGTCAGAGAGGAGGGTTCTTGGAGGACTTTAAAGGGGACATTTCACAAGATTTTTTTTCATTAAAGAGAGTCCCCTATCCAATTTCCAAAGCTCCACTGATTCTAGATCAGTTTTTCTTTTTCTTCTGTGCCTCTCCATTCCAAAGTTATGGCCCCCAGTAATAATGGTGCAAATTTCCCCTTTAACCAACCGGGTTGAGCTTTCCTGTGGGCGTTTTCCTTTGCTCCTCTGATGCCGGCCAATCAAACCAAGGCCACACCCTCACAGGAGTTGTGCGGTACACGCCCAGTTTGGTTGACGGGAAAATGCGCACCATTATATCCATAACTTTGGAACGGAGGATCACAGAAGAAAAAGTAAAACTGTTCCACAGTCAGTGGAGATGCGAACACGTTTCTTTTGATTATGGCTCGTTGCCTTGGAGACCGACCACCGCTGATAGACAGCTTAACATGTTCAGTGCTTAAAGCGCTTTTCTTTTGAGCCTGTAATCTCTGATTTGAAGCTGGCAAGGATCGCTGGAGCAGACTGTTGCCTTCTAATGCCATCCATCTTGAGTGCAGTGTTTACAAGATAGACAGCAGCGGAGGTCGGTCTCCTAGGCAACCAGTTGTAAACTAAAGAAAAAAGCATTACTATCTCAAGAACGGCTGCAAATTTTAATAAGCAGTAAATTGCAAAAGTGCTTATTTTTACAAGCACTATCCGACAATATATCCATCTATGAAAATGGGAATAACCCTTTTAACCAGCCAGACGATGTTGTGGATACTGCACACGACGCCATTGCATGCATTACTGGATATATACTGTGTCTAGCAACATACCCAGCTGCAGATATATACTGCAAGTGCGACATATAAAACAAAAGCAGGTTGCAGCACTGGGGGATGTGCTCCAGTGGTTCCTGTGGGACCAGGGAATGGGGGGGGAGGGTTTCAGAACCATTTCGAATCCAGGATAGGACAACATGCAGATTGAACTGTTTTACGCTGCACAAAACAGTTCCTCCGAGGTGAATGTCATTACTCAATGCATCATACACGGAGGTCAGTGTGACACAAGGACAGGTCCTCTCCTACTGTACTGTTACACCAGGAATGAACAGGTTAACTTGCAAAATAACATGTGCCATCATAAAGCAATCCCCACCCCAAAATTAAGTCCTCCCTTCAATAAAATCCGGTGGTCACTAATTAATATAGGATTGTACTTGCACATGCAAGTGGTGGAGCAATCAATACGATTGGTCAGACTTTTTTGGCAAAACTAAATCCCAATAGTATACCGCTTAGAAGGTCTCTCCTTCCCCCTAAGTGACCAAACCCTACAGGCTAAGAGCCGAGTACCTTAATCTCAAGAACTTAGGCTTTGAACATCCAGGTGAGGAAATAAATCCAACCTGGTCATCCAACTTTTGGCAGAAGACAACAACCTGGTACAATCTTACCAGCTGTAGCCAATAACCTATCATGATAATGAAGGGAATTAGGAAATTGCAAAGAAGATTACTGTCAAATACCTTGTCAAATTAAAGTGGCTGTCCCACCTTCTCTGCTGGTGGTCAGGTCCGAAAAAGCAAAAAGATATGGTGATCGGCTCCTAGGTCATGAGGACGTTTTATATTTTCCTGCAGTGGCCACTACAGGAAAAAATGTGGTACTACAAGGCGCCAGTTTGGGTCCTCCAGCAGCACGCTGCTCTAGATAGGTCCTGAGATGACCCCAATCATGACAATTATATGGACAACCCTTTTAACTAACACTGTCACTAACATTCAGAGAACAAAATGGGAATATAGGAGCGGTTTTGCCAATCAAGGGCGTCTTAGGATCTTAGAGGGTCTCCACAAACCTTAAGTAATAAAGGGGTTAAAAAGGATTAGTTAAAGTGTTATTGACCAGTTTACAAAAATGCTGCCATCGCATATTTTTTTTCTAATATTAAGCGACCCCTTTAAAGGGAATCGGTCAACTCATTCTAGCCCCCGAACTGACTACACATACTGTACGTGGGAGATTTGTAAGAACACACGTGAATCCGCACCCTTATTTCACAAAACACTGCTCCGTGGAAGAGAAATCCCCATTAGAAACGATACACAAATAAGCTGGAAGTGCTCTGGGTGGAGCTCCAGGCCCCACTCTCAGCATAACTCCACCCCCTCCACTAGGTGATTGACACGCTGCAACACTGCTAACTGTCAATCACCAAAATAAATTCAAGTGGTAAAACATCTTGTCGCAACAGAGACCCCCCGTCACCTACCTGCAGACACTGGACTTGCGAGACATGGTGGTGCTCGGTGATGATGGCGGAGTCTGGTAAGACCAGTTATAGTCTGAGCCTTTTAGATCGTGAATCACCTGTTGACACACAAAAAAAAAAATCTCAGAATCCATACCGAAATGTCAACGTGATAGCGAGTGATCATTGTATGTACAGCGGTGATTGTGGACTGCATGTCAATAATGATACCAGGGAGCAATAGAATCCAGGTCAATGGGCAGCTGAGTTAGGTCTGTTACCTGTTCACTGGCAGATGGTAGTTTATGTGGATCCATGGTGAGGGTTTTCAGGTCTTCAGATATTGTCTGTAAATGTGTGATCTCCCCCAACATCGAAATCTCTTCCTCCTGTTCACAAGATGAAAAAAAGTCACAAAGGTCAGAAGCGGTAAAATCCACTTTTGCTCGTCGGACCATTGTTGATCCCAACAATAGGAGAACTTGTTCCCGGTAAAGTAGCAGTCACCATTGTGCCATCACTCTCTTGCCCCACTAATATCACTTCTAATGTTTGCCAGATTGATAGGGAATGAAATTGGTGGGTTGAAAAATCCCTTAACGGGGACATTTCACTGGACTTTTTAATTTAAAACGAGTAGCTCTACCAATTGCTTTTTTTCTACTGATTCTATAACAGTTTTTATTTTTCTTCTGTGACCCTCCATTCCTAAATTATGCCAATTTTTCCTTCAACCATCTGGGCGTATACCACAGAAGTTCTCTGTGGGTGAGGCCATATTTTGAGTGGCAAGCATCATAGAAGGAAAACCGAACACCCACAGAGAAGTTCTCTGAAATACACTCAGTTGGTTGAAGGGGGGAAAAAAAAAACTGCAGTCTGTAGAAATGATGCGCTCAAGATCGGTGTCTCAGCTGACAGAAGAGCTGTAGTGTAAGCACACAAACTTCCATGAGACAAAGATTTTCTCTCCAAACTTAGTCCTCCATACTAAGTCAGTCAGCGAAGAAATGTATTTCTTCTGATGCCGCAGCATTTCTTTGACTGAGGTATCTGCTCTTACAATATAGCTCTCCACTGACAGTTGAGACACAGGTCTCAAGTCAACAGCCCTCTCCTGACATATGACTAGGAAGGGCTGCCTCGTGAATTACATAACAAGGCTATTTTACTACATTCATGAAGATATCATAAATTTGGTGAAAATTTCAAAAATGTAACTTTTATGCATAGTGGTACACTTCGTAATGTAACATAAAAGCCTAAGACCAATATGGCAAATATTTAAATTTTGGTATAAGTACTAAATAATGGATTCATAAACATTGATAAATTTGTCAGTTATGACAATTTAAATGTAGAAATTTGCTAAAAAAAAGTTTTAAGTGCAATAAATGTCCTCCAAAATATTTTAGGAAGTTGTAGAATATTTAATTATTACACGGATAAATTTTTAAGTGGATAATATCTGAGAACCTAATTAAAACCAGGGCTGTGGAATCGGAGTCGGTGCTCATTTTGGTGGAGTCGGAGTCGGTATAAAATGGACCGACTCCTAAAATATATAATAAATTGGGTACAGTAGTTCAATGCAGAATATGCTGAATATTTTTTCATATTAATTTGGGAAAGTTATGAAATGTCCTATAAATGGCTGTTCTATTCCTGATCTAAGGCTACAGTCACACACAGCGTCTTTCCTGCGTTATTCGAGGATACGTTTTTCAGCTGCAAAAAACGATCAGCTTTTTAAAAAACTGCATCACCTGAAAGTTTTTTGAGCTTATAGATAATGTTTTCAATAGCAAAAGCAGATTAGAAATCTGCTCTATCTATCCACATCTGTCTATCCATATTGCATCTGTACCAAAAAGAATGAAAGGCGGGTAGTACACAGACTAACATTCCTTTTTTTTTTTTTTTTTAGCACCAATCAGGTACACCTCATAGCTGCCCAAAAGAACACCCAGGACAGGCATTGCTCATCTTCAGTAACACATCAACATCAATTGATAGTTGGAATAAATAGACTGCATTCATCACCACATTATCTTATCGTGCAGGCTTTATTTTCAAGCGTAGGGGTGTGCATTATGAGGTTCTGCAGCAGCTGAGGCGTGCAGTATGAGGTTCTGCCCCCCCCCCAGGTTTGACCCTTGCTATGCCCATGGTGTGAATGTAGCCTGAGGATCAAGGCTTTGTCTCAGCTGAGATAAGTCATAATATATATATAGGCCCGTGCCCATATACCCATCATACATATCCACCATCCCATAGTCCCATGGCCATATACCCATCATACATATTCTCCATCCCATAGTCCCATGCCCATATACACATATATATATATATATATATACATACACACACACATACACACAGTACAGACCAAAAGTTTGGACACACCTCATTCAAAGAGTTTTCTTTATTTTCATTAATATGAATATTGTAGATTCACTCTGAAGGCATCAAAACTATGAATTAACACATGTGAAATTATATAATTAACAAACAAGTGTGAAACAACTGAAAATATGTCTTATATTCTAGGTTCTTCAAAGTAGCCACCTTTTGCTTTGATTACTGCTTTGCACACTCTTGGCATTCTCTTGATGAGCTTCAAAAGGTAGTCACCGGAAATGGTTTTCACTTCACAGGTGTGCCCTGTCAGGTTTAATAAGTGGGATTTCTTGCCTTATAAATGGGGTTGGGACCATCAGTTGTGTTGTGCAGAAGTCTGTTGGATACACAGCTGATAGTCCTACTGAATAGACTGTTAGAATTTGTATTATGGCAAGGAAAAAGAAGCTGAGTAAAGAAGAACGAGCGGCCATCATTACTTTAAGAAATGAAGGTCAGTCAGTCCGAAAAATTGGGAAAACTTTGAAAGTGTCCCCAAGTGCAGTGGCAAAAACCATCATGCGCTACAAAGAAACTGGCTCACATGAGGACCGCCCCAGGAAAGGAAGACCAAGAGTCACCTCTGCTGCGGAGGATAAGTTCATCCTAGTCACCAGCCTCAGAAATCGCAGGTTAACAGCAGCTCAGATTAGAGACCAGGTCAATGCCACACAGAGTTCTAGCAGCAGACACATCTCTACAACAACTGTTAAGAGGAGACTTTGTGCAGCAGGCCTTCATGGTATAACAGCTGCTAGGAAACCACTGCTAAGGACAGGCAACAAGCAGAAGAGACTTGTTTGGGCTAAAGAACACAAGGAATGGACATTAGACCAGTGGAAATCTGTGCTTTGGTCTGATGAGTCCAAGTTTGAGATCTTTGGTTCCAACCACCGTGTCTGTGCGACGCAGAAAAGGTGAACGGATGGACTCTACATGCCTGGTTCCCACCGTGAAGCATGGAGGAGGAGGTGTGATGGTGTGAGGGTGCTTTGCTGATGATACTGTTGGAGATTTATTCAAAATTGAAGGCATACTGAACCAGCATGGCTACCACAGCATCTTGCAGCGGCATGCTATTCCATCCGGTTTGCCCTTAGTTGGACCATCATTTATTTTTCAACAGGACAATGACCCCAAACACACCTCCAGGCTGTGTAAGGGCTATTTGACCAAGAAGGAGAGTGATGGGGTGCTGCGCCAGATGACCTGGCCTCAACAGTCACCAGACCTGAACCCAATCGAGATGGTTTGGGGTGAGCTGGACCGCAGAGTGAAGGCAAAAGGGCCAACAAGTGCTAAGCATCTCTGGGAACTCCTTCAAGACAGTTGGAAGACCATTTCCAGTGACTACCTCTTGAAGCCCATCAAGAGAATGCCAAGAGTGTGCAAAGCAGTAATCAAAGCAAAAGGTGGCTACTTTGAAGAACCTAGAATATACCGTATATACTCGAGTATAAGCCGACCCGAGTATAAGCCGACCCCCCCTAATTTTGCCACAAAAAACTGGGAAAACTTATTGACTCGAGTATAAGCCTAGGGTGGGAAATGCTCCAGAGATTATTCCCCCATATGGTGTCCCCAGAAGAAGCTCCATAGATTATTCCCCCATATGCTGCCCCCATAAGAAGCTCCATAGATTATTCCCCCATATGCTGCCCCCATAATAAGCTCCATAGATTGTTCCCCCATATACTGCCTCCATAAGAAGCTCCTTAGATTATTCCCCCATATGCTGCCCCCATAAGAAGCTCCTTAGATTATTCCCCCATATGCTGACCCCATAAGAAGCTCCAGATTGTTCCCCCATATGCTGCCCCCATAAGAAGCTCCATAGATTGTTCCCCCATATGCTGCCCCCATAAGAAGCTCCATATATTGTTCCCCCATATGCTGACCCCATAAGAAGCTCCATAGATTGTTCCCTCATATACTGCCCCCATGCTGCTGCTGCATGTAAAAATAAAAAAATTAACATACTCACCTCTCCGTCGCTGCGTGTCAGATACTCACCGGTCCTGCGTCCATGGCTGCTCACCACTATCTGCCACGTCATCAGTCAGTGACGTTCAGACTGCAGGGGGCGCGGCGCGCACTGATCACGTCACCGCGCCCTCTGCTGTCTGAAGTCACTGACCGATGACAGACAGCAGCAAGCAGCCATGGACGCAGGACAGGTGAGTATCGCTATACTTACCCGTCCTGACGCTGTCGCTTGAGCCCCCAGCTTCTCCGCGCTCTCTCTTCCTGCATTCAGCGGTCTTGTGATACCGCTCATTAAAACTCATGAATATGCGCATATTCATGAGTTTTAATGAGCGGCACCACGTGACCGCTGAAGGCAGGAAGAGAGAGCACCGGGAGAAGCTGGGGGCTCAAGACACAGCGTCAGGACGGATAAGTATGACCTGACACAACCCCCGCCCCCCCTCCCCCTCCGACCCCCCGGTGTATATGACTCGAATATAAGCCGAGAGGGGGACTTTCAGCCCAAAAAAACAAGCTGAAAATCTCGGCTTATATTCGAGTATATACGGTAAGTCATATTTTCAGTTGTTTCACACTTTTTTGTTAATTATATAATTCCACATGTGTTAATTCATAGTTTTGATGCCTTCAGAGTGAATCTACAATTTTCATAGTCATGAAAATAAAGAAAACTCTTTGAATGAGAAGGTGTGTCCAAACTTTTGGTCTGTACCGTATATATGTAATCGATATTATACAGTGTATTACATATTTACAGTTTATTACAGTTTTTTGTGTTCTAAAGTTGTATTCCAATAAATATATCTTATGTTCTGTCTAAATATCTTGATTATTGGATCATAGAAATGATTCAATGTCTGATGTTCACATTGTACGGCAATACATTTTTCACTTAAATATAAGCAATATATGTGGGAGTCGGTGTGAGGGAAATTGAGGAGTCGGAGTCGCAGGATTGGCTTACCGACTCCACAGCCCTGATTAAAACAATTCAGTGAATGATACAGAATGGCAAAAACGTACGATGACAGGCCGGAGCATGGAAATGAAGGAGCAGAAGCGGCTGCGTTCTTCAATAAGCGCTTTCCTGACGGCTTGCTTCTCCGTCTCCTCCAGGAGAAGGTACTTGTCATTGACGTCTTGAAGAGCGCTGTCCAGCTGAGGCTGTATATCTCCTCTACCTGCAAACACAACCAAGTCACACTGTCAGCATCTCACTGGGGTGTAGTTATATATAGGGGGTGCATAGGTAGCAGTCGCATCCAGGCACTGGAGCCTGAGGGGGGTCCTAAAATCTGCCAGATAAGATGACCACGATAAATGACACCTGGTCGGAGGGGACCTGGTACACACATTGGATATGGGTCTAGGAGCAAGTGCTCAGAGGCAGAAAGCAGATGTTATCTCTTCACTGGTAGGTGCTATTGGAGGATAACTGACAATTAGGTGCCACCATGTAAGACCCATCATCGACGTTGGGGAGATATCTGCCTATCTAACCATAGCTATGGTTGTTCATCTTTAATAATAGAAAGAGAACTAAGTAGCTAGAAGATAATGTAATCTGCAGATCCAGATTTCCCTGGCTTCCATCATAGGAAACAAAGCCCCAAAAGTTACATTTTTCCCTTTTGGAGCCTTATCTCAGTGACTTTCCTCTTCCTAGATACTTCACATAAATGGAAGAATGACGATGTAATCTACCAGCTATTGACCAGATATCATATGTATAAGAACTCCAGATTTACCTTTCTTGGCTTTTTTCTGCAGTTTGAGGGTGTCTGATGACTTCTTCTTAATCTCTTGACGAGCCTTTTTGTATTCTGAAAGATATTTATGAAGATTATAGCTTGGTTTTGTAGTATAGGCTTTATTACATACAGAGCATGATAAATAAAATAAGAGCTTTCAAAATTAACAAAAGTTATTCCTTATTAGGTAGTGATCAGGACTAGGCATCCTCCTTTCATGTTGTAGGATCCTTGGTGGGCCTGCTGATCTAGGAGGACCTGCTGATAGCCTCTGATTGTCTTGTGTGCTATTTATGGGTGCACCAAAAGAGAAGTACGATACTATTCTGGCACTGTAAGGTGATTATTACGATTAATGGACAGGGACAACCCAAAACGTAGTGAAAGTGGCTGGTTGCCAGAGGCTCACTGCCTCACAGTGCGGGATCATCAGCTTCTAGGATGTCCAAGTAGGATAGCCTTACCTTTTGCGTGATCCTTATCAAGCTGATTAGCTACCTTCTTCCATTCTTCTACCTGCTCTTGCAGTGGGTTGATCAGACAGTCAATCAGGGCGCTGCAACACACACAAACAAAAAAAAACAAGCCACAGTCTTAGTTTGTATCAGGACATTGTTCTTGGAGACTGAAGGCAAGAAAATAAATAAGAGATAATAGAAGAGGTGGGGAATTGTGAAAATGATGAGTACATTATGCGTGGTGTAGAGGATGGAAGACTTGAAGAGTAGAATGTTGAAGAAAAGAAGTTGAGAGCAGAGATAATGTCAAGAATTAATGGAGAATAGAATGGGTGATGAGTGGAAATACGAAGGACAGAGGAAGAGGATGAAGAGCAGAGAAGTCAATAAGCGGAAGTGGAAAAGAGTGTGAATGATGAGGACAGAAGAGATTAAAAGCAAAATGAATGGTGAGAAGAAAAAGGAAGTAACAAGGAAGAGGAAAGGCATGAAGAGCAAAATAGTCAACAAGTACAGAAGGAGAACAGCAAATGATGAGTACATTGTGAATGAAATGGAGAATAGAGAAGAAAAAAGTGTAGAGCAGAGGTAACGATGAGAAGGTGAGGAGAGGAAATATGAAGGAAAAAGATAGAGAGTAGAGAAGGCTACGAGTGGAGATCGAGGGCAGTATGAATGAGTAGAGAAGAGGGTGGAACAGAGAGAGTAGGACAATGAGAAGAAGTAGACTTGAAGAGAAAGACAGGAAGGGAAGATGGAAAACCTGGAGAGGAGAATGGAGAGGAAAAAAGTGGACTGTAGTCATACTAATGAGAAGGTGTGCAGGGTAGGATTGATGATGACTGGAAATATGAAGGAAAGAGCAAGAGAAGAAGAGTAGAGCAGGCTATGGGTGGAGGATATTATGGATGAACCGAGATGGTGGAGTAGAGCAGGGTTCCCCAACTCCAGTCCTCAAGGCCCACCAACAGATCGTGTTTTCAGGATTTCCTTAGTATTACTCGGGTGATAATTGCTTCACCTGTGCTATACAAAGGAAATCCTGAAAACATGATCTGTTGGTGGGCCTTGAGGACTGGAGTTGGGGAACCCTGGAGTAAAGGATGGAAGAGATAATGACTATAGTTGAGCGAATTTTTCAATATTCGATTCCGATCGGAGGTGAATATTCTATTTGGATTATTCGCCGTACACAGCTGAACATCATTGGAGTCAATGGGAGTAGAAATGACCGAATACGTTCGGAAATGATCGACACACACATTCGGCATGAATAGGGTACAAATATGGCAAATTCAGATACGGCGACCAATTCCGAACATATTCGCTTAATTCTAATAAAGAGTAAAATGGATGATGAAGAAGAATAGTGAAGAATTAGGAAGTAGGGTGGAAGAGGAAAGAGATGAAGGGCAGAATAATCCATCAGTGAATGATGAGTATATTGTGAATTGAGTGGAGGATGGAAATCACGGAGAGTAAAAAGAAGGAGGAAAGAAGCGGAGAGCCGAGGCAATGATGAAAAGGTGAGGAGTGTAGAATGGACGATGAGTGGAAATATAAAGGAAAGTGATCGGTGAAGGAGAGGAGTAAAGCAGGCAATGAGGAGAGGTTGAGAACAGAGTAAAGGTGATTAGATGAGGAGGTAGAATAGAAAAGAAAGGCAGTGCTGTGGACAAGACTCATGGAGGACAATAGTGAAATTACGGGACTTGGGTGGTGGCAAGTAAAGGTTCAGAGTAGAACGGACAAGTCTAAAAAAATATATTTCTTTTTCACCCCCAAAAAATGTACAGTTGTGGCCAACAGTATTGACACCCCTGCAATTCTGTCAGATGATACTCAGTTTCTTCCTGAAAATGATTGCAAACACAAATTCTTTGGTATTATTATTTTCATTTAATTTGTCTTAAATGAAAAAACACAAAAGAGAATGAAGCAAAAAGCAAAACATTGATCATTTCACACAAAACTCCAAAAATTGGTCCAGACAAAAGTATTGGCACCCTAAGGCTAGTTTCACACTTGCTTTTTTTTGCAGCGCGTTTTTCCCGCAAAAAAACGCATTGAAAAAACGCATACAAAAGCATACAACTGCTGCGTTATTTCAAGCATTTTTATGAGCATGCATGAAAAAAACGCAGCGTTTTTATGCATTTGTATGCGTTTTTAGTGCGTTTTTACCGCGTTTGCGTTTTTTTCCAACATTTTTAGGTGGCCCCTCACACTACCCAAACCATGACTTTACTAACCCTAACCCTGACCCTAACCCTGACCCTAACCCTTAACCAAATCATACTTAACCCTAACCCAAACCCTAAACCCTAACTAACCCTAACCCTAACCCTGACCCTAACCCTGACCCTAACCCTTAACAAAACCATACTTAACCCTAACCCTGACCCTAACCCTGACCCTAACCCTTAACCAAACCATACTTAACCCTAATCCTGACCCTAACCCTGACCCTAACCCTGACCCTAACCCTTAACAAAACCATACTTAACCCTAATCCTGACCCTAACCCTGACCCTAACCCTTAACAAAACCATACTTAACCCTAACCCTGACCCTAACCCTGACCCTAACACTAACCCTAACCCTTAACCAAACCATACTTAACCCTAATCCTGACCCTAACCCTGACCCTAATCCTTAACAAAACCATACTTAACCCTAACCCTGACCCTAACCCTAACCCTGACCCTAACCCTGACCCTAACCCTGACCCTGACCCTAACCCTTAACAAAACCATACTTAACCCTAATCCTGACCCTAACCCTTAACCAAACCATACTTAACCCTAACCCTGACCCAAACCCTAACCCTGACCCTAACCCTAACCCTAAACCCCCTTAACTAACCCTAACTCTAACCCAAACCCCTAAATTCCATGGTTAAAAAAAAAACGCATATGCAAAAAAACGCATACATGAGCATGCCAGTGCGCACATATGCGCATCCATAGGCTATAATGGCTATTTTTAGCGCAAAACGTGCGCATATGTGCGCATGCGCTTTTTTGCAGGGCCAAAAAATGCAACATGCTGCGTCTGGAAAATACAAACGCACACCCCAAAAAAACGCAGCGCATGAAAATCGCATACATGCGCTTACAAGCGCGCAGGTATGCGCACCCATGTTAAATATAGGGGAAAAAACGCATGCGCACATATGCGTTTTTTTCCAGCGCTAAAAAACGCAAATGTGAAACCAGCCTTAGCCTAATACTTGGTTGCACAACCTTTAGCCAAAATAACTGCGACCAACCGCTTCCAGTAACCATCAATGAGTTTCTTACAATGCTCTGCTGGAATTTTAGACCATTCTTCTTTGGCAAACTGCTCCAGGTCCCTGATATTAGAAGGGTGCCTTCTCCAAACTGCCATTTTTAGATCTCTCCACAGGTGTTCTATGGGATTCAGGTCTGGACTCATTGCTGGCCACCTTAGAAGTCTTCAGTGCTTTCTCTCAAACCATTTTCTAGTGCTTTTTGAAGTGTGTTTTGTGTTATTGTCCTGCTGGAAGACCCATGACCTCTGAGGGAGACCCAGATTTCTCACACTGGGTCCTACATTATGCTGCTGGGGTCTTCCTGGGTCTCCTACCATACAGTCCCTTTTCATTCAGACGCCGACTGATAGTACGGGTTGACACTGTTGTACCCTCGGACTGCAGGGCAGCTTGAACTTGTTTGGATGTTAGTCGAGGTTCTTTATCCAACATCCGCACAATCTTGCGTTGAAATCTCTTGTCAATTTTTCTTTTCCGTCCACATCTAGGGAGGTTAGCCACAGTGCCATGGGCTTTAAACTTCTTGATGACACTGCGCACGGTAGACACAGGAACATTCAGGTCTTTGGAGATGGACTTGTAGCCTTGAGATTGCTCATGCTTCCTCACAATTTGGTTTCTCAAGTCCTCAGACAGTTCTTTGGTCTTCTTTCTTTTCTCCATGCTCAATGTGGTACACACAAGGACACAGGACAGAGGTTGAGTCAACTTTAATCCATGTCAACTGGCTGCAAGTGTGATTTAGTTATTGCCAACACCTGTTAGGTGCCACAGGTAAGTTACAGGTGCTGTTACACAAATTAGAGAAGCATCACATGATTTTTCGAACAGTGCCAATACTTTTGTCCACCCTCTTTTTTATGTTTGGTGTGGAATTATATCCAATTTGGCTTTAGGACAATTCTTTTTGTGTTTTTTCATTTAAGACAAATTAAATGAAGTTAATAATACCAAAGAATTTGTGATTGCAATCATTTTGAGGAAGAAACTGAGTATTATCTGACAAAATTGCAGGGGTGTCAATACTTTTGGCCAAAGCTGTAAAATAAAAACAATTTGCTGTAAAATTGTGAGCATTTTTTATGATATATATATATTTTTTTTTTTAAGTAAGCCTCTTGTAAATGTCCCCAAATTTAGCTGGCAAACCTGAACCTGCAAAATCACCCCCATTGTAAGGAGAGGACCAATGCTATTCATAATAGACTCTTCCTTAACACTTCTGGCTTTTTGTGATTCCCTTGTGGGATAAAAGAGGCACTTGAGCACTTTCCAGCGGCCAAGAGGACAAAGTAAAAGCTGTAGGCTGTCATGACATGCTGTCTCGAAACGAAGAAAAAATGATTGCGGCATTGGCCGGGCGCTGCCAGTGGATATAGGAGTCCAGAGATGGAGTAGAGGAAAGGTTTCATTGAAACAACGTGTTTCGGAGTTGGACCAACTCCTTCATCAAGCACCTCAGGTATGGGTATTGCAGAGACATAGGCTGGAGATTTTTGGAATATAGCATTCTTTACCTTTTGCCATAAGATATCTATTGGGTTCAGTTAGTAGGGTCTCAAATTAAGATAACCACATGATATCCTGCTGTGGGGATCCCCGACGATCAATTATAATCTATGGGAGGTCCAAAACTAGCGCTCCACTTCCCTGCAGCGCCACCACAGGTGAAGTAAAACATTACATGGTGCCTATTGAAATCAATAAGTTATCCACCTAAAATATGGTCCTCCAGAGACGCTCTTCGTAGCTATCTTCTTACAGATGAGGATCCTGAACAGTGGACCCTTCACTAATAAGTCAGAATTCCCTAATATCGTATTGGATAATCGATTTTCTAAACCAGTAAACCCCTTTAAGACGACTTTAATAGGGACTGGATAAGGAATGCACGTCTAGAATGCAGTGATGTGATCCCTAAAACAAGAGCGCGATTGTCCCGGTGTTATTCCGGGAGGACACGTGTACGCCGCGCTCGTCTAGGTGTTGAGTTTCGGTGGATGAGCGGCCATCATACAGAGACGATGATAAACGCGCAGCTCGTGTGGAGGAGATTTGTTTGAAAAATACAAGATCATTTCCCATAATTCATGTTTAGAGAGCGAGGGCGGAAAATGTAGTGAATCCAAAGATCTGTGAGCGAGGAAGATTGAGCCAAAGAGGCGCCGCGTCTTCCAGAATCCAAACCCCACAATATAACAATATTATTGCAGAGCGCCGCGTAATTGAGGCAGCGCATCATTTCAAGACAAAACAAGGAAAAACATGTGTCTAACTCAAGAGCGCAGCCAAAATGCACCCAAAAAAATAAAAATAAAAGTTTTGAGTAAAAGTCATAGAGTGCTATTGTCTGAATGGTGCGGCAGAACACAAGATTGGCGTCAACTCTGCATAGTTGGGCAAACGGTGGACTGGGTTTCACCATTTATTCGCCATCAGTGAAAATCAGGTGTTACACAATTTCCACAGGTCCAGTTCTGAGACTCAACAGGTCAAGCCCCGACACTCCCAAAGGTCCAGCCCCGACACTCCCAAAGGTCCAGCCCCGACACTCCCAAAGGTCCAGCCCCGACACTCCCAAAGGTCCAGCCCCGACACTCCCAAAGGTCCAGCCCAAGACACTCCCAAAGGTCCAGCCCAAGACACTCCCAAAGGTCCAGCCCAAGACACTCCCAAAGGTCCAGCCCAAGACACTCCCAAAGGTCCAGCCCAAGACACTCCCAAAGGTCCAGCCCAAGACACTCCCAAAGGTCCAGCCCAAGACACTCCCAAAGGTCCAGCCCAAGACACTCCCAAAGGTCCAGCCCAAGACACTCCCAAAGGTCCAGCCCAAGACACTCCCAAAGGTCCAGCCCAAGACACTCCCAAAGGTCCAGCCCCGACACTCTCAAAGGTCCAGCGCTGCCACTGTGGTCTGACAGGGTGATGTCACGATTACAGGGCATGTGACCACTGCAGTCAATCACTTGGAACAGTGGCTCTTCCAACGTAGATGGCACCAACCCCAGTGATATCACTGCTGCAGCTTGTCAAACCACAGTAGCACAGACGTATATAGCTGGACCTGTGGACACCTGAATTTATCATTTTAACCTATTGGAAACCAATAGGGATGAAAAAGTTATTCTTAAAAAACCCCTTTAAACATGAGCCATAAAATGCCACAAAGTTTCTGCGCAAATCTCCGTCTGCTGATAGCGGGTCATCACAGTCTGAAAGGCGGCAAAATTGTAATAGGCGCGTGTTTTAATAAATGTGCACAATTTACTCCAACTTTTGTTTTTTATCATCGTCGATGACGGAGTTCGGCACACACTGACCTGGAGAACTGTCGGAGTTTGGACTCTATGCTGCGGTGTCTCATACACATTCTGGTCAAAGCAGAACCAACTTCTCTGGTCGCCCCTGAAAGAAGAAAAATATACATGATCATTAATTCTATAAAAATAAACAATAAACACATTACACATCGCAGAAATCTCTTAAAGGGACGTGCTCAGCAAAATCATTAAAAGGAATGTATCACACAGCTTACTTTACTAAGTAAAGCAGTTCTCCAGCTAATTAACGAATTAACGCCTTAAGAGTCACATAAAATAATAACACCAGTCAGTCACCTTACTAATCCCCCACTAGTCTCTGCAACTCCTGCTACAGCACTGACGTCCCACCACAGACATGTGACCGCTGCAGCCAATCATTGACTATAGCAGATCACCACTGCGGTGGGTGATTGGCTGGAGCAGCTGCATATCAATCAGGAGACAAAATCCCTGTATCAGGAAGTAGAGGCTGGAGGGGGTCATTGTACAGGAGGAGGAGGTGAGCTGTGACATCACCTATCGTGAATGGTGGATCCTCTGTTATCTAGTGTATATAGAGGTGTTATCAGTCATTGTACAGGAGGAGGAGGTGAGCTGTGACATCACCTATCGTGAATGATGGATCCTGTGTCATCTACTGTATACAGAGGTGTCATCAGTTATTGTACAGGAGGAGGAGGTGAGCTGTGACATCTGTTGTGAATGGTGGATCCTGTGTTATCTACTGTATATAGAGGTGTTAACAGCCATTGTACAGGAGGAGGAGGTGAGCTGTGACATCACCTACTGTGAATGGTGGAGCCTGTGTTATCTACTGTATATAGAAGTGTTATCAGTCATCGAACAGGTGGAGGGGGAGGTGAGCTGTGACATCAACTATCATGAATGGTGGATCATGTGTTATCTCCTGTATATAGAGGTGTTATCAGTCATTGTACAGGAGGGGGAGGAGGTGAGCTGTGACATCACCTATTCTGAAAGGTGATCCTGTGTCACCTATTGGATATATAAGCATTACCTTCCAGTGTAATTATGTATGTGATAATAATGAGCTGATTACTGAGAAATAATCTCTAGAGAACAGGAAATATCACTCTATTGTGAGTGAAACTGAAAGATTTCAAAATTATTTTTTATAGTTATTGATATGGAAAATTGTATGCAGACGTCACCAAAAATTCTTAAAAAATGTAAAAACTTGATTCAAACAATAACCAATTTTACGGCTATATAATTCTTCTAAACTTATACAATATATATCTATTTTTAGATATTTATTTTTTGAATTAGGAAAGAACGATGTAGATTTATTATATTACAAGGCTCCTTAACAAAAAACGCAAAACAAAAAGACAATTGATTTGTGGTTAGACCGAAGACTGATGTGGCCGCCGGCAATCCCATACAGCCAACAAAGAACTGTCTTTCTGAAAGTGACACCTTATTAGGGAACGATTCCGAACAATGGAAGTAATTTGCATTCTTGGAATTTCTAGTGTAGAAAGACTAACTGAAACTTCAGTGGGTGCAATACTAAAATCCACCACACGGGGGCGCTAGTTAGCTACTGTAATTTATTGCTGGCACTAAAGCCTTTTCGTGTCATTCCTACAAACCGGGTTGAAGGAGTAATTTCTAGTCAGAACACATCCAATGTGAATTGCGTTGTGATATTACGTCTTAGCCTAGTCGTCCAGTAGCATGAATGGTGGCCGCCGGGCTACGTCCACATTAGGTTAGGGCCACAATTGAAATCTCACAACTCCAGAATCCCTCTTGCTTTTTTTCATTGCTGACACATTGCGTTCTCTGCTCTGATGTAGTGTGGGTGATGACACTCCAGTCACATCCAAAGCTGTATTTAAAAAAACAATCTAACTTCTCGCAACTGAGCTCTGCACATCCAAAGCTGCATGTAAACTTCTGCTGTGAGCTCCTAACTCTAGGCAAAATATTCTCTGCTAGAGATTATTCTCTAGTCACATCCAAAGCTGTTCAAAATTTTCTGCTGGACACCTGTAAATTCCAGGCTAAGGAAGCTCCCAACTCCACGTTCCTCTTGCTTTTTCAGCGCTGACACATAGCATTCTCTGCTGTCACGCAGTGTGTATGTGGGGCGGAGGGTGATACTCCAGTCACAGTCAAAACTGCATTCAAAAATGGACAATTTTGTACATGCTCTAAACTATACTACCTAATATCTCATTACTGCCCTTTGCCATTTCAGCATCGATACAGAACATTCTGCCATAGTGCGGTATGATTTTCTCTAATCACATTCACAGCTGCTTACAAAATTAGCTGCTGGATTCCTATATGCAAATTGCCTTTTCAGATAGGGAGAGGACTAGAACTCTAGCGCCGCCTATTGGGAGCAGCGATCCTAAAAGTCAATACTGATTCTCTAACGAGCATTGCCACATGACTTAGGATAAAAGCCTAATCAAAATCTCAATTTGCAGACACTGTTTCAGGGTGTTGCCCCCTCATCAGTGCAAAGTACCAGATCTGATTTGGCCAGATGAGAGGCTCCGAACTGGGGTCTAAGGTTTCTCTTTGCGGAGCGTGTCATGCCAAGCCTGGCATGTCAGTGTGAGGAGACCTTTTAAGCCATGCGTGCTCCTCTGGGAAATTAAATATGCAAATTGCATGACTTAAGTCTCCTCACGCTGACATGCCAGGCTTGGCATGTCACTCTCTACAAGGAGAAACGTTACTCCTTAGACCCCTGTTGGATACCCGTAAGCTCCAGGCTCACAATGTCACATATCTCTTGCTTTTGTCAGTGCGGACACATAGCATTCTCTGCTGTCACGCAGTGTGTGGGGGGTGGAGGATGACACTCCAGTTACATTCAAAGCTGCATTCGAAAATGGAGAAATTTCACACTGTTCCAAATGCTATTATCTGATCTCGCATTGCCGCCTTTTCCTCTTTTATCACCTATACAGAAAATTCAGCTGTAGTGCGGCATCTAAGATTATTCTCTAGTCACACCCAAAGCAGCTCTTAGGTACTCTTAAGTAATATTTGGGATTTCTGTTATCTTGGTGATAAGGAACCTCACACCTCCCTACTCTTCTTCCATGTTTCAGCACTGGCATAGAGTATTTTCTAATGTGATCAGTGCTCTAGTCACATCCAAAGCTGCATTTAGGATGACGTTTATTTCCGATTAGCTCCATCCAGGATGCAGACAATCACGTTAAGCATTAAGAAAAGGCACACAATCAGTTAAGGGAGTTTTCTGCTGCTGCCATGTGTTGACAATTACAGCACCGAGCCACAAAAGAAAGAATCCTCTGGAATCCTCGGGTTTTTTCGAAATAACAGGTGGACAGAGCATGCCTATAAATGTTCAGGAAATGGAAGGCATCTTATAATTATGGAACCTGCGGCAGCAACGTGCTCATTACGGCGGCGAAGTCCGGGTGCCCTCTGCCAAGACAGCCCGGGTCAACCTAGGGCTGCGCTGCAGAATGTACGGAGATGACGGAATTCAACTAACGAGGACGGCATGTTTTATAAACTCCGGAGCGATATTATAACAGCGTCCGCCGCGCTCCAGCTGCTGCCGCTACTAGACGGGAAAAAGTATTAGTGCGTTCCGCCGTAATAAAGCCACAAGATCTACTTTATATCAACACCGGCGCAGAGACGGGCACCGTCGGTGGTCTGATTACAAGATACTGTACACATCATAAATCAGGAAGGATTATATTAAAAAAAATTAAATCCGGGGGGAGAAAAATCCTCTTTAACCATTTCGCTATACAATGACATACGAGATAGATTCCTATACGTGGCTCTGCAGAGGCAGGAAAAGGAGGCAAGGGTAGCTAATCTGCATTTTTTTTTCCCAGGAAGCATTGCTTTTACACCAGCTGGATCTGTAAAAGGAGAACCAGAACCAAAATGGCTACCATTGATATCTCAGTCTCTGAGCAGTGTCCTTAGGTTGCTTTGGATTATTACCCTGTAAGCCACGCCCCTTTAGTAATGACCACAGAAATTAGCTTCAAATAAAAAGGCCCATATCGCTAGAACTATATAGTTTTTATTACAAAAACAAATGGCGGCATACTCATGGGAGCAGCGGATATAAAATGACCGCAAAAAGTGGCCACTTTTGACCTGGTGACAGCAGGTCCTCTATAATACTGCCCTATAGTGCGCAGATAATAATACCGTCATTATGTATTATAAATGAATGTTTAGAAATACCAATTTACACAGTTAAATAATACTGTGTGGTCATAGTTTGGTCCGGGGGGTCCTGCTCTCTGAGGTCCCCTAGAAAATGAGTCACTGGCTATTGCTGCTAGCTACCCGCCCTGGCAACGATCAGGACACTAGTGCCTCGCCGTACAGAATGTCACCTGCACACGTTTCATGCCTTTACACTGTTTCCCCTTCCCCCACCTTCCACAGAACTTAACTGTACACAGATCAATATTTTTGCAAGTAAACTCGGCCTTGGCTGTAGGATGTTGCCACGGCAACAGGTAAATCAATGGCCGACAAGACAGCTCAGCGTGGGTCCTCTTCTTGTGTGGTCTTGATTATTCAATATAAGACACTACACCGATGGCCGCTTATAGCTCAAGTCCACTAATACAGTGTCAACAGTGTTATGGAGTGCTCTCTCCATGCTTTACACTGCAGCTCTGCTTGTAGAGACTCAAAGCCATAAGGATCAAGACTCAAGATTGCCAATAAGTCAGCGCACAGGGGGCTCATTTCTACTACAGGAAGGAAAGAATGATTATAAAGTCCAAGAACTACCACTGGCAGGGGCCCATTTCCACCTATAAAACAGGTGGCATTATGCATTATGATGAGTTATTAGACTGCAAAGGGTCCATATACTTCCGCAGGGGTTGCTTTCTGTCTATGTCCGCCAGTGATCACTAGTGAGGGTCTCAATTTCCAAATTAAAGGGACAGCGCATCTCTCTAAAATACCTTAAAACAAAAATGACACGATCTCACAACAAAAGAACACATTTATCACGATTAAAAGGTGGAGTTCCCCTTTAAGCTACGAGAACTGAGCCCATGCGCCGTACAAGGCACCGCAGATAGGCGGAGTGGCCCCCTGTGGTCATGATGAGTAATTATCACCTTCGTGATTTCATCTACTCGAGTACTACAAAGTATTTTCCACAAGTGTCATCCTTGGCAAATGCGACAGAATAATATCCGTCTTCTGAAGCAGATGGTCAGAACGGGAGAGCGCTGACTAAGCGCCTCGTCTAATGCTCCATCACATGGGAACGTCTCATTATGTTCCCAGACACTAATCATTCAATGTTTTGGGGTCGATTTATCCAAATTATCTAAAAAAAAAAGAAAAACCTGTCTTTCTTGTTCACAGCAACCAATCACAGAGCAGCTTTCATCTTACCAGAGCCATTTGAAACATTGAAGCCGAGCTCTGATTGGTTGCTATGAGCAACGGCAACAGACTGTTTTGATAAATGAGGCCTACTGTGCTTAGATACACATACATATATTATATATCTCTCTCACTCTCATATATATATATATATATATATATATATATATATATATATATATATATATATATATATATATATATATATATATATATATATATATATACACACACACATACATACACTAGATGAAGAGCCCGGCGCTGCCCGGGCATAGTGACTAACTGTGGTTAGTTATAGCAAATTATAATTATCCTCCATCCCATAGTCCAGTGCCCATATACCCATCATACATCCTCCATCCCATAGTCAACCATTATGACATCACAATGAGGGGCGGGGCTTGATACACACACACTTTTTCCCTATTATGTAGATAGGGGCAAAATTATTTAGTGAATTGGAATGCGCGGGGTTAAAATTTCGCCTCACAACATAGCTTAGGACGCTCTCGGGGTCCAGACGTGTGACTGTGCCAAATTTTGTGGCTGTAGATGCGACGGTGCGGATGCCAATCCCGGACACACATACACTTGAGCTTTATATATTAGATGAGAGTGAGAGAGAACAAACATAAATCAGATATTAAAGGGGATGTCCACAATAAAGCAGACTGAGCAATGAAGTTAGCAAGATAGACAAGTATGGCTGCCTTCCTCCAAACACAGCGATTCCTGTCCATGGGTTTGGTCTGGTATTGCATATCAGCTCCTAGAAGTGAACATGACTAAAATGTTATACCACACACAACCTAAAGACAGGAGTGGTGCTGTTTTTGTAAAGTGAATGGAGCTCCATTCACACAGGGGACCCTGAGACCCCCCATCCTTTTGACGACTGGATATCCAGCAATCATACATTTATACCTATTGCCTAGGAGACCGACCACCATTGCGGTCTAGCTTGTAAACAGTGCGCTGAAGCGGACTGAAATTAGGCGTTAACGGCGCCCCCCCAGCAATCCTGTCAATAGAAAAGAGCTTGGAACCACCTATCAGCGGTGGTCGGTCTCCAAGGTAACAAGCTGTAAACAAAACAAAAATGTTAGTATCTCCAGAACGATTGCAAATTTTAATACGCGGGAAATTGCAAAATTGCTTGTAATTAAAAGCACTACCCAATAATACCCATTGATGAACGGGAGAATAACTCTAAGTAACTTTATAAATTAATTATATTAGTTATTTTACACCCATTGATCCTCAGTTAAAGGGGTTATTTCAGGACTCCACAACAGAAGACAGCTCAATCCGTGCAGTTTTGTCTTTTGAGGACTGGCCATGCAGACATTATTCTGATTTTCCCCTAGAGCTGCCTTTACACCTGAAATCTCCCCCTTGATGATTCTTTTTTTTTTTTTTTTTGAAACAGCCAGCAAGTTGGTTGTCAGATACCATCCTAACAGCTGAGCTCTTGTAATATAATGCAATATGAATTTTGATATGATTTCTGTATTCAACCTAAAAAAAAAGAAAAGCTGAGCGAGTTCAGCTCTGAAGTGTGCAGAACTCGGAATACAGCTGTGAGGTATACTATAGGCTGTAACTTCCGACAGGTAGTTAATGAAACTTTCCATGAAAGTGGATTAATATAATATAAAAAGCCTGATGTCTCGGGGACCATCGGCGTTCTGTGCGGCGGTGGGTAGCGTGAATGTCAGCTCTTGGGAGACACTGGGGTCTGGCTGCCCCCCGGCCGCTCTAGCTCCAGTGTTTACCAGTAGACATATAGCAGTTTGCTGCAGAGTTCGGTCATTGTTTTAGGGCAGGTAACAGCAAACACAAGTTGTGTCTAGAGTGTGACCCTGGCTGTCTATGTTCATCAGATCCTGTGTACACAGCTGGCATCCAAGACGGAGAAAAAAAAAACAGGAATTTATGGGGCAGGGGTTGGACGCTATCGCCAATTCAGCTGCTGCAAGTACAAGGACGCACGTCTGACTACTGGGTAATTTAGCACTAGAGAGGCAAACTAAATGAATCTTTTCCACCTTTGGAGATTTTTTTTTCTTACTTTAATGCATGCATTTTTTGTTTAAAATTACTTTTGTAACTGGGTCTCATTAAAGATTTTGCTTTCTATAGCCTGTCTATTGCTGGCTGTAGAATGAGTTTACTGAGACTTCGTCAGTGAGCGCATTCTGATTGTCCAATAGGAGAGTTTGTCACTCTTATCTATCCTTTTCTGAGCTCCTCTCAGCTCATTTATGACCACAGACCACATCAAAGTTCATTGTGCAGATGAAATAGAAAAAAAAAAAATATGTAAAAGCCAAACGGTGCAAATTTTTGAATAAAAATTAACTGCAAAAATGATATTTTAAAAAAAAAAAAAAATCTGCAAACACACAACGTTAAGTAAAAAAAACATGGTCATCAGAGGTGGGTAACCAGTCAAAGCTCCACTTAGCTGATACAAAGCTCCAAATTCCCTGCACAGATATAAACGTGGATGCACTGAAGATAAAGCATTGCCCCCAGATAAGGGAAATTCCCAAAAAACAGCAGACGATAAGGAAAGTATTTGAAGTTTCTCAATGTTTTACGTACTTTAATTGCAAAATATTGTAATTTTTGTTAAGTAACATATATCAACAGGCAATAATTCCAGTCGCTCACCTCTGTGAAATCCCTCTACGGCTGGCAGATTTCTCAGAAGTTTCTGCTGTTTACAGTGAAAGTTTCAATAAACATTTCCTAGGGAAAAAAAATTCCACCCTCTGCCCAATAATTCTAGATAATCTTCATATAAACACTTACGGGAACATCCAGAATTACAGGTTTTTTTATAGGAGTCATAAGGAGTAGCGATGGAAGACTCCAGGACAAGAATGTCGCTATAGAGTCTGCATCAAGGCTTGGGTTTAAGTCTGCAGTCACTCTATGTAACTGCAGACTTGTGAATGCTCACAGTGCATGCTGTCAGGATTCTTCAGCATCAGGGTCAGGCATGACCTCAAGAATGCGATTTGCATACATGTGGTCACATGACAACTAGACGTGTGTAGCTTCACTCAACACAAGTGAATTTAAGAAGGCTGAACAAGTCTAGTCAGATTGTGGCCGGAAGTATGCAAGTCACATAATTACCATCACATGACTACCCGGTACAGCTCTGGAGAATCCTGACAGCGTGCAATGTGCATGCTGTGAGGATTCACAAGTCTGCAGTCACATAGAGTGACTGCATGCTTGAGCCCCACGCCTGGACAACCCCTTTATTGTCATCATCTTATATTCTTGTACACAGGAGGTAGTATTATAGTAGTTATATTCTTGTACATAGGGGCAGTATTATAGTAGTTATATTCTTGTATATAGGGGCAGTATTATAGTAGTTATAGTCTTGCATATATAAGCAGTATTATAGTAGTTATATTCTTGTACATAGGAGCAGTATTATAGTAGTTATACTCTTGTACATAGGGGGCAGTATTATAGTAGTTATATTCTTGTACATGTGAGCAGTATTATAGTAGTTATATTCTTGTACATAGGGGGCAGTATTATAGTAGTTATATTCTTGTACATGGGAGCAGTATTTTAGTAGTTATATTCTTGTACATAAGGGGCAGTATTATAGTAGTTATATTCTTGTACATAGGGGGCAGTATTATAGTAGTTATATTCTTGTACATAGGGGCAGTATTATAGTAGTTATATTCTTGTACATAGGAGCAGTATTATAGTAGTTATATTCTTGTACATAAGGGGCAGTATTATAGTAGTTATATTCTTGTACATAAGGGGCAGTATTATAGTAGTTATATTCTTGTACATAAGGGGCAGTATTATAGTAGTTATATTCTTGTACATAGGGGCAGTATTATAGTAGTTATATTCTTGTACATAGGGGGCAGTATTATAGTAGTTATATTCTTGCACATGGGAGCAGTATTATAGTAGTTATATTCTTGTACATAAGGGGCAGTATTATAGTAGTTATATTCTTGTACATAAGGGGCAGTATTATAGTAGTTATATTCTTGTACATAAGGGGCAGTATTCTAGTAGTTATATTCTTGTACATAGGGGCAGTATTCTAGTAGTTATATTCTTGTACATAGGGGCAGTATTCTAGTAGTTATGTTCTTGTACATAGGGGCAGTTTTATAGTAGTTATATTCTTGTACATAGGGGCAGTATTATAGTAGTTATATTCTTGTACATAGGGGCAGTATTATAGTAGTTATATTCTTGTACATAGGGGCAGTGTTATAGTAGTTATATTCTTGTACATAAGGGGCAGTATTATAGTAGTTATATTCTTGTACATAGGGGGCAGTATTATAGTAGTTATACTCTTGTACATAGGGGCAGTATAATTTATAGTAGTTATATTCTTGTACATAAGGGGCAGTATTATAGTAGTTATATTCTTGTACATAGGAGCAGTATTATAGTAGTTATATTCTTGTACATAGGGGCAGTATTATAGTAGTTATATTCTTGTACATAAGGGGAAGTATTATAGTAGTTATATTCTTGTACATAAGGGGCAGTATTATAGTAGTTATATTCTTGTACATAAGGGGCAGTATTATAGTAGTTATATTCTTGTACATAAGGGGCAGTATTATAGTAGTTATATTCTTGTACATAGGAGCAGTATTATAGTAGTTTTAGTCTTGTACATAGGGGCAGTATTATAGTAGTTACATTCTTGTACATAGGGGCAGTATTATAGTAGTTATATTCTTGTACATAGGGAGCAGGTTTATAGTAGTTATATTCTTGTACATAGGGAGCAGTTTTATAGTAGTTATATTCCTGTACATAGGAGCAGTATTATAGCAGTTATATTCTTGTACATAGGGAACAGTTTTATAGTAGTTATATTCCTGTACATAGGAGCAGTATTATAGTAGTTATATTCTTGTACATAGGGGCATTATTATAGTAGTTATATTCTTGTACATAGGGGGCAGTATTATAGTAGTTATATTCCTGTACATAGGGGGCAGTATTATAGTAGTAATTTTTTTTTTATACATAAAATGCATTAATATAGTATTTAGATTTTTAGCCATTGTAGTAGTATTAGAACAAATACTCAGAATGACTGTTGTGATCTACTAATACTTGGAACCAACACTTGCAGCCACAATTAAATCATTACCTCCTGTCCCAAAGAACTGGGCTCCGCAAGTTCTCACTGACTTGACTCTGCCTGTAAACTCTGCAAGGTTGTTAAAGATCAAATTGTGAATACAAAACCATCACATGACAGTATGATCGCAAAGGACACAGAAAATACTTTTCAATGGTAGCAAATGTCAAATCCACTCCTGACAAATTCCCAGGCCAGGAATTACTGTAAGCAAATAATGTGCTGGGAACTTCACACTATAGGTCTCGGTAATTCAAGGAGAAAATGGTTGGCGGTTGTCACAGGCTCCAAATACCAGGATCAAGTATACAATAGATGTGACGCAGCCTGGCACATGTAATAGGACGAAGATGTAAGACCTACAGAAGATTGTCAAACCGCATGATGTCCACTAGGAAGGCTCAGAACAGTGCGGGTCGCGGTAGAGGTATGAATCATGTCCGGGACTGGGACAGAAAAAAATATTCATTTTCGAAATTTGGTTTTGGTGAGGACTTATGAAGAGACCATAAAACAAAGTATATGTCAAAAACCCCTCCTGGAGGAAAGCAGTGTTAATAGAAACATGGTGTAGATCAAAAACAGTACAAGGTCAGTATTGCAAAGAAAATCCAAATTGACCCCAATTTGATCCAATTTAATTCTGAAGCTCTCATTTTTTCCATGCGTTCAACAGAGAGAAATACTAATTGGTGCCGCACTATGGGACGCTCCTCTATTTCTAAGAATTGAAATGACTATGGGGAAATTAATTAAATGACACTCCGCATATATGGTCACATTCAAAAGATGAGTATATTATCGTGTCCACACAAAGAACATAAAACCATCAAATCAGTAATATATTGTATTGTTTAGCGTAAATCTGTAGTCCACGTGATTCTAGGCCACTGAGGAAATAAGCGGAAATTGTATTTATCAGCTTCCAATTACAGTTCATCAACGGTATATGTTTTCTCTTAATAAGCCTCAAAAGTCTCCAAAAATCTGTCTAAAGTAAAAAGGTAAGTAGAAAACAGGGAGGAGGGGGATGCAGCTGCAGCAGCACTAATTCAATGTTTCATAAGGAAGGAGTATCAAGAGGGAGACATCTGATTGGCTTAGAGCAAGCAGCACACCAAGGAGAGCCCGCCCACTCAGCAAGTACAAAGAGAACATAATGTACCGAAATTAGCAAGGGGAAGCGATTTAATTCCATGTTTTGGGTAACAATTGCATAAATGACACCCTCTTAAAGGTGCCTTTAAAGGCATACATTTGAGGAGCAAGGAGGGGTAACACAGTGACAGCGATACGAATACTGCGTACAAGTGATTAAAAATGGAGTTCCCCTTTAAGTGGACAAACCTTGTTATAGAGACTAAATAAATGTTATTTGTGCTTTCAAGTCCAGTGTCACCTATTTATGGAGACACGATGGGCCGGGGCACGCGATTCATGGTGTTTCCAATCTGTGTTTTGCATACTTTTCTAGTTATGTGTACATTCTGCAGAACGATAAGGATCCAGATAGTGCTGAGCATCACGTCATCCCCCTGCAAGGGCGAAGCGAGTCCGGAGAAGCTTCAGGCCCCGTTAGTCACCGGGCGTGATTTACAAGGGCGCCACGTTACGCTGGTAGCTGATGCCGTACAACTTTGACACATACAGCACACACGCCAAGGTTACCCATAGGCTCCTATTCAGCCATTATCAGATACAACAGAGTTCACTTTGACGTCGGCGGACTGGAGTGTGTCGGTAATTTTTTAAAATTTTCGTGGAGTGTTCTCAACATCATAAATGGTTAATATTGCAGAGTTTTTGTAAAACAGGCAACGTTGCAATTCACCTTTTATTAAAAATCCTTATGTATTCTCATCATTGGAGGGGGTAATTTTATAGTTTACTGCTCATTGGCTAAAGTAACGGCCACCTCTGAAATCTATCAGAGGTGGCCGGTCTGCTCGGCACAGGGCGCAGCACTTGCAGCTTCCGTGGAGACGAACTCCTCCGAAGTTGCAAAAGGCAAGCAAAGGAAGCTATGCTACTAGTCCAAACTGTCAATCAACTGATCTGGAGACAACCCCTGTGGAGGAAAGCGTAGTCTGAATTTTCTGCAAAAGCGCGTGGCTATTACGGAGTTTCCAACGCATTACGACTAAGAAAATACTGGCTACTAATTTAGAGGAGGTGGGGAAAAAAAAGGTCAAGTCTAGGACTGGTCGTAACGGTGCATGAGGGCGGAGTATTTTGAATTTGTGAAAGATTCGTCTCCCTCTTTGTAAGCTCTCGCTTATATAGACATTTTCTGCTGGTTTGTCGTCAGCAGTCTGAGGCTGAACGCCAAGCGATCAATACTGATCCTCAGCAGGTAGCGTCACACAAAGATCTGCACAAGCCCTGGATGAGACAAGACGGTCTACCAGCAGTCTTAGAGAAGACCTTATCCTCGGGGTAGGACATAGGTACTTTTCGATCTGTACTAATGTGGACAATCATAAATCTACAGAAAAATATTTTTAAAAAAAACCCCCAAAAAACGATCATGAATATAACCTTATATCTATAGAAACAAAATCAGAGAGGTTGGATTTACAGCTACTCCAAAGCTATCGACGTGGTCAATTAGTTTTATGTAAACTCCACCCCTTTTGGACCTAGAATATGCCCAAATTTGCCCGGATTGTTTCCAAAAATTCAGGATAGTCCTGGCAAATTCAGGAATGTTGTCAACTAAGCCGAAAGATGAACATCTACAGAAGTGCTGTGTACTTACCAACTCCTAAGAGGCTGTTGGAAATAGCTGAAGCCTCCTGGAATGGTAGAGTTGGCCAATCTCCCGGGCACCCAAGAGCCTTTGGAGACCTTACGGAAAAAGCACTATTGGAAGGTTTATTGTGCATCCCTCCGGATGCTCCACCATCAAAAGGAGGTTCAGAGTTCCAACGCACATTCAGGGGGTGAGAAACATGGTGTGTTTATGAAAAAAAAAGTTGCGCCTCTGATATCTTAAGGACCATCATGTCCACAAGTAGATTAATAAGGAAGTTTGCCAAAATTGTAGTCACATGAACAGTCACTCGGTTTATAACCCAGTGGCTATGCCAAGTGCCCCGCGGACAGATTGGCACTATGTCATAATACTTCAGAAGTGAATCCGCTACTCAACCATGAGACCTTTATTCGAACAGTGAGAGAACACCAAATGGGCTTCTTCACTCTTTGTTCTACAAGGGATGGGAAAGTGGGTCTTAGATCCTCCTCAAAAAATGATGGGAAGTAGTGCGATAGTAACATCCAACAACAACTTTGTTTCTTGCTGGTGGTCAATCTGGTCTTTTGGGACAGCAGAGCATAAATTATGTCCACCAACCTTTTCTAATCACGTTGACAGGTTAGAAGTAACTTATCAACCCATATCGAAACCTAAAGAGTTGACGCTATTGTGACCATTAGATGGGACAGCTTCACTGTGGCAAGGAAAATGGCATATGAACCCAAAGGGCTCAACGGATTGTATCGAAGTCTCTGTGAAGTGCATGGCCACTTATATGAATATGGAAGGGTGGGCAGAACATATCCATTCTAAAGGTATGATGGGGTCACGGAAAAACCAATAAGAGTTAGAATTATGGGAAGCTGCCAAGCATACACAAAGAAAACGGGGGGTCTCCATATCAAATGGCACTTGGAGGGGTTGTCACGTAGATCTTGGATCTGTCTTAGTAGATATTAGGCTTGTGCAATGAGAAGGTTAACAAAGACACATAGAAGAGCTCGCCAAAGACCATCTTTGACAGCCGGCTCTAGAGATTACATTCGCCTGAAAGCATACAACAATTACTCGGCGTAGGGGAAGCGACCGGCTATAAAGCTTGCTCATTCAGCTGTCCTTCCTTCCATCCACACGCAGGTCAGCAGTATCATCCATTAATTCTTCCTATGTCCTCCAGGAACGTTCACCACAATGAAGTGGCCTCAATTCTTCTGCAAAACTCGGCTTTACCGCAGCTTGCTAACCCTTTAATGCACCATTCCCACCTTTTTGTCACCCCCTTCTCCCTATTTTTCAGCCTCATGGCGTTGCATCACATTTCCATGGGTCCTGTTTAAGCTTTATTTTTCTCCCATGGTGGCGCTGAAGGGAAACTGAACATTCACTGTCCCTTTTTCCATAGGTGATCCCATTATTTTTAGAGGACCAAATGATTTGTAAATCATTAAATTCAGGCAGTTAAACCACCGGTGAAATAAAATCTTCATTAATGGGTGCCCCGAATTCTTTACCAATTCTAGGATCCCATTAGTAATTATTACATGTCGCCTTACATTCCTCTATAATAATAAGCAACTGTCAGATTCTTCCGCTCTGTAACAATCAATCATCGTAAAAGCCCCCAAAGCGTGCTCGGACCCTCGTCCAGATGGAAATCTGTGTCAGTGCCGATGAGCTGCACGCTACGGTCAATGCCACAAGAGGCAATTAGCCTACTGGAGTTTTTGGATGTTGGGAGCAAAATGTATTGCTTGAAGGAAACATCACATAGATTTAGAAAAAGGCCTACCAAAGTAACGCAGATGGTACCCGGGTGGAACAATGCTCGTGGCATAGCCGCCGCAAGGCAATTCAGTAGTCACGGTGCCGCCAAGTAGAGCGGGATCATCACAAAGGGGGTTTTGGCTTTGCATTTGTTGTTTTATTCATGGATAAAAATGAAAAAAAAAGGATGAAGACGTTCAGACTTGGCCTTCCAAAATCATTTCTAGATCTTCGTTCACCATGGACTAATATTCAAGCCACAACCTTAGCCTTGTATCTAAATATCTTTAATGATATTTTGGGCCATTTATGTTCACCAATCAGCATTCAGCCCATACAGTACCCGCATGCTATGCCCCTGACAAGGCCCAGGTACAGTCGCCAGCATCAGCATTTCGGGATACTAGACACCTTATATTAGCTCAGCTCTTCTTGGTGTAAATGCCCCCGTTCTCCTGAAGCCGGAGATGTCTTTCTTTTGTTCCTGCGACTCTCCGATCCCGAGTTATGGCTCCTTCTTCCCGGTGTATAAATCTAGTCTTGTTAGCCAAGCAGGCATGGTCCTCCAGACCACGCCCACAAAGAAGAGTGAGGATCACGCCCACTTGGCTAACAAGGCTAGATTTATATATAAGAAAGAGGAGGCTGTATCTCAGGAACGGAGAGGCGCAGGAACAAAAGAAAAACATTGCCGGATTCAGGAAAACGTCGGCATTTACACCTAGTAAATAAAATTAATACTATGACAAGTGCAGGGAACTCCGTCAGGTTTTTTAAGCCGGTATTAAAAAAAAGTGATCAAAGAAGTATGCCCCTGACCCAAACTTTTCATGGTTTTGAACAGTGACATCTCCCGACTGATTGGCAGCAAGATAGGATTCGATAGGGCATCGGAATGTCAGTTTCCCTTTAAGAAACCAACAATCATACAACAGTAGATAATTTCATGTTTCTTCTGCCCGGGACGCAGCTGCTCGGAGGCTACACTGCAGCTTGCAGAATACTAAACGATGGCTGGGATCTAAAAATATCAGCGTAATGTATAGTATATGGGACGGCAGATTCCCACACAGCTGCTCCTCCATCCCACACAGGACAGGTGCCCAGCAGGCCGGCATTCCTTGGGCCCTCACCACATGACGGACGGGTCCTACTGACTTTATTTTTTTATTTGCTCCATATGGCGGCATTCCAAGCTGGTAGCTCAGTATAGATGGAAGTAATTTATGTAGAGATCAGAACAAGGGTCTCACACACGCTGCGGTCCTCAAAGCTAACAGATATAGCAGAGCTGAATTTGTCATTCAGCATCGCTCTGCATTTTTTTTTTTAAATCTTTCACCGCTATATGTGCATTCCAATTATCCTATAGGCGCGGAATGTGACAATACAAGCCGTTCTGGTTACATGGCAACCACTGACGTAATTGAATTTCTAAGAATGGTCAGAACGCGACGGGAATAAATTCCATTCCGGCTTGTAATGGTTATTAGGTACAGTGAGTGCAACTATTACAGACGGCGGGATCGGTACTGGGAAAAACAGGCCGCACGTCCAATTACACCCGGGGAAGCATGAAAACCTCTGACAATGTAATCGATTTGGGACATTAACATGCTGATTACCATGCACCGTGCTTCCTATGTGTAGGAAAATATTTCTGGCTGTGAAAATTAGCATCTGCCCCGTACCGCAGCGCTGCATAATTCCTGCAATCTATGCACTGGTCAGGCATGAAGAAGCTGCACAAGATTTCAATGTTCCCGTCTCCATCCACCAACATTAAAAGGGCACTACGGATTTGAAAAACATATATTTTTCAAAAAACAGCGCCATACCTGTCGACAGGATGTATGTGGTGTTGCAGATCAACCTCATACTAGACACAATCCATTGATTGACAAGTGTGGCACAATAAAAAATAATAAAGGCTTTATTATTTAGCGCTACTTTTTAAGGTCTTTTAAAAAGAGGGTGTGGCTCACGGATCCTCTGGGGCGTGTCCTTAGGCTGCTCCGCATTCGCTGAGCCACTCCCCTTTCAAAAGACACTAAAAATGAGAACTAAATAAAGAGTCATAAGGCGGATTTAAAAAAAAATAAAATATATATATATATATATATATATATATAGACCAAAAGTTTGGACATACCTTCTCATTCAAAGAGTTTTCTTTATTTTCATGACTATGAAAATTGTAGATTCACTCTGAAGGCATCAAAACTATGAATTACCACATGTGGAATTATATAATCAGCAAAAAAGTGTGAAACAACTGAAAATATGTCTTATATTCTAGGTTCTTCAAAGTAGCCACCTTTTGCTTTGATTTCTGCTTTGCACACTCTTGGCATTCTCTAGATGAGCTTCAAGAGGTAGTCACCGGAAATGGTTTTCACTTCACAGGTGTGCCCTGTCAGGCTTAAGTGGGATTTCTTGCCTTATAAATGGGGTTGGGACCATCAGTTGTGTTGTGCAGAAGTCTGGTGGATACACAGCTGATAGTCCTACTGAATAGACTGTTAGAATTTGTATTATGGCAAGAAAAAAGCAGCTGAGTAAAGAAAAACGAGTGGCCATCATTACTTTAAGAAATGAAGGTCAGTCAGTCCGAAAAATTGGGAAAACTTGGAAAGTGTCCCCAAGTGCAGTGGCAAAAACCATCAAGCGCTACAAAGAAACTGGCTCACATGAGGACCGCCCCAGGAAAGGAAGACCAAGAGTCACCTCTGCTGCGGAGGATAAGTTCATCCGAGTCACCAGCCTTAGAAATCGCAGGTTAACAGCAGCTCAGAATAGAGACCAGGTCAATGCCACACAGAGTTCTAGCAGCAGACACATCTCTACAACAACTGTTAAGAGGAGACTTTGTGCAGCAGGCCTTCATGGTAAAATAGCTGCTAGGAAACCACTGCTAAGGACAGTCAACAAGCACAAGAGACTTGTTTGGGCTAAAGAACACAAGGAATGGACATTAGACCAGTGGAAATCTGTGCTTTGGTCTGATGAGTCCAAGTTTGAGATCTTTGGTTCCAACCACCGTGTCTGTGCGACGCAGAAAAGGTGAACGGATGGACTCTACATGCCTGGTTCCCACCGTGAAGCATGGAGGAGGAGGTGTGATGGTGTGGGGGTGCTTCGCTGGTGACACTGTTGGGGATTTATTCAAAATTTAAGGCATACTGAACCAGCATGGCTACCACAGCATCTTGCAGCGACATGCTACTCCATCCGGTTTGCATTTAGTTGGACCATATTTTCAGTTGTTTCACACTTTTTTGTTAATTATATACTTCCACATGTGGTGATTCATGGTTTTGATGCCTTCAGAGTGAATCTACAATTTTCATAGTCATGAAAATAAAGAAAACTCTTTGAATGAGAAAGTGTGTCCAAACTTTCGGTCTGTACTGATTATATATATATATATATATATATATATATATATATATATATATATATATATATACACACATACACACACACTCTGGGGAGAAGTGCAAATAAAATAATGTATGCGCAGATCTAGCCCCTTTTGTACTGGTGACAGGTCCTCCTTAAAGGACTGTGATAATTAGAAATCCTATGGGAGATTTTGCATTGAGGTCCACACGCATCACGTTCTGATACCCACCCCCCCGACCTCACCTCCAGGAAACAAACATGTCCCCAACTCCATCACCTACAGACAGTTCAAGCGGTACCGCAAAAAGTAACCTCTATACAAAGAGATGTTTGAATCCCAGAAACTGCTGATGCTTTAATCCCTTGTTAATTCTCGCTAACCTCATTTTTCCACCCTTTGCTAATGATGTGTTCCTTGAAAAGAGACGTATAGGTTGGCCACAGCCGACATCAAACATGCTAGAAGATGAAAAGAAGTATATATCCATACATCTCTGTAATAAAACTTCAAAGAGACCACATCTACGCAAACACACGGGCACAACATGTCACCTGTGCGGGGTCTTTAGTATTTCACAACTGGAGAGAAACTGAAACACAGCGGTGCCGCGGAGGAAAGACATGGACTATTGTCACATCGTGGCGGCAACACATTGTCCATAGATGTTGCTATATAAAGGTCATCTTGATTTTTTTCACCATGTCCCTTGCAGGCTGCCATAGACCCCTTGGAGGAGGAGCCACAAACAGATCAGAGTTCAAGACCTCCTATAAAACCTGTCAAGATCCTGTAAGGCTCAAAACGCGTAGACCCGATGTCCACCATGTTATTTTATATTATCTTCATTTTTGCTTGTATTTAGCCATGTTTTATATATAGAAATTATTTTTTTTTTTACGGTTGCTGGATTTTTCTACAATTTCTTCCATAGATCTATGAAACCTGGGAGACTCGGTAACCAAATCTAAGCACCCTGGTGGCTAAAAATGGCTTCCTTATCTACTGCTACTTTTGGCCCAAGCTTTAGGTCTCCTCCATGATGCTTCACATCCGATATCATAATTTCCATAAAAGAAAAAATAAATCACATACACGTTGAGGACATGTACAAATAATTCTTCGAGATCTGCAGTCGCTGTGGAAGTGATGGCCTTATTTTTTTTAGAATTTCTAGGGCAAAGGATCCGTAATATTGGACAGGCGAGGAGAGACATCTTGCGTTGGTGCTCAGGATGAGGAGCCTGCCTATGTAAATGTACCAGAAAATATTAAAATGTGTCACAAAGACAAGTCGTCTGAATTAGCGCAACATAATGTTTGCAGAGGTGGGCACGCTTTTTATTAAATATGCAAATATCCAATATGTCGTGTGAAAATGTCTGGGTAGGACAAAGCTGACAGCCAGAGACATCTGCTCAAGGTTATCTGCCAAAGTCTGCCTGCTCGCATCTATTAGATGTATAATAAATCAACAGCCTAAAAAAAAATGAAAAAAATACTCTTCAAGGGTCCATATGAGAGATCTGTTCCCAAAATGCCATTTTTTAGGAAATCTGCCCAATGTCTACTCATATCTATGTCATGTCTTCGGCTTTCTAAACATTGAGGGTCACACTCATCGATCCCTGCAGCTCCCGATCCTGCTGGTCTTAACTTCTTGGATCCATCTCGAAACGCAGCCAACAATTGGCCACAAAGGAGCCCAAACTCAGACGGTGATTTTTCAACCCCAAATAAAATTAATAAATAAGTATCATCTGGACAAATGCTTTAAGGATGACCTGCCACTGGCCAAAAATATGTAATTGTTATCCAGGGTATAAATGCCGCTGTTCTCCTGAATCCGGCGATGTTTTTCTTTTGTTCCTGTGCCTCTCCGTTCCTGAGATATGGCCCCTTCTTCCAAGTATTTTATATTTTTTAGACAAGTAGGCGTGTCTTTCAGCTCTTCATGGGCGTCTTCTGGAGGATCACGCCCAGTTGACTAATAAGAACAGATTTTAAAAAAGGGACCATATCTCAGGTATAGAGAGGCACAGGGACAAAAGAAATATAGCGTTGGATTCAGGGGAACGGCGGCATTTACATAAAGTAAAAAAATATGTATATTTTTATGGCAAGTGATAGGCCCTCTATAACTAACACTTTCATTGTGTGAGACAAAGAGGCTGCCGTCTATACTGCTAGGGTAAGACCAAATAGGATTTTCCATAAAAGAATATTATGGCGCTCCTCTTTTTCAGCAAGAAAGTAGCAAATTCAGTACAATCGTTCCCCATTAAAGTGAAATGCTCACACGGGAAATTCTATTCAAAAATCTGACACCTCAACATTTACGACAATCTCTTTCCATTGGAACGGTCAGTCAAAAAAATTAATCACAGGTTGTCCGATTGATGCAATTTCCATTGATCAATTGGAATTAACCCACCAAAAACTATTTAATTACCCTGCAGTGCCTCCGAAGGATAAATGGTGAATTGCACGTTGGCAACTGAAATCAATAAAAACATTGAAACGATACACAGCGGAGTGCATGACTGCAGCAAAGGTGGAAATGGAAATTTCTATTGGTTGGAGCAGATTAGCTTAATGATCAAAAGATCAAGCTAACATCATTAGCAATCATTATTAGGTGTATGGTACCTTTAAGAAGATGTCTAGCACATGTAGCTCTAGAAAGCAGAAGAGGTCATATATTATAAGTCTTCAGATCTCCGGTTACCATCATCTGCTAAGCAGTGAATCATGGAGTAGATTCTATTCATAGCAGCACAGGTTTATTCTCTGCTTTCGCTGATTAATGACGCCGCCACACACTGAACATATGTATACCAAAACATATCAGCGTATGAGCACACTATGATGAATGCCGCTCTATCAACATCCAAAGCTTTCAGCTCACAGGAATGATTACTGCTCTGCCTGGTAATGACTAGAGGCATATGCACATAACACATACACATAGTATCCATATATAGAGAGCAGCATTACAGCAGTTATATTCTTGTATATAGGGGGTAGTATTATAGTAGTTATATTCTTGTATATAGGGGAAGTATTATAGTAGTTATATTCTTGTACATAGGGGGCAGTATTATAGTAGTTATATTCTTGTACATAGGAGCAGTATTATAGTAGCTATATTCTTGTACACAGGGGGCAGTATTATAGTAGTTATATTCTTGTACATACAGTGCCTACAAGTAGTATTCAACCCCCTGCAGATTTAGCAGGTTTGATAAGATGCAAATAAGTTAGAGCCTTCAAACTTCACACACGAGCAGGATTTATTAACAGATGCATAAATCTTACAAACCAAAAAGTTATGTTGCTCAGTTAAATTTTAATAAATTTTAAACATAAAAGTGTGGGTCAATTATTATTCAACCCCTAGGTTTAATATTTTGTGGAATAACCCTTGTTTGCAATTACAGCTAATAATCGTCTTTTATAAGACCTGATCAGGCCGGCACAGGTCTCTGGAGTTATCTTGGCCCACTCCTCCATGCAGATCTTCTCCAAGTTATCTAGGTTCTTTGGGTGTCTCATGTGGACTTTAATCTTGAGCTCCTTCCACAAGTTTTCAATTGGGTTAAGGTCAGGAGACTGACTAGGTCACTCCAACACCTTGATTTTTTCCCTCTTGAACCAGGCCTTGGTTTTCTTGGCTGTGTGCTTTGGGTCGTTGTCTTGTTGGAAGATGAAATGATGACCCATCTTAAGATCCTTGATGGAGGAGCGGAGGTTCTTGGCCAAAATCTCCAGGTAGGCCGTGCTATCCATCTTCCCATGGATGCGGACCAGATGGCCAGGCCCCTTGGCTGAAAAACAGCCCCACAGCATGATGCTGCCACCACCATGCTTGACTGTAGGGATGGTATTCTTGGGGTCGTATGCAGTGCCATCCAGTCTCCAAACGTCACGTGTGTGGTTGGCACCAAAGATCTCGATCTTGGTCTCATCAGACCAGAGAACCTTGAACCAGTCTGTCTCAGAGTCCTCCAAGTGATCATGAGCAAACTGTAGACGAGCCTTGACATGATGCTTTGAAAGTAAAGGTACCTTACGGGCTCGTCTGGAACGGAGACCATTGCGGTGGAGTACGTTACTTATGGTGTTGACTGAAACCAATGTCCCCACTGCCATGAGATCTTCCCGGAGCTCCTTCCTTGTTGTCCTTGGGTTAGCCTTGACTCTTCGCACAAGCCTGGCCTCGGCACGGGAGGAAACTTTCAAAGGCTGTCCAGGCCGTGGAAGGCTAACAGTAGTTCCATAAGCCTTCCACTTCCGGATGATGCTCCCAACAGTGAAGACAGGTAGGCCCAACTCCTTGGAAAGGGTTTTGTACCCCTTGCCAGCCTTGTGACCCTCCACGATCTTGTCTCTGATGGCCTTGGAATGCTCCTTTGTCTTTCCCATGTTGACCATGTATGAGTGCTGTTCACAAGTTTGGGGAGGGTCTTAAATAGTCAGAAAAGGCTGGAAAAATAGATAATTAATCCAAACATGTGAAGCTCATTGTTCTTTGTGCCTGAAATACTTCTTAATACTCTAGGGGAACCAAACAGAATTCTGGTGGTTTGAGGGGTTGAATAATAAATGACCCTCTGAATAAACTTTTCACAATTTAAAAAAAAATGAAACAAAGAAATAACATTCTTTTTTGCTGCAGTGCATTTCACACTTCCAGGCTGATCTACAGTCCAAATGTCACAATGCCAAGTTAATTCCGAATGTGTAAACCTGCTAAATCTGCAGGGGGTTGAATACTACTTGTAGGCACTGTAGGTGCAGTATTATAGTAGTTATATTCTTGTACATAGGAGCAGTATTATAGTAGTTATATTCTTGTACATAGGAGCAGTATTATAGTAGTCATATTCTTGTACATAGGGGCAGTATTATAGTAGTTATATTCTTGTACATAGGGAGCAGTATTATAGTAGTTATATTCTTGTACATAGGGGGCAGTATTATAGTAGTTATATTCTTGTACATAGGGGCAGTATTATAGTAGTTATATTCTTGTACATAGGAGCAGTATTATAGTAGTTATATTCTTGTACATAGGGGCAGTATTATAGTAGTTATATTCTTGTACATAGGGGCAGTATTATAGTAGTTATATTCTTGTACATAGGGGCAGTATTATAGTAGTTATATTCTTGTACATAGGAGCAGTATTATAGTAGTCATATTCTTGTACATAGGGGCAGTATTATAGTAGTTATATTCTTGTACATAGGGAGCAGTATTATAGTAGTTATATTCTTGTACATAGGGGGCAGTATTATAGTAGTTATATTCTTGTACATAGGGGCAGTATTATAGTAGTTATATTCTTGTACATACGGGCAGTATTATAGTAGTTATATTCTTGTACATAGGAGCAGTATTATAGTAGTTATATTCTTGTACATAGGAGCAGTATTATAGTAGTTATATTCTTGTACATAGGGGCAGTATTATAGTAGTTATATTCTTGTACATAGGGGCAGTATTATAGTAGTTATATTCTTGTACATAGGGGCAGTATTATAGTAGTTATATTCTTGTACATAGGAGCAGTATTATAGTAGTCATATTCTTGTACATAGGGGCAGTATTATAGTAGTTATATTCTTGTACATAGGGAGCAGTATTATAGTAGTTATATTCTTGTACATAGGGGGCAGTATTATAGTAGTTATATTCTTGTACATAGGGGCAGTATTATAGTAGTTATATTCTTGTACATACGGGCAGTATTATAGTAGTTATATTCTTGTACATAGGGAGCAGTATTATAGTAGTTATATTCTTGTACATAGGGGGCAGTATTATAGTAGTTATATTCTTGTACATAGGGGCAGTATTATAGTAGTTATATTCTTGTACATACGGGCAGTATTATAGTAGTTATATTCTTGTACATAGGAGCAGTATTATAGTAGTTATATTCTTGTACATAGGAGCAGTATTATAGTAGTTATATTCTTGTACATAGGGGCAGTATTATAGTAGTTATATTCTTGTACATAGGGGCAGTATTATAGTAGTTATATTCTTGTACATAGGGGCAGTATTATAGTAGTTATATTCTTGTACATAGGAGCAGTATTATAGTAGTCATATTCTTGTACATAGGGGCAGTATTATAGTAGTTATATTCTTGTACATAGGGAGCAGTATTATAGTAGTTATATTCTTGTACATAGGGGGCAGTATTATAGTAGTTATATTCTTGTACATAGGGGCAGTATTATAGTAGTTATATTCTTGTACATACGGGCAGTATTATAGTAGTTATATTCTTGTACATAGGGGCAGTATTATAGTAGTTATATTCTTGTACATAGGAGCAGTATTATAGTAGTTATATTCTTGTACATAGGAGGCAGTATTATAGTAGTTATATTCTTGTACATAGGAGCAGTATTATAGTAGTTCTACTCTTGTACAAAGGGGCAGTATTATAGTAGTTATATTCTTGTATATAGGAGCAGTGTTATAGTAGTTATATTCTTGTACATAGGGACCAGTATTATAGTAGTTATATTCTTGTACATAGGAGGCAGTATTATAGTAGTTATATTCTTGTACATAGGAGGCAGTATTATAGTAGTTATATTCTTCTACATAGGAGCAGTATTCTAGTAGTAATCTTTTACACAAGGGGCAGTAAGATTATTATATGGGAAAGATTTTAAGATCATAACCTATCCGGTGTCAAAATGTAGAATATTGAATTGAGTTAAATAGGGAAGGGATGTGAAGGGGGGTCTGGGAACTTTTCACTATCTCGTGCTTCATGAAGCATGGCAAATGTAGAATTTACACCAAAAATGTTATTTTGTATAATCCTGCCAGGTCCGTGCTGCAATCTGTCATACCCTCCTGTATTTTTCCTTTCCAAGTCTTTATCCTTCTTAATGCTTAGAGCAAGTCGAAAATCTGCAATCACAGCCAACTGCCAGCAAATCCCCGAAGCTCGGCTTCCACTAAAGCGTCCGGGCTCCCTCGTCTCATTTCATCTATTAATATCACAGCGACTGAATCCACGACCCTGAGAACTGGCAGCTAAAACAGTGACTGAAAAGTTGGATGCCAAATTACCGTCCTTACAATCCCTTTACCTTGACCTAACTTTATAAATGGGCTTAATGGAAATAAATACCAGTGTAGCAGAGCTCCTACAGTAGGTACGGAAAGTATTCAGACTCATTAAAATTTTTCACTCTTTTTTTTAATTGCAGCCATTTGGTAAATTCAAAAAAAGTTCATTTTTTTCTCATTAATGTACACTCTGCACCCCATCTTGACTTAAAAAGCCAGAAATTTTTGCAAATTTATTAAAAAAGAAACATGGATTTTTGTGAGTACTCACCGTAAAATCCTTTTCTCCGAGACGCTCATTGGGGGACACAGAGACTGTGGGTGTATGCTACTGCCTTCTGGAGGCTGACACTAGGTATACAAAAAACAAGTTAGCTCCTCCTCCGCCACATACACCCTCGCCCCGATAGCGGGCGGAAACCAGTTTAGTGCAAAAGCAGTAGGAGAACATAACAATAAATTAGCCTTAATGCAGAAAATCATACAGTATGCCTGAAAAAGGACCACCCTACATTAAAATTAAACAAGGAATTATACTAATCAAATAAACAAGAGCCAACTGGCTATCCGGGTGGGTGCTGTGTTCCCCAATGAGCGTCTCGGAGAAAAGGATTTTACGGTGAGTACTCACAAAAATCCATGTTTCTCCTTCCTTTCATTGGGGGACACAGAGACTGTGGGACGTCCTAAAGCAGTCCCTGGGTGGGAGGACAACTCACCGATCCAAGCCGCATGCCCTCCTGTCTAAAAGGTGTGCCACTGCTGCTTGGAGAATTTTTCTACCCAGGCTAGCATCCGACGAGGCCTGAGTATGCACATTGTAATGCTTACAAAAAGTGTGCAGGCTGGACCAGGTTGCTGCTTTGCATACCTGCTCTGCCGAAGCCTGGTGCCGAAGCGCCCAATAGGCGCCCACTGCCCGAGTAGAGTGCGCCCCTATCCCTGTTGGAATCGGTGCGCCTCTAATATGGTAAGCCTCCTGAATAGTTAGGCGAATCCATCTGGCTATGGTCGACCGTGAGCCCCTTCCTGCGCCCTTCGGGAATCACAAACAACGAGTCCGTCTGGCGAAAAGGTGCTGTCCTTGACACGTACCTCCTGAGAGCTCTTACCAGATCTAAAGAGTGGAGCGCCCTTTCCACTCTGTGTACTGGCGCTGGACAAAACGAAGGCAGAACAATGTCCTCATTAATATGGAAAGAGGACACGACCTTCGGCAGAAAAGGCGGCGGTGGTCTAAGGACTACGTTATCCTTAAAAAAAAAGTCAGAAAAGGAGCTCTGCAAGATAATGCTCCCAACTCCGAGACCCGCCTAATGGAAGTTATGGCTACCAAGAATACAACCTTCCTGGAGAGATATGACAATGAAATTTCCTGTAACGGTTCAAACAGGGCTTCCTGTAGGACACTCAGGACCAGGTTAAGGTCCCAGGCGTCTATGGGTGCTCTATAGGGGGGAACTAAACGAGAGACCCCTTGAATGAACGTCTTGACCTGCATATTGGTAGCGATCTTTCGCTGAAAAAGGACCGACAAGGCCGATATCTGCCTCCTAAGGGAACTCGGCGCCAACCCTGCATCTAGGCCGGACTGCAGAAAAGCCAGGATGTTGGGGACCGAAAAGGATAATGGCGCAACCCCGTGTTCTCGACACCAATGAAAGAAAACCTTCCAAGTGTTATGATAAATTCTTGCCGAGGCCAGCTTCTGGGCGCTAACCATTGTAGCAACCACTTCACTCCCAAACCCCGCCTGGGTCAGAATCCAAGATTCAACGGCCATGCCGTCAAACACAGGGCCCCTAAGTTCGGGTGGCAGATCGGCCCCTGAGACCGAGCGACAAACGTGCCCACTTTGGCGTTCTGCCTGGAAGCCATCAGATCCACGTCTGGAGTCCCCCACCATTGGCAAATCTGCTGGAAGACCTCGGGGTGAAGGGGCCATTCCCCGGCCGCGACTCCTTGCCGGCTTAGGAAATCTGCTGCCCAATTTTCCACGCCTGGTATGTGAACTGCTGAGATTACAGAGTGGTGCCTCTCGGCCCAACGGAGTACATGCTCTATCTCGCGCATGGTTGCCCAGCTGCGTGTGCCTCCCTGGTGATTCACGTACGCCACTGCCGTGGCGTTGTCTGACTGAACCCGGACTGGGCATCCTGCTAGCAAGTGCTGAAAATGCTGCAGTGCCAACCGCACCGCTCGAATCTCCAACAGGCTGATCAGGAGACGAGCCTCCTGAGGCGACCATTGCCCCTGGGCCATGTGATGGCGGAAGATTGCCCCCCAACCGAAAAGACTCGCATCGGTCGTGATCACCAACCATTGATATGGGGGAAAGGGCTACCCCTGACGAAGAGAGGAGTCGCCGTCCACCATTGAAGTGCCCGTCGAACCTGAGAGGACAACCTGCACTGATGATCGAGGGAGAATGGACTCCTGTCCCAAGCCGCTAAGAGAGCATGCTGCAGGGGACGGAGATGAAATTGAGCAAACAGAATTGCTTCCATCGCCGCCACCATCCTCCCTAGAACCCTCATCCCGAACCGGATAGCGTGAGGGCCCGGTTGTTTAAGGCTTCGAACTCCCTGCCGGAGCGCCCGAGCCTTGACCTGAGGGAGAATTACCAACCCTCGGGAAGTGTCGAAAATCATCCCTAGGAATGAGATCCTCTGAGCTGGGGTAAGGGATGACTTCTTCCCGTTGACCAACCATCCTAGGCGAGATAGGGTATCCAGTGTGATGCTGACATTCTCCTCGCATGCCCGAAAGGACGGCCCCTTTACTAAGAGGTCGTCTAAGTACGGCAAAACCACTATGCCCCGAGAATGTAGAATGGCAATGACGACAGCCATCACCTTCGTGAATATCCTGGGGGCCGTGGCCAACCCAAAAGGTAGGGCCACAAATTGGAAATGCCGACCATCGATTGCAAAGCGAAGGAACCTTTGATGCGGGGGAAAAATCGGGATGTGCAGGTAGGCATCCTGGACATCGATCGAGGCCAAATATTCTCCGTGCTCCATGGACGATATGACCGACCGGAGAGATTCCATGCGAAAACGCCTGAACCTGATGAACCTGTTCAGGAGCTTTAGGTCCAGAACCGGCCTTACTGTTCCGTCCTTCTTGGGGACTGCGAACAGCTTGGAATAAAATCCTTGGGTTCTTTCGCACTCTGGTACAGGGACAATGACCCCGTTGCGCTGCAGCACCTCGATGGCCCCCTAGCAATGCCTCTGCCCGGGATTCCGTTTTGGGAAGCCGGGAAAGAAAAAATCGTCTTGGCGGATCTTTGACAAATTCTATTTTGTACCCGGAACACACTAATTCTGCCACCCATGTGTCGCGCGCCACCGCGACCCAGACGCGGCAGAACCTGAGCAGACGTCCGCCTACTCTGCTGTCCTCGGGTACCGGATGCCTCGAGTCATTTCGCTGAGGGCCTCTAGGACCTGGCCCCCCTTGACCTGGGCGGGCGGCCCCGCATCCTACCCAGCGGGTTGGTTTTATATGTGACCTGACGCTCTTTGTCTTGGCCATAGCGAGCTGGGGCGGAGGTACTGGCCGCTGCCATCCACCCGGGGGTGCGAAATGCTCGAAAGCGCGCCTGAGGTTGACGAAATGGCAGTCTAATCTTCTGTTGTAGAAGAAAGCTGCTTTTTCCCCCTGTAGCATCTGAAATGAGCTTGTCTAATTTCTCTCCAAACAGCCGATTACCCTGAAAAGGCAGGGAAGTCAAAGACTTCTTAGAAATCGAATCAGCCCGCCATAGCCTTAACCACAAGGCTCTCCTAATGGCGATTGCATTTGCTGCCGCTAGTGCCGCGCCATTAGCCGCATCCAAAGATGCATTAATTAAATAGTCACCCGCCATCGCAATCTGACTTGCTACCTCAGCCACTTCCGTCGGCAATTCTCTATCCTGTAGGACCTTATTCAAAGAATCTGACCATGACATCATGGCTTTGGCTACCCACGTTGCCGCAAAAGAAGGAAAGAGCACTGATCCCGATTCCTCATACACTGAGCGAGCTAAACCTTCTACGAGTCGATCCGTGGGGTCCTTAATGGAAGAACCACTAGGTACTGACAACAAGGATCTTGAGGCCAGGCGTGACACTGGGGGATCGACCACCGGAGATTCCGCCCATTTCTTACAGAGCTCTGATGCTTACGGATATCTCGTTTCTAGCGTTTTTTGTCCTGAAAAACGCCTGTCTGGACGTTCTCTCGCCGCTGCACTATGTCCTCGAACTCATGATGAGTGCTAAACACTCTATGTGGTCTCCTGGCCTTCTTAAAGGATACCTTATGACCTGCAGTTAGGGAGACATCATCCTCAATACCCAGAGTCTGATTGACCGCTTCAATAAGACTGTCTACCGTCTCCCGATACCCCGGGGTATCCAGGTCCAAGGATTCCTCCCAGTCATCACCTGAACTCTGCTTGCTCCCAGAAAATGGTGACGGTGAGCGAGACACTGCACTCGCGGATGCTGAGGCCCCGGAGGGGCCTGGAGACGCAGTATGGGCTCTTTTCCTATGCGTCTGCCTAGAGAGAGTGCGGCCCCTGCAGGCCGGAGGCTCTTGTGAGGTGGATGAACCCTCCCAAACAAGCGAGCCGTCGTCTCTACCCCTATCCGGGGCCTGAAGGGTCTCAATCGCCTTCGTGAGCGAAACCATGGACCAAGAGAGTGATAACGCCCATTCTGGGGGATCCAGACCCATGGGCTCTGTCGCAGGGGAGGGCTCCTGGGCGCGTTCGGAGTCGCAGGCTTCACATAACTTAACAGTCTGCGCTCGTGGGAACATAACCCCACAGGAAGCGCATGCGGCATAAGGGAACATGTGCGTTTTTCCTTTTCCAGACATACTGCTGGCGTAGGCCAAAAAAAAAAAAAAAAATCCTTTTAAGGTTCGAGGGGAGAGGAGGAGGAGGGTAACCCTGCCCAGGGCCCTCTCCAGCTCATACCTGCGCTCCAGCTCGATAGCCAGCACCTGAGGTATTTCCGTTTAGGACGGTGCAGGCACCCTTGCTCCGACCGCCTTGCAGAGGCGAGGAGAGTGACCATCCGCCGCCATGCAGCACCGCCGTCATGCGTTGGTGGAGCAGTGGGGGCCGCACAGACTAGTCTTGTGCCTCTGTTCAAGCCCATGGTTTCAATACCTAGGGGTGGACAGGGCTAAGTCTGGCATAGTGTCCCACGTCACGGGAAAGGACACGTGGAGGGACACTCGCACGTGGTCGCCCGTTGCTGGCTTGGGGAAATCGGATCCTTTCAATAGGATGCGTTGCCCCTCTTATCTTCATAAAATAAAAAACAAAGAAAAAATAGATGTCTGGGGAAAAGTCCCAGAGATGTCCCTCGGTGCGGGAAAGGATACGCGGAGGCGATACTCAACACGTGCTCGCCCGTTGTTGGTTTGGGGAGATCGGACCCTTTCTATAGGATCCGTCGCCCCTGTCTCATCTTCATGGTAAACTAGAAAAAAATAGCCTGGAGAGATCCAGACTGCGTGTGCCTCCATAAGACACTAAGCAAAAAACTGGTTTCCGCCCGCTATCAGGGCGAGGGTGTATGCGGCGGCGGAGGAGCCAACTTGTTTTTTGTATACCTAGTGTCAGCCTCCAGACGGCAGTAGCATACACCCACAGTCTCTGTGTCCCCCAATGAGACGAAGGAGAAAAACTGAAATCTCACATGGTCATAAGTATTCAGACCCTTTGCTCAGTATTGAGTAGAAGCACCTTTTCAGCTAGTACAGCCATGAGTCTTCTTGGAAATGATGCAACACGTTATTCACCCCTGGATTTGGGGATCCTCTGCCATTCTTCCTTGCAGATCCTCTCCAGTTCCGTCAGGTTGGTGGACAGCCATGAATGTTGGTGGACAGCCATTTTCAGGTCTCTCCAGAGATGCTCAATTGGGTTTAGGTCAGGGCTCTGGCTGGGCCAGTCAGGAATGGTCACAGAGTTGTTCTGAAGCCACTCCTTTGTCATTTTAGCTGTGTGCTTAGGGTCATTGTCTTGTTGGAAGGTGAACCTTCGGCCAAGTCTGAGGTCCAGAGCACTCTGGAAGAGGTTTTCATCCAGGATATCTCTGTACTTGGCCGCATTCATGTTTCCTTCAATGGCAACCAGTCGTCATGTCCCTGCAGCTGAAAAACACCCCCATAGCATGATGCTGCCACCACCATGTTTCCCTGTTGGGATTGTATTGAGCAGGTGATAAGCAGTGCCTGGTTTTCTCCACACATTCCGCTTAGAATTATCACCAAAAAGTTCTATCTTCCTCACATCAGAGCAGAGAATCTTATTTCTCATAGTCTGGGAGTCCTTCATGTGTTTTTCAGCAAACTCTATACGGGTTTTCATATGTCTGTCACTGAGGAGAGGCTTCTGTTGGGCCACTTGGCTATAAAGGCCCGACTGGTGGAGGGCTGCAGTGATAGTTGACTTTGTGGAACTTTCTCCCATCTCCCTACTGCATCTGTGGAGCTCAGCCACAGTGATCTTGGGATTCTTATTTACCTCTCTCACCAAGGCTCTTCTCCCACGACTGCTCAGTTTGGCTGGATGGCCAGGTCTAGGAAAACTTCTGGTGGTCCCAAATTTCTTCCATTTAATGATTATGGAGGCCACTGTACTCTTAGGAACCTTGAGTACTGCAGAAATTATTTTGTAACCATGGCCAGATCTGTGCCTTGCCACAATTCTGTCTCTGAGCTTCTTGGCCAGTTCCTTTGACCTCATGATTCTCATTTGGTCTGACATGCACTGTGAGCTGTGAGGTCTTATATAGACAGGTGTGCGCCTTAACAAATCAAGTCCTATAAGTTTAACTAAACACAGCTGGGCTCCAATGAAGGAGTAGAACCATCTCAAGGAGGATCACAAGGAAATGGACAGCGTGTGATTTAAATATGAGTGTCTGAGCAAAGGGTCTGAATACTTATGACCATGTGATTTTTCTTTTTTAACATATTAGCAAAAACTTCTACATTTCTGTTTTTTTCAGTCAAGATGGAGTGCAGAGTGTACATTAATGAGAAAAAAATTAACTTTTTTGAATTTACAAAATGGCTGCAATGAAAGAGTGAAAAATTTAAAGGAGTCTGAATACTTTCCGTACCCACAGTATGTACACGAATATAAATACTATAATACTGCCCCATATGAACAAGAATATAACTACTATAATACTGCCCCTATGTACAAGAATATAACTACTATAATACTGCCCCTATGTACAAGAATATAACTACTATAATACTGCCCCTATGTACAAGAATGTAACTACTATAATACTGCTCCTATGTACAAGAATATAACTACTATAATACTGTCTCCTATGAACAAGAATATAACTACTATAATAATGCCCCTATCCTGCTATGTATTGTCCTCTCGCCGCCTTTCGTGGTATGCGTGGTCCCCTCATCCCCCTTTCGTGGTATGCGTGGTCCCCTCATCCCCCTTTCGTGGTATGCGTGGTCCCCTCATCCCCCTTTCGTGGTATGCGTGGTCCCCTCATCCCCCTTTCGTGGTATGCGTGGTCCCCTCATCCCCCTTTCGTGGTATGCGTGGTCCCCTCACCCCCCTTTCGTGGTCCCCTCACCCCCATTTCGTGGTATGCGTGGTCCCCTCACCCCCCTTTCGTGGTATGCGTGGTCCCGTCACTCCCCTTTCGTGGTATGCGAGGCCCCCTCACCCCCCTTTCGTGGTATGCGTGGTCTACTATGTAACAATACTGCAATTCAATCAGGAATAACAGCGCTTAGGACGCAGGGTATTTGCGTTGGGTCCATAACACTGCGCTCTCCGCACACCCGAGTCTTTTAAAACTATGCAGATTTACTGTTTCTAATGACTGTCTATTCAGGGAGAGTACGGAGAGGAGACAAGCGCCTCCGCTACAGAAATGAACATGCCGCGGTTCGTAAACCCGGCGACGCGGGGGAGTTTACACAGAGTTAAAAAGAAGCACGGTGAGCCTGGGACTTCTATAAATCCCATCCACTGAGCTTGTAATGTAGAGTGCAACATTTTGGACGCAGTGAAAATACGCTGTGTCCGAAACGCTACTATTCCTGATCGTGGGCACGAAGCCTTAAACGGAACTTGTCACCATGTTTGTCCGATAAGAGATACGGACACCGCCTTCCTGGCCTGATAGACAGCATTCTATAATGCTGCGTATCTGCCTCTAACCAGACGTGCAAGAGAAGAAAAAGAGCTTTTATTATAGTCACCCCCAGAGCGGCCCGGTCCGAGGATTGTTGATCTTCTTGGTCCGGTGCCTCTTTTCTTCTTGCAATGCCGTCCTCCTTCTTACTTCATGTGGATGACACATCCCTACGTTATCCCCACAGTGTCCCCGGCATCGCACTCCTGCACAGGTGACCAATAATAAAAGGTTGTTGATCGGTTGGGGGCTTATATACACCATTATAGAAGGCTGTATATCAGCCCTGAAAGGTGGTGGCCATATCTTATATCAGCCAAACCTGGTGATGGGCACGCTTTAAGGATCCAACGTTGGGACGTGGAGAGACAGATGTGGTTCTCTCATAAGTGTATAATATGACCCTTACCTTCATAGAACCTTAACTTGAGAGATAATATACCGTACAATCTCTTTACATTTATAAAGATTGTACGGTGTATTGTCTATGAAGGTAAGGAGCAACAGATGCTGGATGAATCCTAGACCAAAAGTGGTGAAGGTCGGAGGTCTACACCTTGTCCTCAATCTTCAGACCAGTCATATAAAAATTGATAAAAATTTGTGGGTCAAAACCAGAGACATTTCCAAAATGAAAAGTCACAATGTTCTATTTGTTTTGGGTATCGAGAGCTCAAGTGTCCCAGTGTTGTCGTCTTCTGTCATGTCTACACGAAGATGCATTTAAGGTGGAATGTCTCGCAAGGAAGACCAGACATCTACCAGTTCATTAAAGAAAAAAATCATTCACAGAAGGATAGTCTCTAAGTAGTTAATCCACAACAGCTCCGGACAAGCCCACTAAGCCTGACTATTAACAATGGCATCCTGTACCCGAGCCTGCGGAATCTGCACCCCCTTCATTCCACGGAGACCTTCTGTGCTACAAGTCGGCTCATAGTCCTCATCCACCAGAGTGACTACCAGTTGTGGATTAGAACTTTGCTTTTTGCTATGGTTTCAATTACCTAATTCCCAGTTCCTCTTTCATACATGGTTATCCTCCCCTACAGATCTAAATTTAGGTGACATTTTGGCCACATATTCACCTCTAGAAAAGGTGAGCCGTGTGAAAATTTACGGTAAGCAGTGACAACAGCGATAAATGCTATTTTCATAAGTTTCCAAAACGAACTCCAGCTTATTCCTGAATCCCAAAGATTTAAAGTGGGCGAAAGTTTTTTTGAAAATTTTGGTAGTCTTGGAGACAAAAGAGCACATCTTCATAAATATGAAGGAGGGGACGGAGCTCCTACTGCACATGCTCAGACGCTCTCAGGTTTCTAACAATATGACAAAACGGCGGCCACTTTAAGTAATTTCCTAATACTATCTTAAAAGTGGAATGTCCCTTTAAATAATGAGATTTAAGATATAGTAAGTGAAATCACCCACCTAGAGAGGCCACTTGTAAAAAAAAAAAAAAATAAGAGTCATCCACCACTTTTTATTTTTAATCCTCAATCGTCCTTATCTGAAACATGCACACCCCAATTGCATCAGATCACCCATTACGTGAGCGAAAAAAAAAGCGCTTATCAATCTGTCGTAGAATTCGAGCCATCCATCAATAATAACGATTCCGCCGCGGACAGATCCTCCGCTATATCCCAGTACAGAAAAATATCATGCAATTAAACACAACGGTTTCTCCCAAACTTAAGTCACGGAAAGAAATCCAATTAACAAGGAGACGATTATTGATCTCCTAAGTGTCGGAGACGGAAAACAATATAATTAATAGAATCTGTGCACAGAATCGTCGTCAGGTTCTGATCAAGAGATATTTCCTCATCATCCGTCACAGAAATCAAACAGCAGCTCGGCACATAAAGATGATGTTTGTGTGTGATACACAGTATCTTACCGATAACCCATCGCAGCATACAGGTCACAAAGAAATAATGTTGCCATTTATTGTTTTGTTTTTTTTAATTTCTTAAGCGTCATCATTTCCAGTCAAAGACTAGCTGATGCTGCAGGATCTAAAACAAGTCTGTGCAGCACGGAGGAGCAGTGTACGTTTTAGCATAAAAGCCCTGCCTTCTACTGACATACTAGGCAATGTGGGAGAGATTTAAAACAAATCTGTGCAGCATAGTCAGGGTATTCTCCTGCTTAGTAACTAGAAATGTCATAATCTCTAGTAAAATATGACCGTGGAAGGGATCTTAAACAAGTCTGTGCAGCATATTGGGACAGTCTCATGTTTAGCAGGAATGTCGTGATTTCTAGTAAAACTACCTACTATGGGAGGGATCTTAAACAAGTCGGTTCAGAATAATGGGGAAGTCTGTTGCTTAGCAGAAATGTCATGGTTTCTGGTAAAATACTACATTTCATCTGAGGGACCTAAAACAAGTCTGTGCCGCATAGTAGGTCATTCTCCTGCTTAGAAAAAATGTAATAATTTCTGGTAAAATACTACCAACCATGAGAGGGTTCTTAAACAAGTCTATGCAGCATTGAGGGGCATTCTGCTGCTTAGCAGAAACATCAGGATGTCTAATAAAGTACTGCCTACTGTGGGAGAGCTCTGAAACAAGTCTGTGCAGCCGGTCTGGCATTAGGAGCCTTTTTTGGCACAGGTGGCCAATGTGCCCCAAAGACCAGCCTCCTCCTTATATAAATGAGGCTCAGAGGTAACGAACTTAAAGGGAATCTGTCACCTATTTTTTTGCCTATAAGCTGCCGGCACCGCCATCAGTGGCTTATCTACAGCATCCTGTAATGCATTCTGTAATGCTGTAGATAAGCCCCCGATGTAACCTGAAAGAGAAGAAAAAGGAGTTATATTATACTCACCCAGGGGCGGTCCGGTTCGGGTCCGGAGGGTGTCGCCGTCCGGTCCGGCACCTCCCATCTCGTAGCGGTGACGTCCTCTTCTTTCCTGCCTGTCGCGGCTGCGGCGCACTGCTCTACCCTGTTGAGGGCAGAGCAGAGTCCTGCAGTGCGCCTGCGCCAGAGCCGCGACGGGCAGGAAAGAAGAGGACGTCATCACTAGAATATGGGAGGCGCCGGACCGCAACACCCTCCGGACCCGGACCGCCCCTTGGTGAGTATAATATAACTCCTTTTTCATCTCTTTCAGGGTACATCGGGGGCTTATCTACAGTATTATGTAATGCTGTAGGTAAGCCACGGATGGAGCTGCCGGCAGCTTATAGGCACAAAAATAGGTGGCAGATTCCCTTTAAGCTAAACTGAAAGACAAAAATGTGTCCACAGAACATATAGAAATTGGGGCCAAAGATAAATGATCTCCTGGCAGATGAAACATCTTAATTGATAAAAGCCAGCCGAGCGGCCATACGTGACCTGGATTTGTAGCTTAATGCCCAGGAACTCTAGAGATCTGGAAGCGGAAGCATCTGGATTTAGCTACTGAATGGGAGCCATGGCGGCCAGATGTTCTGCTTCACAGCAGCACTAAAGAAATAAGAGCATTTGACAACAACTAATCATTTCCCGCTTCCAACAGGTATAAAAATGAGTCTCTATGTATTACACAGTTTTTTTTAATCTAACCTGCCGCATAATTCTGTGACAAAGAATGTCAGGCTTAGGCAGATCTCAGTGGCCAGAGGGCTAACGAGTCTACTTGGTTCTATTCTTTTGACACCATAAAGTCAATGTGTCATCAGAAAATGACCTTCAGTTTAAATCAGGTATTTGTGATATATATATCATATTCAGATCTTCTTAAGGTTTCTTTTTTTCAGATCATGAACGTTAAAAAAAATAATAGTAATTAGTCAGCTTCTCACTGGCCACCACAGGTTTTTTAGACTCATACTTCTGTCTTTTCTGGAAGAGATTTCAGCAGACTCCTTATCATCAGAGGCAGAATTACAATGGCTTTAAACACCTGATAACACAGGATCCACCAATCACAGTAAGTGATGTCACAGCTCACCTCCCCCTCCTGTACAATGACTGCTAACACCTCTATATACAGTAGATAACACAAGATCCAACAGTCACAATAGGTGATGTCACAGCTCACCTCCTCCTGTACAATGACTGATAACACCTCTATATACAGTAGATAACACAAGATCCAACAGTCACAATAGGTGGTGTCACAGCTCACCTGCTCCCCCTCCTATTCAATAACACCTTTATATACTACAGATAAAGGGTCCACCAGTCACAATAGAGGATGTCACAGATCACCTCCTCCCTCTCCTGTTCAATGACAGATAACACCTCTATATACATATCTAAAGAGTCCATGACCAGTGTGAAAATGGTAAGATTTCTTTTTTTATTTTTAAAAATATTTCAGTTTTTTTTGTTTTAATAAATTTAAAACAAAAAAAAACTAGATTTAAACAATAGATCATTTTCTGTTGATGCATTCCCTTTTAAAAATGTATGAAGAAGGGGATACCAACTTCAGGAGCCAGATTGGAGAGTACACCTTACTCTGGAGGACCCGACACGTCCATGCATTACATGTACCGCACACTGATTTCAAAGTCCACCATGTAATTCTTTATTTCTCCTGCTGTGGCGCTGTAGAAGAATTAAACAGTTACTGCTGGGCTCCCACAGCTGATCACTGATCGAGATTCCATCTAGCCATGAAAAAAATTCTAGATCAGGTTTTGTCTGAAGCCGCCCGGACTGATCAGCAGCTGTAGGAGCAGCGATGAAGAGGAGGAAGCGTCTAGGACAAGCGCAGACATTTCATGCTTCACTGCAACAGTTGTCCTTCCTTGTCAGGACGAGGATTTTTTTTTCCTCTGAAGAACCTAAATTTAGCATCACTGCCTACTGTGCTTTTTCAGAAATACTACAGCACATGGTAAACGTGGCTGAGGGTCAACTCCAAAATTGATGCCACTGTTTACATTACGGAAGAATTAGGAGGTTGTAATGGGGGTAAGTCCCTCACTGTAAATGCCACACAGCTGGCCACCAGCACTGCATAAGAGTAGAGAAGATGATGGATGGATGAATGGATGGATGGATGGACCTCAGTGCAAGAGCAGGAAGGGAAAGAGACTACCTGACCACTGAAGGAAACGTCTAGACTCTATATATTCAGAGCAGATACCGACTGACAACACAGTGCACACAGAGGAACAGCTACGACGGCACAGTCAATAAACGCGGCAGAACAATGTGGAACCTATGCCGAAGCCTCGGACTTCGTATCCTCAACGGCCGTACCAAGTGAATCTCAAAGGGAAGACACACCCTAAACTCCCACATGGGCAGCAGAGTACTATCACAGATATGGACCCTACAAGCATTAGCGCCTTTATAGTCACACCAAAAATACATCTGTTGGACCACAACCAACTGCTCCTATACATAAAATACACAAACGAATCACCCTCACAAACTCCGCAGCAGACCGGCCACTTTAGCTTGCCTCACTCCTTTATAATGGTCCAAAATTGTCGGCCTCAAAATATACAGATGCCATCAACAGACCAGTGATCAAGGAGAAGCTCCAACGCTTCCATAATAACGTGTATGAACTTAACCCAGAAAGAGTACACCTAGCGGTAATGGACCTTGACAACATAATCTATGCCATGGCAGAAATGTGCGAGCTGAAAAGATGCAGCCACAAGAGACCAAGTAAATCATATCCCAACAACTGGTTTGACAAGGAATCTAAAACTATAAGAGTGGCCTCAAATAAAAAAAACAGACACCCAAACAACCCCTCTCTGAGAGAAGCCTACCACACCATACAACAAAAATACAAATCATCCTCAAACAAAAAGAAAAAGCACATTTCCACCAAACTCCTCCAACTCCAAGATGCCCTTGAAGACAACAGCTTTTGAGAACTATGGAACCACCTAGGATCCAACCAAAAAAAGCAACAAACTCCACATCCAGAGCAGGAACATCTGGATCCAGTACTTCAAGGATCTTTACAAAGACATCCTAAGTGAAGATCTGAACCCGGCACAACTAAAGAGCTTGTGAACAAACTGAAGGATTTTGAGGAAAAATTCAAAGACTTCCAAAACGCTCTAGAGGCACCAATTACATTGCCAAAAATAACAAAGGATCACACTGATAAAAGGTTAAAAAGTTGGTGGCCCAGATGGGATCGCCAAAAAATGCTGAAATGCGGCCCGCCAGACAACCAACCTGGGATAGCAAAACTCTTCAATACTGTACTGAAAGCTGGCTACTTTCCCAAAAACTGGAACCAAGGACTCATAACTCCGATACACAAAAAACGGGACAAGTATGACCCAGCAAACTAGCAGGGAATATGTGTCAGCAGCAACCTGGGGAAACTCTTCAACTGCATCCTAAACAAGAGGATCCTCACCTTCCTCACAACACAATGTCCTAAGAAAAGCCAAGCAGGCTCCATGCGAAACCACCACACCACGGACCACATCTACACTCTGCACAACCTCATCAAGACCCACGTCCACAATACAAAGCATGGGAGGATCTATGCTTGCTTTGTGGACTTCAAGAAGGCCTTCGACTCAGTGTGGCACCCAGGGCTATTCCGAAAGCTGCTGTATAGCGGAATAGGAGACAAACCATATAATGTAATTCGAAGCTACTACACCGAAAACAGCTGCAGCAGGAAGGTAAATGGAAGGACGGCCTATTTCCAACAGAGCCAAGGAATGAGTCAGGGCTGCAACCTCAGTCCAAAGCTCTTCAGCTGGCGGAGGCTTTGGAGTCCTCCTCAGCACCAGGACTCACCCTCTATGACACAGAGGTGAAATTTCTACTGTATGCTGATGACCTAATGCTGTTATCACCAACTGAGAAAGGCCTCCAAGATCATCTGAAAATCCTAGAGATCTTCAGCACCACATGGGCACTGGCAATCAATTGAAGAAAACTAATATGGTGTTCCAGAAATGAAAGCAGAAACCAGCTGGCCATGTTCCCTTCATAACAGACAACTGTCCACTTAAGAAAACCAACAAGTATGCCTCCCTGGGCCTAAAAGTGAGCCAATCAAGCCATAGATTGCTGAAAGTCAAGGTGTGCAAAGCCTTCTATGCCATCAGAAGATGACTCTACCATCTCAAGGCACCAAAAGGCAAAATCCAGAACACGGTACACAAAGGCAAAGAGGATTATCTCAGCGTCTGGAGGAACAACAGGAACAAATCACAGAAACTGATGATACACCAGAATCTAGAGCGCGAATCCCAAGTGACCCCATAACAAGAGAAACTATCAAACCCCAAAAAGCAACAGATACTGAGCCAGTACAGACTGAGCGCCCACAGCTTACTTATCGAATCCGGGTGGCAATGACAGAACTACAAGCCCCGAGAGAGCAGACTCCGCAAGCAGTGCCCCCAGGAGGCCGTGGAGGATGAGGCCCACTTCTTGTGGAGGTGCCAGAATACTCTACAGTGAGGGACACTCACTCCAGGAGACACTCTGATCTCATCCCAGACTTCACCCCCATGGAGGAAGAAGAGAAACTGCCTATACTACTGAATGAAGAGAAAAGTGCAGCGGCCATAGCAGCACAATATGTCTGTGCTGCTACAGAATAAGAGGAGCCCGACATGTCGTGGACCCCTATACCCCACCATGGTTGCATGGACCCCATCTCCCAATTATTTTATCACTTGCTTTGGCAATGTTAACATGTACTTTGTCCTGCAAATAAAGTCCACTTGTATTTGAAAAGATAGATATTAGATAATAGATAGAAAGATGGATAGATAGATAATAGACAGATAGATATGAGATAAATACAGGGTGGGCCATTTATATGGATACACCTAAATAAAATGGGAATGGTTGGTGATATCAACTTCCTGTTTGTGGCACATTAGTATATGGGAGGGGGGAAACTTTTCAAGATGGGTGGTGACCATGGCAGCCATTTTGAAGTCATAGTAACATAGTTAGTAAGGCCGAAAAAAAGACATTTGTCCATCCAGTTCAGCCTATAAAATTCTGTCAGAATAAATCCCCAGATCTACGTCCTTCTAAAGAACCTAACAATAACTGTAAGATACAATATTGTTACGCTCCAGGAAGACATCCAGGCCTCTCTGAACCCTTCGACTGAGTTTGCCATCACCACCTCCTCAGGCAGGGAATTCCAGATTCTCACTGCCCTAACAGTAAAGAATCCTCTTCTATGTTGGTGGAAAAACCTTTTCTCCTCCAGACGCAGAGAATGCCCCCTTTTGACAATCACCTTCCTTGGTATAAACAGATCCTCGGAGAGATATTTGTATTGTCCCCTTATATACTTATACATGGTTATTAGATCGCCCCTCAGTCGTCTTTTTTCTAGACTAAATAATCCTAATTTTTCTTATCTCTCTGGGTATTGTAGTTCCCCCCATCCCCTTTATTAATTTTGTTGTCCTCCTTTGTACCCACTCTAGTTCCATTATATCCTTCCTGAGCACCGGTGCCCAAAACTGTACACAGTACGCCATGTGCGGTCTAACCAGAGATTTGTACAGAGGCAGTATAATGCTCTCATCAAGTGTATCCAGACCTCTTTTAATGCACCCCATGATCCTGCTTGCCTTGGCAGCTGCTGCCTGGCACTGGCTGCTCCAGGTAAGTTTATCATTAACTAGGATCCCCAAGTCCTTCTCCATGTCAGATTTACCCAGTGGTTTACCGTTCAGTGTGTAATGGTGATATTGATTCCTTCTTCCCATGTGTATAACCTTACATTTATCATTGTTAAATCACATCTGCCACCTTTCGGCCCAAGTTCCCAACTTATCCAGATCCATCTGTAGCAGAATACTATCTTCTCTTTTACTGACTGCTTTACATAGTTTTGTATCATCTGCAAATATCGATATTTTACTGTGCAAACCTTCTACCAGATCGGTAATAAATATGTTGAAGAGAATAGGTCCCAACACCGACCCCTGCGGTCCCCACTGGTCACTGCGACCCAGTTAGAGAATATACCATTTATAACCACCCTCTGCTTTCTATCACTAAGCCAGTTACTTACCCATTTACACACATTTTCCCCCAGACCCAGCATTCTCATTTTGTGCACCAACCTCTTGTGTGGCACGGTATCAAACGCTTTGGAAAAATCAAGATATACCACATCCAATGACTCACCTTGGTCCAGTCTATAGCTTACCTCTTCATAAAAACTGATTAGATTGGTTTGACAGGAGGGATTCCTCATAAACCCCTGCTGATATGGCGTTACGCAGTTATTCTCATTGAGATAATCCAGAATAACATCCCTCAGAAACCCTTCAAATATTTTACCAACAATAGAGGTTAGACTTACTGGCCTATAATTTCCAGGGTCACTTTTAGAGCCCTTTTTGAATATTGGTACCACATTTGCTATGCGCCAGTCCTGTAGAACAGACCCCGTCGCTATAGAGTCTCTAAATATAAGAAATAATGCTTTGTCTATTACATTACTTAGTTCTCTTAGTACTCGTGGGTGTATGCCATCCGGACCCGGAGATTTATCTATTTTAATCTTATTTAGCCGGATTTGCACCTCTTCTTGGGTTAGATTGGTGACCCATAATATAGGGTTTTCTTTGTCTCTCGGCATTTCACCTAGCATTTCATTTTCCACCGTGAATACCGAGGAGAAGAAGGTGTTTAATATATTAGCTTTTTCCTCATCTACAACCATTCTTTCCTCACAATTTTTTAATGGGCCTACATTTTCACTTTTGATTCTTTTACTATTGATATAGTTGAAGAACAGCTTGGGATTCGTGTTACTCTCCTTAGCAATGTGCTTCTCTGTTTCCTTTTTGGCAGCTTTAATTAGTTTTTTAGATAAAGAATTTTTCTCCTTATAGTTTTTAAAGCTTCAGCGGGGCCATCCTGCTTTAGTAGTTTAAATGCTTTCTTGTTACTGTTAATTGCCCCTCTTACTTTTTTGTTTAGCCACATTGGGTTTTTCCTATTTCTTGTCCTTTTATTCCCACAAAGTATAAACCGCTTACAGCGCCTATTAAGGATGTTCTTAAACACTTCCCATTTATTTTCTGTATTCTTATTTCTGAGGACATTGTCCCAGTCACCCAGATTAAGGGCATCTCTGAGCTGGTCAAACTTTGCCTTCCTAAAGTTCAGTGTTTTTGTGACTCCCTGACAAGTCCCCCTCGCGAAAGACAAGTGAAACTGTACAATATTGTGGTCGCCATTTCCTAGATGCCCAACAACCTGCAGATTTGTTATTCGGTCAGGTCTGTTAGATAGTATTAGGTCTAAAAGTGCTGCTCCTCTGGTTGGATTCTGCACCAATTGTGAAAGACAATTATTCTTGGTTATTAGTACAAACCTGTTGCCTTTATGGGTTTCGCAGGTCTCTGTTTCCCAGTTAATATCCGGGTAGTTAAAGTCCCCCATAACAAGGACCTCATTATGGGTTGCAGCTTCATCTATCTGCCTTAGTAGTAAACTTTCCAGGATTCCTGTTATATTTGGAGGTTTGTAACAGACCCCCAAAGAGAATTTTGTTACTATTTTTCCCTCCATATATTTCGACATCCTCATTCCCTTCGCTAATATCTTCCCTTAAAGTGGACTTTAGACAAGACTTAACATAAAGACAAACCCCTCCTCCACTCCGATTTTTACGATCCTTTCTAAACAGACTGTAACCCTGTAAGTTAACTGCCCAGTCATAGCTTTCATCTAACCATGTCTCGGTTATTCCCACTAGGTCATAGTTACCTGTAGATATTTCTGCTTCTAGTTCTTCCATCTTGTTTGTTAGGCTTCGGGCGTTTTGAGCATACATTTTAGAGAATTTTGCTTTGTTCCAATCTCCTCCCTGTTGATTGTTTTAGAAATTTTCTTACCTCCCTTCTGAGTATGTTGTCTTGGATCTTCTTTGCCACACCTCACATCATTCATCAGTATAATATCTGGTTTCATGTTCGTGTCTAACGTTTTCTTCCCATCCCCTCTTCTTCTAGTTTAACGCTCTCCTGATGAGCGTAGCGATTCTTCTGGCGAATGTGTGTTTCCCAGGTTTGTTGAGGTGTAGTCCGTTTCTGGCGAGGAGTCCATCGTACAGGTAATTCACACCGTGGTCCAGGAATCCGGATCCTTGTTGTCTGCACCATCGTCTTAGCCAGTTGTTCGCATCAAGGATCCTGTTCCATCTCCTGGTGCCATGCCAGTCTACTGGAAGAATAGAAGAAAAAACTACCTGTGCATCCAGTTCCTTTACTTTCTTCCCCAACTCTTCAAAGTCCTTGCAGATTGTCGGTAGGTCCTTCCTTGCCGTGTCATTGGTGACAACATGTATCAAAAGACATGGGTGGACGTCCTTGGAACTGATGAGCTTTGGTATCCTATCGGTCACATCCCTGATCTTCGCACCTGGGAGGCAGCATACTTCTCTTGCAGACTGCAGATGGCTGCTTCTGTGCCTCTCAGTAGCGAGTCTCCCACCACTACCACTTTTCTTCGCTTCTTGGCTGTACTTTTTGTTGTCACTTCTGGGTGATGCTGTGTGCCCTTTTCTTCTTTGATTGCTGGTTGTGCCTCATCCTTAGGTGTACCTACCATCGTCATCCTCCGCAAGGCCTTTGTATCGGTTTGTCGGTTGTGTGGTTGGTGATGTCTCTATGGTCTTCTTGCTTCTTTTGGTCACATGCTTCCACTCGTCTGCTTTTGGAGGTTCTCTGACACGTTCTTCACCTTCTGTGACCAGTAGAGATGCTTCTGTTCTGTCTAGGAAGTCTTCATTTTCTTTGACGAATTTCAAAGTTGCAATTCTTTTTTCCAGACCACGCACCTTTTCTTCTAAAAGGGCCACTAATCTACACTTCTGGCAGGTGAAGTTGGATTCTTCTTCATAAGAAAAACAATGGTGTGCTTGGCTTTAACGTAACTTTATTCACCCTACGCAAGAAAACTGTCACCATTCCCATTTTATTGAGGTGTATCCATATAAATGGCCCACCCAAAAAAGTTTGCCTCATCATTGAACATAAACTTCTGTGTAAACTGAGGGTCCTGTTCCAATTTTTGTTTTGCCCATTCTGCAAATTCCGTGCGACGATCTGGGTCACCAACCATTCCCATTTTATTTAGGTGTATCCATATAAATGGCCCACCCTGTAGATATGAAATAAATAAATAGATTGATAGGACATGGATAAATAGTTTGATAATAGATGATAGATAGATATGAGAGAGATAGATGATAGATACATAGATATATAGATACATAGATAGATAGCTCTGTAATGCATCCTCGATGACCGTACAGCATACAATTCGTGCATTTCATGATTTTGGTGCTGTCCGATACTGAATGAGGCGCTGTGTCTGGGGCCGGTCAGGACAGGGAGCAGTGCGCTGACAGTACGGTACTGAATAAGGCTTTTAACCAAGGGGCCAATATGTCAGAGGACAGTTTGGCTCAATAAACACCCTCATTCTGCGGGACAAAAGGCTCCATTGAAAATAATCAGCCGTGAACATTTAATGCACCCGGCCATGTACAGAGGGCTCTTGTGTTCATTGGTCTATTATAGCACTTTCCAGTCTATTTTCTGGATAAAATGGAACATTATTTGCTGGATGTGTAATGTGGCGGGAGATATAAGCATTACAATTGGGCAATATAAGGCTCTAAGACTGTGAACCCGTGAACTTATCTCCGAAAATTCAAATTACATGCCCTAATCCAGCATTCGCTAAAATGAAAATTTATATTTTTACCATAAGGGTTACAGGGGTATTCTCATCTCCAAGATCTTATCCCAATATGTAGTAGATGTAGTAATAATAATAATAATAATATTAGCAAATACCTCCAATTAGAAATGTAGTATAGTTCCTCTGATTCACTATATCACTTACCCAATATGCAGGGCATTGCAGTAGCTTAGACCATGGTTATGACCACTAATACAAACATTTAACTGTTGGACATGTACATTTTAGGAATTAGGATCATCCTGAAATTTCACCCGAAAACCAAATATCATTACCTTTTTGTGAGTAGTATATATAATGTGACAAAGTCTCTGGCAAAGTACTGGAGAGATGGTATGTTTCACTAAGGCTGTTAGCTTTGGTGATAGCAGCCTAGGAAAATGCTCCAGAACATCAATTGCTGAAAGGGATTAATCAGCCACATTTAGTGCTAGGATGAGCGAACAGCTGTAGAGTGGGAGGAGTCCAGAGTCTAAATACCTAGTCTTCGAGGTAATTCAGTGTGGAGTCGGCCTAGAGGAGCAAGTTCTGGAGCTGAGTTTACAAGTTATGAAAAAAAAAAAAAAAAACACAACTGAAGCTTTTATTGCTTTTTCCTGAAGCGAGCGGATTCCCTAAGCAACAAGGACTGTGCCATACGTTATGATTTGGTTTTCCTGTCAGGCCAGGAGGGCCAGGTTTGTTTTGCTAACGTTGCACTGGTTTATGCAGTACTTTTAGTAAACCAGTGGAAGATTTAAAGAGACAGTATTCTGTGTCGACCTCAACGTGCAGCCAAACGACCTGATCTTCCAATATTATATAACGTACGTGTATTTAAAAAAAGAAAATGTTTGCTATATATATATATATATATATATATAATCTAATATATAAAGCTCAATGTGGGTGTGTGTGTATGTGTGTATGTATGTATGTGTGTATGTATGTACGTATGTATGTATGTATGTATGTATGTATGTATGTGTGTGTATGTCCGGGATTGGCATCTGCACAGTCGCAGCTACAGCCACAAAATTTGGCACAGTTACAAGTCTGGACCCCGAGAGTGTCCTAGGCTATGTTGTGAGGCGAAATTTTAACCCTGCGCGTTCCAATTCACCAAACAATTTTTCCCCTATCTACATAATAGGGAAAAATTGTGTGTGTGTCAAGCCCCACCCCTCATTATGATGTCATAATGGCTGCCATGGCGACGCTGATGTCATCATAGGTTGCAAGCCCCGCCGCTCACTATGATGTCATAATGGTTGACTATGGGATGGAGGATGTGTGATGGGTATATGGGCACTGGACTATGGGATGGAGGATATGTATGACCGGTATATGGGCACGGGACTATGAGATGAAGGATGTGTGATGGGTATATGGGCACGGGACTATGGGATGGAGGATATGTATGACCGGTATATGGGCACGGGACTATGAGATGAAGGATGTGTGATGGGTATATGGGCACGGGACTATGGGATGGAGGATAATTATAATTTGCTATAACTAACCACAGTTAGTTACTATGCTCGGGCAGCGCCGGGCTCTTCAGCTAGTATGTATATATATATATATATATATATATATATATATATATATATTTATTTCCTGGGCATCACTAAGTAGCAGTCCATAGATCAGTACATTTCGAGTTCCAACATTCTATGGTCACTGTTGCCCTGGTAACCGCATTGTGAAGTCCGACCATTCGTTGCTGATATATTGAACCGCACAGTTCATAGTTCCCAAGAAGCTCTTTATAAAACAAGGAGTTTCCCTGCAGAAAGTCATCCTATTATTGGCATTGAGTTTAACCCTGAAAAACAAGGCTGTGTGACTACATTGATTCCTACGATTCACAATCACAATGGGATTTGATGCCCCAGTATAGAATGGGGATATCTGTTAGGGTAATGGACACAAACGCAGACATCTGGTCCCGGCCTACTCAAGAGGTTATAAACGGGAGAGTCCCAATCCCTTCATTCTGATTGTCAGGGGTTCTGGGTGTCAAACCTCCGACCAATCAAATACTGATGTCCTATCCTAAAGAACGTGCCATTATAAACTCTCTAAATAGAGCAGATATCATCACATATCCTACAGAGAAAGCATCTACAAAGAGCAACCAGGTCTTTGGAGGACCCAACACATCTGATGATACTGGACCCCAAGTAATTCTTCATTCTCCCTCTGGTGCGCTGTAGAAGAATAGAAAAAATTTTGCCAAAAACCCTAGAGATCGTAGTTGATCGCTGGAAGGAGATTCCAACAGCACAACACCCTGTAGTTATTTACTGTTCTTCTGACATTTGCCTAAAGTCCAAATACCAATATAAAGATTTTTTTGCAAAGCTTAAAGTTGACCTATCAGCATATTAAAACTGCCTAGTTTTTGCTCTTATTTTCCAGTTTTTCTTTTTTTTTTTTTTTAATTCTGCCATTCAGTTCCAAAGATAATTTTTACTAATTTTGATAATTTTTATGGTCCCTGCTACGTGGGTGTGGCTCACAAGAGTAATAATGCAGAGCAGTCTAAAAAACCTTTTCACCATACTTGACAAATCTTGCAGTAGATGCCGATTTGGTCTGTATTGGTCACACCCATGTTCCCGAACCCCAAATGTGCATCTAAATGTGGTGACTCCGTGTGATGACGAAGCATCCCAACGCCATGCACTGGAAACCTTCAAGAACTGCTTACCAAGAGGCACCGGAAGGCATCTGGCACCTTTTCCGTGAGTCTAGGAGGTCTCTTTTTTTCTTGGGAACTTCCAGGATATTTCAGGAGAGTTGGAAAGAATCCATATGATGGTCCAGGATATGAGCAATTAAGGGAACATTGCTTTCAATATCTGTTTTTGGAAAAGTGAATGACAGCCAAATAGCAGACACACTTTCTTGCCATGAGTGGCTTAGTGGTAATCAGCTTGATAAAAAGTCAGATTTGACATTTAGAACTCTAAGAAAGCAAACGTTCTACATTTGAATTCCAAGTCACAAGAAATTTCATGCTCTACCTTCACTTTACAAAAGCTTCATATTTTTTCTATGAAAATTTGCAATCCGGCCCTTTTGTCGAACTGTTGGAAAGTATGAGAAAGTAGAAAGACAAACTTTCGGAGTTACGGCGGCTTTCCCAGGAGCAGATATCCTTCCAAACTTTGAGTGATGGCTTTCCAAGGGTCTATCATATGATAGAACATCCCGGAGGTCACGCACAAGAAACCTTCAAGTGGGCTTCCAAAAGGGTTCTAAGAGTTTTTTTTATGACCCCAGGGAGACTTGACATCTCTTTCAGGGATCCACAACATCCTCCATTTTCCAGGGGCCTCCTGGATGTCTTGGGCAAGCTGGCAAAAAATTGATATAACTAAGGAACAGCCAATTACTCAAGAACAATACTCAGAGTTGTTTCCTTCCTCTGGATCAACATGTAAGGTTTTAGGTTGAACTCGATGGACTTGTGTCTGCTTCCAACCTTGAAAACTATGAACCTATGAGCTGTAGATCACAGTCCTTGTTCTGGTACTTGTGTGGTGGCCACAGCCATCTTTCCAAAAACAGATGTAACTGAGAATCTATCCCAGATATTTAAAGGGAATATTAGATTATGGTATTGCATGATGGGTAACAGTTCTGTAGGGCAAATCGTAGAATCAAGCCGGAGAACAGGACTCTGCCAGCTTGTATCAACGCTAAAATTACTCTTCAAACAATCCTGCGCTCCCTGCATACAGCATAAACCTGTCGACTGCGGTGTAAACAGATGTCTCCCCTCCAGAGACAAGTAACAGATAACACATACTATGTCTCAGCACTTCCAGTAATCTCAGGGCGAGGTTTAGGACAAAGTGTACCCGAGAAGGACAAAAAGAGCAGGTTCACACTTGAGTTAAAAAAAAGGCAGTGTCCATAGAGTCGCGATCATCAAATGATACCAAAATAGCGGCCGTTTGGCATCAACTGGGCTATTATATGTCGGTATAATATTTTTAGCAGGACGGACTACACTATATTGTATATACGGTATATAATAATAATAATCTTTCTTTTTATATAGCGCTAACATATTCCGCAGCGCTTTACAGTTTGCACACACATTATCATCACTGTCCCCGATGGGGCTCACAATCTAAATTCCCTATCAGTATGTCTTTAGAATGTGGGATGAAACCGGAGAACCCGGAGGAAACCCACGCAAACACGGGGAGAACATACAAACTCCTTGCAGATGTTGTCCTTGGTGGGATTCGAACCCAGGACCCCAGCACTGAGCCACCGTGCCGCCCAATATACAGTATATATATAAGGATGGGGAAAAAAAACATTTTACTGATTTATGATACTTCCCTGTGGGTATTTATATATTAATGAGTTAAACTCAGAAATCATCGACATTAGGGCATTAATATCACTTACACAAGACCACCAGATCCGTCAACAGCAGCTTGTGAATGGTTTCCAAAGGCAATAGATTAAAACAAAATTAAAAAAAAATACAGAAAATCAACTGAATGATAAATTAAAACTGAAACCTGAGGATATATGTTCCTACGTAGCTAGATTTGATATCTGATCTATGGAGAAAGGATCCTATTATGCTGAGAAAGAAGCGTAAATCAAACGGCTTATGGTTTATATAGATCCAATATTGTGTGGACTCGTCACGTATGGCGGCTGGTGACCGGTGGGCCAAGTTTTGGACTGACTACATCAGCGCTGCAAGCACCCGATCCCTGGAAGAACGAGACTCCTGTGCATTATAATAAATAGGGTGTGATGTAACGCCTGCACTATTAGCAGCCCCCGGGGCAGCCGCTGGCACACACCTATGCTTTGTCATACCTGTATAAAGGGCTGGCAGATGCTATGCAAAGCAGCGCCCGGGACTACGCCAAGGCTGCAGCCTTTTTAACCCGATTTGAACTATTCCTAGCTACAAGCGCCAGACGCTCCCATCTCCGCAGTCCTGGCAGAACATCAATGCTTCTGGTTCCTCTTTTTTTTTTTCCCTTATGAATATTATTTACCATACTAATAAGAAGTTGGCCTTGCCATAATAAAAAATTAATCCAGAGCTTATACACTCACTGGCCACTTTATTAGGTACACCATGCTAGTAAGGGGTTGGACCCCCTTTTGCCTTCAGAACTGCCTCAATTCTTCGTGGCAGAGATTCAACAAGGTGCTGGAAGCATTCCTCAGAGATTTTGGACCATATTGACATGATGGCATCACACAGTTGGCGCAGATTTGTCGGCTGCACATCCCTGATGCGAATCTCCCGTTCCACCACATCCCAAAGATGCTCTATTGGATTGAGATCTGGTGACTGAGGAGGCCATTTGAGTACAGTAAACTCATTGTCATGTTCAAGAAACCAATCTGAGATGATTCGAGCTTTATGACATGGAGCATTATCCTGCTGAAAGTAGCCATCAGATGTTGGGTACATTGTGGTCATAAAGGGATGGACATGGTCAGCAACAATACTCAGGTAGGCTGTGGCGTTGCAACGATGCTCAATTGGTACCAAGGGGCCCAAAGAGTGCCCAGAAAAAATTCCCCACACCACGACACCACCACCACCAGCCTGAACCGTTGATACAAGGCAGGATGGATCCATGCTTTCATGTTGTTTACGCCAAATTCTGACCCTACCATCCGAATGCCGCAGCAGAAATCGAGACTCATCAGACCAGGCAACGTTTTTCCAATCTTCTACTGTCCAATTTCGATGAGCTTGTGCAAATTGTAGCCTCAGTTTCCTGTTCTTAGCTGAGAGGAGTGGTACCCAGTGTGGTCTTCTGCTGCTGTAGCCCATCTGCCTCAAAGTTCGACGCACTGTGCGTTCAGAGATGCTCTTCTGCCTACCTTGGTTGTAACGGGTGGCAATTTGAGTCACTGTTGCCTTTCTATCAGCTCGAACCAGTCTGCCCATTCTCCTCTGACCTCTGGCATCAACAAGGCATTTCCGGCCACAGAACTGCCGCTCACTGGATTTTTTTTCTTTTTCGGACCATTCTCTGTAAACCCTAGAGATGGTTGTGCGTGAAAATCCCAGTAGATCAGCAGTTTCTGAAATACTCAGACCAGCCCTTCTGGCACCAACAATCATGCCACGTTCAAAGGCACTCAAATCACCTTTCTTCCCCATACTGATGCTCGGTTTGAACTGCAGGAGATTGTCTTGACCATGTCTACATGCCTAAATGCACTGAGTTGCCGCCATGTGATTGGCTGATTAGAAATTAAGTCTTAACACACAGTTGGACAGGTGTACCTAATAAAGTGGCCAGTGAGTGTATATTTTAAAAAATACATACCGTATATTTCTTAAGTATGATGTTGTTTTTTTTAATTTCATATACAGGTATAGAGTTAATAAATATATTTCCATATGTATGAAATATTAAAAATAATTACTACTGTATATATATATATATATATATATATATATATATATATATATATATTAAACTTAGGGCTTCTCACTAAATTAGAATATCATCAAAAAGTTAATTTCTTTCAGTTCTTCAATACAAAACGTGAAATTCATATTCTATAGAGTCATTACAGAGTGATCTATTTCATGTGTTTATTTCTGTTAATGTTGATGATTATGGCTTACAGCCAATGAAAACCCAAAAGTCATTATCTCAGTAAATTAGAATACTATATAACACCAGCTTGAAAAATGATTTTACACTCCGAAATGTTGTCCTACTGAAATGTATGTTCAGTAAATGCACTCAATATTTGGTCGGGTTCCTTTGGCATCAATTACTGCATCAATGCGGCGTGGCATGGAGGTGATCAGCCTGTGGCACTGCTGAGGGGTTATGGAAGCCCAGGTTGCTTTGATAGCAGCCTTCAGCTTGTCTGCATTGTTGGGTCCGGTGTCTCTCATCTTCCTCTTGACAATACTCCATAAATTCTCTATGGGGTTAAGGTCAGGCGAGTTTCCTGGCCAATCAAGCCCAGTGATACTGTTGTTTGTAAGGCTAGTTTCACATTTGCGGACGGAGGGCTACAGACTTCCTCCGTGAAGCCTCGCCCTTTGCCGCCCCTCCTCCGGTCAACTTCGCCTATTTCTGCAAGCAGCTTCATGCGGCCTGCGTACTCTATCTTTAACATTGGGTACGCAGGCCATGCCACTGTATGCGTATGCCGCCGCATGCATCGTTTTGACGGTGCGGCAACCCGCGTAGAACGCATCATGTTGGAATTTTATGCACAAATGCTGAGGTAGTGGTCCTGCTGCTAGGTTGTTGTCCCCCTCTACGTCACCTGGTGTACTGGCCTGTCTTCTGGTAGCACCTCCAGCCTCTGGACACTACACTGACAGACACAGCAAACCTTCTTGCTGTAATACAGCTCGCATGGATGTGCCATCCTGGATGAGCTGCACTGTCTGAGCCACTTGTGTGGGTTGTAGCGTCCATCTCATTCTACTAAAAACATATCTAAATAAATATATATATATTTGTATATTTTATGTATTTATATTTAATTATTAATTCATTGTTATTTTTTTAAGCGGAAAATGCCATTCTGAGTTACATTATATAAAAAGTAGCATGTCCTCTATAAGTGCATAAGCAAGAAACCTTTATTTGTTCCAACATGAAATTAGAAGATATAAGTCACAATTTAGTTTCTGCTTCTTCCAGGCACAGGTTCTATAAAAACGTCATGTTATTTCATATTCACTGGCAGAGCCAAGAATTCACAATCTATTTTTTTTTTTTGCCCCTCAAGACAGCTCGCAGAAGATTACATTCATCAGCCTTTGAAAGAACGCCGCCCTCAGCATTTCCTCCCGATGCGGTGTCTAAAGAATCGGGCGCTTCACTTCTTGTGTTTGGGGCGGCACAGATGGGGGCCAAGAATCCCATTCACAGGAGAAACATTTGTAATGCTGTTTATAGTGTAAAGTCATAATTAGAATTCTGTACGATTAGTTTAGTTTGCAGAACACATAACATGCATTCAACACGCTACAAAATAAAACTAATATAAATCTTCAAATTAATGGATTAATTTAGATATGTAAAAAAAGTACTTTTTTTTTTTTTAAGAAAGGGCCCATAGCACAACTATGCTGAAAAATAAGAGGAAAATATTCTTCCTGCACCATTCCAGAATTTCTGAGCTTAGTATGTGACTTTCTACCCAGTTGCTTCCACTGGAAATTACACAACGTCACCTCCAAAATGCATCTAAAGTATCAATAGAGCGTGTCAAAAAGTGACGTTTCAGGCACAGAAAGGCCTTTGTCAAGCCAAAAAGTACAGGAAAATCAGTTTTTTTATTGTTGTCTTGATAAAAGGCCAACTGTGGCCGAAACGTCACTTTTTTAATCCCTCTATTGATACTTTAGATTACACAATACATTTTTGGGGTTCATTGCTGGTGTTTTGGGATCCTCATATTGTGAAAGCTAAAGGAGATTGATGGCGTTGGCCTTTTCTGAGAAACCTGATCCTTGTAAATCTGAGCTATTGACACTAAAAATAAGTGTCTGGTGATGAGACATCTGCCCATTGGTGATGACTCTTGTATGACAAGATTGGACAAACTGGGAAGTCCAGCAGATCTATACCGGCCAATAAATACAAAACAGGTCGGTCACACAAACTGGTCATATGTGTCTAAAGCAGACCTGGGCAAAGTGCGGGCCGCAGACTGAGACAGCCAAAGGGCTGAAAAGACTGACCTACGGGGGGGCTGCACCATGGGGACGCCCTCGCCCGTCTAGGGTCCGGATATCACCGCTATCTGTATACTCAGGATGTAAATAGCGGTGGATATAATGGAGGAGAGAGCCGCCAGCGCCTACTTCCACCATTCAGTGTGTGCGACTGAGACAGCACAACATCTCTACATCGCGTCTGCTGAGTGGCGAGTCCGTGCACACACCAAAGACAAGAAGAGAGCAAAGTTTAATTTTTCTTTTCTTTGTTTTTTTTTTTCTATATAAGTGAATGTGTGTGGGATGTGTGTCTGTATATAGGGGGATATGTGGGGGCTCATACTGTATATAAGAGGGCTATGAAGGGGCTCCTACTGTATATAGGGGGCTACACGGGGGCTCCTACTGTATATAAGGGGCTGTGTGGGAGATCGTACTGTATATTAGGGCTATGTAGGGGATCATACTGTATATAGGGAGCTATGCGGGGGGCTAATACTGTGTCTAGAGGGCTATGTGGTTGCTCCTACTGTATATAGGGGCTATACGGGGGCTCCTACTGTATATAAGGGGCTGTGTGGGAGATCATACTGTGTATAAGGGCTATGAAGGGGATCATACTGTGTCTAGAGGGCTATGTGGTGGCTCCTACTGTATATAGGGGGCTACATGAGGGCTCCTACTGTATATAGCGGCGATGCGGCAGCTCATACTGTATAAAGGGGCTATGTAAGGGCTCATACTGTATACAGAAGGCTATGTGGGGGCTCATACTGTATATAGAGGGGCTATGTGGGGGCTCATACTGTATATAGTGGGGCTATGTGGCAGCTCATATTGCATATAGCTGCTAAGTGAGGGCTCATACTGTATATAGGGGCTTACACTATTTATAGAGGCTATGTGGGGCTCATACTGTATGTAGGGGTCTATGCTGGGGCTCATACTGTATATATGGGGCTATGTGGGGGATCATAATGTATACAGAGTGGTGTCATCATACTTAGTTCTGCTCAAAAAAGTAATTCTACATTTTTTCTTGTACATGATGCCATCAGAAGCCCCGGGGGGCTGGCAAGAAGGGGTGTGACCTCTAAAAGAGATGTGGCTTGGAGAACCACCTCCCAGGAACATCCATAGGTTCTCAACATTTAATAGACTCACAATAGTTGCCAAGATTCCAGATTTTAATTTTTTGGCGAAGGCTTAAAATATCCAATTGGTTTTCAAAATATTGGTAGGTATTCAGATGACTCAATATCTTCCTGCATTTATCACAATGCTCCGCTGGGAGCTTAGAGCCAAGAAGAGAACCATACATCAGAAGAATCCGATACGATCCGTCAGAACCAGAGTCTGGAAACTACTTCTCTAATGACACAAAACTAAAACATTTGTAATTCCTCAAGCTTCGTTAAACGCTTAATTATCTGAAGGCTTTAATGTGTCTCTGATCCAATCCATTCTCCTGCCCTCGATATATTGTACAGAGATATATTTCAAGCTGTTCTATTGCTGGCGGATAGCCGCTCGCATCTTCACAGCGTGCCTATCTGTAAGGAAAGGAACGAGCCAGAGAAAAGAAGCGTCTAAGGAACATTCTATGAGAACACATCATTTAGGGACTGCAAACAAAGAAAATGTCTTTAATCCGACGGGACCTTATTGGTGGCAAATGGATCAGTTTTTAAAAAGGACACGATGATATGTCTATATTTGAGCATTCCTACGCAATTATTTAAAAAAAAATCCGCAACTCTGAATTCCATGCCAAAATTATTATTTTTCCCCTCTATGAGTGAATTGAGTTTTTCTGGGGTGGCCTATAACTATAAGGGTATGTGCACACTTTGCGGATTCTGCTGCGTTTCCGCAGCGGTTTTGGGCCTGCGGAAACGCTGCAGATTCTGCAGCGTTTTACAAACCCTTTATTTCCTATGAAAATAAAAAAAACATGTGCACATGCTGCGGATTTTTCCGCGCGGTTTTGCTGCGGTTTACAATCCGCAGCATGTCAATTGTTTGTGCGGTTCTGCTGCGTTTCTGCACCCATTGACTTCCATTGAGTCACGCAATTCCGCAGCAAAACCGCAGAGATAAAAATATCTGCGGTTATTGCTGCGGAATTGGGTGAAAAAACGCAGCAGAAGGAAGTGATGTCGGGAGGAAGAGGAAGTGCGTGGGCGGAGTGTAGGGAAGAAGAAGGAAGTCGCCATAACGTCATGGAAGGCTACCGTCGCATGGGGATCGATGTGGGCTGTCTCATAGATTTGGTATGTATGCATGTATGTATGTGTGTGCGTCAGTCTGTGTGCGTCTGTGTGCGTCAGTCTGTGTGCGTCAGTCTGTGTGCGTCAGTCTGTGTGCGTCAGTCTGTGTGCGTCAGTCTGTGTGCGTCAGTCTGTGTGCGTCAGTCTGTGTGCGTCAGTCTGTGTGCGTCAGTCTGTGTGCGTCAGTCTGTGTGCGTCAGTCTGTGTGCGTCAGTCTGTGTGCGTCAGTCTGTGTGCGTCAGTCCCCATGCGACGGTAGGCCCACAATTGTGCTCAGTCGCTGTATGGGAGAGTAGTCCCTGCGGCGACCGTGCACAATTGCTCAGTAAAGGGTTAAAAAAAAAAAAATACATGACACATACAATACACATACAACATACAATAAAGGACATACAACATAAACATACTCACCACATAGCGATGCTCCTGCCGTTTTTCATGGAGTTTTCCGGTGTTCGGGTGCTCCGGGACCTCGCTTTACGGCAATGTAGCTGCGTGTGACCTTTCCCACGCAGCATTGCCGTAAAGGAGAGTACCGGAGTCAATAAACACCGGTAAACTCTCTCACGCATGCGCAGTAACACACTGCAGGAGCTTAGCTCCTGTCAGTGTGTTTCTGCAGCCATGGAGGATGGTCACATCTCAGGATGTGACTGTTCTCCATGGCAGATCGTCGTGGGACCCTCGTTTATGGACTGCGACGGAACAGGGAGTATAAATTTGGTTTGTTATTTTTAATTTTTTTCTAGGAGAACGAGGGCGTTGGATTGAGTGAAAAATAAGAATTTTTTGTCAAAAACTTGTGTTTTTTTATTTCATTAAATTTTTTTTTTTTGGTGTCTGTGTTTTATTTCAAAATTACCTTTTTTGGATTAATAATGGATCGGCGTCTTCTTGACGCCTCTCCATTATTAACCTGGCTTAAGGTCACCGATGAAAGGTGACATTAACCCCTTCATTACCCCACATCCCGCCACTGTGCGGGAGTGGGAAGAGAGGGGCTAAGCGCCGGAATTGGCGCATCTTTGATGCGCCGGTTCTGGGGCGGCTGCGGGCTGGTATTTGTAGCCGGGGGGGGGGGCCAAAATCCACGGCCCCTTCCTAGGCTATGAATATCAGCTCGCAGCTGTCTGCGTAGCCTTTCTGGCGCTAAAATATAGGGGGACCCCACGTAAAAAAATTTTTGGGTTGGGACCCCTTTTTTTAGAGCCAGAAAGGTTACGCAGACAGCTGTGGGCTGATATTCATAGCACGGCTACAAATATTAACCCTCAGCTGTCTGCGTAGCCTTTCTGTCCCTAAAATATAGGGGGACCCCACGTAAAAAAAATTTTGGGTTGGGACCCCTTTTTTTAGAGCCAGAAAGGTTACGCAGACAGCTGTGGGCTGATATTCATAGCACGGCTACAAATATTAACCCTCAGCTGTCTGCATAGCCTTTCTGGCCCTAAAATATAGGGGGACCCCACGCGTAAAAAAATTTTTGGGTTGGGACCCCTTTTTTTAGAGCCAGAAAGGTTACGCAGACAGCTGTGGGCTGATATTCATAGCACGGCTACAAATATTAACCCTCAACTGTCTGCGTAGCCTTTCTGGCGCTAAAATATAGGGGGACCCCACGTAAAAAAATTTTTGGGTTGGGACCCCTTTTTTTAGAGCCAGAAAGGTTACGCAGACAGCTGTGGGCTGATATTCATAGCACGGCTACAAATATTAACCCTCAGCTGTCTGCGTAACCTTTCTGGCGCTAAAATATAGGGGGACCCCACGTAAAAAAATTTTTGGGTTGGGACCCCTTTTTTTAGAGCCAGAAAGGTTACGCAGACAGCTGTGGGCTGATATTCATAGCACGGCTACAAATATTAACCCTCAGCTGTCTGCGTAACCTTTCTGGCGCTAAAATATAGGGGGACCCCACGTAAAAAAAATTTTGGGTTGGGACCCCTTTTTTTATAGCCAGAAAGGTTACGCAGACAGCTGTGGGCTGATATTCATAGCACGGCTACAAATATTAACCCTCAGCTGTCTGCGTAACCTTTCTGGCCCTAAAATATAGGGGGACCCCACGTAAAAAATTTTTTGGGTTGGGACCCCTTTTTATAGAGCCAGAAAGGTTACGCAGACAGCTGTGGGCTGATATTCATAGCACGGCTACAAATATTAACCCTCAGCTGTCTGCGTAACCTTTCTGGCCCTAAAATATAGGGGGACCCCACGTAAAAAAATATTTGGGTTGGGACCCCTTTTTTTTAGAGCCAGAAAGGTTACGCAGACAGCTGTGGGCTGATATTCATAGCACGGCTACAAATATTAACCCTCAGCTGTCTGCGTAGCCTTTCTGGCCCTAAAATATAGGGGGACCCCTCACCGTCACTGCCATACCTCCTCACTTTCACCGCCATACCCCATCCGAAGAGCCTTCGTGCTTCTATTGCGGAGGCCAAAAAAAAAAATCGCTGCTGGTAGCAAATTAACTTTATTCCTTTTGTCAGCCTTGGCCTTTCAGTCACAGAGGTGGCCGGCACGGCGTCAGTCACGGCTCGCTGTGTGACAGTGTAAATCCACACGGAATAAATAACGTGCCAGGTTGCGGTTCTTCACAGAGGCTTTTTTTTGACTTGTGCATTTTTTATTTATTTATTTTTTTTTTTTACATATTTGTACTATTTTCACTGAGATTAGGTGTAGGGTTGGGATAGGGTAAAAAAAATTTTTTATTGCCGTAAATGCTTTTCCCTTTTTTTTTTTCTTTTTTTCTTTTTCTGGTAAACATAGTATTTAATGATTGTAATCTCTACATTGTAGGTCCGTGATTTTCAAGCCATATGGGACCCTTCTGACGAGGCCTACAAGGACCGCTATTACCGGGATCACTGCTGGACCAAAGTGTTACGCCGGCTGTATCCTGACTGGGATTCGTGTAATAATGCTACACAGTTGCAAATTGGTAATTCAAATCTTCGCTGACACTACAAAAATAGGTGTACCTAAATATTAGAATTAATGTTTTTGTTTTTTTTTGGTTTAGAGAAAGATGTCAAGCAACGATGGAGATCCGTGAAGGACAGATTTCATAAATATGTGGCAAGCTGCAATAAAAGTGGATCGTCTCCTACCCGACACTCGTTCCCTTTTTATGAGGAACTACAATTTTTGTTAACTGGCCGGACACTACGTAGGTAAATGTTTTTTTTTAAATAAAAAGTATTTTTAAGCTATCCATCCTCTCTTTGTAGGTGGTATGACAGAATTGGCTGTGTATGCAATGCTTCATACAACGCCACCGTTATTTTTATTTGTTGTGCCCACATAGAACAGCATAGTAGAGGAGATGTGATGAATTTCCCTCTCCACTATGTGTAAAAACTGTGGAGGTTGTAGAGCTACGTCCCTGGACACGTGTTTTGTCCCCACAGCATGTCGCTTGTCTTGCGTTTGCACTGTGTCTCTACAAGATTAGTATATAGTATATTGACATTATGCTTTTTTTTCCTAAAACAGCACTCAAGGCAATATTGACCCTCCGGCAGAGGAAGATTCTGAAGAGGCTTCTGGACCTTCAAATGTAGCTGCTGTGACCGGTTCTTCAGCTGGTGAACATGTTGCTGGTGCTGCCCCATTGTCATCAGATGCTGTGGCATCGGCTTCCACCATTGCTGAAAATAGTTTGGTAGCGGAAACAGTTAGAGGAAGGGCTGGCGGTACGGTGTCAGGACAGCCCAACCAAAAAAAAAAACAAAAAAAAAAACCGAGGATAAAACAATCAAAGCCGCTAATGAGACGCTAGCCTTGATAAAGAGGTCTAGCACGGAAGACGAATTTGATTTTTTTGCTCTCCAAATTGCAAACAAGGCTCGCTCCCTGCCACCGGATCGCCAGAACATTTTCACAAGCCTGGTACAGATGTCGCTTACAGCGTTACATGATCCCGCACCGATTTTGCCGTATGATGAAATTTTGATGTCCGTGTTAGGACTTTTCAGAAAAAAAAAACCAAGGCCAACCACTAAATGCCCAATCTCAAGGCAGTCACCCATACACAACTGAGCTGCTAGGTCCCTCACCAAATCATTACACTCAGGACGCAGCAACAAACTATGGGTACTACCCACAGTACCATAATTTAAACTAAATAAAGTTTGTGGCTGACATTTTTGTTGTTGGGCCAAAATTTTGTTGGCCATCTGTTCTCTTTCACATTGAAAAATTAATTACAATGTTTGTAATAAAGTTTATTGTTTTTCAAATAAATTTTTATTTGAAAATTTACTTTGTGTTCTTTCTCTAAATTCGAAGGGGCCTAAACTACGGCTACATATGGCCAGTGTCATGGGTACATCCTGACAACACTACTGTGTAGATTCAAACTATGGTGATGCTGTTACGGGACTATGGTACCTAGATAATAAACATGACCTAGTGCAAATTTAAAAATGAGGTCCATAACATTATCAATTTAAAAAATTTTTTGGGCGTAAAAGGATACATAGAAACTATAATTCTAGCCTAGGATATCATACCACTAATTGATGATTATATAATAACTCCAATCTGTAAGGGCAACTCAATAGACAGACAACAAATACACCAAATGTGTTCAACCAATCCAAAAACTTTAGTCATGCATTACGACAAAGTTAAGCACAAAAAAAATTTCACTTGTGCACAAAGGTGTAAACATTTTATTTTAACATCAGCTTTAAAGAACATCTTAGTACATCCAAAATGTTACTCATATATGGTGGAGAATCAGGCCAGGACGCCCGACAACATGGAAGAAAGTAACCAAATTGAATTAAGTGCCAGTCATGGTAAACTAAGCGGATGGGCAGTATTAATGGCTGATTCCAGCCAAGGTACTTAGCAGGTTGAAATAGGTGCTCTAACCAAAGAGGAAGATTTTACAATATTCAAGATGAGGCAAACATGGCTCAATGGCCGGTCCCAGCATCCCCAATAGTACATCCTGAGTCCAATCAATAGACCACCGGTATAAAAGTAAAAACAAACGTTTAATTATCCATAGTGGTGGTCGTGTGGTCCTGGCAGTGCCCATCGATACGATGTTGTTATCAATCCACCAAATAAAAACCAAAAAACGGGTCCTTCTTTGCTGCCGCTCAACTTCTTCTTCTTGGATCTTTCACAGCTGTTCAGACTGCTCAATACCAGCACAGGAGTATTGCCAGTGCACGGCACCTTGTGGACTCATAAAATAGTCAGTAAATGTTTCTCTCACACGCACACCCGAGTTGGATGGTCTTCCCACATGGCGCACTGGATTACATTGTGGCTGCTGGTACTCCACATCTACCTCGGAGCTGTACTCACGAGCATAGTTGTGGAGTACACAGCATGCCTTAATCACGGTGTCAATGGTGTCAGGATCCAACTGGATGGCAGTGTGAAAGATCCTCCACTGACTAGTCATGATCCCAAAGGTGCATTCCACATATCTTCGTGCACGACTCAGCCGATAATTAAAAATCTTCCGCCGGGCAGTCAGTCCCCTTCGTGGGTATGGGCGCAGCAGGGTGGTCATTAATGGAAAGGCCTCATCCGATACCATCACAAAGGGCACTGGATGTGTGGAACCCGGCAAAGGTCTTGGGGCTGGGAGCGTTTCGCCATCTTGAAGAATTTGCTGTCCAACATGTGATGTTCGCAACACCCGAGAATCCCCAGTACTGCCATAGGCACCAACGTCGATGGCAACAAATTTGTAATGTGCATCAGCCACCGCCATCAGGACCACCGAAAAATACTTCTTGTAATTAAAGAAGCGTGATCCTGATTGTGGTGGCTTCTGCACTTGTACATGTTTACCATCAACTGCACCTATGCAGTTTGGGAAATTGGCCACAGACTGAAAGCCTGCCGCGACCTGCAGCCAAGTCTCCTCGGTTGGGGAAGGCATCACCATGGGCTGCAACTTCTGCCAGATGACGGCACATGTGCACCGCACAATTTGAGAGATGGTGGATTTACCAACTCTAAATTGGAGGTGTAGGGATGTGTAGCTCTCTCCTGTGGCCAAAAACCTGAAAAGAAAAAAAAATAATTAGAAAAGTCACACAAAAATGTACTGTAACGTGTCAGCATGTATGGCCGCTATAAAACGCCTTTGATGTCTTCTATGAAGTATTCTATGTTGTGGCAAACAACCAGGTGTAAAAAGAAAGCTGGAAAGAAACACGCTGACATGTACATAGACCCATTAATTATAGTGTGTCTACCTGTGTCAGTGTCTATGTTACATGTTCCCAATATAATAACCCCTACCGGATACACTGATGTGTGAAAGGGCCGTAATGATATTCTAAGCGACAATTATTTACTTACCGCAAAGTGATGAGCAGCCTTTCCTCAGCAGTGATCGCCTTCCTCATGAACGTATCAGCAAATGTAATATGAGGACCCAAGACTTCAAGCAGATGATCAAAGGCGGCGATTGGAAGCCGGCAGAAGGACACAAACTTTTCAGGATATCTTCAAAGTAAAAAAAAAAAAGGTTAATAATGATTACATACTTTTATACACATTTTACATAGTAAAACTGCTTGAGTTATTTTATAACTTACCTCCTCAAATCATTATAAAGAACGTTAAAATGCCCTTTGTCGGTTCGGTCGACTAAGAGTGGGTGCACCCAAAATTTACGTCCTTGATTTCTCCTTCTGCGCTGCTGCTGCTGAGCCTAAAATAAAATTTTACATTTAGTAGACAGCACACTCAAAAAACAGACATGTGAACCATTTTCTGATTCATAACCCTAATCACATAAATACTCGTAATCAAAAACATAATATAAAGTCTGAATTCACAAACGACAACAATCCAAAATGTATTCATAATCCAAACAATAATCACAAACCGAACAAAACTACAACCCTAATCCAAAACCCAACCATAACCCTAATCCAAAACCCAACCATAACCCTAATCCCATACCCAATCCATAATCCCATACCCAATCCATAATCCCATACCCAATCCATAATCCCATACCCAATCCATAATCCCATACCCAATCCATAATCCCATACCCAATCCATAATCCCATACCCAATCCATAATCCCATACCCAATCCATAATCCCATACCCAATCCATAATCCCATACCCAATCCATAATCCCATACCCAATCCATAATCCCATACCCAATCCATAATCCCATACCCAATCCATAATCCCATACCCAATCCATAATCCCATACCCAATCCATAATCCCATACCCAATCCATAATCCCATACCCAATCCATAATCCCATACCCAATCCCAAGTCTATATTATCCAAACACTAATCAATAACCTAACCCAATCACAAGCCTAATCCTAATTACAGCCATATAACCCTATTCCCAACAAACCCCAATCCTATCCACAATGGAATCCCAAACATAATCACGGTCCTTATCCCAAAAAATTTAAACTCAAACATCATCAAACCCTATTACCTGCTCTCTGTGCTGCATCAGGATTTCCAGCAAACACCCCAGCATGAGGATTCTGAACGGCCTGCGGACCATTTGGCGCTGCACGCTGAAATCTTCATCCCGCTGGGCACTCTGCTGCTCATTTCTGTCAGTCATCATTCTTATTGGTAAAAGCAAAATGGAGGCTGGGGGGGTTGGAGCAGGAAATGACATCACCTTTTTTTTTCTTGAGTACAGTATTGTCCAACTTTATTTAATTTCTTCTAGTGCAAAACCGCAGACAATTCTGCCAAAAAACTGCAGGAAAAATCGCAGAAAAAACCGCACCAAAAACGCACATGCGGTTTCTGCCAAGAGGTGCAGTTTTGTCAACAAAAAAAAAGCAGGGAAATTTACTATGTGTGCACATAGCCTAAGGTTAGGGCAAATGGTCACACCTAGGAATCCCAACTAATGATTGATAATTGGGCTGTGTTGCAATTTGAACCTGCTGCAATCGATGGAAAAAAAAAATCCAAAATTTTGGTTGCATGTTGCCTCTAAGTTCCATAGACCACAATGAAAATCTTGCGACTGGCACACAACCGATTTGCTGTTGCACTTCCAAAATTTGGACACTTGCTGTTGGTGAAACCAGGTTGCCCCTTTTACACCTAAAAATGGGTCCAGTATGACCATGTAAAACTTGGGGAAAAATAATCATGAACGAAATATTAAAACATCACGTGGGCTGGTCATAAGTCATCTGCTATTATGAGTCAGATATCAACGATTCATTGCAGGTTTTACTCAGCAGGGGGCAGCAGAGATCAAGAAACTAAGCTCCTCCCACAGAGGAAAGTGAAGCAAATTTTGGCATTTACCATGAGGCATGCTGGGAGTGATATTCAAAATAAAATACGATATTCAGAAGAATTTATTTCGATTTTTTTTTTTGCCACGAAACTTAGAAAAGTTTAACGTTCCGTTGAGGTTACTATCCATCGCTATCAGACACTCCCTTTAAAGCAGGATTTCGTGGATTTTGGATCAAAATCGATATCTATATACAAATATTTCGGCCTACTGATCATCATGTCTCAGGTCTATTGTCAAGCCACCATTGCTCGTTATTCAAGCGCTGTCTCCCATCACAAAGCGACACTGTGTTAGGTCTCACATTCCCACAAGCGCCATCTCACACCTGTCGTTATCGGATTGCAACCTCCAAGATACCAAACCCATTCTTTTATCTCAGGAACAAAACGTGAAAATAAAAAAGCTTCTGTGTTACAAAGGGATACGCCAAGAAATCATTTCAGCCCTGAGACAAACCGTAACCACAAATATCCATCTTTCCGACTGATAAAAAAACCCCTTTGTCTTTGGGCGATCACTGGTTTCACTGCATCGTTGTAATCAAGGCCGGAGAAGATGGTGTTTACCATCTCACTGCGTCAGCGATGGTTAACCTCCGGCAAGTCCATGGATAAAGTAAAAAACACCACTTGAGAAAAGTCCATCGTGTGGACTTGTTATCCTGCGCCGACCTGAGCAGTCGACGACCTTTGAATTCTAAGTACATATACGGAGTAAAGTGTAAGGGAACGCTGGGATAATTTGCAGTTGTTAGATCAGGATTAGCGGTAGAGTTACTAAGCAAAACTGGAAATGTGTCATCACCCGAAATCTACCGAATGTAAACAAGTCTCCTTACACCGGCTCCGCACTATGGGTCTCCTTAAGCCTAAAAGTCTCTTTGCACCGACTCGGCACTTTCCATAAGGAGAAACTTAACCAGTTCGATTCCTGTCAGAGTCCTCTCACCCAGGTCTGCTGCTTTACACTGATGAGGGGCAAACACCTTGGAACACGAGTTTTCAAATAGAGTTTCCGACTTGGCTTCTTATTTTAAGTCACAAGGGTCAATACTGACTTTTAGAATTGCTACTCCATTGGGTAGCGCTAGCGTTCCAGTCCTCTTCCGTTTCATAGAGTCCATTTGCATATTTTTATTACAAAGAAATAAAACATTTGCAATGACCCCATACACTCAAGAGAATACTCACCCAGACTACTGTTCTCAGAGTAAGAAGACCACCACTTAAGTTTTATGGGGACTTCCAGACTCTGCAGTAAGAAGGCCCAGGTGTGAAGAACTTCAATGCCTTATCTTCTTTTCCTGGGTAAGCCACCACCATAGATGGTTGGTTTCCATACTCTCCCTATTAATAACATACAAGTGCTCGGCTGAGTGTTCATGTGAATGGAGGAGTTGGGAAAGATGACCGCCAGCCAGCATCCACTAAAGTACGGACAGACGAGGCTTTTGCTTTTTCATCTCATACAAATGCTAAAGAAGAGGTTATGGGGGGTAATTCAACAAACTGACTTTCAAAAGATCATTTTCATCAGTGTCCTTAGAGAAAAGCCGAGAGGGCGGAGAGCGGCCTGGCCAGTGTAAACGGATTACCTTACACGTCCTCATGTCACGGGAGTTAATAGCTCAGGCCCACTCGAAAATGTGCAGGCAAACACCATATTATGGCACAATGGGTGCACACAATGGCGAGAGGAGGACACCTCTGGGGTAAGGGTAAAAAAAAAAATGCCATTAAGTTTGGCTAATAGACATTGTGTCCTGTAATCAGCCCCAATCAACCCAACTTTGGCCACTCTATACAATGGACCTCATGGACAATGACTACATTTTTATGGCTCCTCACCAGCTTCCCCCCGTCAGCCAGCATCCACCTAAAATTTATTGGATGCCTCGAGACTCTCTTCGTTTTATGTCTCACTGCCATACTTTGCTTCAGACCAAAAACTTACGGTAGGTAATGGATCCGATAATGGATTTGTACTGAATTTTTTTTGGCTCTATGAAAAGGTTACTCCACTTTTATATTGATGACCAATCCTAAAAGCTAGGTCATCAATATCAGATCAATAGGGGCCCGGTTGCCATCACTCGCACCAATCATAAGATTTCGAGGCCGGTGCCACCCATATGTTATCAGTAGCAGAGCGGAATAGCAAAGTCACATCAACCATGTAGCAGCCCCTGTCACGTACAGTAGATCCACCAGAGTAGGGGAAGTTGCAAATTACCCAGCCGCGAGCACCACATAGTTCCGCTCCGCAACTGCTAACATTCAACTGACGCCGGCACCAAGAACTGCTGATCGGTGGGGAACCGAGTGTTGGACCTCCACGGACCTGAAATTGGTAATCTATGCTTAAATAGGTCATTAATATATAAGAAGTGGGGCATCCCTTTAAGTCAATAAGATGTTCTTTATTACTCGTTTAGGTTCTAGTGTCCGGTAGGTCTAAAAAAAAAAAAAATAAAAAAAAATGGACATCTTTCTTTGATGTTGGAAATTGAAAGAGAACATTAGTGGCCAAAATGGAGCCCAGATCTTAACCCTACTAAGCACCACTGGGATGATTTAGAAATCTGATTGACATCATCCAACATCACTGTCTGACCTACCATATGTTCCTTTGGCTTTAATGTTCAAAAATTCCCCAGAACTCACTCCAATAACTTGTCGATAGTCTTCCCAGCTCAGAATTAACGCACAAGCTTTTGGAATGGGATTTTCCATTGCTCTCGTACTTTTGGCCATACAGGGTATTATACCTTTTTTTTGCTCATATTAGGGCATTTAATTGTCCCCTGAGATATATAACTGGCGGAAATACATATCGTAGACTATTCCACTCCTCATATTGTGTCAATACAATGGATTCATCATTACTGTTTGAAAAAAAAAAAATCTAAAATTTTATGTGCATTTTAGGTTTATTTTTTGTTTTTGAGGTTTCCTGTTTACCAGCTGTTGTGTGAAGTTTAAACATTGTCATTTGTGGGAATGGCAGCCTCGGCGCCCGTCATCTTCTGCCAACGAAACCATAAAAGTCTAAACTTAGCCAATGTTCTTCTTATTTCTTTAAGGTCAAAATATTCGGCACTTGTAAATTTTCTTTTTTCCTTTATATGGTATAATCAAATTCAAATGACGGACCTACATTGAGGAAAAGGGGGCCTTATAAAAAAAAAAACAAAACTTTAAAATGGGACCCAGAGAAGTGACCAGGACCATTGTGCACGATACTGAGATCAGTACAGCGCTGGAGAATATGGTGGAGCTGGATATGTGAATAAAATAAACAATTGTGGAAAAATATTGAATAAAGTTTGTACATTGCAAAAATGTGTAGTTCGCCACCTAAAAGTGAAAACTTCTTGAAATCATTGTCTGTTTAAATCCCACTTAGTGTGTTGAAGAAAGCAGTGCCCTCTCTCCTTGACACAATTTATTTTTCAATTCTGTTCTGACCGATTAGTTTCAAAGTCTAATCATAAAACCTAAAAAAAAAGAAAAAAACACCTTAAAGGGAATGTCTCACTTATTATATGTAGGTATTTTTTTTTACATGGTGTAAACGCCGCTGTTCTCCTGAATCCGACATTGCTTTTCTTTTGTTCCTGTGCCTCTCCGTTCCTGATATATGACCCCCTCTTTTCTGCATTTAAATGTAATCTTCTTATCTATATGGGCGTGGTCCTCAAGAACACACCCACACAGAAGAGTTGAGAACCACGCCCACTGATCTTAAAAGACTAGATTTACATAGAGGAAAGAGGAGGTCATATCTCAGGAACGCAGAGGCGCAGGAACAAATGAAAAACATCGCCGGATTCAGGAGAACAGCGACAATTATAACAGGTTAAAAAAAAATACATATTTATTGAAAATGACAGGTCTTGTTTAATACGGTAACACAAAGCATCAACCTACCTATTACATACATAATAGTAATTTAAGTGTCTTCTAAACAGTGGTCATAGTACAAAAGGACGAGTACGTCAACGCCATTAATGTTTATATCCGTGCCCATAAATGACTTATGCAGCTGACCGTCGTGGTATATCTGTGCGTAAAGGTGTTGAGATGAAGCGATCAGCGAGGTATAAACATTTGAGCCATTACACACTCATTTCCCATTTCGGGACATCCTGAGTAATCTACTTGCCATCCTGGGAATAAACAGCCCACACGATGTATGGATGACACGTGTCGTGCAGGCTCCTCGAGATTCCATATAGGGGTTTATGTGCAGCGAGGGTTTACTCAAGTGTCAACAGGGGAGAGGCATACGCTTTAAACACAGGATCACTTCTAATGCCCCGTAAAACTCGCCTTTTGACACACGACCACCTTACACCCGCTCGTCTCTAAACACAGATCTTAAGAACAGAGAGAACCCACGCATGGTAAGAACATCCACTAAAAGATATACAAATCTTACAGAAAAAAATAAAAGGTAATTCCAGTAACTTCCAACATCAACGTCAATGATAAAATAAACACTCAAATCACACGGCACAAAAATTTGGCCAATTTTTTTTTCCTTAAAATTACTATTTTTTTTTTTTTTTTTTTTTTTTTTTTAACATTTCATCTCTACTTCCCATCATGCACCAGGCTAGAACGTCAATTTTATATTCTCTATACACTGGGCGGAGCTTTATTTTCTGCTCACTGTTGCCCTCTGCTGGCCAATACACTGAATAGCCAAGAAAAGTCGGACATGTCAATGGCTTTACACTCATTTTTGGGGTGATAAAAATTAGTAATTTTACATAATTCCGTAGATGGGTAAAATTATTATTTTTTCCTGGCTGTCCAGGATGGAAAAAATAGAACTGCTTCCTCTCCCCTCCAGAAACAGCGCCACCTTTGTGTATAGGTTGCGTCTGGTATTGCAGCTCAGCTCCATTGCAGTAAATGGCAATTACCGGAGGGGTGATTACTTTACTAAGATAAACCTAGTAGATTATTTCATATTTTATGACTATTAATCCCGTGGAAACGGCTGTTCTCATCAATCTGCCATGGTAATAATAGATTCTGAAACTCGGTCTAATTATCTAAAAATATATTGCACAATGGTCCCTTTAACGGTGGACTTTAATTAGTGAGGGCATCTCCAAGACCACCAGGAGCAGGAGACCTTAACGTTATTTTCATAGGCATGGCTGATAAAAACTGAGCCTAAATTGAGCCGTACGAGACCAGATTGGGTCTTAAAGGGCCACGCCACCCAACATATTGACACCCTAGTGTTATCGGTAAGGTCGCTTTACCTTCTTTGTGAGAGCTGTATTTTCATCTAGTACAATGACGACATATTGGTTGGATATGCCCCGACATATGAAGGGCCACCACTGACCCCGCAGCAAACTTCCATAAAATCAATGGCTATAACCCCAGTCACATTGGGGCCATCTAGTTTGATACTAAACCTATACTTTTGAGACAAACTACTTTAAAGGGTTCTTTACGGGATTTTCAAAAAGTTGCCTTAGAAATGAAGAATGGTTTTAAATGAAAAAAAAAACTAACAAATTAAATTTCCTATTACTTCAGTGCCGCCGCCCTGGTGGTTCCCCACCAGTCCTGCAGCATTATTGCATCACGCACATTGTTCAACCTGACTGTTGTAGCCAATCAAGTGGTGACCTTTGCATGTAAGGCATGTGACTGCTGAGGCTGATGATTGGCTGCAGTGGTCACGGGATTGTCATCACAGCAGCAGGGACCGCTGGAGCGGTGGAAAAATTTGCAGGTAGTGTTTTTATTTTTATATTAATTCCTACTCACTCACAAAAATCTCAAGACAATCCTTTTAAAAACACAAAGTAAAACATAAAAGAAAAATTTTTTTTTTCTTGTTTCCTGCTTTGGACATTTAAATAGAAGTAGTCTCTTGGCATAAATATATATTTTTAATTACCTGGAGCAATCGCTGCCGTTCTCCTGAATCCGGCGATGTTTTTCTTTTCTTCCTGCGCCTCTCCGTTCCCGAGATATAGCCTCCTCTTCTCTGCATGTACACATACCCCCCTTTTTAAACAAGTGGGCGTGATCTTCAAAAAGTTGAAGAACTAAGGACTACACCCACTTGGCTAACAAGACCAGATTAATATACAGAAGACACGGGGCCATATCTCAGGAACGGAGAGGCGCAGAAACAAGAGAAAAACATCGCCGGATTCAGGAGAACAGCGCCGTTTACACCGGGTTAAAAAAAAAAATAGACATTTATTGTAAGTGACAGATCATCTTTATATATTAATACACAGATTTTTTTTTTTTGGATTTTTTTTTTTAAATAATTATTTCCTCAAGCATTTGATATTTTGTGGTCACAACTGAACGTTTTCAAATAAAGTACAAAATACTCTAAGATATCAAAATCCCCAAAATCACGAGACATCACAAAGGTTAATCCTTCCATAGAAGAAGAAACAGCGCAATCCCAAAAATACCGTAGTTAATCTCCACCTTCACAACTCTACATAGACTGAATGTAACCCGCTCTCCCTAAGGTTATTCATTAGGGACACTGGAGACCCCGGCTGCCCACTGTGCACTAATTCCTGCACTAAAGTACGATCAGACGAGGCTTTTGCTATTTCCGCTCATACAAATGCTAAAGAAGAGGTTATGGGGGGTAATTCAACAAACTGACTTTCAAAAGATCATTTTCATCAGTGTCCTTAGAGAAAAGCCGAGAGGGCGGAGAGCGGCCTGGCCAGTGTAAACGGATTACCTTACACATCCTCATGTCACGGGAGTTAATAGCTCAGGCCCACTCGAAAATGTGCAGGCAAACACCATATTACGGCACAATGGGTGCACACAATGGCGAGAGGAGGACACCTCTGGGGTAAGGGTAAAAAAAAAATGCCATTAAGTTTGGCTAATAGACATTGTGTCCTGTAATCAGCCCCAATCAAACCAACTTTGGCCACTCTATACAATGGACCTCATGGACAATGACTACATTTTTATGGCTCCTCACCGGCTTCCCCCAACACTCTTCCCCTATTTACCATGGTCGTAGCTAATTCCTACAAGTCAAAACGGGGAATGTTAAAAAATGGACTCATCTGTCTAAAATTCCCACATGTATTTTCAGTGGGATCGGTGTTAAAAAAAAAAAAAAAAATCAGCAAATATAAATTTCCCGCTACCCATGGATTTTGGGTAGAATTTGCACTGAAATCGATGTGAACACATCATTGCAAAAATCTCTCAAGGCGCAGTGCATCAGGAGCTGCCCTGATCATCTGATCAGGGAAGTGTTTCTCTCTGGTACTTATGAACCACCATTCCTGGTATGATGAGAGTTGTCTTGAAATAGCTGAAAAGCCACAGTTTGGAGACCTCTGGTTCAGGGTACTCATCTCTCAGATAACTAATAATGTTTTTGGTATTTTTTTTTTTTTTAAAAGAACACTTGGAGTACACCCCAATAAGATTCTAAAATTCAACATTAAAGCGGACCAGTAACTTGCCTTATATCTGTACTATTTTTCACCTGGTGTAAATGCCGCTGTTCTCCTGAATCCGGCGTTGTTTTTTGTTTGTTCCTGCTCCTCTCGGTTCCTGAGATACGGCCCCTTTTTGCCGAAGTATAAATCTGGTCTTGTTTGTCAACTGGGAGTGGCCCTCAAGAACACGCCCACAGAGAAAAGAGGAAGACCACGTCTAGTTGGCTAACAAGACTATATGTACAGGGAAGAGGAGGCCATATCTCCGGAACGGAGAGGCGCAGGGAAAAAGGAAAAACATCGCTGGATTCAGGAGAACAGCGGCGTTCACACCAGATAAAAAAAACAAACATATTTAAGGCACATGACAGGTCCTCTTTAAAGACGACATGTCATCAGTCAGAATATGTCTTGTTTGGTAACGACGTACTCCCTAACAAATTATGTTGGGGAATCTTTATTTGAGAACTGCATTGTGCTTTTCCTCTGTCATTCCACCTAAAAAAGATACCCCAAAAAACAACCTCACCATTCTTCTTGTCAAGGGAGTGCATCCCCTATGTAATGTACCACTGGTTGGATAGCGTGAGGGGGACTAAGAACATTCCCCAAATGATAACAGCCAGATCTCGATTTATTATACAATTTCCAGGAGTTATAACAGAGGAATGGCACTACGCACAAGCCTAGAATTGTTCATTCAAGTTTGCAAATGTCTACTTAAACGAGACAAGTCAGGAAAGCGGACAGGTCCTCTATAACGATAGAAGAGAGAAAATCCGCAGCCAAGAGGAATTAGTATATAAAATATACATAGATCACACATGACAGGTAAAGCAGTGCACATAATAAAAAGGGAAAAAAAACGAACATTTAGTGGAAAGTAGTAAAACAATAATACAGGATCTGAGGCAGAAATGTCACCAGACGTATCATTGTGTGCGAAGCTCGCGCCTCCTAAAACCACACGTACACGAGAAAAGCAAACAATCCTGCATCAACCTGTCTACAAGAACTCAGCTGCTTAAATAAACCCAAGCCGACAACGATCACAGCTAGCATTACTTTCCATCCAAAGTATACAGTATCTACCATACATAAAGATGTACCCAAAAAAAAAGACATGAAAACATTATTCACTCTATACACTGCTCCTCTGCTGTACGGCCCCCATGAAAACACCTGTTCGATTACACCCTATTTATGGCATTTGGCAAGTAGCCTTAATACAACACCCTCGTTTGCGTTTATGGAATTTGTTGCTTTTTTTTTTTTTAAACAAAAATCAAAGGTTGACGAATTTTAAGCAAAATCAAAGAGGAGTCTTGTGTTTTCGTAACTTTTTAGAGTAAAAAAAAAAATCACATCCTTTAAATCACTAGGATGCTGGAACACAACTGCGCAATAATTTTTCAAAATTTTGAAATGATGCAAATGATGGATAAAATTAAAATATCTGGACAAGGAACACCTAGTGCCGAAAAAAAGGTAAAAAAAAGTTAAAAAAAAAGGGCATAAATTAAATAATAACACAAACATAAAAGTAACTATTCAAACCATATTTAATCCAGAAAACAGGCACAAAGACAATGATGAAGCGGGTCTAGTGTTTTAGGACAACTGCGTCCTCAAGGAGACACACAGGGAAGCATTGCAGACGATGCTCCTTGGGCTAAAAAGAAGAGGCGACATTTCAGGAATGGAGAGGAGAAGGAACAAAAGAAAAACATCGCCGGATTCAGGAGAACAGCGGCGTTTACACCAAGTAAAGAATTTCATATTTATGGTAAATGACAGGTTCTCTACAAACCAACATCCTAATAAAAACAGCAGCTTTTTTGAGAGACTCCGAAGACCCACAGAAGATACTGAGGCCCAATGTTCCTCCAACAATCCCAAACTGCCAAAATAAAAGAAATACCAGGAAGTACTGTCATGGGGACACTAGATGAGAAAGGTTGCAGGATCTGGACTTGTAACCTCGATCGATGGGTCTTCATGACATTTTTTACATGCAGTAGGAGGCTAGAACAACACACTAGTGAGCATAAAGGAAAAACCAAGCGGAGTTCACAAATTAAACTATTGTCATTCATTAGGAAGAGCAGGAAAAGGATGTGACCATGGGAGAACAAAGAGTGGAAACCCCCAGAGAAAGCTCCTACCGACCCTCACAGCAATTAAGGAAAAAGTGGAGGATTCTACTTGTGTCACCTCTGTTGACTGATGGTTGAATAGGATCAGGACCCCTCCGGAGTTCATTGTGGCACAGATCATCAGGAGGATATAATGATGGAGCCATCTCACTCTCTGTCCGGGGCCCATGACCACGAGTGGAAAATTTTTCTTCGTAAGTGAAAATCCCAAGTAAATTGACAACTTATATTTAGTCTTTTATCTTCAGTGGGGTGAGCATCTAAAAAGCAGCAAATACCTATTCCCTGCATTAATTCATCAGCAGGAGAGTCCCCAAATTTCAGGTTCTCCAGAGTCCAGCTGATGTAAAATTTCAACTGCCTACAGGTTACTGCAACTGGAGGGCCACGTGTTGGAAAAGTGGTCTAGGTTGTAGGTTCTCATCTTGTAGTTCTTGTATTCCGAGGGTTACAGATCCCCCTTTTTTTTTTTTTTTTTTTTTTTTTAAGGAGATGCTTGCATTGGGCTCCTTTAGGGACTATGCTTGTGTTCAAGTCCTTAATGAAACAGAATGGAGGGAGTACTTACGTTGGGCACTTTAGGGGTGGAGGAACTGTCCTGAGATCCTCAGAGGTGGAGAGGAAGTACCTGCTTAGGTGGAGAGGAAGTACCTGCTTAGGGCTTTTGATGGAAAGTAGGTGAACACGCAAGTCAGACTCCTAAAAGCAGGGAAAGGGTGGGGGGGACTTGTATTGAGCTCCTTGGGGAATGCGGGAGTTCTTGCCCAGGGATCTTTGGTGGTGGAAAGAAGTACTTGCACTTGGCTGCTAGCAGAGGGGGAGTACTTGCATACAACTCCTGGGGGAAGAGTATTAACATGGGGCTCCTCAGGGAGGAGGGCAGTACTTGCCTCGGGTTCCTCAGGGGTAGTTCTTGTTCCGGGTCGCCGTGGGAAGGGGGCTGGAACTGTGAGAACTTGCGTTGGGATCAATGGGGGAAAAGGATGGATAAATGCACTGAGTTGGGGGGTAAGAGGAGTATTATCATGGGGCTCCACATGGTATTACTCATAATGGACCCCTTTAGCGCAAGCTTACACTGGGCCCCTTTAGTGGGTGCTTGCAACAGGCTCCTCCAGGGCGTATGAACATAAACTTGGGGGCACTTCGAGTTAATTTGTCTCAAACCTGTGGTATCCAACCTGCGCTTCCTTCCGAATGTGTAAGGTGAATATACCCAGTGAAATGTTCAACAAAATGGCAGCCGCCAGAGATCTTCCATTACAAGTCCACGTATATTAATCATAAGCAACAAAAGTCTCCTGCCCACAGGAGAGGTCGATGTTATTAGTATTTATAAGGAAACATGGGAGATATCTTCTATTTCCTTCTATTGTGTGAGAAGTATTCCCATATTTATAATGCAATCTGCTCTATTACATTGCAGGCAGCGCTCTGCCCTAATCCCAGGCTCAGAAATACTTCACAGTCAATTTCTCCAAAGCAATTAATAGACGAGAGAAATGAAAATAACTGAATGAGTATCAGCTCTTACACAACTGGGTTCCTAAAACTCTGCACCCCCCGTCACGCATTCCTAACCCAACTAATACTTAACCAGAACCTTACACCATACACAGAATAGAGCTGCACTTAAAATACAGTCCTATATGGCCAGATTCCTATTCACTGGGAGCAACATTATAGTACTTATAGGGGCAGTATTATAGTAGTCATATTCTTGTACATAGGAGCAGTATTATAGTAGTCATATTCTTGTACATAGGAGCAGTATTATAGTAGTCATATTCTTGTACATAGGAGCAGTATTATAGTAGTTATATTCTTGTACATAGGAGCAGTATTATAGCAGTTATATTCTTGTACATAGGGGCAGTATTATAGTAGTTATATTCTTGTACATAGGAGCAGTATTATAGTAGTTATATTCTTGTACATAGGAGCAGTATTATAGTAGTTATATTCTTATACATAGGAGCAGTATTATAGTACTTATATTCTTGTACATAGCAGTAGTATAGTAGTTATATTCTTGTACATAGGGGCAGTATTATAGTAGTTATATTCTTGTACATAGGAGCAGTATTATAGTAGTTATATTCTTGTACATAGGAGCAGTATTACTTAAGTTATATTCTTGTATATAGGGGCAGTATTATAGTAGTTATATTCTTGTATATAGGGCAGTATTATAGTAGTTATATTCTTGTACATAGGGGCAGTATTATAGTAGTTATATTCTTGTAAATAGGGAGCAGTATTATAGTAGTTATATTCTTGTACATAGGGGCAGTATTATAGTAGTTATATTCTTGTATATAGGAGCAGTATTATAGCAGTTATATTCTTGTACATAGGGGCAGTATTATAGTAGTTATATTCTTGTACATAGGAGCAGTATTATAGTAGTTATATTCTTGTACATAGGAGCAGTATTATAGTAGTTATATTCTTGTACATAGGGGCAGTATTATAGTAGTTATATTCTTGTACATAGGGGCAGTATTATAGTAGTTATATTCTTGTATATAGGGGCAGTATTATAGTAGTTATATTCTTGTATATAGGAGCAGTATTATAGCAGTTATATTCTTGTACATAGGGGCAGTATTATAGTAGTTATATTCTTGTACATAGGGGCAGTATTATAGTAGTTATATTCTTGTACATAGGGGCAGTATTATAGTAGTTATATTCTTGCACATAGGGGCAGTATTATAGTAGTTATATTCTTGTATATAGGGGCAGTATTATAGTAGTTATATTCTTGTATATAGGAGCAGTATTATAGCAGTTATATTCTTGTACATAGGGGCAGTATTATAGTAGTTATATTCTTGTACATAGGGGCAGTATTATAGTAGTTATATTCTTGTACATATGGAGAAATATTCTAAGTGCAGAAGCAATGAAAAAATTCTGAGCCAGGAATATGCTCAAACCTGTTGTCACTTCACTAACTCTAAAGTGTATTACCGTACTTGCTTCTTGTTAATGTTCTAGTGACCTCCCCGCGCTCTCCCCTCGATGTCGGAGAGGCAGTGAATTGGAGGTAAGTTGACCTGACTCTTCTGGGCTCATTTTCATGCAACATAAAACCCGCTTATTAATCTTTCATGTTTACTCCAGTAGTAACTGGATGAGGACAAAAACAGTAATGCACTTCATAGAAAAGGCCGATCTTTCCAGGGAAAAAGTCACTTATTTCTCTGGGCATTTATCTAATCTGGCTCCGGTTAACTCTTCTGGTGCCCACGTCGGTCATCGGATCAGAATCATCTTCTTACATTACTGTATTAGATACATAAGCGCACATGGTAAGCAAAAGAGAAGTGGGCAGTGAATAGGGCTCAGATTTACGTGCCATTCAGGGTCTTGGGAAAGTTGGATCCATTAGTTATGGCTTTGAAAATCTTTCACAGTTCATCTCCTGTTATTTTATTAGGTTGCTTGAGATAAGTAGTGGCCAGACATGTCTGAGGCTGCTTATCTCACAGCTGATAACAAGGGACTGGATGGATTAAAATGAAATTTACCCAGACATTGGCCCCAGGTCACCCGGGCTTCCGTTAAATGTTGGAAAAACAATGGTCATCTTAAAGGGAAAGAATGGTATAGGAAAAGTGACAACTGCTCTTGTAAGGCAGGAATGTGCCCAGAACCATAGTCAATTTCCTCCCATCGCTCCTCTTGACAACCCAGGCAGCAACAGCTATTTAAAGAGGACCTGTCGCCAGGTCAGAAGTGTAAAGTTTTTGGTCTTGTTTTATTCCTTTTGATCATCTGAGTATTCCGTTTTTTTTTGTTTTGTTTTTTAAATCCGCCCTACGGTTCCGTAGATATGAGCATTTTTAAAGTCTTTATCAAGGGGGCGTGGCTACCAGGGTAATTATGCAGAACAGTCTACAGACACACCCACGGAGATATTTCTGAGCCCCGCCCCGTACGTAAAGACCATCAAAATTAGCAATAAATAACAAGACCTTTTATCTCTGGAACCGTAAGGCAGAATTAAAAAGCACAAAAAGCAAAATACTCAGGGCAGTGACAGGAGGAAAGCCATAGCAAAAACTGGACACTTTTCTCCTGTGGGAATGTCTCCTTTAAGTAGGTAACAACCCGAGTCAAGAGTATTTGAAAAGTGTTTTGGTCTATAGCACAACGGGGGGGGGGGGGGGCGGGTTAGTTGATCTCTATCTTGTTAGCAAATCCAAAAATGTAAAATTGAGTAAAATGCAGAATATTAGATTAAATTTGTACTATACCTACTTACTTGTAGGTGGTTCTTTTATTTGGTATTTTGTTACTCCTGTTTGGGTCTGGAGCGACCAACTATAGTTTGATGGGAAACCTGGCATAAGTGTTCAATTTCCCTGCAGCGCCACCACAGGGGGAATAAAGTATTTCACAGTGTCCTTTCATATCAATGACTTCCATGTAATGCAAGGACAGCAAGGGACCTCCAGAAAAAGAAATGCTCTTTATATTCGCTCTCCACTCAGGCCACGAAATGAGGATCTTGATCAAAGGACTTCTGTCTGTTTATTTGGAGTTCCCCTATAGGGTGTATATACACAGGGAGTTTTCAAAATGTCCTTAAAGTAATGATATATTTTCTGAAAATATACAGTTGTGTGAAAAAGTGTTTGCCCCTTCCTGATTCCCTATTCTTTTGCATGTTTGTTGCACTTAAATGTTTCAGATCACCAAACAAATTTAAATATTAGACTAATATAACACAAGTAAACACAAAATGCAGTTCATAACTGAAGGTCTTTAAGGGAAAAAAAGAATTCCAAACATAGAGGGCATGTGAGAAAAAGTGACCATCACCACCCCTCCGTTTAAAACATAAATTAACTGTGGTTTATCACATCTTTGGGAAAAATAATTTTCAATTCCCTAGCCACACCCAGGCCTGACCACTGCCATCCCTGTTCTCAATCAAGAAATCACTTAACTAGGACGTGCCTGACAAAGTGAAGTAGGCGAAAAGATCCTCAAAAGCTAGACATCATGCCACGATCTAAAGAAATTCTGGAACAAATGAGAAACAAAATAATCGAGAGCTATCAGTCTGGGAAAGGTTATAAAGCCATTTCTAAAGCTTTGGGACTCCAGCAAACCACAGTGAGAACAATTATCCACAAATGCCAAAAAAACATGTAACAGTGGTCAATCGTCCCATGACTGGACACCAGATCAAAATTACCTCAAGAGTGCAGCGACGACTCATCCAAGAGGTCACAAAAGACCCCACAACAACATCCATATAACAGCAGACCTTACTTGCCTCAATTAAGGTCAGTCTTCATGAATCCACCATAAGAGAGAGACTGGGCAAAAATAGCCTGCATGGCAGGGATCAAAAATAAAATCACTGCTGAGAAATAAGAAAATAAAGGCTTATCGTTTGCCCGAAAACATCTTGATGATCCCCAAGACTTTTGGGATAATACTCTGTGGACTGATGAGAGAAAAGTTGAACTTTAGTAAAAATAACACAGCATTTCAGAAAAGGAACATCATACCAACAGTAAAATAGGGTGGTGGTAGTGTTATAGTGTGGGGCTGTTTTGTCGCTACAGGTCCTGGAAGATCAGGGCCTGGAAGATCAGGGCCTGGAAGACTTGTGGTAAATGGAACCATGAATTCTGCTGTATACCAAAAAATTATTAAGGAGAATGTCCGGCCATCTGTTCGTGACCTTAAGCTGAAGCGCACTTGGGCTATTGCAGCAGGACAATGATCCAAAACACACCATCAAGTCCACCTCTGATTTACTTCAGAAAAACAAAATTAAGACTTTGGAGTGGCCTAGTCAAAGTCCTGACCTTAATCAGACTGGGTTGCTGTGACATGATCTTAAAAAGGAGGTTCATGATCGAAAACTCTCCAATATGGCTGAATTACAATAATTCTGCAAAGATGAGTGGGCCAAAATTCCTCCAGAGCATTGTAAAAAGACTCATTGCCAGTTATCACAAATGTTGATTGCAGTTGTTGCTGCTAAGGGTAGTCCAACCATTGTTTGCCCCTAAACCTAAAAACTTACTCACACAGGGCCCTGTAAGTTTGGATTTCTTTTTCCCTTAATAAGAAAGACCTTCATTTATAAAAATACATTTTGTGGTTACTTGGGTTATTTTTGCCAAATATTTAAATTTGTTTGGTGATCTGAAACATTTAAGTGTGACAAACATGCAAAAGAATAGGAAATCAAGAAGGGGGCCAACACTTTTTCACAGAACTGTATGGTTTGCTGTATGCTACTATCCATAGAGCCGGGATTTGTTAATTTGATTCTTTGTGAAGAGGTGGCCACCTTCCCACAGGGACAGGAGATACGGGCCCACCGGCTGTCTACATACAGTACACACAAATGTTGACAAGGAGAGAAGCCGTTTTCAGCAAAGACAATTCTATAGAGAGAGACAAAGACGACTTATCCATCCGCACAAAGCACCAGCTGTGGGCCCGAAACCAAAGCACAAAAGATGAACCTTCCAATGTGAGAGACATCCCCAACTTCCATCCATGGGGGGAGACAAAGCTGCAGTCTCTCTCTCCTTTTTTTGTTGTTGGGTCTCTTGTTGGCTTTTACATGAAATCAGTCGAAAAGAAAATATAATCCTCAGTGTGTAACAAAGTAACTCAATAACGAGGAGTCCCAAACCCGGTACTAAAATCCTTCCTTGATACCTATTTTATTTTTACCATTAGATCCATCAAAGAGTCCACGAAAAATTTTGAAGTTTTGCCAGCCAGCCTATTTCACGAGTCCAGGACCGGGCTGTGATGTCTGGATCGGCTGAGGGTCTCCTGACCCAAACTCAACAGGCTCTTTACATGCCTACGAGTCTGTTGCGTTCACGTCCGGAGACCCAAGGCCTGTCCGAATATCGCGATCCATATTCAGAATATCACACGTGAAAATCGTGTTGTAGACTAATGAGCAACTCTAGTGTCTTATTTCATAAAAAAAAAATGCAAATCGAAATTTAGTTTTTTTCTTTTATTTTGGCGGTGCCCTAGGGCACCCCCCGCCGATTAATGCTCTTTCAAAGGCAGTAGGGCAAACAAAAAGTGACAACTACACTGAGCGCCTTTCTGTCTCATAGAACTGGTTGTCATTTTGAAAGCCTATTTACCTGTAAAAGTGACAAGGTAAGTAGAATATATTTTCTACAACTGAACTAAAGACTATAAAAGTGCCCCCTATGGACAAGGACACGGAGCTGAAAGAGTAAGGAAAAAAAAAAGGATATTTTACTAAATATCCCCTCTAAATAAATTCTTAAAATTTCAAGTAGAAAAGCCGCTAATTTTTGCCATTTTTTTAAGGCCAGCTCCACCTACTTTTGGGACAGTGGGTGGAGCTTAGCAAAAATGGAAACAAGTTTGCTAGAATTTATTCCAAATTCCCTAGAAAAATAGGGGGAAGTATACTATGGTTAATGTGCCCAAGTTTTAGCTTAATTTGCTCAAAAAAATCCATTTAAAAGCCTCTCCCAACACTTATAATATATTTTACACACTTTTGCTACTTGCTCAACAGGAAAAAGGGGCGTGACCTGTTGGGAAAGCGGTGTGGTCTGGTGGAAAAGCGAAGTGGTTTAAATCTGGAAAAATTGCAAATTCTGAAAAAATTATGGACAAAAAAATTAATAGGATGCGTCAACTTGGACTAGACGAGCCCAAAGACGACTGTCGAGATATTTGTTTTGTTTTCAAACTGTCCAGTCTAAGTTTATGCTGCCTAAAATTTAGTCAGCATTAGTAAATCCGCCCCAAGTTTCTTATTCACATCAGTCTTTGTCCACAGAAGGAACCATCCCGAAAAAAATAGGAAGCTTGTATATCATGCCAATATCCCTACAGTCTTCATGCTTTCTGCTTATGGAACAGAGTGAAAAAAGCATAAAAAGCCTATAAGCAGAAAAGTAACATAACACTGGATGCTTTCTGCTCGTATAGCTCCTTTCCCCATACAAATCCATTTACCGTCACATTTTGCTAATCAAAAACCCTGAAGCGAGACATCCTGTGCCCCCATCCAAACATTCCTGCTTTCAAAACAGCTCATCAAACTCAAGCTCGCGCACAAAAACTCCCTAGAAGGAGCAACCCCAGATGATTAGACACTCGCCACCATCATGTCGCAGGTACGTGGAGCAGAGCTGTTAGAGATCACAGCATGGAGAGCGTCTATTCATGGAAGCACGGCTTCCTGTTATTGGGAAAACGCGGCCTTTCATCTAAGAACAGAGGTCCTCCAAAACCAGGAATGTGCACCACCCAATTCAGGAGTCAGTAAAATGCACTTTAAAAAGGACACGAGAAAATCATTTAGTCGTGAAATCGACTTCACAGGGCTAAAGTCAAATGTTCTTAATAAAATTCAAGTAGTTTAGAAAAAAAAAACTATTTTATAACCCGTAGTTGGGTCTTCCGATTGGGATCCTCATGTCTTGAAGAGCGGCTAAATAGTCTCACCCCCTACAGGACACAAAGAAAACTTTGGTAGGTATATAATCTTTGTAATACTTTACTTCACCTGAGGTGGCGCTACAAGGAAAGTAAACTATGGGTCCCACAAATTACAGCTGACCCCTTGGGGTCCTAGCATGTAGACATTGCTTCTTCTGAAGAAACCCTTCTGACATATAAGGATTGTACAAAGCTCAAAAACCCTTGAGATGTTCCTGCGCTCCTTGGATTAGGAAATTGGCCACCTGGACTAGACTGCAGCGGTTGTCAATAGCCGAGGCAAGGAGCAGTACACTTAAAAAAAAAACTAGAAAATCTGAGTGGATCTTATTTTTAATAAGAGCCTAATACATGCAATTTGCGATTTTACCCATTTATGACGTGGAGAAAAACCCCTTTCACCTTGCATTTCATCCACTGATCCTACGGACAGAATGTGCCAAGACTATGCCAAAGATGGTGGTCATATAGAGTGGATAGTGTTTGTAATGATTTGATGCATTCGATATTTGAACAAGAGATTTTGCAATAAAATTAAAAGCGATCTCCTTGGCACCATGATGGTGATCTCATCTTCGGGAATCCTATGGTGGGTCTTAAAAAGTCTCGTTATTTGCCAATGTTTGCAAAAGCTTTACCCTCTAAAGTCTCCTTAGATATAAAGCTCCATCAACTTATTAGATGAAAGTCAACCGGACCCATGGATTTTGGTAGGGACTAATGTTTATAGGGGTCTCCTCCAACACATGTTGTTGGGGGAGAGAAGGATGACGCTGTTTCAAATGACATGCTTTTGATTCCAAGGGAGAAAGTCCGCTCCTCTGGCAGCGGCTGTTTCCTCCCTGTTGAAAACATGTGAACACTTGGCCGTGCAAACAACTGTATGTATGGAAGAGTCGAGAGAGTTAGCAGACAGTTATGCTGTACAGCAGGGATCCCCAACCTGTACCGAGAGCCACATGTGGCTCGCGATCTCATGTACTGTGGCTCGCGGCTGTCTGCCAGCTCGGTGCATTAGCTCCAGCAAAGAGCTATGAAGAGCAGATCTCAAAATGGTGAATTTTGTGAGTGGTCCGGCACAGAAGAGCAGATCTGGATGCACATATACTGGTCTTAGGGGTTTAGAGATAATTTAAGGATGGTGTGCTGGAGACAGGATGATACTACCGGTCAGAGGAGGTGCTTGAAGCTGGATACGACAGTGAGGTGGGAGTGCTTGATGGAAGAATACTGAAGGAGGGAAATTGTGGGAACCCTTGGATCTTGGTATACTGCTTCTGTGGAAAAGCTTTGGCTGTCATTATACCCATAATAGGGGCTTTGGTTGCCACTAATGTGAGGGTGTGTGGGAGCCGGATGTGGCTCGCGACCATCTCTCAAAGCTGAACATGGCTCGCGACCCACTCTCAGAGCTGGATGTGGGTAGCCTTAGTTATCCGTACCGTCATCCCCAACGTCATCCCCAACGTCATCCAAAAAAGAACTTGGTTAGATGAGCTTGGAAAGGATTTGAATTGGCCAATTTGGTATTTTTCAGCTGGTGGTCACTAATGTGCCATTTGACCCACAAAAAGAAGCTTGTGTTGGCCATGTTTTCTAGGTTTCTGGAGGTCAGGACCTTCAGATTAATATCGCTCTGACAGGTTCAGCCTTTGGGCAGGGATTATGGTTACGGCTTCTCCGGTTTCCCAATATAGCCAGTTCCCCTCTAGGTGCGCTGACTATATAAAGCAGACACTGACCTTGATATGACTGGATGCCCCTACTTCTATTATTATTTTTAATCTGGGGATCTACCGTATAAAGCAATAAACAACAGAACCGCCACAGGTCAAAGAAGAGATGACTGTGATAGTATAACCGTAACCACGTCTTCTGTGTCGTATGCAAACCGAGCTGCACATACTATTGTGTATGTCCCGGAGTCAGCATTTACAACCTTCAGCTCGGAAAAAAAAAAAGAGCTAAATAGGACAAGGCAAATGAAGGAGCTATTTTTGGGAACCTTCATTAAGGTAGCAGCAGGAAATAGACACAGCAGATTCATCTTCACTGCTGTGTGTGGACAGTGCTGGTGGGAGGATGATGAGAACTATGCTCAGTCATGTAGACCATCGAGTGAGTTTAACCACGTCATGGCGAAAGTGGTTTCACACCTTATGACAACACCGTAGATGAAGTGCATTGGACCCATGGACCATAAATGTTAGACAACACCAACGTGGAAGAGAAATAAAGTGTCAGCGATGGACGAACTATGTAGTAACTTAAAAGGCTCAATGTGACCATCCTGGAGCCACAATAATACAAATTTTGGGATATCAACTAACAACAACCCAAAAACACAGAATTCTAGGAGAATCGGCTTCTAAGTTCATAAAATTTGTCCTTTGTCCCAAGTAATGAGGAACAGACCAGGTTCATCCATCATGACAAACTTCAAATCAATGGCAATGCCCTGGCTCAAATAAAAGGCTCTATTCACATCTGTGTCCTTCAAAATGATGGCGGTGCCCAATCAGTCTCATGACGGGCCCTAATGGTACCCCTGTATTGGGCATAGGGAAAAAGAAAGCCATTGTCGAACATCTCTGGCAGCAGTTTATCTCCAAAGGGAACAAACAACTGTGCATATTGAAAACCAACATGCCCGACCCGCCTCCTCCCCCCAAAAATTATTGGGGGTCAGCATACATATAGGATATCAGCCAAACAGTGATCTATGAGTATGGCCTAAAAACTTGACAACTGTCACGGCGAGGTCTATGAGGCTCTAGAAAAAAAGGTCTCCAAGGTTCCCTGAAGAATAGGCATATTTACTGGGTGACACTGAAAACACTTCAAATCTAATGCTTTTGAAAGGTTCTTTGTGCATGACACTGAGATGTTCCATCATCAAACGGAGGCCCGGCATCCAACTGCTCACTCAGGGCACAAAACTGGGCAAGGAGAGGAGGATTGTGACTAATGTAAAAGCAAGTGTGGTTACAATGAGCTTCACACAACACCTAGAATTGTCAAAGGATATAGTTGCCCTTAAAGGCGACCCGTCACTTGCCATAAATCTGTATTTTTTTTTACTCCGTGTAAATGCCACTGTTCTCCTGAATCCGGTGATGTTTTTCTTTTGTTCCTGCGCTTCTCCGTTCCTGAGATATGGCCTCCTCTTCACTGAATTTAAATCTAGCGTTGTCAACCAAGTGGGTGTGATCCTCGTAAACACGCCCACAGGAAGGAACTGAGGACAACGCCCCCTTAGTGAACAAGACTAGATTTACATACAGGGAAGAGGAGGCCATATCTCAGGAACGGAGAGGAGCAGGAGCAAAAGAAAAACATCGCCGGATTCAGGAGAACAGCGGCATTTATATCACATAAAAAAATACATATATATGACATATAAGTGACAGGTCCTCTTTAAAGGGGTTTGTCACCCTATTCTTTTACCTCACATGTTATCCGAGTGTACTATAGCACATACTTACTTAACAGTCCTAACATACCGCTGGCCAGGTCTCCAGGGCGGTTGATCACTACTGCAGCCAGTGATGCCAACGATGCTTTAAGTGAAGAAGAGGACCCTGGTGGGGGACCCAGCCATCAGCACAGAGGATTGTGGGGGCCATTGTAGGCGAGCATGCGCCATTTATTTTCATAGCTCGCTCAGGCTATATGTAAAATAAAAGACAGAGGTAGGAAATCCCTTTAAGTCGGCCATATATTAGATCAGCGGGCAGATTTTTCAGGACTCCGGGAACAAGTCGCTGCCAGACCTAAGGAATCACCGGGTAACAAAGGACCGGACATATTGACATCCTCTCAGGAAAAAGAAGTTTCGCTCCTGTTTTCTACATCGAGAGACGCTGCCTTTTAAATTGGGTAAGAAAATTTCAACCCCTATGAAATGACAGAAGCCTTTTAGGGTCACGGGCAAATGATGTAGGAAAACGGTTTGTATTTTCCTTTTTCTCACTCCCCTATAGGCAGCAGAAAATCATACAACGCTCTCCGATATAAAATGACTGCTCCCCTCCATCCGGGCCCGCGAGGGCCCCGCACACGGCACAGCTCAGCATCGGCCCTGTCATAAAGTGTTAATTTCATGCAAGATTCAGGAGAGATCTCTTCTCCGAGTCCCATCGCCTGGCAGCTACCCGCCCGCTGGACGGTGGTGAACCCGAGTCGGTTGCCATGGCAACTGCTTCATCCCGCGCGGTGGCGAAACCCTTGGCGAAGAGCATCAAAGCGGCACTAATTTAGGTCTGACACGAATGCAAAAGATAAAAAAAAAAAAGCTGTAAACGTCCGACCTTCAAAGAGGAGAGAGAAAAACAGGACACACAACGCTCGGCAAAGAACCCAATCCCTCCATGTTAAAGGGGCTGTCTGACTTCTAAATTAACGCTAAAGACGTAACAGGCTTTGTCGTAGACCACTCCGATGGGCCCATATTTTTTTTGAAGGGGGTCACCTGACTGCTGAGGCAAGTGATTGGCGGCAGCTGTCAGGTGACTGGAATGGGACGTCATTGGTTGATGTCACCTGACCACTGCAGACAATCTTAGCATTACTGCAGATAAAATGTAAAACTAAAAAGTAGGTTCTGACTGTGCACAATGGGGGCTGAGCTGGGGGCGAACTGCCCAGGAAGCGGAAGGGGCACCCGGGGGAAAAAGACCCCCAAGAGAGGCCAAAGACGGGAAGATTCTGCTCCACCATAAGCTCCAGTTGTCTGCGGAGCTCTAACTTACACCCAGTGGTAAAAAACACCCTGACATATGGCGGTATTATCAGGGCTGTGTTTGCAGTACTATGTGGACACTGTATGGCATCACCATTTAGTCATTCTGGACAGCGTACTGCAGTTTTGGTTGAACACTAATGTTCTGAGTGCACTATATGGAAGTATTACACACTATTCCCAACTTTATAAAACAAGAAAGAGGGACACAAACACACACACATAGCAATTTGTATATGCCCCACAGTACATTCCCCCCAAATACTATGATGTACAGCCATACAAACAGCTCTGCTACAATACACAACCTTACACACAGCTCTGCCACATCCATACAGCAATGCTACATCAATACACACACAGCCCTGCTACATCCATGTACACAGCTCACCTACTTCAACACACACCCATACACACACAGCTCTGCTACACCAATACACACACAGCTCTGCGGCTTTAATACACATCCACACACTTAGCTGATACATCCATAAAAAAATATACACAGCTCTGCTTCATCAAAACACACACACAGCTCTGCTGCATCAATACAAACAAAGCTCTGCTACATCACTACACACCCCATACAGACACAGCTCTGCTACATCCATGTAAACACACACACACACCTCTGCTTCATCAGTACATACAAAGCTCTGCTATTCAAAACACACCCACAGCTCTGCTACATCCATAAAAACACACACAGCTCTGCTTCATCAATACACACAGCTCTGCTACGTCAATATACACACAGCTCAGCTACGTCAATACACATCCAAACACACACAGCACTGCTACATCCATTCAAATGCATACACCCAGCTCTGCTACATCCATTCAAATGAATACACACACAACTCTGCTACATCAATGCACACAAAGCTCTGCTACATCAGCACACTCGTGTGTGTGCGCTACTTGTGTCTTGCTCTTCTTCCCTTTTCTTCTCTGCCAGTCATGTAACCAAAAGGTACTAGCACAATCTCCAGTCTTTACAGAGACTGAATGGTGGAGGACGAACCTTTCGGCCCTTTCCTCCACCGTTATATTCAGATGCATTGTAACCTTAGGACACACGACATACCCCTGGTCAGCTATGATAGAGGCTCAGATCTGTAGACAGGACAGTTGAGAAGTATAGTATTACATACAGTATAGCGGTATCACTTATGCACGGTTTGGCGGAATTACATTTATATATATGCAGCTTTTTACATAGAAAAAGTCTGGTATGGGTGGAGGAGACCTATGTAGCTCGTTGCCCAAGGCCCCACTGGCTCTGGGCAGATTTTCTGAACGCTTTAGTTGCATAAATCTGGAAAGTTCTGCTACTCTGCAAACTATAAGAATGTGACAGCGGCCGGAAGCAGAAGACACAGAGCGTCAGTGCTCCGTACTCGCGGATGACACATAAGCCATGTGCGAATCCCGGACCACCCTGAGAATACAGGACTAGAGAGTGTTACCCTCCGCCCGTCACTCCGACACTCGCAATAAATGCAGCGGGCCGGGCGCTGACAGCAGGTCACGGCCCTTATAAAACGGACTGTTAGGCCCGAGCAGCACATCCGCCATCGCACTACATCAACTCCGCGTGAAGCTAAGAAGGGTTAAGCTCTTTGGAAAGAAGAAAAAAAAAAAGGAAGTGGTTATTGAACGGATAATCCAGCTGCTAAAACTGATAATATACCGCAGTCAGGACTAAGCCGCGGTTATAATTTGGCTAATGAACGGAACTGGATCGTTATCCACAAACTAATTAAAAAATATTATGTTAATGCGTCACCCGGATCATGAAGAGGCGGCCGCTGGTCAGACCTTAAAAGGGGGTACTTAGTTTTTATAGGCTATTATCAAACCTTCTTTAAAAGAGGACCTGTGTGCATTAAGGTTTTATGGCCCCCCCCCCAAAAAAAAATTATATTTATATATATATATATATATATATATATATATATATATATATATATATATATATATATATATATATATATATATATATGTATCTATCTATATAATTTGGTGTCTTAGACCCAAGAACTCTAAGTCAGCAGGGGGTTACTATTCACAAGACCTCGCCAAATCTTCCTTTGCACATAGAAAAACTTACACATGCAAACAAGTTCGTCTCTCCGACCCAGGCAATCTATTCGGCAGATATCCCCACAGGGTTATGTTAAAGGGTTATTCCCATCTTCAGAGATGGATATATCGTCGGATAGAGCTTGGAAATACAAGCACTTTTGCAATTTACTGCTTATTAAAATTCACAGCTGTTCTTAAGATATCAACACTTTTGTTTATAACTCGTTGCCTAGGAGACCGACCACCGTTACTGTCTAGCTTACAGTATAAGCACTGTACTGAAGCTGGCCAGGATTAGGAGGTAACCGTGCGCTCCAGTGATCCTGGCCAGCTTCAAAACAGCGCTTACGTGCTTAATAGGAAAGAGCTTGTAAGCGCTGCAGACAGGTTCTGCTGCCTAGCAGCGGTGGTCGGTCTCCAAAGTAACAAGCTGTAAACAAAAGTGTTTATATCTCAAGAACTGCTGAAAATTTTAATAAGCAGTAAATTGCAAAATTGTTTTACTAGCACTATCAGATAATATTCGTGGATGAAGATGGGACAGTAACCCTTTTAACCTTTTTTTTTTCTGTACTGCCTAGGAATGCACTAGACAAAAAGTTGCAAAGGCCAAATAATATTCTGTCCCTCCCCAGCCTGCCTAGTATTAACGCCCCTGTACACATTAGACGAAACATGCCAATTTCAGGGAGACCGAGTGACCATCTACTGTGTATTGGGGATCCTCATAACACTCCCTTGAGAAACGATGCTGGGGCAGAGAGAAGAATCAGACAACTGACATTTCAATGGCTGGGCTTTTTGAAGTTGATCACAAAACCACCGGATAGATCCTAAGTGTCTGATCGATTGGGGTCCAGCTAGACCCAAAGACCCCCACTCCCATAGACCGTGAATGGCAGCGTGGTCGCACCTTGCACCATTCACACAGGGCACTTTGGGATCCACATTCTCGTGTTTATTGTAAGGAAAAGGGGCCAAAGAAATCAGAAATGACCGATTCTCAGCTGCACCCAATCACTATCTTCCACCAATAAATCGTATTGTTTCAAAATATTTAGCGCAGCTTTGGTTGTGATTGGAGTAACTAGCACACTGGAGACCAGAGGGTTGGCCATTATTCTTTAATCTGTGGAGAATCAAATTACAGCAAGCGCTGGGACCCCTGCATTGTCCGACGAGGCACATCACAATACATTAAAGCTGTGGCTGTGCCCGGTTCTATAGCTTTGTCCTATTTACTAAGCTACAGAACCAGGCGCAGACATGACAAGAACATTTGTCATAAATAAAAAGCATCAAGGGATGTAACCACAAAGCCTAAAACTAAGGGGGGCCTCTATGAATTTCATTTTGTCCTAACTGATCATTAATGGTTCCGTTTGGAGTTCTTCCAAAAGAAATTGAATTATGGAATTTGGCCACTTACCTCGGGTGTTGGTTGCCATATCAGCTACCTTCTGAAAGGCATCCAGGAACGCGGCAGCCGCCACCACGGTGGTCCTATAGGAGAGAGGATAATAGTCATTAGACACTTATTACTCTGATCTCTCGGAAAGCTGGGTTACGAGCTGCATTGGCTGCAAAAAAATAAAAAAAATGGATTTAAACTTTTCTTTTTTCATGGAAATTTTATCTATTGGTCTGAAGCCAGTAATGGCCACATCGTGGTCAGATTAGCAGAAGCACATAATGGATGGCACCCGGCGTTTCCATATAACAATATGTCTAATTAATTGACAATAGCTTTCACTCGGTCGGAGACACAGCGGGAGGCAACGCCGAAGACATTACAAGATGGAGCTGAGCCCACCGGGAAGAAATAGAGGTCACTGCAAATCTATTCATCTGATGTTCTACCGGGGGTTAATAAATCCTCGTTATGGGACAGCAGGAGTCGCAGAGTGGTCCTGGAGAAGAATATGCAGACCACAACGTGGACATCTCACAGTTAAGGATAACAGATACTGGAGTAGATGTATCTGCAGTCCTATGTAAATCCAGAGAGGTTATGGCAGATTTTAAATTCAGTTAAATTCAGCACTACGTGAGCGAATGTAGAAAGAATTATACATCTATACAGGCTCGGACTGGCCCACAGCGGGACTGGTAAATCTCCAGGTGGGCCCACTACATGAGAAGTGCTTGGCCCAACACATTTAGTTCACTATGTAGTGTATTATCATACAGAAGCCAATGTAATATGTGCATGCAGCGGACAGTGGCGCCCCAGACTCCGTGTTACTGGGGGGTCTTTGCCACCCCAGTCCGACACTTTATAAAGACAGAGGTCAAATGTCTAGGAGGGTTTGGGGAAAAAAAAAAAAAAAAAAAAAAAAGAGTGGGGACCTTGCGGACTGTCAAGAGTCACCAAAATCGGGAAGGAGAAACCGCGTAGAGCGGGGATGAAAATGTGGAGCTCCTGACAAATAGGGGTGGAAATCTGGACAGCTAGAAAGGAGATAATCTGCTTCCTATTTCCTTTGTCTCTGGGTGTATATGTTACAGACAGAACAGATTTCCCCTCCTTATTTTGTACACCCGCCGGTGTGTGCAGACGGGGGCCGCGGTATTTCCAGGCGACATGGGGGTATGTTTCGCTCTTCGCTCGCTCTCAGTCCGCGCTCTTCTGTTACTATGGAGACAGAGCTATCCTTTGTGCCGGCGATGGGGTTGCTGTGCAGAGAGGATTGCGCATAGGAGACGTCAGCCTCTCCCCCCTCCCCATCAGCGACCCAGTTTCAGAACGCCCAGACTCGCACTTTCATTGACAAATTGTCACGTCGCGTAGAGCTCAACCTAATGCCGGTCAGCCGCCGTCCACCACAGACCGGCAGCGTCTCCTCGGGGTCTTATATGAGGAGGGAGGTAGAACATTTCTATCGATAGGAGAACATCGAGGTCCAGTCATTATACGGGGCGAGTGAGGCGCAGCTCCCTCTTCTTTTTCCCCTCTACCCCCTGTGACTCGGTGCGTTGCTACATTGGTGAGATTGCTGTACAGAATATGGACAGTGGGGTCTTACAGTGATTGTTGGGGTTCACAAAACATAGATCCTGATGATCATTTAAAAAAAGCTGTCCGCTACTTTGACGTAATTTATCAATGGGGCAATGGTGATGCTAACCCAAAAAAAAAACCATACAGCACCTCAACAATGCTCCTCACAAATGCTGGTGTTCTACACCAGCCTTTTGAACTTCTTTTCCGGTGGGGGTTGTCAAGTGACTGCTGCAGGCAATCGATGGACGCTTATTGGCTGCACTGGTCACCTCACACCCACAATCCATTAGAGAAGTCATTTATTTAAGTAATCACCCACATGGCCCCATTATTAAACGCATACATTCAAATTTATTTTTGAAATTTATTTGACCTATGATCGTGGTTACCTTGAATAAGTAAAAATGCATTTAGTTTCAGGCAGCAATCTTCATTTCTCCATTCATTTTTATACCCTAATAGGCAGTTTGCAGAATGTTCCAAGTTTAACATTTTTCTTTTATGGAACTGTCTCTCCCAGTAATATAGGTTGGGTAGCATGGTGGCTCAGTGGTTAGCATTGCAGCGCTGGAGTACTGGGTTCAAATCCCACCAAGGACAACTTCTGCAAGGAGTTTGTATGTTCTCCCTGTGTTTGCATGGGTTTCCTTCGTGTTCTCCGGTTACCTCCCACACTACAAAGACCTACAGATAGGGAATGTAGATTGTCAGCCCCAATGGGGACAGTGATGATAATGTCTGTAAAGCGCTGTGGAATTAATAAGCGCTATTTACCGTAGCTGAATAAAATAAATAAAATATGATTTCTGTGTATCTCTTTCAGTAATATAGGCTGGATGTGTATCTCTCTCAGTAATACAGTATAGACTGCATGTGAGCTCTGTGTCTCTCCCAGTAATATAGGCTGGATGTGAGCTCTGTGTCTCTCCCAGTAATATAGCCTGGATGTGAGCTCTGTGTCTCTCCCAGTAACATACGCTGATGGGAGCTCTGTGTCTCTCCCAGTAATATAGGCTGGATGTGAGCTCTGTGTCTCTCCCAGTAATATAGCCTGGAAGTGAGCTCTGTGTCTCTCCCAGTAATATAGCCTGGATGTGAGCTCTGTCTGTCTCCCAGTAATATAGGCTGGATGTGAGCTCTGCACTTCTCCCAGTAATATAGCCTGGATGTGAGCTCTGTGTCTCTCCCAGTAATATAGGCTGGATGTGAGCTCTGCACTTCTCCCAGTAATATAGCCTGGATGTGAGCTCTGTGTCTCTTCCAGTAATATAGCCTGGATGGGAGCTCTGTGTCTCTCCCAGCAATATAGGCTGGATGTGAGCTGTGTGTCTCTCCCAGTAATACAGGCTGGATGGGAGCTCTGTGTCTCTCCCAGTAATATAGGCTGGATGGGAGCTCTGTGTGTCTCCCAGTAATATACGCTGATGGGAGCTCTGTGTCTCTCCCAGTAATATAGACTGGATGTGAGCTCTGTGTCTCTCCCAGTAATATAGCCTGGATGTGAGCTCTGTGTGTCTCCCAGTAATATAGACTGGATGCGAGCTGTGTGTCTCTCCCAGTAATATAGCCTGGATGGGAGCTCTGTGTCTTTCCCAGTAATATAGGCTGGATGGGAGCTCTGTGTCTCTCCCAGTAATATAGGCTGGATGTGAGCTCTGTGTGTCTCCCAGTAATATACGCTGATGGGAGCTCTGTGTCTCTCCCAGTAATATAGGCTGGATGTGAGCTCTGTGTCTCTCCCAGTAATATAGGCTGGATGTGAGCTCTGCACTTCTCCCAGTAATATAGCCTGGATGTGAGCTCTGTGTCTCTTCCAGTAATATAGCCTGGATGGGAGCTCTGTGTCTCTCCCAGCAATATAGACTGGATGCGAGCTGTGTGTCTCTCCCAGTAATATAGCCTGGATGGGAGCTCTGTGTCTTTCCCAGTAATATAGGCTGGATGGGAGCTCTGTGTCTCTCCCAGTAATATAGGCTGGATGTGAGCTCTGTGTGTCTCCCAGTAATATACGCTGATGGGAGCTCTGCACTTCTCCCAGTAATATAGCCTGGATGTGAGCTCTGTGTCTCTCCCAGTAATATAGGCTGGATGTGAGCTCTGCACTTCTCCCAGTAATATAGCCTGGATGTGAGCTCTGTGTCTCTTCCAGTAATATAGCCTGGATGGGAGCTCTGTGTCTCTCCCAGCAATATAGGCTGGATGTGAGCTCTGTGTCTCTCCCAGTAATATAGGCTGGATGGGAGCTCTGTGTCTCTCCCAGTAATATAGGCTGGATGGGAGCTCTGTGTGTCTCCCAGTAATATACGCTGATGGGAGCTCTGTGTCTCTCCCAGTAATATAGGCTGGATGTGAGCTGTGTGTCTCTCCCAGTAATATAGGCTGGATGGGAGCTCTGTGTCTCTCCCAGTAATATAGGCTGGATGGGAGCTCTGTGTGTCTCCCAGTAATATACGCTGATGGGAGCTCTGTGTGTCTCCCAGTAATATAGGCTGGATGTGAGCTCTGTGTCTCTCCCAGTAATATAGCCTGGATGTGAGCTCTGTGTGTCTCCCAGTAATATAGACTGGATGCGAGCTGTGTGTCTCTCCCAGTAATATAGCCTGGATGGGAGCTCTGTGTCTTTCCCAGTAATATAGGCTGGATGGGAGCTCTGTGTCTCTCCCAGTAATATAGGCTGGATGTGAGCTCTGTGTGTCTCCCAGTAATATACGCTGATGGGAGCTCTGTGTCTCTCCCAGTAATATAGGCTGGATGTGAGCTCTGTGTCTCTCCCAGTAAGGCTAGTTTCACACTAGCGTTTTTGAGCGCAGCGACGGCCTGCGCACGGCCGCCGCTAAGCCCCACCCCCTGCCGCACCTCCGCCGGTAGCTCCGCCAACCGGCGCATGACGCTGCATGCGCCCTGCGTCCCCCATCTTTATCACTGGGGGCGCAGGCCGTGCGCAGTATGCGTTTGGCGGCGCATGCGTCCTTTTGACGGTGCGCCGACCTGCGCCAAACGCAACCTGCTGCAGTTTGGTTGCGCCGGCGCACCGTCAAAAAGGCGCATGTGCTGCCAAACGCATACTGCGCACGGCCTGCGCCCCAGTGATAAAGATAGGGGACGCAGGGCGCATGCAGCGTCATGCGCCGGTAGGCGGAGCTACCGGCGGAGGCGCGGCAGGGGTGGGGCTTAGCGGCGGCAGTGCGCAGGCCGTCGCTGCGCTCAAAAACGCTAGTGTGAAACTAGCCTAATATAGCCTGGATGTGAGCTCTGTCTGTCTCCCAGTAATATAGGCTGGATGTGAGCTCTGCACTTCTCCCAGTAATATAGCCTGGATGTGAGCTCTGTGTCTCTCCCAGTAATATAGGCTGGATGTGAGCTCTGTGTCTCTCCCAGTAATATAGACTGGATGTGAGCTGTGTGTTTCTCCCAGTAATATAGACTGGATGGGAGCTCTGTGTCTCTCCCAGTAATATAGACTGGATGGGAGCTCTGTGTCTCTCCCAGTAATATAGGCTGGATGTGGGCTCTGTGTCTCTCCCAGTAAAATAGCCTGGAAGTGAGCTCTGTGTCTCTCCCAGTAATATAGGCTGGATGTAAGCTCTATGTGTCTCCCAGTAATATACACTGATGTGAGCTCTGTGTGTCTCTCCCAGTAATATAGGCTGGATGTGATCTCTGCGTCCCTCCCAGTAATATAGGCTGGATGTGAGCTGTGTCCCTCCCAGTAATATAGGCTGGATGTGAGCTCTGTGTCCCTCCCAGTAATATAGGCTGGATGTGAGCTCTGTCTCCCCCCCAGTAATATAGGCTGGATGTGAGCTCTGTGTCCCTCCCAGTAATATAGGCTGGATGTGAGCTCTGTCTCCCCCCCAGTAATATAGGCTGGATGTGAGCTCTGTGTCTCCCAGTAATATAAGCTGGATGCTCATTCTGTGAGTATTTGCTTTCACATATCAGCACAGTTTCTATCCTGCATGTGCTTTTCTCCTTTTCCACAGATTTATCTACTGTATGTCCTCAAAGATATTTTCTGCCATATTCCACTGCAGCGCTATATCCCTCTCCACCAGAGAGAACTGTCAGAAGCAGGAACTCTAAAATCTCTCTCTCTCACAAGGGAGAAAGTTCACAAAAAAATCCGCACAGCAAAAACACACTAGAATCCGCATCAAATCCGCAGGAAAACCGCAAAGCCTTTTACTATGCGCTTTCTGCCAAGAGATGCGGATTCTCTGCAGAAAAATCCACAGGCTAATCCGCAATGTGTGCACATACCCTAATATATTTCTAACGTTTCTGCAGAGCACTCAGCTAGATAAAGGACTTGCTCCTTTTGCAGAAGCAAAATAGTAGAACATTTCTAAAGACGACTATGTAGGATTTTGGGGATATGTCAAAAGTAAAAGAAAAGTCAAAGATGCTATAGGATTTTTACAGGATGAAAATGATGAAATGGTAAGACAGGATGTTGAGAAGGCTGAACTTTTAAATTCCTATTTTGCATCTGTTTTCTCTCAGAAAGGAAATGTAACACCAACTGTTATTCACTGTCCTATTAAGGGAATAGAAGAATCCAGGATATCTATAAACAGAAAGATAGTGAGGAAACACTTAGCTAACCTAAATGAATTCAAGTCTCCAGGTCCAGATGAATTACACCCCAGAGTACTGAAGGAGATAGCAGAAGAAATTTCTGAACCACTCTCCATAATCTTTGAAAATTCTTGGAGAACAGGAGAAGTGCCAGAAGACTGGAGAAAAGCAAATGTTGTTCCTATCTTCAAAAAGGGGAAGAAGGTGGACCCAGGCAACTATAGGCCGGTGAGTCTGACTTCTATACCAGGAAAGATCTTTGAACAAATTATTAAACAACATGTAAGTCAATACCTGGATAAGAATGAATTGATCAAACAGAGTCAGCATGGGTTTGTAACTAATAAGTCATGTCAGACTAACTTAATTTCCTTCTATGACGGTATCACTGATTGGGTGGATCAAGGAAATGCTGTAGATATAGTATATCTTGACTTCAGCAAAGCATTTGACAAAGTCTCTCATACAATCCTTATTGAAAAAATGACTAAGTATGGAATGGACAAGGCAACTGTTAGGTGGATTCATAGCTGGCTTAGTGATCGGACCCAAAGAGTGGTCGTAAATGGCTGCACATCCAGTTGGAAGAATGTCTCAAGTGGGGTACCACAGGGCTCTGTCCTGGGCCCTGTATTGTTCAACATCTTTATCAACGATTTAGTTGAAGGAATTGAGGGTAAACTGATTAAATTTGCTGATGACACAAAGCTAGGAGGGATAGCTAATACTAGAGAAGAGAGAGAGAGGATTCAAAAAGATTTAAATAAACTGGAGAAGTGGGCAGTAACTAACAGAATGGTTTTTAACAGGGAGAAATGCAAAGTACTACATCTGGGCAATAAAAATGAAAAAAGCATATATAGAATGGGAGGAATAGGGCTAAGTGACAGCACATGTGAAAAAGACTTGGGTATACTAATAGATCACAGACTGAATATGAGTCAACAGTGTGATAAAGCAGCAAAAAAGGCAAATGCAGTTCTAGGATGTATTAACAGAAGCATACAGTCTAGATCACGTGAAGTCATTATTTCCCTCTACTCCTCTTTGGTCAGACCTCATCTGGAATATTGTGTCCAGTTTTGGGCACCACATTTTAAAAAAGACATCAACAAACTGGAGCAAGTTCAGAAAAGAGCGACCAGAATGGTGACCGGTCTGCAAACCCTGTCTTATGAGGAAAGGTTGCAGGATTTGGGAATGTTTAGTTTGCAAAAGAGAAGACTGAGAGGAGACTTAATTGCTGTCTACAAATATCTAAAGGGCTGTCACATTGTAGAAGGATCAACTTTATTCTCATTTGCACAAGGAAAGACTAGAAGCAATGGGATGAAACTGAAGGGGAGGAGACACAGATTAGATATTAGAAAAAACTTTTTGACAGTTAGAGTGATCAATGAGTGGAACAGGCTGCCATGAGAAGTGGTGAGTTCTCCTTCAATGGAAGTCTTCAAACAGAGGCTGGACAGACATCTGACTAGGATGATTTAGCGAATCCTGCTTTGAGCAGGGGGTTGGACCAGATGGCCCAGGAGGTCCCTTCCAACTCTACGATTCTATGATTTCTATGATTTCTATGTAGAAATTTGGACGTATGCAATAAAAATAATTCTATTCAAAGGTGTAGATGGCCTATAAAGGGGTTGTCCAAGAGCGTAATAATATGGCTCCCCATCATGTAATTCAAATGGCTGTCTGTCCTAGTCATGTGTCAGATCGAGCCGCAACCTGAAAAACTGCAGCTCCTAACACCTACGTCTTAGCTGAAACAAGACGAGTATCGTAAGCATACCTCCATGTGCTAACGAGAACAAATACATTTTTTTCCTTGGCTCACTGAGCACAGGATATATTTCTCCAGCTTTTTTCCTTCATATCCAGTCACTCAAGGCAAGAAGATTTATCTCGTCTCCTGTCACAGCCTCCTCCGGCAGCTCCAGTATGTATACTTATGATACAGCTCAGTGGCGTACAGCTAATAATGGCAGACTACGTAGCCGCTATGGGGCCCGTGAGTCCGAGGAGCCCAGTTCCAGAGTCGGCACCGATCCCCCATCTCTCGCCCGGCACATTGCATCTTTAAATGTATCGGCATCCTGGATGCCAATATAGTGGAAAGCAATGATGGAAAAGGAAGAAGTCATCTCCCTCCTATATCATTCTCCCTCTGCATCTGAGCTCTGAAGTCTCAGCGCAGCGGGCGCAATGACATCCCTAGAGTGCTCCCACTGAATACAGCAGAGCAGAGCTTTAGAACTCACACTAGAGTGACTGGAGCAGAGGAGAAATGAGGAGAGATGAGTATTTTTTTCTTTAAATCCATGAGTATATTGTAGGGGCCATTATACTGTTTGGAAGAATATGTGGAGGACATTATACAATATGGAGGGCTATGTGGAGGACATTATAATATTTGAAGGGCTATGTAGGGGCCCATATACTATATGGATGAGTATTTGGAAGCCATTATACTGTTTGTAGGGCTATGTGGGTGCCACTATACTGTTTAGAGGGCTAGTGGGGGCCATTATACTGTGTGGAGGTTTGTATGAAGTCTATGGTGTGAGAGCCATTATACCATATGGAGAGCTGTGGGGGGGGGGGGGCACCATAATGTGTGAAAGGGTTTGTTGTTGGGGGTCACTAGTGGAGACCATTATACAGTGTTGATGGTTGTGTTGGGGTCATCATACTGTGTAGATTGGTGTGAGAGCCATTATACTCTATGGAGGGCTGTGTGGGGGGCCATTATATTGTGTGAAAGGGTGTGTTGGGGGTCACTAGTGGAGACCATTATACAGTGTTGATGGTTGTGTTGGGGCCATCATACTGTGCAGAGTGGTGTGAGAGACATTATACTCTATGGAGGGCTGTGGGGGGGGGGGGCACCATATTGTGTGAAAGGGTGTGTTGGGGGTCACTAGTGGAGACTAGAGTTGAGCGACTTTTGCTTTTTTAGGGTCGCGTTTCGTTTCGTGAAACCCGACTTTTCCAAAAGTTGGGTCGAGCAAGATCGTCCGATTATAGGGAAAAGTCGGGGTCGTCCCGAAACACGAAACCCAATGTAAGTCAATGGGGAATAAAAGTCAGCAGTGAGAGGAGGACAGGAAACACACCTACAGTGCCCATTTGACTGCCAAAAGCATCAATTCTTCTTACTTAAGCTTGTCAACCTTAATTAACTTCATAATACAAGTTACGCACTGAAAAATGGGGGTTATTTGGCTAAATTTGTGGGGGGGGAGGGTTGGCTGCAGGTTTTCATGTGCCCTGGGCGAAAAAGCGCCCCTTTAACACATACCACAACTCATCATGCTCCGATACGGCAGAGAAATAGCGGTATAGTACAATGAAAAATACCTCACTTTTTACATCTCATGACGAGGCCCATCTATTTCTCCATACAAAATCATTGGTCCCATATAATGTTTGAAACAGTATATGATGAGCTCCACATAATGCTACAGTATATGTTGGTCCCCATGGATGAAGCTCCACTGTCTTATGGGCCCAAATAATGCTCCAAACATAATGGTCCCCATTTCTAATGCTCTAGTGTATAATGGGCCCTGTAAATGCTGCTCCAGTGTCTGATGTCCACCTTTGGAATGTTCCAGTGTATGGTGGGCCCCATCTATCATTCTCCAGAGTATAGTGCTCCCCAAAAATTGCTGTCCCAACATAGAAAACAATCAAATAAGTCTCCTCGCTAGGGAATCCCTGTACTTGTCTGGACAGGTGCTGTAGCTTAACAGCTCGCCAGCCGTTCTCACGCCCAGTATGGATTGCACGTGATTGCACAAAGGTTAGAAAGGGTACCGTATCCCTGGATAACATGTATGGATAGCGTACACATTCAAAATATATGTCTATACAGCATGAGGCAGGCTCAGACGGTGTTAGGCCCAGTATGGATTGCACGTCATTGCACAAAGGTTAGAAGGGGTACCGTATCCCCGGATAACATGTATGGATAGCGTACACATTCAAAATATATGTCTATACAGCATGAGGCAGGCTCAGACGCTGTTAGGCCCAGTATGGATTGCACGTCATTGCACAAAGGTTAGAAGGGGTACCGTATCCCCGGATAACATGTATGGATAGCGTACACATTCAAAATATATGTCTATACAGCATGAGGCAGGCTCAGACGGTGTTAGGCCCAGTATGGATTGCACGTCATTGCACAAAGGTTAGAAGGGGTACCGTATCCCGGGATAACATGTATGGATAGCGTACACATTCAAAATATATGTCTATACAGCATGAGGCAGGCTCAGACGGTGTTAGGCCCAGTATGGATTGCACGTCATTGCGCAAAGGTTAGAAAGGGTACCGTATCCCTGGATAACATGTATGGATAGCGTACACATTCAAAATATATGTCTATACAGCATGAGGCAGGCTCAGACGGTGTTAGGCCCAGTATGGATTGCACGTCATTGCACAAAGGTTAGAAAGGGTACCGTATCCCCGGATAACATGTATGGATAGCGTACACATTCAAAATATATGTCTATACAGCATGAGGCAGGCTAAGACGGTGTTAGGCCCAGTATGGATTGCACGTCATTGCACAAAGGTTAGAAAGGGTACCGTATCCCTGGATAACATGTATGGATAGCGTACACATTCAAAATATATGTCTATACAGCATGAGGCAGGCTCAGACGGTGTTAGGCCCAGTATGGATTGCACGTCATTGCACAAAGGTTAGAAAGGGTACCGTATCCCTGGATAACATGTATGGATAGTGTACACATTCAAAATATATGTCTATACAGCATGAGGCAGGCTCAGACGGTGTTAGGCCCAGTATGGATTGCACGTCATTGCACAAAGGTTAGAAAGGGTACCGTATCCCTGGATAACATGTATGGATAGCGTACACATTCAAAATATATGTCTATACAACATGAGGCAGGCTCAGACGGTGTTAGGCCCAGTATGGATTGCACGTCATTGCACAAAGGTTAGAAGGGGTACCGTATACCTGGATAACATGTATGGATAGCGTACACATTCAAAATATATGTCTATACAGCATGAGGCAGGCTCAGACGGTGTTAGGCCCAGTATGGATTGCACGTCATTGCACAAAGGTTAGAAGGGGTACCGTATCCCCGGATAACATGTATGGATAGCGTACACATTCAAAATATATGTCTATACAGCATGAGGCAGGCTCAGACGGTGTTAGGCCCAGTATGGATTGCACGTCATTGCACAAAGGTTAGAAAGGGTACCGTATCCCTGGATAACATGTATGGATAGCGTTCACATTCAAAATATATGTCTATACAGCATGAGGCAGGCTCAGACGGTGTTATGCCCAGTATGGATTGCACGTCATTGCACAAAGGTTAGAAGGGGTACCGTATCCCCGGATAACATGTATGGATAGCGTACACATTCAAAATATATGTCTATACATCAGGAGGCAGGCTCAGACGGTGTCAGGCACAGTATGGATTTGACGGCCCAGATTACACAGCGGAGGAGCAGGGAGAGGTAAAGATTGCAAATGCTGGGGCCCTGGCCAAGCAAGGGGGGCACACTCGTGGGCGTCGGTACTGGCACTGGGCCCCTCATAGTACAGCGGTGTGTCTGACGGCGGGTGTGCACCACCACCGTCAGAGACACTTGATTGCACTATGAGGGACCCTGTGCCAGTGCCCGCGCCCAAGAGTCGGCCTACCCACCTGTCCAGGGCAACGGCACTCGCACGGTGTCGTGCGCTAGGTGGTGACCCCGGCCATGGGGGGGGAGGCAGCACAGTTAGGGAGTTTTAGAAAGTGGCATATGTTGATGTTGGACATTCAACTGATGCAAAAGGCGAAATAGGTGAAGTACCAGGAAGAGGTGGACCAAAGCAAGCCATTTTTCTGTCACCCTATGTGTCATCAGGGGAAGGTGGGACAAAATCCTTGGAAACCCATGCGTGGTTCATTTTAATGAAGGTTAGATCATCCACATTTTGGGTTGACAGACGGGTCCTTTTTTCTGTCAGGATTGATCCAGCTGCACTGAAGACTCTTTCCGATAGCACACTTGCAGCTGGGCAAGCGAGCTCCTGTAAGGCATATTGGGCCAATTCAGGCCAGGTGTCCAGTTTAGCGGCCCAATAGTCAAAGGGGAATGACCTGTGTGGGAGAACATCGATATGGCAGGAAAAGTAGTTTGTAACCATAGTTGACAACTGCTGTCTCCTGTCACTTTCCATCGATGTAGTATTACCAGTTGTGTGAGCGGTATTTGAAAAATCAGTCCACAACATTGTCATGAAACCCCTGTCTCCAACGCCACTTCTGCTGTGTGCACCACGAACACCTCTGCCAAGCTGCCCCCGGCCCGTACGGCTCGTGTGAGAACCATCACCGCTGCTGTGTGCTGGGAATGCCTCAAGCAACCGATTTACCAGAGTTGCTTGTTTATTAGCCAATATTAGGTCAAGGTTCTCCTGTGGCATGATGTTTTGTAATTTGCCTTTATAGCGTGGATCCAGGATGCTGGCCAACCAGTAGTCGTCATCGTTCATCATTTTGGCAATGCGGGGGTCCCTTTTTAGGATCCGCAAGGCATAATCTGACATGTGGGCCAATGTTCCCGGTGTCAATGATGCACTGCGAGTGCTGGTTGGAGGAGCACTTTCTGGCAAATCCACATCCCTCCAGTCACGCACAAACCCTGTACCAGACCTTGCCACGCCAACATTTTCACTTGCCCCACGAGATGCATCCTCCTCCCCTAAGTAATCATCCCCATCATCCTCCTCCTCCTCCTCTTCTTCCTCCACCTCGTCCAGGAGAGGTCCCTGAGCAGACAATGGCTGAATGTCATCAAGGATTCCCTCCTCCTCTTCCTCCTCATCAACATTGGCTGCAGACGCCTGCTCCTTAAGGTGTGTCAAAGTTTGCATGAGCAGACGCATAAGTGGGATGCTCATGCTTAGGATGGCGTCGTCTGCGCTTACCAGCCGTGTGCATTCCTCAAAACACTGAAGGACTTTACAAAGGTCTTTCAGCTTCGACCACTGCACGCCTGTCAACTCCATGTCTGCTCTCAAAGTGCCTGGCCGTGTATCCTCCCACAAATGCATTATGGCCTGCCTCTGCTCGCACAGCCGCTCCACCATGTGCAGGGTGGAGTTCCACCTTGTTGCAATGTCGATAATGAGGCGGTGGTTGGGAAGGTGGAGCAATCGCTGCAGCTTCTGCATACGAACGGAGTGTACAGGCGACCGGCGGATGTGCGCGCACAGTCTTCGCACCTTCTGGAGCAGGGCTGTTAACTCCGGATAATTTTTGAGGAAGCACTGCACCACCAGGTTCAAGGTGTGAGCCAAGCAAGGTATGTGGCTGAGTTTTGAAAGGGCTATGGCTGCCACAAAATTACGGCCGTTATCACTAACTACCTTGCCTGCCTCAAGATGTACACTGCCCAGCCATGACTCAGTTTGTCGCTTCAAGTACTCGGCCAGCACCTCGGCGGTGTGTCTGTCGCCCAAACACATCATCTGCAACACAGCCTGCTGACGCTTTCCACTAGCTGCTCGATAGGGGGACACATCGTGTGCAACAGTGGCAGCTGCAGATGGAGTGCTCGTACGACTGCGCTCTGTGGACGAGCTGTCGCTTCTGGAGGAGGAGGAGGAGGAGGAGGGTCGAACGCCTACAGCAAACTGTTTCCTAGACCGTGGGCTAGGCAGCACTGTCCCACCACCGCTGTCCCCTGTGGACCCTGCATCCACCACATTAACCCAGTGCGCAGTGATGGACACGTAACGGCCCTGGCCATGCCGACTGGACCATGCATCAGTTGTGAGGTGCACCTTTCCGCTCACTGACTGCTTGAGTGCATGGACAATGCGGTCTTTCACATGATGGTGGAGGGCTGGGATGGCTTTGCGAGAGAAGAAGTGGCGACTGGGTAGGTCATAGCGTGGTACTGCATAGGCCATGAGTTCGCGGAAAGCTGTGCTTTCCACCAACCGAAAGGGCATCATCTCAAACGAGATTAGTTTGGCAATGTGGGCGTTCAAACCCAGTGTACACGGATGAGAGACTGAGTACTTTCTTGACCTACTCATAGTGTCTGGGAGGGTGAGCTGGACTTGAGAGCTGCATATGGTGGAAGTAGCGGTGGACAGGGCGGACTGAGAGAGGGTTGATGATGGTGATGGAGTTGGTGTTCTTTCTGATGGCCTAGAATCAGTCTTTCGTTGATATAACAGTGGGATTCCCTGACTGCTGTGGCCTTGCAACGACACCTCAACATTTGCTGCTGTGCTAACCGGTGGGCTTACAGTGGGGGAAACAATGTAGCGTTGCTGACTACCTTCGTTGTGATCAGTTGCACATGTGGCACTTGAGGTTTGGTGTTGTGTCCACGCTTGCAAGTGCATGCTGGTTAAATGTCTAAGCATGCAACTGGTATTCAAATTTTTCAGATTTTTCCCTCGGCTAAAGGTCTTTGCGCACTTCTTACAGATAACCTTGGCCTGATCATGAGGATTGTGTTCAAAAAACTGCCACACTGCACTCTTCCTACTTTGGCAGACATTTTGCGGCCTAGCACGCTGTGATCTTTTGACCCTCTGGACAAGCTGTCCAGCAACTCTTTTGATGTTTGGAACCTGTCTTTGGAGTGCTCCGGGCCTGCCAGATAACAGCTGTTGCGATGTCGATGTCTGCTGTGGATGCTCCTCATCTGAGCTATTGGAAGCAGCACTCTCTTCCCCCAATGGATGCCAATCTGGGTCAACAACTGGGTCATCCATCACCTCCTCTTCTATGTCATGTGCACCTTCCTCTGTGTCACCGTGTATGGTGGTATAGTGTGCGGGAAGGGGCACCTGAGTCTCATCAGGGTCAAAATCTGGCTCTGTACACTGCGAGGACAATGTAGTGCTCTGAGTGAATGTACCAGCAGAATCATCCATCAGCGGCTGTGCATCAGTGCACTCCATGTCAGATTCATCTTGGCCTGGGTAATTCACCATTTGACTTGATAATCCAGGCATGGTATGTGAAAACAGCTCCATGGAGTAATCAGTAGTATGGCCTGCGTCATCCTTCAATCTTGGTTGGGGTGAAGGACACAAGGAAAGGTGTGGTTCATGAACATGAGCCTCCAATGACGACTCAGTGCTTTTACTTTTTACAACTGAAGAAGAGGAGGCGATAGAGCTGGAGTCAGCAATGTAAGACAAAACTTTTTCCTGATGCTCTGCCTTTAAAAGCGGTTTGCCAACTCCTAGAAAACTAAGCGTTCGAGGCCTTATGTAGACAGACGATGACGCAGGGTCAGCACCTCCTGCATTTGGTCCTATTTTGCTCTTGCCACTACCATCAGATCCACCACCAACACCATCATTACCAGCTGCCAACCCCCGCCCAATTCCACGGCCTCTTCCACCAGCCTTCCTCATTTTTGGTAGAAATGTAGACAAAATCCAACAAACTATATAGTAATGTAAAACAAGGTACAAGGTGTCTATAGGACAGGGGAGTTTTAGAATTTCTGCACACACTTGTGGACAGTGGACACTTGTGGATTGTGTGCGGCCCACTGATATCTGAGCGCTATGTGACACGCTCGATGGCACAGCTGCCTGTGACCAAAGTGACGAGAGGATAATGGAGATTTTGAATCTCTGCGTACACTTGTGGACAGTGGACACTTGTGGATTGTGTGCGGCCCACTGATATCTGAGCGCTATGTGACACGCTCGATGGCACAGCTGCCTGTGACCAAAGTGACGAGAGGATAATGGAGATTTTGAATCTCTGCGTACACTTGTGGACAGTGGACACTTGTGGATTGTGTGCGGCCCACTGATATCTGAGCGCTATGTGACACGCTCGATGGCACAGCTGCCTGTGACCAAAGTGACGAGAGGATAATGGAGATTTTGAATCTCTGCGTACACTTGTGGACAGTGGACACTTGTGGATTGTGTGCGGCCCACTGATATCTGAGCGCTATGTGACACGCTCGATGGCACAGCTGCCTGTGACCAAAGTGACGAGAGGATAATGGAGATTTTGAATCTCTGCATACACTTTTGGACACTGGACACTTGTGGATTGTGTGCGGCCCACTGATATCTGAGCGCTATGTGACACGCTCGATGGCACAGCTGCCTGTGACCAAAGTGACGAGAGGATAATGGAGATTTTGAATCTCTGCGTACACTTTTGGACACTGGACACTTGTGGATTGTGTGCAGCCCACTGATATCTGAGCGCTATGTGACACGCTCGATGGCACAGCTGCCTGTGACCAAAGTGACGAGAGGATAATGGAGATTTTGAATCTCTGCGTACACTTTTGGACACTGGACACTTGTGGATTGTGTGCGGCCCACTGATATCTGAGCGCTATGTGACACGCTCGATGGCACAGCTGCCTGTGACCAAAGTGACGAGAGGATAAGGGAGATTGGATTGCTTTTAAAAAAGCAGTTTGCGGAGCAGTGGGTAAACAGCAATGCCAGCGTGTCAGGAAGCCTTAAAAGGCAGCCCAACAACCAACACCACTGATACACCACAATATAGCCTCCCCTTGCACTGCACACACAGTGACTTGTGTGTTGTGCAGGCCAAATCGCTAGCAGCAGAAGCAGTTTTTTTGTCTTCTTCCCTGCCTAACGCTCTCCCTACAGAATCAGCAGCAACCTCTCCCTATACTAAGATCGGCAGAAGTAAGATGGCGGTCGGCGTGCACGCCCTTTTATACCCTCTGTGACGCCCACCAAAGCAAGCCAATCACTTGCATGCCCTTCTGAAAGATGGTGGTGACCCGTGCATATGTCATCACGTTGCCCACAGTGTCCGTGGATCCTGATTGGCTGAAAAAGAGCGCAAAACAAACTTTTGAAACGCGACTTTGGCGCGTAAGTCGCCGACCTCGTGGCCGACCTCATCCTAGGGTCGGGTTTCGTTTCATGAAACCCGACTTTGCCAAAAGTCGGCGACTTTTGAATTTTTTCGACCCGTTTCGCTCAACTCTAGTGGAGACCATTATACAGTGTTGATGGTTGTGTTGGGGCCATCATACTGTGCAGAGTGGTGTGAGAGCCATTATACTCTATGGAGGGCTGTGGGGGGGGGGGCACCATATTGTGTGAAAGGGTGTGTTGGGGGTCACTAGTGGAGACCATTATACAGTGTTGATGGTTGTGTTGGGGCCATCATACTGTGCAGAGTGGTGTGAGAGCCATTATACTCTATGGAGGGCTGTGGGGGGGGGCACCATATTGTGTGAAAGGGTGTGTTGGGGGTCACTAGTGGAGACCATTATACAGTGTTGATGGTTGTGTTGGGGCCATCATACTGTGCAGAGTGGTGTGAGAGCCATTATACTCTATGGAGGGCTGTGGGGGGGGCACCATATTGTTTGAAAGGGTGTGTTGGGGGTCACTAGTGGAGACCATTATACAGTGTTGATGGTTGTGTTGGGGCCATCATACTGTGCAGAGTGGTGTGAGAGCCATTATACTCTATGGAGGGCTGTGTGGGGGGCCATCATATTGTGTGAAGGGCTGTGTTGGGGGTCACCGTTGGTGCAGCAAACTTTGTTAAGCTCACCATATTTTGCCGGAGGGGGGTTAAGAATCGGCAGTGAGGTAGGGTCAATACTGTGCGTGTGGAGTATACGGTAGAGAAATTCACTGTGGAGGTAGCATACTGTGTTTGTAGGGCACTTTTGTTGGCACCATACTTTATGGGGTTAATGAAAGGAGAATCTAGGGATTCAATAGAAGGACAATTACTTTGTGAGAGCTGCAAGGTTCTGTGACCCGCCAAATATTTTTTTTGTTTTTATTGGGGGGGGGGGGCAATTATAACATCTGCCATGGTGCCTCATATTACAGCTCCTCTGTCAGTTGAAACACAGATCTCGAATACACTTATAAAATGACGTTACTTAGTGCACAAATTGGCCGATTCAAGACAGCCCACGAACCACGTCAAGGCGACCTTTCTTTGATGGGATCCTAAACCTAATAATTATGAGAGCCCCGGGCTAAAAATCTCCAAACTTAAAAGGTCAGGTAGCATCTAGCATGTTAGATCTGAATGAAACATATATTAAACTTTATGGTTGTACAGACAATCTGGGAAAAAAACAAGAAACATATATACCGTATGTATATACTTATACACACACACACATATAAACATTGTAGCTGCAGATTGCAGAGGGGAGTTTTGGGTGTGGACGTCTCTCGATCATTCATACTTTTGGTTACTTTTTCCAGACTACTCACCTGAGCTGTGACTGCAGTTTTCCAGCTTTATTAATAAAATCTTCCCAAACTGGGTAACTTCCCTAAAAGAGACAAAACAAAAATATATATATTATTGATCACACAATGTATTTTATAGGTCAACTCAGTTACTTGTATGTTTATTTCTTCATTGTCGACTACCAGTGATAAATTCTGAACATAGTTCTGGTTGTGATCAGAGAAAATGCAAAACAGGCAGAAAACAGGCGGAATATTAGTAACCATATTCCAGCACAGATTCGGACCAAAACAAAGCTCTAACCCCCTTTACTTGTATTCTCTACTCCCCGTTACAGAATGGATTCTACTATGTAGCAGTAGTCTCATCATGTTTTTAATAAGGGGTGGACCCCCACCAAGCCAGGGGTGGTCCCCCCAAAGCAAGGGTGGCTCACACTGTGTACAAGTAAGCATGTTTCTTGATTTCTCTCAGATCCAACATCAGCAGTGAAAATATGTGACCTGTTGAAACCTTAGCTAATCCAAGAGTTGAATACTGCAGAGATAATCCCTTTAAAAAAATACCTGTCATTTTCCATAAATACATCTTTTTTTTTTATATATATCTTGTGTGAATGCCGCTGATCTCCTGATTGCGGGGATGTTTTTCTTTTGTTTCTGCGCCTCTCTGTTCCTGAGATATGGCCCTATGTTTACAATATGTAAATCTAGTATTGTTAGCAAAGTGGGTGTGGTCCTCATGAACACGCCCACAGAGAAGAGTTGAGGACCACTCCCACTTTGCTAGCAAGACTAAATTTACATGCAGAAAAGAAAGGTCCATATCTCCGAAACGGAGAGGCGCAGGAACAAAAGTAAAACATCGCCAGATTCAGGAGAACGGTGGTTTTTACAGCAAGTAAAACAATATATATATTTATGGCAAATGAAACATCCCCTTTATGTGGAGACCTTTACCAACAAAAAAATATAATGAACATTGTACCATCTGAAGTATCTACCCCAGCTTTTAGAGATGGCTGAAATCATATAACCTGGCATCAAAGTATATGACTCCATCTTCAGTTTCTGAGACTTGTACGTACACAGTTGTCTGTAGTCCTGTTATAGGAGCAATTTCAGGTTTATTGTTTCCCTTAAAATGGAGTCTTTGGCAGACAGGTCCCTAGGAGTGGAATACCTGGGAACGAGTTAGTGATAGGGGGAATCATCAGCCTCCAAAAAAAACATTCCCACTCAAAAGCCTTTTAAAAGAAATTTTATCCACCTCATCATCGGAGTAATTCACGTCGCCTCTTTGTGAAGCTCGGGCTTCTTTCATTACTGAAGAAAAAAAATTACCAGGATTAATTCAAAGGTCGGAGCGAACCTCTCTGCGCGATAACAGATTGTTCTGTGAACCTGGGACAATGGCCGCTTTCTGTCTGACAGCAACCGCTCGTCCCTGAATGACAGGTCACTCATGGATTATACGTTTCACCCTGACATTTCCACAAAGATAAAACTCAACTCTAGAAAAAAAAAAAAGGAACCTTCATAACCACCAATTTTTGGCCGAGAATGTTTGTTAGAAACGGTTGTCTACCTCTGAGGACATTTTCCGTTCACTTAAATGCAAGTATTTGGGGCTAAAAAAAAAAATCATTCTTCAATTGGGTTTCTCTAAAAATGTTGCACCGTTTGGCTTCTATAAACTCTTTCCTGCATATTCAACTTTAATGTTGCCGGTGATCATAAATCAGCTTTAAAAAAGGGACTCAGAGGAAAAAAAAAAAGTTAGAACATCTCCCATTAGACTGCCAGAACGAGTTCACTGACACATTCTCAGTTTGTCCTTTCTGCATCCAGCAACGGCTACCGAAGACAAACTAGGCAAAATTTTTAGTGAAACACGATTTTAAAAATGATTTTTAAATCAACAAACATGTATTTAAGTGATAAATAGAAAAAAGTGTTCCCAAAAGTGGACAACCCCTTTAAGGGTCCTTCATGACACTGAGGTGGGCACAAGGCACTAGGTGGTTCTCTGGGGGGTCACCAGCTCATAGAAATTGTCACAAAGGCATTATTAATGCGATTTCATAGTGAAAGATTCAGCAAACACCAAGCTGGTCAAAATTTCTAAAATTCTGACACCATTTTGACCCTGTAGAAATTAGATTGTCGGGACTTTCTGGTTCATGGCTGCAAGAAGCTGCCCTAAATGCATCATAAAAAGTATTAAAAAGAATGACCAAAAAAAAAAAAAAAAAAATGAATAACGGTTTTTGATCTGGGTTGAAACTCAAAATTATAATGCAATTTGACAAAGTTCCTTATCCAAATGTCTCCTGACCTAAAGGGATGTTCCTCAGAATCTAAAGACGCCTGCATAAGCGATAGGGAATGATAAACCCATAAAGGGCACCCTAGGTTGTTGCAAATTTGGTTCTCATATTGCGATTTGCAGTTTTTACCAAATTTCGTAAAATTACCCAACATTTTTTCAATTTTGTGAAAACAGTAGATATCATATCTTGGGGGATTGTGAACCGGAACCTTAAAAAATAGACGACTGTAATACTGCCCAGTTAGATCTAATATCAATATTTTTGATGATATGTGTACATCTTTTTTTAGCCAGAGCACATCCGGCTGATGTATGTGCTGGCGTCGGCGAGTCGCCCTCCCACACAAGCCCACTATTGTTACACCCCTGGTGAATCTGAAAAACTGCTAGATCCTTGAAGGTATTCAATACGCAGTCATGAAAACCATCAATCTCTATGATGAAACTGAATCTCACAAGGACTGCCCCATGAAAGGAAGAAAATTACTTCTGCTGCAGAGGATAAGCTCATCAAAGTTACCAGCTTCAGATACCACAAATTGACCTCTCCTCAGATAACAGCCTTCTTAAATGATATATCCAGTACTAGTAGTATCTCAACATCCACTGTCCAGAGGAGATTGTGAGAAGTAAGTTTATTGTTGAAGCCACTACTGAGGACCATAAAGACAAAAGATGAGACTTTTTGGGCCAAGCAATATAAGGACTGGACATTAGATTAGTGAAAATTTGTACTGAGTCAAAATTTGAGATTCTTAGTACCAAACACCATGTCTTTTTGAGACAGAGAAGGTAAGCGGATGTTTTCTACATATGTGGTGCTCATCGGGAAGCATGAAGGTGCAGGTATGATGGTGTGTGTTGGTTGAGGCGCTGTACAGGTGACACTGTTGGAGATTTATTCCAAATTCAAGGGTCACTTAGCCAACATGGCGACTGAGGCATACTTGTTATGATTGGGTCAATGAGGAGGAAAACAAAACCAAGCAAAGTCACAGAAAACCAGAGAGGTTGGTAACTACGGAGATTGCAGACCCCTGATCCTAACCACACAACTAGCAGTAGCTGTGGAGCGCACCTACGATGATTCTAGACGCCTCGACAGCCGGAGGACTAAATAAGCCTAAAGCAAAAAAGGGGAGATCGAAACTGCCCCAGAGCAGACCCCAAAGGAATAGACAGCCCCCACACATGTATTGACGGTGAAACAAGATGAAAGCACAAACACAGGTAGGAAAATAGGCTGAGCAAACGGTGGGGCCCACACTAACTAGAAAGGACAGGAAAGGAAAGATACTGTCTGCAATCACGCCAAAAAACCCTGCAAAAAATGTCCAACACTTCTGATAGCAGAAAAAACCCTGAAGTCACTAGACTTCACCCACTATATCAGCACTCTGGCATATTCTGAGAACAGAGCAAAAAGAGGCCAATCTAATAAGGGACAAAAAGCAAACTGGCACAAACAGTAACATAAGAATGGAAATTCAGCACAGCCCCAGCCGGGGCTGGCTGACCACACAAAAACTGAATGGACAAAACCAAATCAAATGTGAACATTAGCAGAGAAAACTTAGCTTAAGAAGACAGGAACTGAGCTGGAAACCAAGACCTCAGGAGGCAGGAAAAAAATCACAAGCATGGGAATAGGGAGTCGGCTGTCTTAAATCCAGTCTGAGACTCCAGATGTCCAATCATCATCCTCATTATCAGGTGGCAGGTCTCTGTTAATTAGATCAGCTTCATTACCTCCTGCCACCACCAGAGGGAGCCCGGAAAAAGAACTCACGACTCCTCTGTCAGCACAAACAGTTCCCTCACCAGAAACCAGAGGCAGACCAGAAAATGAGTTCACAACACATACTATAGCTAGATTGCCGTACCATCTACGGTAGTTAGGACTTAGTGGGACCATCATTTTATGTGGACAGGAAAATGACCCAAAACAGATAGCTAGGATATATAAGGGCTATGTGACCATGATGGAGAGGGATGGAGGCTGTGTCATATGACGTCTTCATAATCACCCAACCTCAACCCAGTTGAGTTGGTTTTGGACAAAGAGCGAAGACAAAGCAGCCAACAAGTCCTCAGCTCTTCTGGGAAGTTCTTCAGGACTGTTTGAATCAATATCAGGTGACGACCCGTTGAAGCTGTTGGAGAGAAGGCCAAGTGGGTAAGAAGCGGTTATCAGAGTAAAAGGGGGGAATTGTGAGAAATCTAAGGTTTAACATATTTTTGGAGCACGCTGAAGACACTCAGCACCCGAGCATGCTTGGATAACACCTTTTACCAGGTTGTCCGCTCATCACTATTCCATGCGGTCTTCATGATTTTGCTGCCTTCAGTCTGAATCTACAATTGTGCACATTCCAAAAAAGAACAATAAAAACAAAAAACCATTATATGAACAGGTGTCTCAAACCTTTACCGGTATGTGCCTATAAATAACATGTAAAGATGAAATCATCTGTGCGACCTATGTATCAGGAAGCGAGAAAATGAATGTGGACTCGCTGAAGGCGCACGGTGACGGCACACAAATGGCTACGGGTCATTTACAGTGTTAAATAAAGCAAAGAAAGACGCTGACATTTCACGCTAGGAAAGAGAAACACACCCCGGCCCGTAGCAACAAACACAGGGTGTCCTAGGTGTGACGGATTCACAACAAGCCAAGTGCGGCGTGAATCACAACTAAAGCTAAAAAGAAAGTATCAAAGACATATTTTTAGGCAATTTTTTTGGTTGGATGTGATGCATGAGATGCAGTATAGCCAAGGATACTTAAAAAAATGAGGAGCCGTTGGACCACTTCAAAAACTACATCGGTTTAGCTTCTTCTTTAGATTCTTCCATAGAAAAACTCAAAAAGTTAAAACGCTAAAAAGGAGGCCAAATAGTTCATAGGATCTATCCGGCATCGAGAGGAGCAATTAGTAAACTTCTTCCAAGACCACGACATAGTGTATGGGAAAATCCACAAAGTGCGGATCATTTAACCACCACAAGAGCAGGCGCTCAGCCACAGTACTGCATGGGGAATAAAAAAAAACCCGCCCTACTGTGACATATAATACTGCCACCTCTAATCCACATTCATGGAACTTCCCCATCTCGAAGCCCTTGTGTTGAAATATAGAAGGGCGGTGCCTTCTTCAAATAAGTAGAATTTCACTCGACCCTATCCAAGTGGTATCCACACAATGTTATGAGGAAGGGTCCATACAACCTCATAATTTAAAGGGTTTTATTCCCCATCTTCCTAATTGGGTATTATCGCATAGTGCTTGTAAATACGAGCAATTTTGCAATTTACTGCTTATTAAAATTCTCAGCCGTTATGGAGATATTAACACTTTTCTTCTGTTTACAGATCGTTTCCTTGGAAACCGACCACCGCTGCAAGACAGGAGAACATGCACAGTGTTTACAAGCCCTTTTCCTTTAAGCTTAAAAGAACTGTTTAGAAGCCGGCCAGGATCAATGGAGCCTCCAAATCCCTCCACCTAATACTGGCCAGCTTCAACGCAGTTGATTACAAGCTAGACAGCAGGGGTGGTCGGTCTCCTAGGCAACGAGATTTAAAGAAAAGAGAATCTGTTGATATCTCAAGAACGGCTGCAAATTTAAACATGCAGTAAATTACAAAAATGCTTTGCTTTACAAGCACTACGCAACTATATATCCAGCTATGAGGGTCGGAATAACCCTTTAAACGACATCCATATCATACTTACACCAGAAATATCTGCCAATTTGGGCAGCATGGGTTCTTCTCCAACCCTGTGCACACCCCGGCTTCCCTACTAACGTGACTACTGCACAAAATTTCCATAAAGCATGTATTCAAAATGTCCGTATTACAGACAGGCCCGGCAAGTAATTCCAATGACAGCCTGTCTGTAAACATTTGCTCAATGTGCACCATGCCCTGCTGCACACAATTCTCCGCACAGTCGATTTAGCACAGTAAACATGGCAGTCATGGGACAGTGAGACTCGGGGAGGCGCAGGCGGAGAAAGCTGAAATTATACCCATTCCACTCTATTACATACCGCAATGTTCTAGATATTCCCAATAAACCGATAAAAGCAAAAGTAGAGCAACTGGTGCAAATCGCTGCGAGTCACAGCTCAACGTTCTACAGGCCAACGGCGCAGCGGAGGTCGCAGCGGAGGACGCAGCAATGACGGAGCCGGACAAATATCTAACTCGCCTTGAGAACATGAATAGATCCCTCCTTACCAGACAGAGCCGGCATCAGGAGATTGTAGGTCACAATCTTTACACATTTTTCTTTGTTCTTCTTCATGCAGAAACCAGCAATTGTATTAATGGATATGATGGAAAGATGGGTAGTTAAAAATTATTCCAGACACGAGTGATGAGTATGTCAATGATACCGTGAACAATGCTAAGAATAAATGGTAAAACTGCTCCGAAATTCAAGAATATTACTGCGATAACACTGCCCCCTATGTACAAGAATATAACTACTATAATACTGCCCCCTATGTACAAGAATATAACTACTATAATACTGCTCCTATGTACAAGAATATAACTACTATAATACTGCCTCCTATATACAAGAATATAACTACTATAATACTGCCCCCTATGTACAAGAATATAATTACTATAATACTGCCCCCTATGTACAAGAATATAACTACTATAATACTGCCCCTATATACAAGAATATAACTACTATAATACTGCCTCCTATATACAAGAATATAACTACTATAATACTGCCTCCTATATACAAGAATATAACTACTATAATACTGCCCCCTATGTACAAGAATATAACTACTATAATACTGCCCCCTATGTACAAGAATATAACTACTATAATACTGCCCCTATATACAAGAATATAACTACTATAATACTGCTCCTATGTACAAGAATATAACTACTATAATACTGCCCCCTATGTACAAGAATATAACTACTATAATACTGCCCCTATGTACAAGAATATAACTACTATAATACTGCCCCCTATGTACAAGAATATAACTACTATAATACTGCCCCCTATGTACAAGAATATAACTACTATAATACTGCCCCTATGTACAAGAATATAACTACTATAATACTGCCCCCTATGTACAAGAATATAGCAACTATAATACTGTCCCTATGTACAGGAATATAACTACTATAATACTGCCCCTATGTACAGGAATATAACTACTATAATACAGCTCCTATGTGCAAGAATATAACTAATATAATACTGCCCCCTATCTACAAGAATATAACTACTATAATACTGCCCCCTATCTACAAGAACTACAATAATACTGCCCCCTATGTACAAGAATATAACTACTATAATACTGCCCCCTATGTACAAGAAGATAACTACTATAATACTGCCTCCTATGTACAAGAATATAACTACTATAATACTGCCCCTATATACAAGAATATAACTACTATAATACTGCCCCTATGTACAAGAATATAAGTGCTATACTGCTCCTAATGAAGAGGAGAATGTTTTTTCTGAGAATTCAGTCAAAATCTACTAAAGTTGAACCTACTACTCCATACTTGACAAAAAATACGTTCATACTTAAAGGGAACCTATCACCAGAAATAACACTATTAACCTGCAGATATGGGGGTTAAGCGTTATTATGCTGCCCGATGCCTGCACATAGCCGAATGCAGCGGGGAGACAATGAATTTTATTCTCCCCGGCTGCATTCGGTTTCTGTCGCGGAGGCGGTGCCGGTTTATACCCGGCATTCTCTCTACAGTTCCGAAACTCCTGCAGGACATTTCTACTGACATTCCAAAGCGGTAATGGATCTGACATCACTGGCTGTCATGACGGTCACATGATGGACCGAGGAGACATCATGAGACGCATCGGGAATTATATTGTCTGAAGGATGGTGGACGCCAATTTTCTAGGTCATTGTACCCATGAAGACCAATTGTGACAGTCAATTTATCACCTGAACATTAAGGCAAACAAGCAAGACATTAAGTAACCGCATAGTTCAAATGTACATGATGGGCACCGAAATTCACACCTCTCCGAACACAGCCATTATAGAGACTGCAGTTCACGAGAAGGACAATGGCACATGCCACCAGGTTTACTTTTAGTCTAGGCCTACTGACAGACCACATTCAATGAAATATCCCAAAAACCAGGTCCGGGAAGTCAACGTGTCGCTATACCTGGTGTGACTCTTGTTATAATTCTTGGCCCTTTAATAGTGAAATATCGCAGTGACCTGCTGGTTAAGCCTCTGCAAATTTTTGAATTCTGAAAAAGGAAAATTTTTGAAAAAAATTAAGGCAAAGTTTTGGTGTTTTCCTTAAAATATCCACCTAACTAATATGACCAATGCAGAGAGGGAAATAGGCCGCTGCCGGACACCACAGGCCGTGGCCCATAACCCTAGGAAACAAAGGTTCAAGGGGTTGCCAGATGCAAACAAGATATCAGCCATCCACCGGAAAGGTGAAAACATATTAATCAGTGGCGGTCTGACCACTGGGACCCAAACTGATCGACAGAATGGGGCACTTTTATCCCTGTTGGATTGCAACTACCATGGCGCTCAATTTTTTCAGGAGACCCATAGAGAATGAATGGAGTGTCAGTCAAGCATGTGCAATACTGCTCCATTCTAACGGGGGTAAAAGGGTGAGGGCCGAGCGCTCCTGATGACTGACAGTTTGGACCAGAAGCATGAGTGCACCGCCGGTCCAAACGATGCACTGGTGCCGGCGGGATCTATCAAACTGGCAAGCTTCAGAGCATCAACTGCAAAGCTTCATTGGAAACAGCTTGCATGGGTGCGCTTTTTTCCTAGGAACCTCTGATAGTCCTCAGCGGTGGCCAGAGATCCAGGGGATGCCCGGTAAACTATGAAATTACAAGATTCTCCTTCTTAAGAATGGTGACGATTTTTTTTAGGTGGTGGAGAGTAAAGTTGCCCGATTTAGGAAGTTGAGACAAACTCCTTGAAAAAAAACTATGGTCAAAGCTACAGCTGGAGGACTACCAAGACGAGCGAGGGGTCTAATTTTGGTGTATGGTATTTTGTGGGCGATTTCTGTTGACTTGTATTGGCGACTATGGCTGGGGCCACAAAATTTACGGCTGCCAGTTTGACATTCAACTGGTTTTGGTAGCCAATAAACTCAACTGCATCCCAATTAAAATTGGAGAAGAAGGACTCCGACCGTCTTTGCAAAATTCGACTTGTCAGTGAAATTGCCCGTGCGTTGGGATCAGCCAACCCGGCTCCCTCCCTTTTTAGAGCCATAATTAAATCCGTCACAATTAATAGACATGGAGGAGGGGGGCTAAGTAAACAATCCAGCAGATGTAAGAAAAGGCCTGACGTGACCCCCGTCTTACCCTCCCACTATCAGATTGGTGTTGGCATACGCTCTGCGTGCAGCCCGAGACGAGCGGCTCTTGTTTGCCGGCTGTATTTAATCAGCCCATCTTTTAGGTTTATTATTAAGCTGACAAAAGAAGAACAAACACGACGGCGTCTGAGCCGCGATTATATGGCCGCGCTGGCCCTTTAATAGACGGGAGCTGGCAGGTACGGACTGGGGCTGAAATTCAGCCCTGGCATTTGCACTCACACAGGCCCACGTCCCCGTACCCAAGAACCAGATGTGGATATATTACTAATATTACCCTGGATGGAGGAAAGGAAGATTTACTACAAGACCAATATTTCTAATGATACCCGTGGCCTCCTGGGGCAAGTGACGGAGTCAGCGACTTTGTGCTCCGCCATAACTCTTAACAGTGTGGATGTCTTGAGAACACCGATTCTGTTAGCAACGTAGCAAACAAGATGGCCCCCAACCAGACAGGCCCTTCTGGCATTTGCCAGAATTGCCAGATGGCCAGTCCGGCCCTGGTAGCCAGGATAGCTGACCTTTTCTGATCCAAGGGCCACATTGTCACACTGAACCACCCCAATAACACGTAAAGGGATGAGAACAGCAAAAAGTAAATGCCATAAAAGGATGGGCTCGAACATATTGGGAAGAGGGGACCCTCATCTCTCTACTGAAGGTTTTGGATGTTGTGATCATCATTTCTTTATACAGAAAGTTAGAAAGTTGAGGCCACGCAAAAATTGTATTAGGAGGCCACGGGTACTTCCCGGGACACCCCTTGCTTAGACCTACCCAAGTCTCCGAGAGGTAAGAAGCAGAGCAGATCCAATCTTAATTTTGAAGCACAGGAGCCATTCCTGGGTCAGTAGTGCGGATGGTTGACGTCTGCAGGAAGGACCATCTCTGTTGCTTTGCAGATCTGGGGTCCTGGGCTTGAGTCCAACCAAGGACAACCAACATCTACTGTACATGGAGTTTGTATGCTCTCCATGCATGATTGGGTTCTTTCCTTCCAGACCCTTTATTGATATAACTATCAGCCTTGTCCTACTGTGTGTGTGTGTGAATAATTGTCGGTAAGTAGACTTCTTATTTCATGCACTCACCCATTACAGTTCCTAACACCTCGATCATTGGTCACGTGCAACAAGTAACATTGGAAAGGTCAATAATCTGGGGACGTATCAAAAAAACATTGAGATTGGGGATACCATAGTGACTAACCACGACAAAGCTTATGCGGCCAAAGATCGCGGTATTCTGATGCTAGTTGCCATAATACAGGTGAACGGGGTTAGCAATGCAACCTGCAAGGCAAACGCGGCAAGCAAGGTTGCAAAATATCTGACTGGTTCATTCTTTGCCTGCGAGATCCAAGTCGCCGTGTAGCATCAGCCTTAAAAATAGGCAATGGTACCCTCAGGCCATCGGTACAGAAGCAATGGCGCATTGGTGGACAACCCAACTGGGGGATTTATAATCAGAAACAAATAGGGATCTTTCACACTGGGGTCCCAAGACCTGAGCCCACCATTTGCTCACATGACACTGGTCTTCAATCTGGTCCATATACAAAGAATAAGTAGCAGAACTATACAAGTCTACGACAAAAAGGACCCAATGAGGCACGAGGTCAATGGCCGTCAGATCCCAGCAATCCCTATGTGAAATGTAACAAGAGCACCTGCAGCTGCGGAGGACGTGTGGGTCGTAAAGAATGCCGTGGGCCGGCGAGAACACGTATGTGTGGTTTACATACCAAATGTGGGAGGCACATCATGTGTTATTCTGGGCAGAGTCACAACCGCGGCTCCACGGTGTGCAACCAGACAAGTTTTGTAGATATTTTCACAGACGAGCTGAGGTATAGGGGTGACCCCAGTTACATGGTGGCTAATTCTTACGGCACATTTGGACAAGCCGATAATTCATAAGTACCCGCTTGGGCAAACCTTCCATTGGTCGCGTGACGAATGAGCATAGATCATTTACACCGGCGGCATCGGCAGCACATTGTACTGTTAAAACAGGGAATGTGCTGCCGACAACACGATTCTGTTCTCCTCCCTTTGCATTTCTCCGGCTGTGCCACCATCGAACACCTTGGATGTGATATATCGGTGGTCGGTAAAGGGGCTCAGATCAGTCCTTCTGAAAGGGGTGATTGGGCCAAGTTGGTAATATCAGATCAGCAGGGGTCTGACTTTTGGAAGCCCCGCTCGGGTGACCGCTGCAGCCTGTCACATTGATTCGGGTTCTGAGTTGTGTGATACACAGCCCCCTGCTCCTCTATCGCTGCCTGTCAGGAGTCAATCTTTTGAGTATTGCCGGCTTTGGTCTTCCATGTAAAGTAGCGATGGAAAGTCTCTGCTGCGACAAGTCATGGGGTATCCTAAAGCTGCACAAAATACCCGACGTTACGCCATTTTCTTACATGGCACCATCATGTGCCATAGCGCTGTACAGCATCATCACCGTCCCCATTTTGGCTCAAAGTCTAAATTGTTATCAGTATGTTTTTGGAGTGTGGGAGGAAACCAGAGAACCCAGAAGAAACTCAAGCAAACACGGGGAGAACATACAAACTCCTTGCAGATGCTGTCCCTGGTGGGATTCGAACCCAGGACCCCAGACTACAGTGCTAACCACTGAGCCACCGTGCTGCAACATCAACAGGTCGGTATTGCTGACTATATGATGAGGGCAGTTGTTGGTGGAAGTTAGCATCGGCACTGTCTGATATCAGCATGGCCAAGTGCAGGACTTGTGGCTTAAAGGGAATCTGTCAGCAGGCTTTTGCTATGTAATCTGAGAGCAGCATGCTGTAGGCAAAGAAACCCTGAGGCCAGCGATGTGTCACTTACTAGGCAGCGTATTGCAGTTTCAATAAAATCAATGTTTTATCAGCAAAAGATTATCACTACAGGACAACCAGCTGGGAGCCCACTGGTCCAAGCTATTGGTCCGACTACGCACCCACCACTGATTGGCTGCTTTATGCGTATATTGACAGGAAGCTGCCAATTAGTGAAGTGGGCGGGGTTATACACAGCTCAGCATTCCGAGTTCTGCTACAGCAGAGAAAACAATGATTCTTTCAAAATGATAGCAAGCAGCCCAGAAAGTGACACATCACTGGAATCAGTATCTCAGCCCCTACATACTGGTGCTTGCAGAAAACTTAGCAAAAAGTCTGCTGAAAGATTCCGTTTACATGTAAAAAAAAATCCAAATAAAGCCTTATTGCGTCCCTTCCCTGACCCCTCTTAAGTATAGGCTCCTCTTTCTCGCCTCATTCATTATATTTAATGTTTATTGATTTCCCCGATTGCACAGATCTGTGGCCAATGTGGGCGGAATACAAATATTTATTATTATTTCTATTATTGCGCCACCACCACCACAATAACAATACGGACAGGAAAGAGCCTTTTTGAACACGTTCCGGTTCGTGTATATGTTAGGATGTTGTATTTTTCTGATACAAAAAAACCCTAAAAATTAAAGGGAAGGAAGAGTGTAACGCCCCATTGTACGGGAAGTAAACCTAAATAAACACGAAGAGGTCCAGGTCTCCCAACATAAGGGGCTTAGAATTCAGCAGATCCGTAACAGGGAACCTTGGAATAACACGGGCGACCCTTCTGACCCGCAAACAATAACAGTGCCATTTAATTGCGTCCCTTTCTTTCAGGCAAGACTCTTCCAATTCTGTAGTGTGGTCGACTTCAAAGTATCCCATACAAGCAGTACACTGCCATCGCCGCCCGAAGTGGACGATCAACTTACATCTGATACTTATTATTTTAGGGCTATAATCCATCCTAACCGCTCTCGCCAATCTCCCATCACCAGGGTTTTGGACCTTGAAAGTATAGCCAGTCCCCAAAAATACTCGTCAATTTCAGCCTGAAATCACTATGGAGTTCTTAGTGTCAGACAGGAGCAACAAAAGGCAACATAATTTTGTAGTGTGCAAAAAAAAAAAAAAAAAAAAAATTTACAAACATGATGGGCGAAGCGGCCTGGATCATATCATGTATGAAATACCCTAAAAAATTAACTTTCTAACAAATTTTGGGGCTGAAAATTCTCCGCCATAAAGCTACGAGTGACTGCTGATAACTAGGGGTCAACAACATTGCGTAGGAAGTTGTGAAAGTCGCACCTATTGACGTGGCCGGTCATCCCCTGAAGGGCTCGGATTTTACGGTGACACCACAGAGGTATTACGCTCCAGACCAGACACCTACGCGGGATTTTCCTCCACGAACACTGTGTATACATGTGGAGGAAAGCAAATACAGATGGGCACGCAAATCTCAGACGTAAACAGCTCCACAAAGCAAACGTTGCATCAGGCGAAGTCCTGCGGAAAGACACATGTTCCCTAATCTGGAGCTCGCCCTTTATGAAGTTTTCTTCTCTATTTAGGGTCAAATCTAAACTCACCCTCCTACTTACTAATACCCGAGAGCAGTACATTGGAAGGGGCTCGACGCCTTCGTTTTCCAGCACCCATTCGTGACAGATATAACTATGGCTATTACGCTCACATGGGGTGGGTTTTTTTGAGACTGGATCGAAATTCCGCCTAAAAACAGCTTAAAAAAATGCTTGGAAAGTAGTGATTAGCGAACGTGCTGGGATAAGGTGTTATCTGAGCATGCTCAAGTGCTCACCGAGTGATTTCAGCGTGCTCGAAAAATATTTTCGAGTCCCCGCAGCTGTTTGACAGCCGTAACACATGAAGCTGTCTAACAGTCGCGAGACGTGCAGCCGCGGAGACTCGAATATATATCTAAAAAACATCCGGTGGGAAAAAATAAAAGTGCAAACTACGTTTTTGAAGAGGAACACGATGGAATCCGCTCCAAACCGGGCGCTGTCCAATCAAAAAAAAAAAAATATGCAAAAACTGCATCAAAAGGAAGAAAAAAAATAAAAAAGGAGAATTTCCTGAAGAGCTTGAAAAATGTCAAAATCGTGACTTGTTCCATCGGTCCCATTACTAGTAGAGGGGAATAATGCAGCAGTGTAGACACCATATAGCAGCACGAAAAGGGCCGGCACTAGAGGAGAACAGGCTGCCAGATCTAGGGTCAAGGCAGGCAGTCCTGGAACCAAATGCAGTATTAATGCCCCCTTCAAACAAATAATTCCCTCTGAATTAACCCTTAAGAAATCAAAAGTGTCACCTTTGTGCTAGCCTGTCAAAAACAACTGTTTATATTCACCTAATCCAAGTGACCCAATCCTCTTCTCCCCAGCACACGCATGGGCCGGCCCAGGAAAAGCCAGGCAGTGATGTCATTCCTTGCCCTGCCCCAGCGGGGACACTGATGTCTCGCAGGCCCCAGCGAGGACACTGATGTCTCGCAGGCCCCAGCGGGGACACTGATGTCTCGCAGGCCCCAGCGGGGACACTGATGTCTCGCAGGCCCCAGCGGGGACACTGATGTCTCGCAGGCCCCAGCGGGGACACTGATGTCTCGCAGGCCCCAGCGGGGACACTGATGTCTCGCAGGCCCCAGCGGGGACACTGATGTCTCGCAGGCCCCAGCGGGGACACTGATGTCTCGCAGGCCCCAGCGGGGACACTGATGTCTCGCAGGCCCCAGCGGGGACACTGATGTCTCGCAGGCCCCAGCGGGGACACTGATGTCTCGCAGGCCCCAGCGGGGACACTGATGTCTCGCAGGCCCCAGCGGGGACACTGATGTCTCGCAGGCCCCAGCGGGGACACTGATGTCTCGTAGGCCCCGCGGGGGACACTGATGTCTCGAAGGCAGCAAACCTACAGCAGCCTGTGACCTAGAGGACGGAGGGTGGGGCAGTTGGCCCTCGCCTCCCTGCTCGATCACAGGATCCAACTGTATCAGCCTCACAGTGACACCGATTCATTTCCGAGCGGCGCTCGCCCAGAGATCAGGGCCACCCAGTCGGACGTCTGAGGCATGTGCACTGGCCTCTGGTGAAAAATTTTAAAACAAGTTTTCTGTTTTTTTTGGGTTTTTTTGTCACCCCCCCGGCAACTTCACCTCGCTCCCCATGCTGCGCCACTGCTTCCAACTCCAGTAAGTGCAGAGCTGGCTGAGCCACGTACATGTGGCCTGTCTTCTTCACGCATGACCACATAGATCACTAAGACGAGCGAAGCGAAGATGACAGCGGATGCCATTAATAATTAACTAATTAAACCCACACAAAAGTATTAAAATGTCATTATCCAGGGGCGCTCAGGAAAACCCAAATATGAGCACTTTATACAAATTAGTGTAAACTGAGAAAATACAATGGAACCAGATAGTTCTACGCGCTCTTATTGTGGATGGGTCAGGTCCTCATTGCCAACAGGGTCCCCAACCTAACTCAAAGTGAGGTCCTTTACTACCACCATGCGCCTCTGTCGATCACCATTCATGAGAACACAAAAAGTACCCAAATCCGCTGGTTCCAGACAAATGCATTGATCACAGGAACGTCCATATTTAAAGCGGTTATATAAGTCATTACTTATCCATGGTAGATAACTTCTAGATCAACAAGAACCCCACCAGTCACCATCATCAGAGGATCAGTGGGGATCTCAGCAGCCAGAAACCCATTGATCTAGAAGTTATCTCCTGTGGATAAATTGCAACTTCTTATATAGTGATCAAAATCCCTGAACATTATCAAGGAGTTGCAGATCTTCTATAGTTTGATAACTTTTGGGCAAAGGAGCTCAAGCCGACAGAGCCAACATCACCAGGAGGTGTCAGACGTAATATGTCACAAAGCTGGAGACCAGCTCTCCCGCTTTCTCGGTCTCCTTCTCAGCCGACATGACTGTGTGATCCATCACTTTGTACCAGGTAACAGAGAAACATGAAGAATGTGTGAGGATCAATCAGGAATCCATTACTCCCAAGGCTACTACAGGAATGTTTTATGAATTAAGAATCTTCCAAACATTAAAAATGCATGGATATTCAACGTCACCAAGGCGTTCACATTATCCAAGCAGACTATTATCCCCTAAGCCAATTTTTAGTAAAGTGATGTAAAATCCTCCCTAATCCGGGTCCATACACTGAACAGGAGAAAGATAGATACTGTAGATAGACAGACGGCAGGGAGCGCGAGGATAGGCAGGGCGAGGGCAGGCAGGGCGAGGGCGAGTACAGGCAGGGCGAGGGCAGGCAGGGCGAGAGAGAGAAAGAGAGAAGGGTAGGCAGAGAAAGAAAAAGAAGGGTGGGGAGCGAGAAGAATAGACAAATATGAAATATTTAATATTTGCTATAAACCTTTTTTTTTTCCACCTGGCTGTAACCAGGGCTGTGGAGTCGGAGTCGGTGCTCATTTTGGTGGAGTCGGTATAAAATTGACCGACTCCTAAAATATATAATAAATTGGGTACAGTAATTCAATGCAGAATGTGCTGAATATTTTTTCATAGGAGTTTGGGAAAGTTATGAAATGTCCTATAAATGGCTGTTCTATTCCTGATCTAAGGCTACAATCACACACAGCGTTTTTCCTGCGTTTTTTGAGGATACGTTTTTCAGCTGCAAAAGCCGATCAGCTTTTTAAAAAACTGCATCACCTGAAAGGTTTTTGAGCTCATAGATAATGTTTTCAATATTAAAAGCAGATTAGAAATCTGCTCTATCTATCCATTTATCCATATCTGTCTATCCATATCGTATCTGTACCAAAAAGAATGAAAGCCGGGTAGCACACTCCTCTTTTTTTTTTAGCATCAGTCAGGGACACCTCATAGTTGCTCAAAAGGACGCCCAGGACAGGCATTGCTCGTCTTCAGTAACACATCAACATCAACTGATAGTTGGAATACATAGACTGCATTCATCACCACATCTTCTTATTGTGCAGGCTTTATTTTCAAGTGTAGGGGTGTGCAATATGAGGTTCTGCAGCAGCTGAGGTGTGCAGTATGAGGCTCTGCCCCCCCCCCTGGGTTTGATCCTGGCTACGCCCATGGTGTAAATGTAGCCTGAGGATCTAGGCTTTGTCTCAGCTGAGATAAGTCATAGTGTATATACACTCACTGGCCACTTTATTAGGTACACCTGTCCAACTGTGTGTTAAGACTTAATTTCTAATCAGCCAATCACATGGCGGCAACTCAGTGCATTTAGGCATGTAGACATGGTCAAGACAATCTCCTGCAGTTCAAACCGAGCATCAGTATGGGGAAGAAAGGTGATTTGAGTGCCTTTGAACGTGGCATGATTGTTGGTGCCAGAAGGGCTGGTCTGAGAATTTCAGAAACTGCTGATCTACTGGGATTTTCACGCACAACCATCTCTAGGGTTTACAGAGAATGGTCCGAAAAAGAAAAAAAATCCAGTGAGCGGCAGTTCTGTGGCCGGAAATGCCTTGTTGATGCCAGAGGTCAGAGGAGAATGGGCAGACTGGTTCGAGCTGATAGAAAGGCAACAGTGACTCAAATTGCCACCCGTTACAACCAAGGTAGGCAGAAGAGCATCTCTGAACGCACAGTGCGTCGAACTTTGAGGCAGATGGGCTACAGCAGCAGAAGACCACACTGGGTACCACTCCTCTCAGCTAAGAACAGGAAACTGAGGCTACAATTTGCACAAGCTCATCGAAATTGGACAGTAGAAGATTGGAAAAACGTTGCCTGGTCTGATGAGTCTCGATTTCTGCTGCGACATTCGGATGGTAGGGTCAGAATTTGGCGTAAACAACATGAAAGCATGGATCCATCCTGCCTTGTATCAACGGTTCAGGCTGGTGGTGGTGGTGTCATGGTGTGGGGAATTTTTTCTGGGCACTCTTTGGGCCCCTTGGTACCAATTGAGCATCGTTGCAACGCCACAGCCTACCTGAGTATTGTTGCTGACCATGTCCATCCCTTTATGACCACAATGTACCCAACATCTGATGGCTACTTTCAGCAGGATAATGCGCCATGTCATAAAGCTCGAATCATCTCAGATTGGTTTCTTGAACATGACAATGAGTTTACTGTACTCAAATGGCCTCCTCAGTCACCAGATCTCAATCCAATAGAGCATCTTTGGGATGTGGTGGAACGGGAGATTCGCATCAGGGATGTGCAGCCGACAAATCTGCGCCAACTGTGTGATGCCATCATGTCAATATGGTCCAAAATCTCGGAGGAATGCTTCCAGCACCTTGTTGAATCTCTGCCACGAAGAATTGAGGCAGTTCTGAAGGCAAAAGGGGGTCCAACCCGTTACTAGCATGGTGTACCTAATAAAGTGGCCAGTGAGTGTATATTATATATACACACAGTACAGACCAAAAGTTTGGACACACTTTCTCATTCAAAGAGTTTTCTTTATTTTCATGACTATGAAAATTGTAGATTCACTCTGAAGGCATCAAAACTATGAATTACCACATGTGGAAGAATATAATTAACAAAAAAGTGTGAAACAACAGAAAATATGTCTTATAGTCTAGGTTCTTCAAAGTAGCCACCTTTTGCTTTGATTTCTGCTTTGCACACTCTTGGCATTCTCTTGATGGGCTTCAAGAGGTAGTCACCGGAAATGGTTTTCACTTCACAGGTGTGCCCTGTCAGGGTTAATAAGTGGGATTTCTTGCCTTATAAATGGGGTTGGGACCATCAGTTGTGTTGTGCAGAAGTCTGGTGGATACACAGCTGATAGTCCTACTGAATAGACTGTTAGAATTTGTATTATGGCAAGAAAAAAGCAGCTGAGTAAAGAAAAACGAGTGGCCATCATTACTTTAAGAAATGAAGGTCAGTCAGTCCGAAAAATTGGGAAAACTTTGAAAGTGTCCCCAAGTGCAGTGGCAAAAACCATCAAGCGCTACAAAGAAACTGGCTCACATGAGGACCGCCCCAGGAAAGGAAGACCAAGAGTCACCTCTGCTGCGGAGGATAAGTTCATCCGAGTCACCAGCCTCAGAAATCGCAAGTTAACAGCAGCTCAGATTAGAGACCAGGTCAATGCCACACAGAGTTCTAGCAGCAGACACATCTCTACAACAACGGTTAAGAGGAGACTTTGTGCAGCAGGCCTTCATGGTAAAATAGCTGCTAGGAAACCACTGCTAAGGACAGGCCACAAGCAGAAGAGACTTGTTTGGGCTAAAGAACACAAGGAATGGACATTAGACCAGCGGAAATCTGTGCTTTGGTCTGAGGAGTCCAAATTTGAGATCTTTGGTTCCAACCACCGTGTCTTTGTGCGACGCAGAAAAGGTGAACGGATGGACTCTACATGCCTGGTTCCCACCGTGAAGCATGGAGGAGGAGGTGTGATGGTGTGGGGGTGCTTTGCTGGTGACACTGTTGGGGATTTATTCAAAATTGAAGGCATACTGAACCAGCATGGCTACCACAGCATCTTGCAGCGGCATGCTATTCCATCCGGTTTGGGTTTAGTTGGACCTTCATTTATTTTTCAACAGGACAATGACCCGAAACACACCTCCAGGCTGTGTAAGGGCTATTTGACCAAGAAGGAGAGTGATGGGGTGCTACGCCAGATGACCTGGCCTCCACAGTCACCAGACCTGAACCCAATCGAGATGGTTTGGGGTGAGCTGGACCGCAGAGTGAAGGCAAAAGGGCCAACAAGTGCTAAGCATCTCTGGGAACTCCTTCAAGACTGTTGGAAGACCATTTCTGGTGACTAACTCTTGAAGCTCATCAAGAGAATGCCAAGAGTGTGCAAAGCAGTAATCAAAGCAAAAGGTGGCTACTTTGAAGAACCTAGAATATAAGACATATTTTCAGTTGTTTCACACTTTTTTGTTAATTATATCATTCCACATGTGGTAATTCATAGTTTTGATGCCTTCAGAGTGAATCTACAATTTTCACAGTCATGAAAATAAAGAAAATTCTGAATGAGAAGATGTGTCCAAACTTTGGTCTGTACCGTATACATGTAATCGATATTATACAGTGTATTACATAATTACAGTTTATTAGTCTTTTGCTTTCTAAAGTTGTATTCCAATAAATAGATATTATTATAGAAGGATAGGGAAAATGAAGGGAGGTCAGCTCACCAGTCTCGGTTGCGATCCATAATCCTCCTGCGCACGGAGTCACCTTGATCAGGGGTGTTGACTGAAGCAAAATAAAGAATGGAATCTCCAGCGCTGGACTTCAGTTAAAAATACATCATTTATTGTAAATTCTTAAAATAGAACAGAAAAAAGTATGGATAAGGACATACAGGCAGATGGGGTCTCTGGTGGTCTCCAACCAACGCGTTTCGACCTAGAGGGTCTTACTCATGGTTCACACTAGACCAATACTGACGACTACAAATAGTACAAAAACTAGTAAATCACAGGTGTTGGACAAAAGAATTAATGAAAATAGGGAGTATCCCTACCAGTTAACTCTTGCAAACACTCAGCCTAATGTGGAGCTGAAACAAAAACTTGTCGGAAAAAGAAAAAAAAAAAAAAATCTAATAAAAAGATATCATAAGAATATAATAACAATCACAAAAATTATCAGAATAACCAGAATTGAATAGGACTAAGTAGAATGTAAATATACAGAAGAAAATATCAATCTAATTGCAATATTACATCAAGTCGTTTGTTCAGACCTAATGGTACTCTTGTATTTAATTTAAAAATCCAAAAGGATTCACGATTTAATAATTTTCTCCTGAAATCACCTCCCCTAGTAGATCTATAGACTTTCTCTATTGCTATAATTTTGAGGCTATCAGTTTTACAATGATAAGAAACTGCTGAAATATTATAATTGTTACTAGTAGCTTCTGACAAGTGTTTCCTAATTCTCTTTTTAAGAGGTCCTATTGTACAGCCTACATATTGTAGGTTACAAAAAACGCATTCAATAACATATATTACTCCTTCTGAATTACAATTTATGTGAGACTGAATAGGGTATGATATGCCAGTAACACTAGAAGTGAATCTGCTGGTTTTAACCACATAGTTGCAGACTTTACAGGGATGATGTCCACATTTGGAAAAGCCTTTATATGACAACCAAGTATTATTTTTAGTTCTCCTATTGCTGATAAAAAGACTGGGGGATAAGATATCGCTCAAAGCAGGAGCTTGATTTAATATTGCAATTAGATTGATATTTTCTTCTGTATATTTACATTCTACTTAGTCCTATTCAATTCTGGTTATTCTGATAATTTTTGTGATTGTTATTATATTCTTATGATATCTTTTTATTAGATTTTTTTTTTTTTTTTGTTTTTCCGACAAGTTTTTGTTTCAGCTCCACATTAGGCTGAGTGTTTGCAAGAGTTAACTGGTAGGGATACTCCCTATTTTCATTAATTCTTTTGTCCAACACCTGTGATTTACTAGTTTTTGTACTATTTGTAGTCGTCAGTATTGGTCTAGTGTGAACCATGAGTAAGACCCTCTAGGTCGAAACGCGTTGGTTGGAGACCACCAGAGACCCCATCTGCCTGTATGTCCTTATCCATACTTTTTTCTGTTCTATTTTAAGAATTTACAATAAATGATGTATTTTTAACTGAAGTCCAGCGCTGGAGATTCCATTCAATAAATAGATATTATGTTCTATCTAAATATCTTGATTATTGGATCATAGAAATGATTCAATGTCTGATGTTCACATTGTACTACAATACATTTTTCACTTAAATATAAGCAACATGTGTGGGAGTCGGTGTGAGGGAAATTGAGGATTCGGAGTGGCAGGTTTGGCTTACTGACTCCACAGCCCTGGCTGTAACACTGCATCATAAAACGCAATTCTGTTCACCAAAAAGTGACGTAAAACCAAAAACAATGAGCCGCAGGTGTGAACAGAGACTAATACATCAGACGAGGAAAGAAAAAATACCCGAATGCTTCAGTTACAGCAAGGTGCACACAGCAGTGGAATATCCAGGATTGTTATCTCTGGAGCACATAGTTTGGTGACAGGTTCTCAAGTGTGACCTACGGCGGTGCGAACTGCTGACACACAACCAACACTTGTGTCCTGTATATAGCGACAGACACAGAGGATTCACCGACAGATCAGCGGAGAAACGCTACACTGCAAAATAACAAAAAATAATCGGAAAAAAATGAAATATATATACGGTATATGTGTAAAATGTATAAGACATCTGTGGAGACAGGCGCCTGCAGACCACCTCTATAGGGCCACCTTATATATGACACGGGTACGACAGGCGCCTGCAGACCACCTCTATAGGGCCACCTTATATATGACACGGGTACGACAGGCGCCTGCAGACCACCTCTATAGGGCCACCTTATATATGACACAGGTACGACAGGCGCCTGCAGACCACCTCTATAGGGCCACCTTATATATGACACGGGTACGACAGGCGCCTGCAGACCACCTCTATAGGGCCACCTTATATATGACACAGGTACGACAGGCGCCTGCAGACCACCTCGACAGGGCCACCTTATATATGACACGGGTACGACAGGCGCCTGCAGACCACCTCTATAGGGCCACCTTATATATGACACGGGTACGACAGGCGCCTCCAGACCACCTCTATAGGGCCACCTTATATATGACACGGGTACCACAGGCGCCTGCAGACCACCTCTATAGGGCCACCTTATATATGACACGGGTACCACAGGCGCCTGCAGACCACCTCTATAGGGCCACCTTATATATGACACGGGTACGACAGGCGCCTGCAGACCACCTCTATAGGGCCACCTTATATATGACACAGGTACGACAGGCGCCTGCAGACCACCTCGACAGGGCCACCTTATATATGACACGGGTACGACAGGCGCCTGCAGACCACCTCTATAGGGCCACCTTATATATGACACGGGTACGACAGGCGCCTCCAGACCACCTCTATAGGGCCACCTTATATATGACACGGGTACCACAGGCGCCTGCAGACCACCTCTATAGGGCCACCTTATATATGACACGGGTACCACAGGCGCCTGCAGACCACCTCTATAGGGCCACCTTATATATGACACGGGTACCACAGGCGCCTGCAGACCACCTCTATAGGGCCACCTTATATATGACACGGGTACCACAGGCGCCTGCAGACCACCTCTATAGGGCCACCTTATATATGACACAGGTACCACAGGCGCCTGCAGACCACCTCTATAGGGCCACCTTATATATGACACGGGTACGACAGGCGCCTCCAGACCACCTCTATAGGGCCACCTTATATATGACACGGGTACCACAGGCGCCTGCAGACCACCTCTATAGGGCCACCTTATATATGACACGGGTACCACAGGCGCCTGCAGACCACCTCTATAGGGCCACCTTATATATGACACGGGTACCACAGGCGCCTGCAGACCACCTCTATAGGGCCACCTTATATATGACACGGGTACCACAGGCGCCTGCAGACCACCTCTATAGGGCCACCTTATATATGACACGGGTACCACAGGCGCCTGCAGACCACCTCTATAGGGCCACCTTATATATGACACGGGTACGACAGGCGCCTGCAGACCACCTCTATAGGGCCACCTTATATATGACACGGGTACCACAGGCGCCTGCAGACCACCTCTATAGGGCCACCTTATATATGACACGGGTACCACAGGCGCCTGCAGACCACCTCTATAGGGCCACCTTATATATGACACGGGTACGACAGGCGCCTGCAGACCACCTCTATAGGGCCACCTTATATATGACACGGGTACCACAGGCGCCTGCAGACCACCTCTATAGGGCCACCTTATATATGACACGGGTACGACAGGCGCCTGCAGACCACCTCTATAGGGCCACCTTATATATGACACGGGTACCACAGGCGCCTGCAGACCACCTCTATAGGGCCACCTTATATATGACACGGGTACCACAGGCGCCTGCAGACCACCTCTATAGGGCCACCTTATATATGACACGGGTACCACAGGCGCCTGCAGACCACCTCTATAGGGCCACCTCATATATGACACGGGTACCACAGGCGCCTGCAGACCACCTCTATAGGGCCACCTTATATATGACACGGGTACCACAGGCGCCTGCAGACCACCTCTATAGGGCCACCTTATATATGACACGGGTACCACAGGCGCCTGCAGACCACCTCTATAGGGCCACCTTATATATGACACGGGTACCACAGGCGCCTGCAGACCACCTCTATAGGGCCACCTTATATATGACACGGGTACCACAGGCGCCTGCAGACCACCTCTATAGGGCCACCTTATATATGACACGGGTACCACAGGCGCCTGCAGACCACCTCTATAGGGCCACCTTATATATGACACGGGTACGACAGGCACCCTGCAGACCACCTCTATAGGGCCACCTTATATATGACACGGGTACGACAGGCACCCTGCAGACCACCTCTATAGGGCCACCTTATATATGACACGGGTACGACAGGCGCCTGCAGACCACCTCTATAGGGCCACCTTGTATATGACACGGGTACGACAGGCACCCTGCAGACCACCTCTATAGGGCCACCTTATATAGGACACGGGTACCACAGGCGCCTGCAGACCACCTCTATAGGGCCACCTTATATATGACACGGGTACCACAGGCGCCTGCAGACCACCTCTATAGGGCCACCTTATATATGACACGGGTACGACAGGCGCCTGCAGACCACCTCTATAGGGCCACCTTATATATGACACGGGTACGACAGGCGCCTGCAGACCACCTCTATAGGGCCACCTTATATATGACACGGGTACGACAAGCGCCTGCAGACCACCTCTATAGGGCCACCTTATATATGACACGGGTACGACAGGCGCCTGCAGACCACCTCTATAGGGCCACCTTATATATGACACGGGTACCACAGGCGCCTGCAGACCACCTCTATAGGGCCACCTTATATATGACACGGGTACGACAGGCGCCTGCAGACCACCTCTATAGGGCCACCTTATATATGACACGGGTACCACAGGCGCCTGCAGACCACCTCTATAGGGCCACCTTATATATGACACGGGTACGACAGGCCCCCTGCAGACCACCTCTATAGGGCCAACTTATATATGACACCGGTACCACAGGCGCCTGCAGACCACCTCTATAGGGCCACCTTATATATGACACGGGTACGACAGGCGCCTCCAGACCACCTCTATAGGGCCACCTTATATATGACACGGGTACCACAGGCGCCTGCAGACCACCTCTATAGGGCCACCTTATATATGACACGGGTACCACAGGCACCTGCAGACCACCTCTATAGGGCCACCTTATATATGACACGGGTACGACAGGCGCCTGCAGACCACCTCTATAGGGCCACCTTATATATGACACCGGTACCACAGGCGCCTGCAGACCACCTCTATAGGGCCACCTTATATATGACACGGGTACGACAGGCGCCTCCAGACCACCTCTATAGGGCCACCTTATATATGACACGGGTACCACAGGCGCCTGCAGACCACCTCTATAGGGCCACCTTATATATGACACGGGTACGACAGGCGCCTGCAGACCACCTCTATAGGGCCACCTTATATATGACACGGGTACGACAGGCGCCTGCAGACCACCTCTATAGGGCCAACTTATATATGACACCGGTACCACAGGCGCCTGCAGACCACCTCTATAGGGCCACCTTATATATGACACGGGTACGACAGGCGCCTCCAGACCACCTCTATAGGGCCACCTTATATATGACACGGGTACCACAGGCGCCTGCAGACCACCTCTATAGGGCCACCTTATATATGACACGGGTACGACAGGCGCCTCCAGACCACCTCTATAGGGCCACCTTATATATGACACGGGTACCACAGGCGCCTGCAGACCACCTCTATAGGGCCACCTTATATATGACACGGGTACGACAGGCGCCTGCAGACCACCTCTATAGGGCCAACTTATATATGACACCGGTACCACAGGCGCCTGCAGACCACCTCTATAGGGCCACCTTATATATGACACGGGTACGACAGGCGCCTCCAGACCACCTCTATAGGGCCACCTTATATATGACACGGGTACCACAGGCGCCTGCAGACCACCTCTATAGGGCCACCTTATATATGACACGGGTACGACAGGCGCCTCCAGACCACCTCTATAGGGCCACCTTATATATGACACGGGTACCACAGGCGCCTGCAGACCACCTCTATAGGGCCACCTTATATATGACACGGGTACGACAGGCGCCTGCAGACCACCTCTATAGGGCCACCTTATATATGACACGGGTACCACAGGCGCCTGCAGACCACCTCTATAGGGCCACCTTATATATGACACGGGTACGACAGGCACCCTGCAGACCACCTCTATAGGGCCACCTTATATATGACACGGGTACCACAGGCGCCTGCAGACCACCTCTATAGGGCCACCTTATATATGACACAGGTACGACAGGCGCCTGCAGACCACCTCTATAGGGCCACCTTATATATGACACGGGTACGACCCTTTAATACCAATGCTGCAAATTCCTCACTCCATGGCAACATGAATCCAGTCCGGCCCCCCATACGAGGAGTCACGTGGTGAGGGGGCAACAAATCGGCTACGGATTCCATGATAGACGGTGATTGGCGGTCAGGCGCAGCCTCTCACCTGGATACAGCACAAAGCGTCAGCACGTAAAGGGTTACCCGGGGAAATCCATATAGTAGTCAGAGGCCAAAATCAAGGGGACCCCAAAAAACAACAATAATAATATAAATAAGATGAAAGGCAGGAAATGAGCCCCTGTAAGGCGGGTGCCCCCCATCTCAGCTGGCAGCACAGTGCCCCCCCCTCCCTAGTATTGGGGGCCAGGACGCCAGACTGCTGACCACTGCCCTCCCGGACCCCAGTATTAGGGGCCGGATACCATCAGGTGTCCTGCCCGAGCACACTCAGCCCTCCAGGCTCCGGCACAGACAGTGCCCCGGCTCTGCTCATCCTCTCACCTTCATGTCGCTGATGATGGTCTGGAACAGACCCCCCAGGGCGCTGCACTCCTTCTCGATCACAGCCTCCATTCTTCAGGACGGGATCAATCCAGACACCGAGCAGAGGAGCGAGGTGAATCCAGCAGATCAGCGGCAGCGGGATCCCTCTAGATCGGCAGCAGATCCCCCTTGTGTGTAATAACAGTCTCTCCGATCTGCAATCTCTGTATTCACAGAAGCCAAGGGATGGGCAGTGCAGACCCCCAGCTACAAAGCCTCCTGCAGGCGGCAGCTCACAGGATCACCCCCCAGTGCAGGATCCATTGCAGGACATAGCAGCGATCCAGAGGATTACACAGGGAGTGGAGGCGATCAGAGAGCAGTGATCTCTGCGGAGGAGACTGCAGCTGCGGCACCGAACCTGCTCTGTCAGAGCTGCACTGCCTGCTGCTGCTGCTGCTGCTGCTGCCTGGCTCTGCCCCTTCCGTCTGGAGAATGGGACCCGCACCGGCGCCCCCTGCTGGAAACCCGCAGCAACGGCCACCGTGTCCTGCACTGTTGTGTTTGCGGCGCCTACACTGGTGACATGGAGGCTGCAATGTGTCTGCTGCTGCAACCTGCTGCTGGGTGTTAGCACCCAATACTGGATTACTTATGTATTATACTACATTATGTGCTGCTATTATTATAGTATTTCATTATATTGCATTATAGTGTTTAATTATATTATTACATTACATTCATTATTATTATCTTGCATTATATGCTATTAGTATTATATTACATTATATGTGATTATGTTATATTACATTATCATTATATGTATTATTATATTACTTTATATTATAATAATAATCATAAATCATGTATGTGATTATTTTATATTATTACATTCTTATATTACATTATTATTACATTAGAATTTTTCTTTGCATTTTTGTTTTTATTATCATTATATTATTACTATTATTAAAATTGGTATTAGTTTATTACATCATTATTATTATATTGCATACTATTTTATTTTCATTATCTCATTGCATTATATATTACATTTTATTATATTGTAATATGATTATTATTATTATATTATTACATTCTGTTATTTCCTATTTTATTATTGCATTACATTATGGTATATATTTTATTATATTTCATACTACATTATCATTGTATATTATTATATTGCGTTATTTTGTGTCCTCTTCTGTTCATATTTCTCTTCTAGGGTTTTCTCTAACAAAGAAAGGTGGGTGATGAACAACATGGTCGCCGCTACATTACTTACTCGGTTTTCCCAGACTTCTGAATGGTGGCTCAGTAATTAGCACTGCAGCCTTACATCTCTGGGGTCCTGGGTTCATAGGACCAAGGAAAACATCTGCAAGGAGTTTGTATGTTCTCCCCGTGTTTGTGTGGGTTTCCTCCGGGTTCTCCGGTTTCCTCCCACATTCCAAACTCATACTGATAGGGAATTTAGATTGCGAGCCCCAATGGGGACAGTGATGATAATGTCTGTAAAGAGCTGAGGAATTAATGGTACTATATAAGAAAGTATAATAAATAATGGAAGCCATGTTAATCTGTTGGGGGTCTGACACTGAATTTCCCATAGATCACTGAGATGAGGGACCCCCACAATTGGGTGTAGGTGTAGATCAGTGGTTCACCCGTCTTGTCTCACACCTCCCATTACGTTGCATGGAGCAGCAGCTTGAACAGTCAGTCACCTCAATACAGACCCCCGAGTGTGGATGAGATTGAGCCAGATCTGCCCAGGATTTCCTTCATCCAAGACAATGTGATCAGTTTGCTCCATGGACTTACTGTATATCTGAAGACTGGCCAAGGTGAAGTGGCTTTTATCCCTCCTCCGGTCACTCAATGCTCGGGGTGCCTCAATGTCCAGTAGATCATCGATCCCAGCGGTCAGACGCCCAATGATCGGACATTCATCATATATCCTGACAGCTAGATCTCTGGATGCGGCCAACTCTCCTTTCTCCATTGAGAACATATGCACTCATCATCATCAAACCAAATCTGCTTTCCGTGAACCGCTGTCCATGAAATATGGCCACTTACATGGCCGCCTTTGGACGATCCTGACAGATGAGAAGGCTGAGATTGATTTATTAAATATTAGTATAAATGGCCAAATCAGATCACTATGATCATCTGTAAGATTGGTTGGATTGGTCAGAAATCTGTACGAGCAACTCGGACAGTGGCAGAGGAACACGTCTGTTGCACAGAGGTCTCCATATCTATTCTATTATTTCTAATCACTGTTGTTCGGTGATTCCTTTGTATCCACGTTCATACTGCACCCACACACACAAATGATACACCATTTGAAAAGTAATCTTGCCCCCTTCAGCAAGAAAATAGCCAAACAAACCACACATTCACGATTTGATCACAAAATACAGTTTAAACAATAATTTTCATAAACCTGTAGTAAGGAAAAATGACCTGCATGTGGCACCACAGTACCCCAAAGCACACTCCCAACGCATTTGTAAACATGCACTGCTTTTTCGCTGATTACTTCGCCCCACACACACACACACACACGATACACCATTAGAAAGGTAAGCTTGCTCCCTTCAGCAAGAAAACAGCCAAACAAACCACACAATCATGATTTTATCACTAAATACAGTTTAAACATTCACTGGTCAACATGACCACATCAGCCAAACACTGGGCAACCAGTCATATCAGACAATCACTGGTCAACCTGACCACATCAGTCAATCACTGCTCAACCTAATCACATCGGCCAATTACTGGTCAACCTAACCACATCAGCCAATCACTGGTCAACTGTCCAAATCAGCCAATCACTGGGTAACCTGATCACATCAGCCAATTACTGGTCAACCTGACCACATCAGTCAATCACTGGTCAACCTGACCAAATCAGCTAATCGTTGGGTAACCTGATCATATCAACCAATCACTGCTCAACCTGACCACATCAGCCAATTACTGGTCAACCAGACACATCAGCCAATCACTGGTCAGCCTGAACAAATCAGCCAATCACTGGGTAACCTGATCACATAAGACAATTTCTGGTCAACCTGACCACATCAGTCAATCACTGGTCAACCTGACCAAATCAGCTAATCATATCAACCAATCACTGCTCAACCTGACCACATCAGCCAATTACTGGTCAACCAGACACATCAGCCAATCACTGGTCAACCTGACCAAATCAGCCAATCACTGGGTAACCTGATCACATCAGCTAATCACTGGTCAACCTGTCCAAATCAGCCAATCACTGGGTAATCCTGATCACATCAACCAATCTTACTGGTCAAACTGACCACATCAGCCAAAACACTGGTCAGACCTGGGTCTTACTGTGCCAATGTTCTGGTGGTCACCAGAGGTCCTACGTTGGATCAAGTGCCTTATATCATTCACATGACCAGCTTAAAGAATGCCAGCATTGAAACTTTTAAAAATATTTATAGGCTTTTTATTATGTTTTCATATTGCCAACTTTTAGGCAAATCCTGAAAAGTTCCTTAAAGACAACATGTCTGCAAAAAAAAACAACAAAAAAAACAAACAGTACTCACCCGCTGCCTTAATGGTAATCTGCAGGTTCCGTAAGTAGAATTTTAAACACACACAAATAAGTATGGACCCGCGGGTGATCAATCTGCTGCAGTCACCCATTCTTCCTACAGTGACACTGCAGGGAAAATGTGGAATTACAAGCTTGGGTCCTCCTGTCTCGAATATCTACAGTTGTGGCCAAAAGTATTGACACCCCTGCAATTCTGTCAGATAATACTCAGTTTCTTCCTGAAAATGATTGCAAACACAAATTCTTTGGTATTATTATCTTCATTTAATTTGTCTTAAATGAAAAAACACAACTATATATCAGCTAATAAAACATTAATATTATCCCTTTAAAAGGGTTGTCACATGAAACAACCTTTTTTGATATGTCGTGGGAATCAGCGCTAAAAAAATAATAGTAGATGAAACGTGTCGTGTTTGAGGGAGGAATTCACCATCTAAACAGTTCTACCTCCTGTGACCTCTGCCGTCTCACAATGCTCCTTTTATTGCAGCAAGAAGTCAATATAAGATATGAACAGAATCTCAGAACTTGTCCTACAAGTCGCCCTGCCAGTCATACCACCAAGCTACACCTGAGCGCACGCCGCCCACCTGTCCTACATAACTGGTATATCCTGCTGACAACCATCGCCAGGCAGTCAGGGTCTGAGGTACGGGAGGGGGTAGATGTGACGTCCATATCCTCCAAATGAGGGTCTCTGGGGAATGATATCGGAATATTGGACATAGAAATTAATCATAGAAATTAATCATAGAATCGTAGAGTTGGAAGGGACCTCCTGGGCCATCTGGTCCATCCCCCTGCTCAAAGCAGGATTCGCTAAATCATCCCAGTCAGATGTCTGTCCAGCCTCTGTTTGAAGACTTCCATTGAAGGAGAACTCACCACTTCTTGTGGCAGCCTGTTCCACTCATTGATCACTCTAACTGTCAAAAAGTTTTTTCTAATATCTAATCTGTGTCTCCTCCCATTCAGTTTCATCCCATTGCTTCTAGTCTTTCCTTGTGCAAATGAGAATAAAGTTGATCCTTCTACAATGTGACAGCCCTTTAGATATTTGTAGACAGCTATTAAGTCTCCTCTCAGTCTTCTCTTTTGCAAGCTAAACATTCCCAAATCCTGCAACCTTTCCTCATAAGACAGGGTTTGCAGACCGGTCACCATTCTGGTCGCTCTTTTCTGAACTTGCTCCAGTTTGTTGATGTCTTTTTTAAAATGTGGTGCCCAAAACTGGACACAATATTCCAGGTGAGGTCTGACCAAAGAGGAGTAGAGGGAAATAATGACTTCACGTGATCTAGACTGTATGCATCTGTTAATACATCCTAGAATTGCATTTGCCTTTTTTGCTGCTGCATCACACTGTTGACTCATATTCAGTCTGTGATCTATTAGTATACCCAAGTCTTTTTCACATGTGCTGTTGCTTAGCCCTATTCCTCCCATTCTATATATGCTTTTTTCATTTTTATTGCCCAGATGTAGTACTTTGCATTTCTCCCTGTTAAAAACCATTCTGTTAGTTGCTGCCCACTTCTCCAGTTTATTTAAATCTTTTTGAATCCTCTCTCTCTCTTCTCTAGTATTAGCTATCCCTCCTAGCTTTGTGTCATCAGCAAATTTAATCAGTTTACCCTCAATTCCTTCATCTAAATCGTTGATAAAGATGTTGAACAATACAGGGCCCTGGACAGAGCCCTGTGGTACCCCACTTGAGACATTCTTCCAACTGGATGTGCAGCCATTTACGACCACTCTTTGGGTCCGATCACTAAGCCATGACGGGCATAAATCTAATCCAAGATGTCCGCAATGAATCACACCTGCAGGATGTGTACAGGGAACATTGTGAGGGCAACGTCACCATGGGTGTCAGGGCTTCATGTGGTGGGCATCAGACAACAGATACTGGGGAAAGTTATCATTCCTCATAATCCGGTGAGAAAAAGTCACAAATCATTTAACTTTTTATGACCCTCATTGCACTTTTCTAAAACGTGGACAGAGCTTTGTGGCCATCGAGGCAACGTCCGCACCCCAAGAAATGTACTGTAATTATTCTAAACCACCATAGAGGCACATGTGCCTGATATCATCCATCCCAGGGGCAGAAATACCATTGGTGCAACCAACAGAGAGATAAGGGGGAATTGTGCATTATTATGAGCCATTGGACTCCAAAGGGCCCATATAGTGTTCTTGTACCGGAGCTTCTTCTGTCTGTGTCCGCCCTGGTCTGGCCCATTATCTATCTCTGTCTATCTAGTTTATATGTGCATTTTTTTGTTTAGTCAATGTACAGGTTGCACCAGTGGTATGTCCGCCCCTGATCTATCCCCATCTTATGTGTATGGGGGCCTCCTAACTCTCCCCTGATGGATGAAGAGAAGAATCATGATGTTGACATTTCGACAGGATTTCAACTGATTCTTCCTTTCCTCTCATTTCCTGCATTTTTCCTTCCTTCCCTCCCTTCTTCCTCCCTTCCCTCCCTCCTTCCTTCCTTCCTTTCCTTTCTTCCTTCCTTCCTTTCCTTCCTTCCTTCCTTTCCTTTCTTCCTTCCTTTCCTTCCTTTCTTTCCTTTTTTTCTTCCTTCCTTTCCTTCCTTCCTTTGCTCCTTTCTTTCTTTCTTTCTTCTCTCGTATCTATGATTGCTTGCAATCGATGTCCTAATTATAGAACATTTTATGCTGACATGATTTATTCCATGTAGACTTGCAGGAGTGATTTGCTTTAATAGATCCTTTTTTTCCCCATGGATTCTGGAATAGGTTGATCTCCGGAGATCCCACAGTTGTAGCAAGTGTTCATTTTTCCTACAGCGCCACCAAAGATAGTATGAAGTATTTCACTGCCCCTACTGAAATCAGTCAGCTTTTCCTGTAATGCATGGACATGTGTGATCCTCCACAGCAAGGGGCGCTCTTTGCAACCGTGCTACCCTGCGCATTATAGGCGACTGAAAATGTGGTTTCTTAACTCGGGGATTGCCTTTGAAATAAATGTCCACATTATGTTTTTAGGTCCAACATTCTGTTCTGATTAATTTCTAATTGTAACTTTATGATCTAGGAGCCCCAGATCAATCTAAGATTGTTTTCATGATCTAGGAGCCCCAGATCCACTGTGAAGACATTGCTGGAGTTGTCCAAGGTTTGAAAATACGGGTCTAAGTTTTTTGCAGAAGCAGCGCCACTCCTGTCCATGGGTCATGTATGACATGGTAGTGTTCCCAAGATACAGCCTCCTCTTCTTTGTATGTAAATCTAGCTTTGTTATCCAAGTGGGTGTGGTCCTCAACTCTTCTCTATGGGCGTCTTCTTTAGGACCACGCTCTGTCAACTGAGAAGATTAGATTCATTTACAAGGAAGAGGAAGCCACATCTCAGGAACGAAGAGGAGGAGGAACAAAAGTAAAACATCGCCGGATTCAGGAAAAGAGCGGCATTTATAACAGGTTAAAAAGAAAAATATTTAAGGAAATTAAATTTGAATGACATTATGTAATTCTTAATTTCCCCTGTGGAGGTGCTGCAGGCAAATCCAACATTTACTGCAAGATTTCCCTCTGTGATTGCAACTGATCACTTGGGGTCCAAGCAGTTAGACCCTACCAAGCAGAGATTTCTCCCAGCGGAGAACCCCTTTAATGTATCTGTTCCTATGAATTTCTTACTTAGTAGTCATTTTCTAAGTCTGCCTTTAATTATACAGATGGAGTAATTGCATCGTTACCAGGATCAGCAGCAGAGCTTTTTCCTCATTACTCAGTGATATGCTCAGTAGGAGCACTAATCTATGTTCTGTATCCCCGGAATAGAAGGTTGTTGTGTCCATCCCACCAGCCGCTATAATAACAGCTTTATATACATCATAATGGCCGCTCTATACATCACATAAGCCTTTTAGACCTAATACCAGCAGTGGGTTTTACGCATTTTTTTTTTTTACTTTTGCATTATTCTTGGCTGATCAACAATTCCTTACAGGGAATCTTGGCTGTGATTGTTAATCCTCCGAGCCAAAAAAAAAGGATTTTTCATTTTACAAGTTTGTATTGAATTATATTTTCCAATTACGTACATAGGAATGGTTCCTTAGTGTATAACAATTCTGGAAGTCCATTTGGTCAACATACATGGAATCAGTCATGCCTTTGCTAGGACAATGTTCTTGATATTCAAATCAGAAATAAACTCTAGTCCTTCACCAGTTCTGATGTCTAGGTTGGAACCAGCCTCTAGTCCACCACCACGTCTGATATCCAGACTAGAACGGACTTCCAACATATCAGTACTTCTGAAATCCAGATCATATCTGTCCTGCAGTCCACCTCCGCTTCTAATATCCAGTCTAGAACCAAACTCTAACCCACTACTAATTCTGACATCCAGAATAGAACCAAGCTCCAGCCCACCACTATTTCTGATGTCCAGACCAGAAGCAACCTCCAGCCCACCACCACTTCTGATGTCCAGACCAGAACCAACCTCCAGCCCACCACTTCTGATGTCCCGACCAGAAGCAACCTCCAGCCCACCACCACTTCAGATGTCTAAACCAGACCCAGCCTTCAGTCCTCTACTACTTCTGATATCCATACCAGAACTGGCCAACATTGCTCTCGATGTTCAGACCAGAATAGGTCTAAAGCCCACAACCATGTCTGACATAAAAACCAAAACCTAACCTCCAGTCCTCCACTACCTCCCAATGTTCAGACCAGAGTATGCCTCAGGGTCACCACTGCTCTAGATATCCAAACCAAAACTGGAATCTAGCAGACTGAATCTTAATTCAAGCACAAGCAAAAAGCAACTCCAGTAGGCTCTCATACTTGGATCGTCCAAAATGTTTGTGTTTTCTTTGTTTTTTTTTTAATAGATGGTCCATGTGATTCCTTTACATTTTAGTAAAAAAAAAATTTCAGTATAAAATTTAAAATCACTTTTCTTTGGTGTAACTTTGTTTTCCTGTATTGCACAAAGAACAGTAAATCAAGCAAGGTCTTAGTAAGTAATTAGCAGCGTGTAATTCCTGGTACTTTCCAGATCTATCCCTGTGATGGAAAACAAATCTCCCAACTTCTGTATATGTTTTACGCTACAATCTGCAGCAACAATATACAGCGCTCGGACTATAGGAGTCTGCCACTCAGCATATAGAGGAGTGAAAATACACTCTACAGCAGTGGTCTCCAACCTTTCTGACCTTGAGAGCCACATTCAGCTTAGACCGAGGGTCGCGAGCCACATTCAGCATTGAGAGAGTGTCGCGAGCCACATCCAGCTCCCACCCTCTTCAAAGTAATGTCAGCCAAAGCGCCCATTACAGGTATAATGATAACCAAAGCTTTCCACAGAAATCTTTCCAAAGCAGTACACTGAGATCCAGGGGTTCCCACAATACCCCCTTTCAGTATTCTCCCATCAAGGACTCCCAACAAACTGTCGCATCCACCTTTGAGCACCTCCTCCGATAGATACTATCATTGTCCAGCGTACCACACCTAAAACATCTCTAAACCACAGTAGATGTGCATCCAGATCTGCTCTTCAGTGCAGGGCTACTCACAAAATTCACCTTTTTGAGATGTCCTCTTCAAACCTGTTTGCTAGACCTGGAGCTAATGCACCAAGCTGTCAGACAGTTGCGAGCCACCGTTCATGGGACCGCGAGTCACAAGTGGCTCCCGAGCTACAGGTTGGGGACCCCTGCTCTACAGCAATGACAGTGCAATGCCAGGAAGGAAAGGCCGTGGAATTATAGAAATCACAGGATGGGTAGACCTCATAATGATCTTAAAATGATCAAAAAACGGAAACTAATTTTCGAAAACAATTGATTTACTCAGTCTGGAGTAGGAGCACCACGTGCAGAAATCCCTCAGCTGCTATCAGTGAGGATATTAGTGGTCGTCTGAGGAAGGTTCTGTTGCTCTGAATGCAGTTGGGCAAATAATCAAGAACCACTGATGGCAGCTCCTCTGTAATCACCGACCAATGACATCGCTGATGTGTTCAACGGGACACAAGTCCGGAGACGCTGCAGCCATGGTAGCACAGTTAGGCCACACAGGCTACTCGCAGTAGCACCAGGAACATGGGGTTGTCATGTTGAAAAATGACTCCTAGGCCACTTTGACTAAATGGTTGCACTACTGGTTCCACCACAAAATCAATGTCATGCCAAGCTGTTAGCGAACCTGGAATGAAAACAAGAGGGTTCTGGCTGCTGTACATTATGCCACCCCACAACATAATCCCAGGACTAGTCTGACGTTCCGTCATGAAGATCTCTGCCTAACGTTGCCCACATGGTCTCCACACAATCCGCAGTTAACATTGCATCCAAGACAAAAGCAGGACTCATTACTGAAGAGGATAGACCTAAATTGCAGCCTTCAGTTTCCATCTGCAGACGATGTGGGCAATGCCATTGAAGAAGACTTCACGAGGGAACGTCATAATGGTCCTACTCCAGTCATCAAACACCTTTGGGATGAACTAGAACAGAGATTTTGAACCCATTTTTCTCCTCCAACATCAGTGTCTGATCTCACACATACTCTTCTGGATGAAGAGGCAAAATTCCAACAGACATTTCCAAAATCTTGTAGAAAGTCTTCCCAGAAGAGGGCGCGGGAGCTTTTACAGTATATCTGCAGAGAGACCGACTCCATATTAATGTGTATGGATGTAGAATGGGAAGTCTATGGGAAGTCTCCTGATGGTGTAATGTGGAGGGAGCACATACTTTGTCTATGTAGTGTGCCAGGTAATGTAAGTTTTTCTGACAGGAGAGGATCCCAGAGGTGCGATATGTCAGGACCTACTCCATAGAACAAGGCAGACATCTTATGTTCAGTGTCTATTATGTTGCACAGTAATAGACAATCTACTGTGAATATTAACATCAGTTCCCACTAGGAACTTCTTGTCTGGAGCCCCTATAATGGTGTCAGTTCATTCATTGCGGCTCGTTGAGATGGAACGCAGGCGCGCTGCAGAACACTCACTCATTATGAGCCGCTCAACAGATCTGCAAGTGTTTCTCCTATTGACATCTATAATGATTAATAAGGGAAGTCGTCCAAACCCTCGCACTGAATGTAACCTATTATGTGCTATTCATTTACCCAGAATTACGCAAAACAAACATGTTCTGTGGTTGTAGCCTCATGTTGTTCCTTCTCCTGGAGATATTATGTTTCTAGTGCATTGTGGAACATACAGAGGTCCCAGTACAAAATCTCAACCGGGGCCCCACCACCTAACATGTGCCATTCATAATACTGGTGTCATTGTATGTGGCAAAATGGCCCTAATTATCGGCTACTTGTGTTGCACATATATCTATGAATTTATATTCTAGTTAAAGAAAATATGAAAGACATTGTGGAAGGAGATATGTATATAGATTAGGAAAAAAAAAAATCTTATAAGTCACCTTTCACTGTACTAGATGTAACAAGGGGTATAGTACCCATATTGTGTAGATGAAAGAGTGGATAAACAACTTCAGTCATGATTTTAAGCTTCAAAGCTTCCAAAAAATATCAATAAAAAAATACGTAAATGCTGTATAGATGGAACGGAGGATGAAAGCTCATACCTACCCCATCCAGGGGTAAAGACTGCCAGCAAGGAGTGCCAGTGCCCGAAAAATCTTAGATTCCTCCAGTCTCCAGATACCCTCTTTTTCATTGATAACATTAACTGATATCAACTTTACACTCCCTTGGCATTCTTTCAGCCGCTTCATCAGGTCATCACCTGGAATGGCTTCCAACTGTCCTGAAGAAGTTCCCAGAGGGACTGAGCACTTGTTGGCTGTTTTGCCTTTAGTCTCTGTCCAACTCATCCCAAACCAGCTCAACTGGGGTGAGTTTGGATGATTGTGGAGATCATGTCATCTGATGCCACCTATATTCCTTGCCATCTTGGTCACACAGCCATTACATAGACTGGAGGTGTTTTGGGTCATTGTCTTGTAGCAACACAAATGATTATCCCTCTAAGTGCAAACCAGATGGGATCACTTGTTGTTGTAGAATAGTGTGGCAGCCATTCTTGGTAAGTGTCCACAAAGGCAATGCAATGACAAGCACCACCGTAACACCTTTTATCACACAACAGCTGGACGAGGAGCAGTGGAGTGTGAGGGCGACAGCCGTTTCGCGCTATTGTGCTTCTACGGCTCCTCCTCGTCTTGCTGAACATGTTGTATCTACCGCAATAAAAGACTGGATTTTAGACCTGTGAGAATGTGGCGCCCCCAGGAGTATGGTCGCCACAGTGGCATTACCTTCCTCCAGGGAGGGTGATGTCAGGCTTGGAGGCAATGAAGGGTCTCTCTAACAGTTAACCATGTCATGCAACACAGTTCCCACTCCAGGCCAGCAGAGGGAGCTCTGAACCAGAATTTGGGGAGGAGTGCTCTCTGAGGGCCAGGAAGGGAAATGAGGAGTTAGTGTGAGGAGGGCAACGAGTGTAGATGTGTGGAGAGAAGCTGGAGGTTGAGCTGAGGAAAGAGAGCTCCCTCCCAGTGAGAGCGCATGATCTGGAGCCTGGTCTCCATGGTTGTATGGATACTGAAGGTCCTGCAACAGAAACCAGAGGAATAGGAAGCTGTAAATGCTCTATTCCCAACTAAGACTCGGAGGCACAACAGCGACGGGTGAGCCAAGAGAGATAGAGGGCTACAGCTGTCTGCCATACGAGGTAGTTCTAAGAGAAGATAAGAAGGAGGAACTTCAGTGTAACACAGTACTGGATGTACCTTGAGCCAGCGCTAGGAAGGAGACTACACAACCCATCTGATAGAGAGATCCCTGAGTTGCTTCCAGGCTAGCCTGCTCCTGTGCCATCTGTTAGCAGAACCCTGGACTGCGTTTGTCAAGTAAAGGTAAAGAATGCAACATCCTCAGTACTGCTACATCTCTGTGCCAAACACTGCACCCTCATCCTAAACATTCCGCTACACTGCCCCCTGGGACCAACAGCCCTACCTGTGGAGGGCTATAACATCATTGCTGCACTACACCATCTGTCCCAGAGGATCTGCTTGCAGCGTCGGCTTAACATCTCCCTTGCCGAACACCACAGGTGGCGTCACGAATCACTTATAAACTTTATTCCCAACTCAACCCCTCTTACATGGGCGCCTAGGGCCACGGACCAGGTCACCGCTGCTGTGACAATCCCCTCTGAGAGACCGGCCCGGTACTGAGTACCCCACAGCCCTGGGAGGGTGACCCAAGTGCAATCTCTTCCTTTCGTCATGGACATATAGCAAGTGTGGTAAGTGTGCCTTGACTTTTAAATAAATCACCAGCAAATTCCCCCTCCCTCTACACCATCACACCTCTCCTTCTGAGCTTCACAGTGGGTCCGACATGAAGAAAGCATCTTGTCATAGAAAAATTAAAAACCATAAGGCCTCTCCAGTGGGGAGGGTTGGGGGACATTCACCCCCTCCCCTCTCACACAGAGTCTCCAGAAGAGAAAGAGCTTACAATCTAAAACCCTTTTTAAAGTAGAGCCACATGGGTAAAGAGAGGAAGTTATGTGTAGCTTGGAGGTGATAAAAACTCTTTAAAACACCCAGTGAAGCTAGCACTCCTCTGGTGTGGACAGGTAATTCGGACTGGTATATTTTCTGGCAATATACGTGAAGTCTGGGGTTTGTTTAATAAAAGGTGGAGAAATACCATTTCACAAGAATTAGCTTGCTTGGAACAAAAGACTGCTTCAGACATGTGGGCACCAGTGGAAAGTTATGAATATTGGGGTTTGTATGGCCCGATATTGATGGGAAATACATTTTCAACTTCAGACCTAATAGGGGACAAACATGCATATTTTTTCATAACTGTAAAACATGCCAGTCAGCCCCAAATTAATAGTGGCCAGATAGTTGACAACAGCCATGCCATGTTTTCTATCTGTTTTCCAACTGAAGTGCTCTCTTTCGCTAAGCTCTGAGCCATCTCTGTGACCAGCGCTTAGTATGCTTCTTTTGTTAATCCTGTTTATTTTATGCAATTGTATATGCTGTATTGTTTTGTCCCCTTTGCAAAATCTTTTGTATTTATTTTTATAAACACTGCCTATCTTTCTGGATTAAGAAAAAAAATGTAATATTTCTGTTCCTTTTGTTCTGTAAACTGCACCCTTAAAAAACATACGCTACCTGTTGGATGTATAAACGGCCTGTATAAATAATTGGTGGTGGCAACGAGTACTTAGTTTTCTTATTGCGGAGCTGGCAGTGACCATAACGGGCGTATATACATATATTCCATGTGTTGGAATCGGTTGTATGTATACCAGATGCTCACTGTGAGTTCCCCAATAATTGGTCTAATAGTAGTAACAGTCGCAGCCTCCTCTGTTAATCGTCTGTCAACTGCGCAATAGTCCTAACGATAGGGGGAAGCAGAGGGCTGTTCTTGACAAAAAGGTAACAGCGTGTTGAATTCATCGTGACCCCATGGCTGTGATTTTTACACATCGACTCACCTTTTCTGTGTTTCACAAAAACATGGTGGTTGGTGCTAAAAATCTTAATGTGCAAGCCAGCCGTGTATTTCACTTGCGCTGCTGATAACACTAAAGGCAGAGGTAAAATCCAAAATGTTTAATATAACAGGTTTTAAAAGTCAACACGGTTCAGGGTTCTACATGACCTCTTCATCAGGACAAAAAGCAAAAATTCACAAATTTTGACTCATCAGACCAAATTATAGATTTCCACTAATCTAATGTCTAGTCCTTGTGTTACCTGGGCCAAACAAGGTTCTTCTTCTTGTTTGTGGCCCTCGGTCCTGACTACTTTGCAGCAATTCGAACATAAAAACCTGCTTCTCTCAGTCTCCCCTGGACAGCTGATGTTGAGATGTGTCTGTTACTTGATGTCTGCGCATCATTTATATTATTTGAGGTGCTGTCAGTTTGTGGTGTCTGAGGCTGGTAACTCTGATGAGCTTATCTTCTGCAGCAAAGGTAATTCTCGGTCTTCCTTTTAAGGGGCGATCTTCATGAAAGGCAATTTTCCAGATTGACTGACCATCAGGGGTGCACCTATGAGGTCATTTGAGCTTGTGGCTCAGGCGGCAGGCAGCTGCTGTGCACAGGGGGCGGCATTCTGCGCTCTGCTACCCGCAGCACCTACAATTTAGCCTCTGCACACTGGTGCTGCGGTAGCGAGCAGAGCCTTGTAATTGATGAGGTCATAGGAGGGAAGGAGTCAGGGCCCCCTTATCATGCGAGCCCTGACTCCTCCCCTCCTATGACCTCATCACAGGTCCTGTGGCAGCCCTCGGTATGTGCAAGACTCTGCTGTGCTGGTTGCCATGGTGCTGGATGAGGGAAGTTTATGTGTGGGGTTTACAGGGTGGATGTAGCATAGCCACACGTGTGCAAGGTGTACGGAGCGGAGCCATGTGTGTACAAGGTGTACAGAGCAGAGCCGCTTGTGTGTGAGGTGTACGGAGCAGAGCCGTGTGTGTAAGAGGTGTACGGAGCAGAGCTGCGCGTGTACAGGGTGTAAGCAGCGGAGCCGCGCGTGTATGAGGTGTACGGAGTGGAGCCATGTGTGTACGAGGTATATGGAGCAGAGCCATGTATGTACAAGGTGTTCACAGCGGAGCCATGTGTGTACGAGGTGTGCGGAGCAGAGCAATATGTGTATGAGGTGTACGGAGCAGAGCCGTGTGTGTACGAGGTTTACGGAGCGGAGCCGCGCGTGTACGAGGTGTACGGAGCAGAGCCATGCATGTGCGAGGTGTACGGAGCAGAGCCATGCGTGTGCGAGGTGTACAGAGCAGAGCCATGCGTGTGCGAGGTGTACAGAGCGGAGCCGCACGTGTGCGAAGTGTACGGAGCAGAGCAGAGCCATGTGTGTACAAGGTATATAGAGCGGAGCCGCTTGTGTGTGAGGTGTACGGAGCGGAGCTATGTGTGTGCGAGGTGTACGGAGCGGAGCCATGTGTGCGAGGTGTACAGAGCGGAGCCATGCATGTGCGAGGTGTACGGAGCGGAGATGTGTACGAGCCGTGTGTGTACGAGGTGTTCGGAGCGGAGCCACGTGTGTACGAGGTGTACGGAGCAGAGCCGCATGTGTACGAGGTTTACGGAGTGAGGCCATGTGTGTACTGAGTGGAGCAGTGTGTGTGCGAGGTGTACAGAGTGGAGCCATGTGTGTACGAGACATAAAAAGCGGAACCGTGTGTGTATGAGGTGTGCAGCGCCATACGAGTACAAGGTGTATGGTGGGGAGCATTCATACCTCACAGCAGGACAGTCCCGATTTTGAGAGAGAGTCTGCCCCACTGCCCCAGCCGGGAGCTTACTTTTCTGACGGACACAGGAGTACACGGCGGATCCCCGAGGAGCACTTTAAAATTCGCCCGTGACGTTCCACCGGAAGTGACGTGCTAGAAGCTGACCGGAAATGAGGTAATTTCGGGAGGAGATTGTGACGGAACCATGGAGGCACTTCAGGGAATGCTTCAGATCCATCACCGTGTTCTCCTCCAACAGCGTGGACAGCGGGGTCACCTTGGACTTGTGAGCGGATCATGATATGTGCTGCATCGGGAGGCTCAGGTGGGCATTACAATGGGAGCTGGGCTGCTATAGTATCTGTATAGAATCTTTCTTTCTCTCTGTTCTTTCTTTCTCTCTCTAATCTTTCTTTTTTTCTTTCTCTCTCTGTTCTTTCTTTCCTCTCTTTCTCTCTCCCTTCTTTCTTTCTTTCTCTCTCTGTTCTTTCTTTCCCCTCTTTCTTTCTCTCTCTCATTTCTTTCTTTCTTTCCCCTCTTTCTTTCTCTCTCTGTTCTTTCTCTCTCGGTTTTCTTTTTTCTCTCACCCTGTTCTTTCTTTCTTTTCCTCAGTACCAGTCAATGTGCTCACAATACCAGTAGAATAAGAGGGGTAGGAAACTAGGTGGCACTGGTCACATTGAGCCTCTCATACTTTTTACTGGTGTATAATCATATGCCCTGAGCACCCCCATAAAGTGGGCCAGCCCCAGACAACAGAGTACAAACAAATCACTATTACTATCAGTCCAAGTGGACAATTATATACGTAAAGTTAATGATGTCCCTGTGCCAAGCAGTGCGGAGGATCAGAATACACTGAGGAAACCAGAGCAGCGGGGTATGGGGAGAAGAATTATATGGGGCCCATTATGCTGTATGAAGTAATATATGGGGCCCATTATGCTATGTGAAGTAATATATGGGGTCCATTATGCTGAATGAATATATGATTCCCATTATACTGTATGAAGTAATATATGGGGCCCAATATACTGTATGCAGTAATATATGGGGCCCATAATACTGTATGGAGCATTATGTGGGGATAGGGGATGACTTTCTGTTTGTTGTGGATCTGACCGCTGGGACCCCCATGATCCTGGGAAACGGAGCTTTGAAGAGCACCATGTCAATGGAGCTGTGGTCGATCATACGCACTGTGATACCATTCACATGTGGCTCTTCAAATAACTCCTATAAGAGAGTGATGAGGGGACGACAAAGTATAGCAAAAATTCACTGATCGGGGTGATGAGTGCTATAGTTTGTGGGCTGGTGGGATTTGTGTGGCAGGGCTGCATTTTTGTCCCAACTGGCCCTGTGCCAGGCCTACCATTGCCATTAATGACCCTTGTTCTGGATACTTCTGTGTTGTTCTTCTATGTGTGTGTGATGGCGCTGACATCCTTGTGTTCGGACACCTTTTTTTTACTATTTATCTAAATCAAAATGTCCACTATTGTACTCAGTTTTACAGGATAGATATAAAAATGTAATTTGTGTGCGGGGGGGGGGCACATTTTTCTGTTCGCCTCAGACAGCAGAGAGGCTAGGTTCACCCCAGCTGACCATAATTTAAAGTACTGATGGACTGTCATTTCTATTCCCTTAATTGAGTGATTCTTGCCATGTCATGTTCTGGCCTAGGACAGTTATGGAATAGGGTGCAGCACCGCATAGAGCTGTGTAACAACACTACCTTTGGAAAACACACCTGATAGTCACAACGACTTTCTGACGGCCAGTAATTCCACAAAGGAACTCTTTACAAGCTATATCTGTTTGTTGAAAACAATTCCTGAAAACGACCTCATGAAGCTGTTTGAGAGAATGCTCAGGGTGTGTTACGGTTATAAGTGCAAAAGGGGGGTACTGTGAGGAATCTAAGGTTTAACACATATTCTGGTTTGTTTCACAAGCATTTCTTTATCTCTTGTTTCCATACACAGGTGCTTCTCACAAAATTAGAATATCATCAAAAAGTTAATTTATTTCAGTTCTTCAATACAAAAAGTGAATCCCATATATTATATAGAGTCATTACACACAGAGTGATCTGTTTCACGTGTTTATTTATGTTAATGTTGATGATTATGGCTTACAGCCAATGAAAACCCAAAAGTCATTATCTCAGTAAATTAGAATAATTAAAAAAAACTTGCAAAGGCTTCCTAAGTGTTTAAAAAGGTCCCTTAATCTGTTTCAGTAGCTCCACAATCATGGGGAAGACTGCTGACTTGACAGATGTCCAGAAGGCAATCACTGACACACTCCACAAGAGGGTAAGCCACAAAAGGTCATTGCTAGAGAAGCTGGCTGTTCACAGAGTGCTGCATCCAAGAATATTAATGGAAAGTGGAGCGGAAGGAAAAAGTGTGGTAGAAAAAGGTGCAGAAGCAACCGGGATAACCGCAGCCTTTAAAGGATTAAGAAAAGGCCATTGAAAAATTTGGAGGAAATTCACAAGAAGTGGACTGCTGCTGGAGTCATTGCCACCACACACAGACGCATCCAGGACATGGGACACAAGTGTCACATTCCTTGTGTCAAGCCTCTCATGACCAATAGACAATGCCCGAGGCGTCTTACCTAGGCCAAGGAGAAAAAGAACTGGACTGTTGTCAGTGGTCCAAGGTGTTTTCAGATTAAAGTAAATTTTGCATTTTATTTGGAAATCAAGGTCCCAGAGTCTGGAGGAAGAGTGGAGAGGCCACAATCCAAGCTGCTGGAGGTCTGTTGTGACGTTTCCACAATCAGTGATGGTTTGGGGAGCCATGTCATCTGCTGGTGTAGGTCCACTGTGTTTTATCAAGACCAAAGTCAGCGCAGCCGTCTACCAGGACATTTTAGAGCACTTCATGCTTCCCTCTGCCGACAAGCTTTTTGGAGATGGAAATTTAATTCTCCAGTAGGACTTGGCACCTGTCCACACTGCCAAAACCACCAGTATCTGGATTACACACAACAGTATCACTGTGCTTGATTGGCAGCAAACTTGCCTGACCTTACCCCCATAGAGAATCTATGGAGTATTGTCAAGAGGAAGATGAGAGACACCAGACCCAACAATGCAGACGAGCTGAAGGCTGTTATCAAAGCAACCTGGGCTTCCATAACCCCTCAGCAGTGCCACAGGCTGATCACCTCCATGCCACGCCGCATTGATGCAGTAATTGATGCAAAAGGAGCCCCGACCAAGTACTGAGTGCATTTATTGAACATACATTTCAGTAGGCCAACATTTCGGAGTGTAAAATCATTTTTCAAGCTGGTGTTATAAAGTATTCTAATTTACGGAGATAATGACTTTTGGGTTTTCATTGGCTGTAAGCCATAATCATCGACATTAACAGAAATAAACACTTGAAATAGATCACTCTGGGTGTAATGACTCTATATAATGTATGAGATTCACTTTTTGTATTGAAGAACTGAAATAAATTAACTTTTTGATGATATTCTAATTTTGTGAGAAGCAGCTGTATGTTCCTTTGTGATTTTGCTGCCTTCAGTCTGAATCTACAATGTGCTCTTTCCAATGGTAACAATGAAATCCATTGCATCAACCGGAGTCTCCAAGATTTTAATTAGTACTGTACATTATACACACTTTTACACATATGAACTTTACACATGCATATATGTAGTACAAATTTATATGCATGCATAAAAAATACACACCTAGTATATTTGTATGTGTGTACATTACATACACAGATAGATAGTAAACTCGTGTTTTTTGGCTGGGCCCCGTCCCTAAGATTTCTTTCATGTTCACTTCTGGTATTTTCCAGTCCTTCAAGGAGACTCGAACTATTAAACAGTTTTACTTCGCTGATGCTTTAAATGCAATGCCGAATGGAATCCTGGGAAAGTTGCTGGAGATTTCAGCTCCAAAGTCTGCAGAATTATGATGCAGTAACATGTTGTTCACAGTTTACAAGAATAACCTGGGTAGATGTGAAGGGAACATAGGGGTTATAACAAAGGATACAGAAGCATCAAAAGGAAATCCAAACGTGATCGCAAAAAATGCATTTACATGAAGTCTTCAAAGCGTCGGAGTAAAACAAGCGCAGATTCCTTGAACGTTCATTTAATTCTGGTATTAATGATTATGAAGGGAGTGCCTGATATAAACAATATCTAGGGTAGTGTGTGCTTCATATATCCCAATTTGTCTGAAAGTAAAGCAGGTCAATTAAAGAAAATTTGACCCTTGGACAATAATAACATTTTTATATTTTTGCTTTTTTACAGTTTGCATTGAACCTGCTATCACTTGATAATTTGTACCAGACGTTGCAATCCTGTAATAAATGTATTGTATTGTAGTGAGGCTGTCCTCACAATGCCATTGACCCCCACAATCATGTTACTTCGGAAAGGACACCTTCATCCATTTCCAACCTCCTAAAAGAGTTACAATGCTGTCCAGCAGCAGCAGCACTAACAGCACGGCTAAAGGGAGGAAATGTCCTTTATTCTTCCTGGGAGCCACCGACTTAAAGTCATGGAGCACATACGTGCACATTAGCACAAAGCACATACATGCATGTGGACACAGAGCACATACGTGCACGTAGCGACAACAGTCACCCTCACAGCCTCTCCATGCATGCACCCATAACTGAACGCTGGAGGCTTCCGGGAAGAATAAAATTCATTTTCTCCCAGTAGCTGTACTTTCCAGACAGCACTGTAACACTACCATTTGATTAAGGCCGGAGTCACACTGGCGAGGAATACGGGAGAGTGAGAGGCGCTAAAAGCACGCATTAGACACGGACAAATGATTCTCTATGGGGTCACTCGCACCAGCCGTATATTTCTCCTCCGTATCCTACGCTCCGTGCCACTCGCAGCATGCTGCGATTGTCAGCGTACTACGCCCGTAGTACGCCAATGCAAGTCTATGGGTGCGCAAAAAATACGGATTACACACTGAACACACGTGTGACCTGCGAGCAATACGCAGGTCTTTTGGCTGGTGAACAGGAAATGGGCCAATCCATCATCAGGAAGCGTAGACATGCAAATGAGCTCAAAAAGCGCTCCAGACATCCAGGAAGTACGCCTCCACGGAGTACAGCAGCAGCATGGCGTCCACATATATTAATGTAGAGATGCTAACTGTGCTGGTGCAGGAGCGTCCAGAAATATGGGACCCACACGACGCAAACTATGTGAACCGCACAAGAAAGGAGGCGTCATGGAGGCGCATCTGTCGCCAGATGTACCATGACTTTGGTGACAGACCACGTGATGAGCAGCATAAAATTCGTAAGTGCAACCATAAAAATTTAATTAACGTTAGCGGGCGCTATAAAATGACTCTACAATCAGCCCCCCCCCCTTCCTGGGCATGTAATTTTAGCCTCATGAGGCCGTTACATTAGGATGTGACACGTGGCTTCACACAGCCATAATTAGGGGTTAGGCCACAAGCTCCTCATCCTCCTAGCCACTAAAATTATTTTCAGGGGAGCTAATGAGACCCTGGGTATCGGCACAATTACATATGCCACCATGGGTAGAACGCACACCCCAGAAGGCCCCATGCCTAGACTACTGTTTGAAAATGTGACCTCTCAAATATCTGATTTTGACAATCTTTCCTGTCACATTGCAGTGGAAGATGTGATGAAACGGTGGAGAAGCATCCGGGACCAGTACCGCCGGGAACGCCAGCAGCGGTCCAGGAGTGGGGATGCTGGACATGTGAAAAGAAAATACATATACTATGACCGGCTGAACTTCCTCGCCCCAATTCTGACTCTGAGACCGTAAGTACATACCTCACACCACATGACACAAAAACATTACACAAATACTTTACAGGGACAAAAATATTGATGTATTTTTGCCTCTGTTCGATTTCATAACAGAACTCAATCCAACCTTACGGATCGAGGAACGGCCTCAGAGGCAGAGCCCATTATAGATCCTGCAGGGGATGAGGTGGCTGGCCCATCTTCTCCACCTACAAGAAGGATGGCTGAAGAGGAGGCATCACCAGAACACACAATGGCTGCCCTCCACAACACACCACCAGGACGGTCTGCAGCGGCAACCTCACCCATCCTGGAAGAGATGGGCAACTTGAGCAGCAGCCCAACTGCCCAGATCAGGCCCTCCCCACAGGCTGCTCTAGCATCACGGCGAATAAGAAGAAGGCGCCAGGTCTCCATTCAAGAGAGCAGGACCAATGTGGACACTGGGGTGCTGAATTACTTGTCCAGAGTCACTACAGATGATGGTGAGGAGGCCTATGCACGTAGCCTCACCCTTTATCTCCGTGCCCTTACCCGTGAGGTCAGGCTCCGTATTAGGGGGTGTATTCAGATCCTGCTTGATGCCAGCACCCCCCCCAATACCCCATATGAGGTGTTTGAATTTCTGGAGAGGTGGCAGCTTTCACCAAGAAATTTAATGCGCATGAGACCATCCACACAGATGCTTGCTCAAGCAGGGTCTGAACAGCCCCTAATACGTGGGCCAACACCTCAACCCCTTCCTCCCCCTACCCATCCTTCTATTCCGCAGCCAAAAATGTCTTCATCAAGCCAACCCCACCAATATGGCCACTTGTACCCACCCAGTGTTGTAGGCTGGTCCCAACCTGGTTGGGGACGATCTGGCTATCTTGGTGGGTATGAGCCACGGGCCTACCAGAGCCAACAAGAAGCCCCTCACCATCATCATTACTCTGGCCAGTATCACCAACAGGCCCAGGAGGCTGGACAACAACAGCATCATGGGCAACAGTATGGCCCCACACAGGGCGATGTTGGCCACAATGTCCAGCAGCACCCACAGGCTGTTCCTCCCCGTTCCCCTTCCCCTACATATGAGGATTTTTGACTCAAAAGTTTGGAGATGTCCAGTAACAGGTAACTGGTGCTTCTAATCTAGACAAAAAAAACAGGTGTTCTCCTTCACCAACATTTAGAACATAATTTAACACTCACATTTTTAAACAATGTTTTCCAAACATATGAAACAATCCATCATGACAGGCAACGCTACCTCACGCCTTTCACACAGATATTACATGTGTGTGTATAAAAGAGAATATTTAAATGCGCTATACTGTTACCTGAAAGGATGAAAATACACTAATCACTTGCTAATGCATAGGAAAGGCGTGCTTGCCTTTAGTTAAGTAGTCAACTTTGTTATTAGCATTCTCTAGTAAACCAATTTGAGGCGACCAGCATTCACAATATCACGCTCTCTCTATGTCTTAACAAGTGAGTTTTGTATTTTCATCCTTTCCAGTATAGCATGCTTAAATATTGTCTGTTCTACAGACAGGTAATATCTGTGTGAAAGATGTGAGGTAGCCTTGCCTGTCATGGTGGAATCTTTCTATGATTGGAAAACATTACGAGGAAATGTGAGTGTTATCTTATTGACTTTATTTAGGTGATGGAGCTCACCCTTTGTTGCCTAATCCAGGTTAATGTAGTCATGCAGCAATGTTGTTATTGCATAATGTTTGTTGCAGTTTTTTTCTGTAATGTTAATGTTACACCAAGTTAAAGAAGGCCCAAAAGGTCATTTTGGCCATTGCCAAATTTGTGTTATGGCAAAATTATGTTTGCCTTTAAGCAAAACCAAAAAAAAAAGGCAAAACTAAAAATTTGTCTACTCTAGTTAACGTCTCTGTGTGATTTCTCACTATCCCTCACAACATACTAACAGACACCAACCAATGCAAAGAAACACTCATAGAATCATAAAAAGGCTTGAGTAATATATATTTAGACACACTTTGAAAAAAAAAAATTATAACATAGACACAGCATTCTCTTGCCAAGAAGTTGCCCCCTCAGGTGAGATAAAGTAATTCGTGAATATATCACGCACTTTGAGGCCAGAGAGCGGTCTACGTTGAGGGATGATAGGTGGTCTCACCCTGCGCACATTGTCCGGCCTACGCACAACACCATCAGAGGAGGAACAATCATGTATCCTGGTGAAGTTATGCAGAACACAGGCTTTGACAACTTCATTCACATTTTGCTCACTCAACTGAATGGCAGACTGGAGTACCCGCCATTTGGCACAAAGAATCCCAAAGGAACACTCCACCAGTCGCCTAGCACGTGATAGGCGCAAGTTAAAAATTCTGCGCCTGTGGTCAAGGTTGCGCCGGGGATATGGCCTCATGACATTACGTGATAACTGAAAGGCCTCATCTGCCACAAGGACATAAGGGACTGATTGTTCGGGGGAGCCTGGTAGCTGGCGTGGTGGTGGTAGATCCAACTGGTTGGTGCGTAGCCGCCGACCCATTATGGAAGTATTGAAGACTCTAGAGTCTCCCGTCCTTCCATAGGCCCCAATGACAACAATTATAAACTTGTATTGAGGGTCTACCAGAGCCAACAATACAACAGAAAAGTATTGCTTATAATTGAAGAATTGGGAGCCTGAGTTCGGCGGCTTACGCACCCTGATATGTTTGCCATCCAGGGCCCCAATACAATTTGGAAACTGGCAGTCCTCCTCAAAGTCCCTTGAAATCCTTAACCAGTCTTCCATCCTGGGCTCGGGTAGGACCACCTGATGGAGTCTTGTCCAGATTTCTGCACATGTAGACCTCACTATGCCTGAAATGGTTGACTTTCCAATGAGAAACTCATGGTGGAGGGTGGCATAAGACAGGCCAGTGGACAGGAAGCTGTAGAACAACAGAAATAGTACAGGTTAGAATGGCTAAAGTAAAAAAAAAAACCGTTACATGCCGACCAAACTTGGTAGGGAATGAGAGAGAACAACACACACATATTTGGTGGCACAATGACTAAGTGATATGCAGTACATATTAGATGTAACATTCTGCTGTGTCAGGTGAAACATATTTTGAGTAAGATGAGGGTATTAAACTTTGTCCAAGAAGGCCAAAAAACATAAATTAACACACACATTATGAACATAGAGAATGTGGTTGTGTAGTACATACCGTATTGTGAGTAGAAGTCGCTCCTCTGCAGATATGGCTTTGCGCATCCTAGTGTCCTGAAAGGTGATCCCAGGGCGCACTGTCTCCAAGAGGCGATCAAATGTGGAAATGCTCATTCGACAGTACTGGTAAAATTTGTCCGGATGCTTCCGCAGAGTTGAATAGAGGCGGTGAAAATGACCTCTTGTGAGTCGTTGCCTCAAAAGTGGATGTACCCACATGCGTCTCCTCCTCCGCGGATCCACTATCACAGGATATGGTTGGCCAAAGCGCCGTGACAAAAGCCAGGTAAAGAGAACCTGCTCGGTTGTATTGAATGTCAGACCCTCGGCCATGCTGCACAAAGAACATCAACACACCTCGTGAAAGCAAGGTGAGAAATGTACAGAATGTAGGCAGCCACCTGTTTCTGAGTGTCTAAATAGGGTGCAGGCTAATGATTTAAATTCTTTGCAGGCCTCAAAACCGTTAAATGTCCATTTTGCAAGGCTGCGAGAAAATCTCGCCATACGGATTGATTACGGATTACATACGGATACACACATGCGCAAAATACGCGACCTCACCTTGCTTACGGATGACCTACGGACCACTATTTAGTGGTCATTGATCCGTATTACGCATGTAAAATACTGACCGTATTTTGCGCAGGTTAGTGTGACTCCAGCCTAACCCCAATATCTGCAGGAGCCTTTTGGGACATAGTAGATTCCCTTTAAACTGCTGTAATTGTCGCTAGCTCACACACAGTCCATTTGAAAAACACCGAGACATGTCAGTGTTTGTGGGAGCGCACGGTCCGCAAAAGTGCTGAACACGGACGGCCGCGGACGGCCTCTGGGGAAGAAGCGCCACTGTAAGTGCTGTTCCCTTGCGGCTGGTGCTGAACGCGGCTGTCATTCTCTCCTGCTCTGCCGGCAACAGCGAGCAGGAGAGAATGAATGACAACCCGACGTGGGGTCCCCTTCTTTTTATTGACCAGCCAGACGAAACTTACAGCTGGGGGCTGCAGTCCTCAGCTGTCAGCTTCAGCAAGGTTGGTTCTCAAGAATAGAGGGGTCACCACGCTGTTTTTTAAAATTATTTAAGTAAATAATTTTAAAAAAGGCATAGCGTCCCCTTCTATTTTTGACAACCAGCCTGACTAAAGCTGACAGCTGAGGGCTGATATTCTCAGGCTGGTAAGGGGCCATTGATCTTGCCCCCCCCAGACTAAAAACAGCAGCCCCCAGCTGCCCAGAAAAGGCAGTTCGATTAGAGGCGCCTATTCTGGAGGTTTGCCGGATTCTTCCCATTTGCCCTGTAGTGGTGGCAAGTGGGGTAATAAGGGGTTAATGTCACCTTTCTATTGTAAGGTGACATTAAGCCTGGATTAGTAATGGAGAGGTGTCAATAAGACACCTCTCCATTACTAATCCTAGAGTCAGTCAAGGGATAAATAAACACACACACAATAAGAACAAAGTCTTTAACTGAAAGAATGCAAGTCACACAGTGTTTAAATCTTTATTCTACTCCTAAATCCAAAATGACGCCATCGTTCTCCTGTAAAAAGCATAAAAAAATAAACCAACAACATCCATACCTGTCCGGTGCTCAGTCAAGTCCCACGGCGTAATAGCTCCGGCACCGCTTTTTTCTGGTACCAGAATTATCTGGATGTGTGAAACCGGCCTAAGACTGCGGTGGCAGCTGTATAGCACAGCCAGCACATGTGCTTTATGTAGCTGAGTCTGCTACACATGGAATGAGCACATCTGCTGTACGGTATGTGTGCACACATTGAAGCGTAGGCAGAGTTGCATTCTGAGCGCTGCGGGCACTTTTCATAGGTTCAACATGAGCTAGATCTGATACGGTGCCCAATCTAGTGCCCATTACTGCCCAGATAAATAGTTGAAATAGATTAGAAACAAACTGCAGGAGGATTTTCCAAATACAGTAGTTGCCATATGTTAACCAGAACTGTGCAAAGTGCATACTATCATATCCAGAATGGCACAATTTACCCAAATTATGCCACACTTCAGTACAATAAAGTTAAATAGTGCCCATTTATTGCCATACTTTGCCATATGCATAGAGCTAAATAGTGCCCACAGCTTGCCCACAAGGCAGCACATTGTGTCAACTGTTGTGAGTTCATTTTCCCCTTCGTCACTGAGGTCTGGTGAACTCCCTATTTTGGTAAAGGAAGGTAATGAGCCTGAGTATCAGGCACCTGAGTCTAATGATGATGACTGGCTGAGTGGAGTCACGGACTGGATATAAGGTTGCCGACGCCCTTCTGCCCTGCGGGTGATTTCTCTGTGGACTTCTAGGAAACCAGTCTGATTCCTGCTCCTCTAAAGCTAAGTTTTCTGCTTTGCCTTTTAGCATTTGTGTTTTGTTTTTGTTTGCCTTGCTTTTCTGGATTCTGCCATTCCCTGCTGGGGTGAGCTGAATCTCCTTTTGCCGGTTGCTCTGTCTTCAGAATATTCCTGAGCACTGACATAACTTTTTGAAGCCTAGCGTCTTCAGGGCCTTTTTCACTGTCAGTCTGTTGGCTCTTATTTTCATAGGGTTTTTCACGGATTGCAGACAGCAGCCTTCCTGTCCTTTCCTATCTAGTTAGCTTGGGCCCCGTCTTTGCTCAGTCTATCTTTCTGTCTGTGTTGTGTTCTTTCTTCTTGCTTCACCGTCATTATATGTGGGGGGCTGCCTTTTGCTTTGGGGTCTGCTCTGGGGCAGTTTAGATTTCCCTTTCTGTCTTTAGGCTATTTAATTCTCCGGCTGTGATCGAGGGGTCTAGGGCATCGTAGGAACCCCCCACGGCTACTGCTAGTTGTGTTGATAGGTTCAGGGGTCTGCAATCCGATAGCTGCCAACCTCTCTGGTTTTCTGGACTTAGCTAGCATTTCTGTTTTTGCCTCCTACGGTGACTCAATCATAACAGAATCACCCGCCATACCGCAGATCCTAGGGTACTCAATAGCAGGAAAGAATTGTGTTTAAAAAAAAAAAGTGTATATTTTTTCATCTATATCTCTGAGGCCGTAGGGGGAATTTTTTTTCTCTCAATGGAGATAAAGCAATTGTCTGATCGTGTGGAGCAGCTCGCTGCGGAAGTGCAGGGAATTTCCGCCTACCTTGCTCGTTCGCATGCTGTTGAACCAAAGATCCCTACACCTGATGTATTTTTTGGGGATCGATCTAAATTTTTGAGTTTCAAAAATAATTGTAAATTATTTTTTGCCTTGAAGCCTAACTTGTCAGGGAGTTCCGCGCAGCAGGTTAAAATTGTCATCTCTTTGCTGCGTGGCGATCCCCAGGATTGGGCATTTTCTTTGAAACCAGATGATCCTATTCTGACTAATGTGAACGCATTCTTTCAAGCCTTGGGGTTGTTGTATGACGAACCTAATGCTATTGATCAGGCTGAAAAGACCCTGTTGGCGTTGAACCAGGGTCGAGATTCTGCAGAGTTGTACTGTCAAAAGTTCCGAAAGTGGGCGGTCCTTACTACCTGGAATGATAATTCCTTGGCTGCTCTCTTTCGGATGGGTTTGTCAGAAGCCGTAAAAGATACTATGGTGGGATTTCCTGTTCCCTCTGGTCTGGACGATTCTATGTCATTAGCCATTCAGGTTGATCGGCGTTTACGTGAACGCAGGATTGCACGAGAGGTGTTGCCACCGGTAGAACAGACGTCTGAACCTATGCAATGTGATAGAGTTTTGTCTAAGGCGCAACGTCAGGAGTTCAGAAGGCGTAATAAGCTGTGTTTTTTCTGTGGAGATGCCTCGCATATTATTTCTGTTTGTCCTAAACGAGAGAAACGCTTTGCACACACGTTTTCTGTTGGTGGTGTTCAACCTAAGTTTCTTCTGGCAATTACTCTGATCTGCTCCCTGTCCACATTTTCCGCCAAGGCTTTTGTGGATTCGGGAGCAGCGCTAAACCTAATGGACTTGGATTTTGCTAAACGTTGTGGATTTCCGATGACACCTCTGCAGACGCCTATCCCTTTGAGGGGGATTGATGCTACTCCTTTGGCGAAAAATAAACCTCAGTTTTGGACCCAGGTGGTCATGCGGGTCGCCCCAGACCATCAAGAAAATTGCAGATTTTTGGTGTTACATGGTCTGCATGATGCCGTTGTTCTGGGGTTTCCCTGGTTGCAAATTCATAATCCAGTCTTGGATTGGAAATCTGTGTCTGTGGTGAGTCGGGGTTGTCGGTGTGCCTGTAGTGAGGCTCCAGTTTTTTCCACCTCTCCTCAGTCGCATGATGTTCCTGACTATTTGGCGGACTTTTATGATGTATTTAGTGTGAATGAGTCTGCGTCCTTGCCTCCTCATAGGAGTTATGACTGCAATTGAACTGAGCCCGGGGTGTAAATTTCCCAAGGGTCGGCTCTTCAATTTATCTGTACCCGAGCACGAGGCTATGCGGTCCTATATTAAGGAGGCGTGGGAGAAGGGTCATATTAGACCATCCTCTTCACCCTTAGGTGCCGTTTTTTTTTTGTGGCCAAAAAGGATGGTTCTTTAAGGCCTTGTATTGATTATCGTGCCCTCCACAAAATTACTATTAAATATCAGTATCCGTTACCCCTGATTTCGGATCTATTCTCTAGAGTTAGAGGTGCTTGCTGGTTTACCAAGCTTGACCTCAGGGGGGCGTATAATCTTATCCGCATTAAGCAGGGGGATGAATGGAAGACGGCGTTTAATACTCCGGAGGGACATTTTGAGTACCTGGTGATGCCTTTTGGGCTCACTAATGCCCCTTCTGTCTTCCAGTGCTTCATGAACGATATTTTCCGAGACTTTTTCGATAAATTTTTGATTATCTATCTGGATGATATTTTGATCTTCTCCAAGGATTGGGATTCTCATGTGGAACATATTCGGACTGTGTTCCAGATCTTGAGGGAGAATTCCCTGTATGTCAAAGGATCGAAATGCCTTTTTGGAGTACAGAGGATTTCAATTTTGGGATTTATTTTGTCTCCATTAACTATTGAAATGGACCCGGCCAAGGTACAGGCCATTTATGATTGGGTTCAGCCCACTTCTTTGAAGGCCCTCCAGAAGTTTTTGGGTTTTGCTAATTTTTATCAGAAATTTATAGCAAAATTTTCTAGTATTGCCAAGCCATTGACTGATCTGACTAAGAAGGGTGCTGATGTGTTGAATTGGTCTCCGGAGGCTGTTGCTTCCTTTCAGGAGCTGAAGCGAAGATTTACCTCCGCCCCGGTTTTGCGGCAACCTGATGTCTCACTCCCGTTCCAGGTAGAGGTGGATGCTTCTGAGATTGGTGCAGGAGCTGTTTTGTCCCAAAAGGATCCTGTAACATCTAAAATGAATCCCTGTGCTTTCTTTTCCCGAAAGTTCTCTCCATCTGAACGTAACTATGATGTGGGGAATCGGGAACTGTTGGCCATGAAATGGGCATTTGAGGAGTGGAGACATTGGTTGGAGGGAGCTAAACATCAAGTTGTGGTCCTCACTGACCACAAGAATTTGATTTACCTAGAGTCGGCTAAACGCTTGAACCCTAGACAGGCTAGGTGGGCCTTGTTTTTTACACGTTTTGATTTTGTGGTCTCTTTTCTTCCTGGAACTAAGAATGTCAAAGCAGACGCCCTCTCTAGGAGCTTCTTTGCTGATTCTCCTGTGGTGACCAAGCCTGCTACCATCTTAGGCGAAGGGGTAGTTCTTTCTGCCATCTCGCCTGATTTGAGACTTGCTCTGCAAGAGTTCCAGGAGGACAAACCTGAGCGTTGTCCCAGTGGAAAGTTGTATGTTCCTCACCAGTGGAAGAAGAGAGTGATGTCTGAAGTTCATTGCCCTGCATTGGCTGGTCATCCAGGTATTTTTGGTACTAGAGATCTGGTGAGTCGCTCTTTTTGGTGGCCCACCTTGTCTCATGATGTCAGGAATTTTGTGCAGTCCTGTGGGACTTGCTCCCGGTCTAAATCTTGTTCTCGCTCTAGTGGGTTGTTGATGCCTTTGCCGGTCCCCAGGAGGCCATGGACCCATATTTCAATGGATTTCATCTCTGATATGCCGGTCTCTCAAAGAATGACTGTTATTTGGGTGATTTGTGATAGGTTCTCTAAGATGGTTCATCTTGTACCACTCCCTAAGTTGCCGTCTTCCTCTGAGTTGGTGCCCCTGTTTTTGCAACAGGTGGTTCGCTTGCACGGGATTCCTGAGAACATTGTATCTGATAGAGGAGTTCAGTTTGTGTCTAGATTTTGGAGGACTTTCTGTTCCAAGCTGGGAATTCAGTTGTCCTTCTCCTCTGCTTTTCACCCTCAGACCAATGGGCAGACAGAGAGAACAAACCAGACCTTGGAGTCGTATTTGAGATGTTTTATTTCCGCTGATCAGGATGATTGGGTTTCATTTTTGCCCTTGGCCGAATTTGCTTTAAATAATAGAGCTAGTTCTGCCACTTTGATGTCACCTTTTTTTTGTAACTTTGGGTTTCATCCTCGGTTTTCTTCAGGGCAGGTGGAGCCTTCTGCCTGCCCAGGTGTTGACACTGTGGTGGAGAGAATGCACCAAATCTGGGACCAAGTGGTGAATAAGTTATCTCTCTCCCAGGAAAAGGCCCAGCGGTTTTCCAATCGACATAGGACCATTGGTCCCCAGTTTAAGATTGGTGATATGGTGTGGTTATCATCAAAAAATATTGCTATGAAGGTGGCTTCTCCTAAGTTTAAGCCTAGATTTATTGGACCCTGCAAGATTTTGGAGATTATTAATCCGGTCTCTTTTCGTTTGGCTCTCCCTGTCACATTTAAAATCCATAATGTGTTCCATAAGTCCTTGTTGAAGAGGTTTGTTGAACCAGTAGTTCCGGGGGTGGCACCTCCAGACCCTGTATTGGTTGAAGGTAACATGGAATATGAGGTAGAGAAAATACTGGATTCCCGTCTGGCTAGACGGAGACTCCAGTATTTGGTTAAGTGGAAGGGTTATGGTCAGGAGGATAATTACTGGGTCTCTGCCTCTGATATTCATGCCAAAAGATTGGTGCGTGCCTTTCATCGGGCTCACCCTGATCGCCCTGGTGGCGTGGTTGAGGGTTCGGTGACCCCTCCTCAAGGGGGAGGTACTGTTGTGAGTTCATTTTCCCCTTCGTCACTGAGGTCTGGTGAACTCCCTATTCTGGTAAAGGAAGGTAATGAGCCTGATTATCAGGCACCTGAGTCTAATGATGATGACTGGCTGAGTGGAGTCACGGACTGGATATAAGGCTGCCGACGCCCTTCTGCCCTGCGGGTGATTTCTCTGTGGACTTCTAGGAAACCAGTCTGATTCCTGCTCCTCTAAAGCTAAATTTTCTGCTTTGCCTTTTAGCATTTGTGGTTTGTTTTCGTTTGCCTTGCTTTTCTGGATTCTGCCATTCCCTGCTGGGGTGAGCTGAATCTCCTTTTGCCGGTTGCTCTGTCTTCAGAATATTCCTGAGTACTGACATAGCTTTTTGAAGCCTAGCGTCTTCAGGGCCTTTTTCACTGTCAGTCTGTTGGCTCTTATTTTCATAGGGTTTTTCACGGATTGCAGACAGTAGCCTTCCTGTCCTTTCCTATCTAGTTAGCTTGGGCCCCGTCTTTGCTCAGTCTATCTTTCTGTCTGTGTTGTGTTCTTTCTTCTTGCTTCACCATCATTATATGTGGGGGGCTACCTTTTGCTTTGGGGTCTGCTCTGGGGCAGTTTAGATTTCCCTTTCTGTCTTTAGGCTATTTAATTCTCCGGCTGTGATCGAGGGGTCTAGGGCATCGTAGGAACCCCCCACGGCTACTGCTAGTTGTGTTGCTAGGTTCAGGGGTCTGCAATCCGATAGCTGCCAACCTCTCTGGTTTTCTGGACTTAGCTAGCATTTCTGTTTTTGCCTCCTACGGTGACTCAGTCATAACAGTCAACCTTGAGCAAGATAATGCAAAACAGTGCCCACATAATGCCATACCATGGCCGGATCAATGGCTGGAACTTTTCAAACTTTTCCCACATATCATGCTTCAAACATAAAGATACCAAATGTAAATATTTGGTGAAGAATCAACAACAAGTGGGACACAATTGTGAAGTTGAACGAAATTTTTTTGGTTATTTTAAATTTTTGTGGAAATTCAAAAACTGATAAGTGGGGCGTGCAATATTATTCGGCCCCTTTGCTTTCAATGCAGCAAACTCACTCCAGAAGTTCATTGTGGATCTCTGAATGATCCAATGTTGTCCTAAATGACTAATGATGGTAAATATAATCTACCTGTGTGTAACCAAGTCTCCATATAAATGCACCTGCTCTGTGATAGTCTCAGGGTTCTGTTTGAAGCACAGAGAGCATCATGAAGACCAAGGAACACAACAGGAAGGTCCGTGATACTGTTGTGGAGAAGTTTAAAACTGGATTTGAATACAAAATGATTTCCAAAACTTTAAATATCCCAAGGAGCACTGTGCAAGCGATCATATTGAAATGGAAGGAGTATCATACCACTGCCAATCTACTAAGACCCGGCCATCCCTCAAAACTTTCATCTCAAACAAGAAGAAGACTGATCAGCGATGCAGTCAAGAGGCCCATGATCACTCTGGATGAACTGCAGAGATGTGCAGCTGAGGTGGGACAGTCTGTCCATAGGACAACAATCAGTTGTACACTGCACAAACCTGGCCTTTATGAAAGAGTGGCAAGAAAGCCATTTCTCAAAGATATCCATAAAAAGTGTTGTTTTAAGTTTACAACAAGCCACCTGGAGCATGTGGAAGAAGGTGCTCTGGTCAGATGAAACCAAAATCGAACTTTTTGGCAACAATGCCAAATGATATGTTTGGCGTAAAGGCAACAGAGCTCATCACCCTGAACGCACCATCCCCACTGTCAAACATGGTGGTGGCAGCATCATGGTTTGGGCCTGCTTTTCTTCAGCAGGGACAGGGAAGATGGTTAAGATTGATGGGAAGATGGATGGAGCCAAATACAGGACCATTCTTGAAGAAAACCTGTTGGAGTCTGCAAAAGACCTGAGACAGGGACGGAGATTTGTCTTCCAACAAGATAATGATCCCAAACATAAATAATAATAATAATAATAATAAATTTTATTTTTATAGCGCCGACATATTCCGCAGCACTTTACATTTCAGAGGGGATTTGTACAGACAATAGACATTACAGCATAACAATAATCACATACAGTAGATTATAACAAATACCAAGAGGAGTGAGGGCCCTGCTCGCAAGCTTACAGTCTATGAGGAAAGAGGTAGACACGAAAGGTGGGTGGTAACAGTTGCCCTGATTGTATGGACCAGCCATAATGTTAAGTGTGTAACAGTACAGACACAGAGGGCTAATGGATGCATAAAGCATGTGGGAACATGATGCTGGGAACCTGGTTATGGTAAAACTTTTGGCTCTGCCACACAGGGATAGGTTAGGTTAATGTGTTGAGGCGATAGGCCAGTCTGAATAAATGCGTTTTCAGGACACGCTTAAAATTGTGGGGATTGGGGACTAATCGTATTGACCTGGGAAGTGCATTCCAAAGAATTGGCGCGGCACGTGTAAAGTCTTGGAGACGGGAGTGGGAGGTTCTGACTATTGAGGATACTAACCTCAGGTCATCAGCAGAACGGAGGGCGCGGGTAGGGTGGTATACTGAAACAAGGGAGGAGATGTAGGGTGGTGCTGAGCCATGGAGGGCTTTGTGGGTGAGGGTAATAAGTTTATACTGAATTCTGGAGTGGATGGGTAGCCAGTGTAATGACTGGCACAAGGTAGAGGCATCGGTGTAACGATTGGTGAGGAATATGATCCTGGCTGCAGCATTCAAGACAGATTGGAGAGGGGAGAGTTTTGTAAGAGGGAGACCGATTAGAAGAGAGTTACAATAGTCGAGACGAGAATGAATAAGAGAAACAGTAAGAGTTTTTGCAGAGTTAAAAGTAAGAAAAGGTCGAATTCTAGAAATGTTTTTGAGGTGCAGATGACAAGAGCGAGCCAGTGATCGAATGTGGGGGGCAAAGGAAAGCTCGGAATCAAGTATGACCCCAAGACAGCGGGCATGTTGCTGGGGAGTAATAGTGGAACCACACACGGACATGGCAATGTCGGGTGTAGGTACATTAGTAGCGGGAGGAAACACAAGGAGTTCAGTCTTTGACAGGTTCAATTTCAGATATAGTGAGGACATGATATTAGACACAGCGTTTAGACAATCGCCAGTGTTTTCTAGAAAGGCTGGCGTGATGTCAGGAGAAGAAGCGTATAATTGGGTGTCATCAGCATAGAGATGGTACTGGAAACCAAATCTACTGATTGTTTGACCAATAGGGGCAGTGTACAAGGAGAAGAGGAGGGGGCCTAGAACCGATCCTTGAGGAACCCCAACAGTAAGGGGAAGGTGAGAGGAGGAGGAACCGGCAAAAGAAACAGTAAAGGAGCGGTCGGAGAGATAGGAGGAGAACCAGGAGAGAACGGTGTCCTTGAGGCCAATGGAATGGAGCATAGTGAGGAGGAGCTGATGATCCACAGGCATCACATAAAGCAAAATCTACAATGGAATGGTTCACAAATTGACATTCTAACACCTGGATATGTTTAAGTCCAGACCTGAATCCAATCGAGAATCTGTGGAAAAAGCTGAAAACTGCTGTTCACAAACGCTCTCCATCTAACCTCACTGAGCTCGAGCTGTTTGCCAAGGAAGAATGGGCAAGAATTTCAGTCTCTCGATGTACAAAACTGATAGAGACATACCCCAAGTGACTTGCAGCTGTAATCGAAACAAAAGGTGGCGCAACAATGTATTAAGTTACAGGGGCCGAATAATATTGCACGCCCAACTTTTCAAAATTTAAAATAACCAATAAATTTCATTCAACTTCACAATTGTGTCCCACTTGTTGTTGATTCTTCACTAAAAATTTACATTTGGTATCGTTATGTTTGAAGCATGATATGTGGGGGCCAAATACTTTCGCAAGGCACTGTATCGCAACATATAATGCCCAAACACCATTCCTATAAGGTGCACAAATAACACTCCCCAAACAGTAAGCAGGGACTTTGGGTGAAAGCTATGAGGGTCTTCGCCATCAGAGTCCATCACAGCTTATAGATGACATAAGGTTCTTACCAACCAATCATGTCTGCACATCCCTACATTTGCCTGTACGGTAGTTTGCAGGCTGCATGTGACATGCTGAATGCTGCTGCACAGGGCACAGACTCTGTCCTCTCCTGGGCCTTGAATCTAGATCTATGGCTGCATTCTGCTCTGCTCACAATTTAGTTTCTGAAAGATGTGATCTGAGGAAAGGCGACATGGGAGAGATCCGAGCTGACGTCCAGATGGAGAACAGCATCCTTTGAATTCTTGAAATTCAAGGTGAATTGAAGAAAAATCATCATAATATAATCCAGGTTACACTGTGGTTGGAATGGTTTTATGTTTCTGTTGGATTTTGTAATTTACTCACAAATCAGCTATTTTAACTAAAATACTGCAGAGAAGGCGTCATCACTATGTAATTCTATTATATAGGACATGTATTATATAATAATAATAATAATAATAATAATAATAATAATAATAATAATAATCTTTATTTTTATATAGCGCTAACATATTCCGCAGCGCTTTACAGTTTGCACACATTTTCATCACTGTCCCCGATGGGGCTCACATTCTAAATTCCCTATCAGTATGTCTTTGGAGTGTGGGAGGAAACCGGAGAATCCGGAGGAGACCCACACAAACACGGGGAGAACATACATATTATATAGTAATATGATTATATAACTATCCAGTGTAGGTTACGATAACAGATTGTAAAAGATTAGTATATTAGATTTTGAATCATTATTTATATAATGAAGTAATCAGCATCCTTGTATCCTTATATAATTAGGAACTAAAACAGTAAATATTTACCTCTCTTCACTGCTCCGACCTGTTCACTAATACAATGGAAGACCTATCTTATGTGGGCACATTGTGTAACCATACCACAACATATTATGTAATACTAGACATAGATTCACCTTAGTCATTAAGAACATACACTGTATTACTTATCCTGTATTATACCCCAGAGCTGCACTCACTATTCTGCTGGTGTAGTCACTGTGTACATACATTACATTACTGACCCTGAGTTACATCCTGTATTATACCCCAGAGCTGCACTCACTATTCTGCTGGTGCAGTCACTGTGTACAATATACATACAGTACATTACTGATCCTGTACTGATCCTGAGTTACATCCTGTATTATACTCCAGAGCTGCACTCACTATTCTGCTGGTGGAGTCACTGTGTACATACAGTACATTACTGATCCTGAGTTACATCCGGTGTTATCACTGGCGTAGCGTGGGGGGGGCGGGGGGGGCGGTCCGCCCCAGGCGGCATGTGTGTGGGGGCGGCGCGGCAGCAGCAATTCCACCCTGCAGTGCAGTGCAGCGGCGGGCAGGGAGCGATGCGATCACGGCAGCTCCGCTGCCTGCAAGAGTGAATAGCAGGAGCGGAGCGGCAAGGGTCCGTCCTGCTTCCTGCCCGGAGGCCGCGCTTCCTGTTTCACACAGAGGAGCGCCGCTGAATGACGTCATCATTCAGCGGCCGCTGCTGTGTGAGGGAGGAAGCGCGGGCGATGCTGCAGACAGGTGAGAGGAGAGAGGTGGTGTCTTGTGTGTATGTATGTATGTATGTATGTCTGTGTGTGTGTGTGTCTGTGTGTATGATGGAGCAGGCAATGATGGGAGTGATGGTCTAGAAGGCAATGATGGGGTGATGGAGCAGACAATGATGGGGTGATGGAGCAGGCAATGATGGGGTGATGGAGCAGGCAGTGATGGAGCAGGCAATGATAGGGTGATGGAGCAGGCAATGATGGGGGTGATGGAGCAGGCAATGATGGGGTGATGGAGCAGGCAATGATGGGGTGATGGAGCAGTCAATGATGGGGTGATGGAGCAGGCAATGAGGGGAGTGATGGAGCAGACAATGATGGGGTGATGGAGCAGGCAATTATGGGGTGATGGAGCAGACAATGATGGGGGTGATGGAGCAGGCAGTGATGGGGTGATGGAGCAGGCAATGAGGGGAGTGATGGGGGTGATGGAGCAGGCAGTGATGGGGTGATGGAGAAGGCAATGATAGGGTGATGGAGCAGGCAATGATGGGGTGATGAAGCAGGCAATGAGGGGAGTGATGGGGGTGATGGAGCAGGCAATGATGGGGGTGATGGAGCAGGCAATGATGGGGTGATGGAGCAGGCAATGAGGGGAGTGATGGGGGTGATGGAGCAGGCAGTGATGGGGTGATGGAGAAGGCAGTGATAGGGTGATGGAGCAGGCAATGATGGGGGTGATGGAGCAGGCAATGATGGGGTGATGGAGCAGGCAATGAGGGGAGTGATGGGGGTGATGGAGCAGGCAATGATGGGGGTGATGGAGCAGACAATTATGGGAGTGATGGAGCAGGCAGTGATGGAGCAGACAATGATGGGAGTGATGGGGTGATGGAGCAGGCAATGATGGGGGTGATGGAGCAGGCATTGATGGGGTGATGGAGCAGACAATGATGGGAGTGATGGGGTGATGGAGCAGGCAATGATGGGAGTGATGGGGAGAAGGCACAGTGATGGGGTGATGGAGAAGGCAGTGATGGGGAGAAGACAATGATGGGGTGATGGTCGAGAGGGCAATGATGGGGTGGTGGGTGAGAATGCAATGATGGTGGTGGTGGAAAGGGCAATAAATGGGGGTGGTGGAGGAGGAGGAAATGATGGAGGTGGTGGAATGGGCAATGATGGGAGTGGTGGGGGAGAAAGCAAAGATAGTGGTGGAGAAGAAAATGATGGAGGTGGGGGAGAGGACAATAATGGGATGTGAGGGGAGGAGGACAATGAGGGGTGTGGGGGATTGGGATGGGAGGAAGGGGGACTTATAATGGCCTTAGGAACAGGGGGAGGTGGAGGAAGACATTATCGTTTATTATGTCTAACACAGTCCCTTAGTATATAGTGTACTCACTAATTCTGTATAACACCATCCTTAGTTACATAGTTTCCTCTTTTATTATGTATAACACCGCCCCTTATTACCTACCATCCTCTCTAGTTATATATGGTGCCGTCCCTTATTATATAGCTTCCTCTGCTGTTATGTATAGTGCTGTCTCTTACATAGTGTATTTTTGTTATTCACAGCGCCCTCTTTTATTACATGGTCCCCTCTCTTGTTAGATATAAAATGACTGCTGATCGAGGAGCTGGTGACCAGACGACCAGTCCATCAGCTCCTCCATTAGAAAGGAAGCTTTCCCATGCTCCATCAGCCATCATTGCATTATACAGCTAACAAGAGAGGACGGTATGTAATAAAAAACAGGGCTCTATATAATCCAATATGTAAGGGACGGAACTGTACATAACAAGAGAAGGCACTGTGTATGGGACAGCAATATACATAATAAAGGAGACTATGTAATATATACCTGTATGTGTGTGTGTGGCTATATAATATCAATAATCTATCTATCTATATATATATATACACACACACGTAGCTTTGACGCCATAAAAGGAGGGGGGCCCGGACACATTTCTTGCACAGGGACCCCAAGCTGTCAGTGTCCGCCCCCTGTCCGCCAAAATAATTTGTACTTTCTGTTTTTTTTTCTGTCACATTATTAAAAATTATTATTAAAAAAAGCCATTAGGTCTTCATCCAGCATCATCAAGCTAATACATACATATATATAGAGAACTGCAAGAAGTTGAAAGTCTAGAAATTTAGAAATAATAGCAGAGTTAGTAGCAGACTAAAAATTAGATCTTTGAGTGTAGTGTGGGCTCTTCGGATGCTTCCGAATTATCAACGACCAAAGGGGCGGCAAATTTTTCGACCACCCCGGGCGCCACAAACAGTTGCTACGCCACTGGGTGTTATACTCCAGAGCTGCACTCACTATTCTGCTGGTGTAGTCCATGTGTACATACATTACTTTACTGATCCTGTACTGATCCTGAGTTACATCCGGTATTATACCACAGAGCTGCACTCACTATCCTGCTGGTGCAGTCACTGTGTACATACATTACATTACTGATCCTGTACTGATCCTGAGTTACATCCTGTATTATACTCCAGAGCTGCACTCACTATTCTGCTGTGCAGTCACTGTGTACATACATTACTGATCCTGAGTTACATCCGGTATTATACCCCAGAGCTGCACTCACTATCCTGCTGGTGCAGTCACTGTGTACATACATTAGATTACTGATCCTGTACTGATCCTGAGTTACATCCGGTATTATACCACAGAGCTGCACTCACTATCCTGCTGGTGCTGTCACTGTGTACATACATTACATTACTGATCCTGTACTGATCCTGAGTTACATCCTGTATTATACTCCAGAGCTGCACTCACTATTCTGCTGTGCAGTCACTGTGTACATACATTACTGATCCTGAGTTACATCCGGTATTATACCCCAGAGCTGCACTCACTATCCTGCTGGTGCAGTCACTGTGTACATACATTAGATTACTGATCCTGTACTGATCCTGAGTTACATCCGGTATTATACTCCAGAGCTGCACTCACTATTCTGCTGGTGTAGTCACTGTGTACATACATTACATTACTGATCCTCTACTGATCCTGCATTACATCCTGTATTATACCCCAGAGCTGCACTCACTATTCTGCTGGTGCAGTCCCTGTGTACATATGGGTCGCCCTCCCAGGGCCGTGGGATACTCGGTACCGGGCCGGTGTTAGGGGAATGTGTCACAGCAGCGGTGACCCGGTCCGTGGCCCTGGGCGCCCAAGCAATGGGAGATGTAGTTAATGGTAGAATAGTTTGTGACGCCACCCGTGGTGTTTGGCAAGTATGGTGTTATGCCAACGCTGCATACAGATCCGCGGGGACTGATGGTAGGGTGCAGCAAAGATGTAAAAGCTCCCCACAGGTGGAGATGTAGTCCCAGGGCAGTGTAGATGTAACCAGCACGGGGATGTAGCAGTGCTGGGGGCGTAGGGAACAGACAAGACACAGCGGTTGCAGTTTCTGTACCTTTACTTAGTATATGCAGTCCAGGGTCCTGATTACAGATGGTGTTGGCGCAGGTTAGCCTGGAAGCAGATCAGGATTCTCTCTCAGCAGAAGGGCTGTGCAGTCTCCTTCCTAGCGCCTTGTGGTGTTAAGCACCCCAGTACTTAGTTACTCCGGAATGCCTCTCTTCGGATGTTCCTAGAACTATACTTGTATGACAGACAGCTGTAGCCTCTCTCGGGGACTCCTCTCCTGAGTCCTGGCTCTCTATGCAATTGCTGTTGTGTCCCAAGTCTCTGATGGGAGCAGGGCATTTACAGCCTCCTACTCCTCTGGTATCTGCTGTAGGACCTTTAGTATCTGTACAGCCGTGGAGACCAGGCTCCAGTTCGTTCGCTCTCAAGCTGAGGGAGCTCTCCTTCCTAGCTCAACCACCTCCAGCTTCTTTCCACACTTCACCCTCCGCAGACTATCTGACCACCCCTTCCTCTTGGACCTCAGGGAGCACCCCCTCCCCTTCATCCTGGTTCAAAGTTCCCCCTGCTGGCCTGGAGTGGAACTGTGTTGCATGCATTAGGTTAACTGCTGGAGAGACCCATCACTGCTTCCAAGCCTGGCATTTCCCTCCTCTGGAGGAAGGCAAGGCCAGTGTGGCGACCATACCCCTGGGGGCGCCACATTCCCCCTAGTGCAAGTCAGCACTCCTGGGCTGAATAAAAGAAAACATGAATAACATATAAACAATTGAACAATAATAATTTGTACAAGATTTGAAAAAGGGAAAAATGTACAAAAACCAAGAGCTCAAAAATGGTCCTTTGATGATAAGTCCAGCATCAATGTCCATGGTCCATTCCTGATAAATGGTACATTATTTGCAAATAAAGTTTTTGACCACATACAAGTCCTGTGGTTCAGTGTCCATGAAACAAATCTCCAAAGGAAACTCTTACAGGTTACCTGTAGGCACAAAACTTGAAAAACAGATACATATTTACATACGCAATTTCAACAATTTCCACATTTACATTACTTTATATACGGTATCTAACTGGTAGTATGCCTTGTGTGGTGCGGGTAGACCTGCGTAACTCTAATGTGGGTAAACTAGGTAGCATTCTCCTATGGACTCTTAGACTCACCATGGGTACAACAGGTTCACCACTGGCAGGGCGAGGGTTCTCTGGCTCCACTGCTGGTGTGGCATCTGCTACCCGATTCTCCTGATTCTCTTGAGTCATGTCTTCCTGTGCTACCGCTTGGGGAAACAACAATACTGGCACCACTATAGCATTGTTCACTTTAGTCCAATTCACAGGGAATTCTCCAAGCACTGTGCTGACCTTCTCTTCTTCCATGATGGGCTGAATGTTATCTGGTTCTTCTCTTCTTTCTTTCAACTGGTCAGGACACAACTTCCAATGATCTCTTGATACCGCTGCTGAGGTCTCTCCTCCATCTTTACTCACAAGGCACACCTTAATATTATTGAAATTTGAGGGCAGAATGGTATAAGCTTCATCCAGTTTGTGCAATCTTCTCTTTCTTTTCAAGACTTGCTCCCCCGGCGACAAAGGAACGGCAGGTGCATTTTGATTGTAAAGCTTCTCCTGCTTTTGTCTTGCCTGGGTCAAACTCTTCTCCACACATTCTTGAACTCTTCTGTACTGTTGCTGCCTCTCCGTGTCCCAATCAGCATCTGGGGACGCCACTTCAGGTGTCAGGACTCCCATGTCCAAGTCAATAGGCAGCTTACCAGGTCTGGCTCTCATCAGGTATGCTGGAGTACAGTTGGTAGAGTTCACGGGAATATGGTTGTAGAGGTCCACCAGATCTGGCAACTTTTCGGGCCACAGATTTCTCTCCTCCAAGGGCAATGTCTTCAGCAGGTCAATCACTACCTGGTTAATCTCCTCGCACATGCCATTGGTCTGTGGGTGATACGGTGTTGTCCGGATCTTCTTACAACCATACAGGTTACAGAATTCATGAAACACCTCTGCCACGAAAGCCGGACCATGATCAGTAAGTACTCTCTCAGGGTAACCATGTGGTCTACAGAAGTGCAGTTGGAACGCTCTGGCCGCTGTTCTGGCAGTTTGATCTTTGACAGGCACAACCACCAGGAATCTTGAATAGTGGTCCACAATGGTAAGGGCATAGAGGTAACCTGACCGGCTGGGAACCAGCTTCACATGGTCCAGGGCCACCAACTCAAGTGGCTGTTTGGTGATGATGGGCTGCAGAGGAGCTCTCTGGCTGTCTCTATCCTTTCTGCGCAGGTTACACTGTCCACACTCCCAGCATCACCTCTCAATGGCTTTCCTCATGCCAGTCCAGTAGAACCTCTCTCGGAGCAACGTTTCCAACTTCTTCCATCCGAAGTGTCCAGCTCCATTGTGGTATGCTTCTAGGACCATTGCTGCATCTCTCTTTGGGACCACCACCTGCCAGACTAGCTCATGAGTGCGGGCATTGATACGCCTCCGACATAGCTTCCCTTCATATATAAACAGCCGACCTTTCTCCTTCCACAACTGCTGGGTTTCTTCAGGAGCACTCGAACCTGGGCGTGGGTCAGCTTGTAGCAGTAGCTCCTTCACCAGGCAGACTGCAGGGTCATTATCTTGCGCTTCGGCCCAGTCATGATGGGGCAATGGATTCAGGGTGACCTCCTTCAAGCCAGACCGCCTGTCTCTCACCCCCTGAGCACGCTGGGCCGCCAGTGGTCGGTGGAAGGGAGGCAACTCTATCTCTCCCAGAGCCTCAGGGTCTTCTCCTGCATCTGGTAGGTTAGGCATCCTGGATAGCGCATCCGCATTGGCATTCTTGTGCCCTGCTCGGTTCTTGATAGTAAACTCGTAGTTAGACAGCCGAACCATCCACCGCTGCTCCAGGGCACCCAGTTTTGCAATGTCCAAGTGGGTCAACGGATTGTTGTCCGTGAAGATTGTAAACTTGGCAGAAGCTAGGTAATGCTTGAACCTTTCGGTGACAGCCCAGACTATGGCAAAGAACTCCAGCTTGAAAGAACTGTAATAATCCAGGTTCCTCTCAGTGGGACGCAGCTTCCTGCTGGCGTAGGAGATCACTCTCTTTTCCATTCTGTACCTGCGACAGTACTGCTCCTAGTCCCAAGTTGCTGGCATCCGTGTACAGCACAAAGGGTTTGTCATAATCTGGGTAAGCCAGAACTTCGTCACCGGTGAGGGCCATCTTCAATCTGGTGAAGGACTTCTCCAATTCTTCAGTCCATTCAAACGTGGAATTCTTCTGCTTGCCTTTTTTGGATTGCCCCACCAGAAGGTTTTGCATCGGGGTAGCTATTTCAGTAAAGCCTTTGATGAATCTCTGGAAGTAGCCTACCAGTCCAAGAAATTGGCGTACCTCATGGAGGTTGCTGGGCTTCTTCGAGTCCCGGATGACCGTGACCTTGTCAGGATCTGGTGCCACACCTTCTGCACTGACCACGTGACCAAGGTACTGTACCTTAGGCTTCAGGAGGTGGCATTTGGAAGGCTTCACCTTCAGGCCAAAATTGGGCAAAGCTTCAAATACTTCAGCCAGGTGTTCCAGATGCTCTTCATAGGTCTTGGAGAAAACAATGACATCATCCAGGTACAACAGGACTGTCTCAAAGTTCATGTGTCCCAGGCAACACTCCATCAGCCGTTGAAATGTTCCAGGAGCAGTACAGAGCCCGAATGGCATGTAATTGAACTCACAGAGACCCAATGGAGTAGTAAATGCTGTTTTCTCCTTATCTGCCTCTGCCACGGGAACCTGCCAATACCCACTGGTGAGATCCAAGGTGGAAAAGTAATTAGCAGTTTTAAGTGCGGCTAAGGATTCCTCAATCCTAGGTAATGGGTAGGCATCTTTATGTGTGTAATGCTGTTAATTTTCCTGTAATCAACACACATTCTCATGGTACCATCCTTTTTCTTTACAAAAACTATGGGAGCTGCCCATGGGCTACAACTGTCCCTGATAACCCCAGCTTCCTTCATCTCTTTCAGCATACTCTTAGCACATTGGTACTGTGTTGGGGGTATAGGTCTGTACCTCTCTTTTATGGGTGGATGGTCTCCCGTGGGGATATGATGTTGAACCCCTTTTGTCTGTCCAAAATCTAGTGGGTGTTTGCTGAATACCCGCTCATACTCTTGTGTCACTCTGTAGACCCCATTTCCCTGGTATGAAGGTGTAGCGTCAGTTCCCACCTGCACCTGCTGGCACCACTCTTCTAGCTCCTCTCCAGAGCCGTTGTCCTCCACCCGGTCGGATGAGACCAAGTGCTCTGCTGCCTGCAATGAGTTGTTATTAACAGTGAGCAGCTTGGCAACTGTGGCGTACCGAGGTATTGTGGCTTCCTCCTCCCCACAATTTAAAAGGCGTACAGGCACTCTCCCCTTTTGTACATCAACCACCCCTCTGGCTGTCAGGACAGTGGGCCTGCTTTCGGAGTATACCGGTTCCACCAATGCCTGGTAATCCCTCCCTCTAAGGCCTATAGCTGCCTGACACCATATCAACATTTCACTCCTGGGGGTTATTATAATGGGAAAAGCATCACTCACTCTGACGCTGCCAATCTCTCCGCCAGAGAGTTCTACCTGTTGTCTTTGCATCAGGGCTCGGATCTCCTTCTGCAGGACTCGTTGTTCTCCGGAACCAGCAGTCTCAGCCACCTGTTGCAACAAGACAATAACCTCGGACAGACAGTTTTCAATTACATTTGTACCAAGAGTCATCATGGGATTGCATTCACGTCGGTCAATATCAACAACTATTAAACCTTGAGACTTTAACTCTACCCGCCCCACCTTAACAGTAATTTCCTTGCACCCAATCTGCGGCAAGGTATGACCATTACTAGCAACTACTGTTAGTTCATCAGTTGGGCCACGGGTAAGCTTGGAATCAGCCCAATATCTCTTGTACAGAATGTACGGCATAGTGGTCACCTGGGAGCCAGTGTCCAGCAAAGCAAAGCGCTCATGGGGATGCCGTCAATCACCACAGGAAGGATTGGTCTCCCTCCCACATACTTGGCTCTCCAGTTCTTTGGGCCTGTTGAACCTACTCCTGGGGGTTGGCCCTTTGCCCCAGGGGTTGCTCGTTTAAAGAACAGTACCTGGCCAGATGACCTGCCTTGTAGCAGCGCCGACAGATGAGACGTCCGTCCTGGTCATAGCGATCGTTGTTCCTTCCTCGAAGTGGCGGGGTTCTCCTCCTCCGGAGCCACGGGACATCCTCTGGACTGGAAGCAAGCTGGACTTTCTCTTTGGAGGACACTTGCAGGGATTGCACGGTTTTGGTAAGTGCAGCCATCCCTTTGGTCAGCTCCTGGACTTGAAGACGCAGCTCCTCGGTTGGATCTTTATCCAGAGTCTGTGCATCAGCCTCCACAGGGATGAAAGGAAAAGATGTTGCTTCCTGATGGTAGGTGATCGCTAGGTGCCTAGGGGGGCGCTGGACGGCTGTCAGTGGACTCCTGCAGTACCCGAATCGCCCTGTCCTTAAATTCAGCAAAGTCCAGATCAGGGTTTTGCAAGGTGATGATACGCAACTGTCCTCTGTGGGTACTGGACAGGAGTCCTTCAATGAACTGCTCCTTCAACATTTTATCTTCTTCCTTTACACTGTCAGGATCAACTTGCTTGACTGCTCGCAGCGCCTCCTGCAGGTTGAGAGCATAGTCCCTGATACTGTCCTGTGCCTTCTGTTTACAGCCAAAGAACCTCATCTTGATTTCAGCTGCAGTTCGGGTGTCAAAGGTACTCTTCAGTTTGGCCAGGACCTTTGCAACAGTCTCTTTATCAGTGTCCTGCCAGGCTTCCACCTCTCTCTGTGCTGCACCCGTTAGCTGTCCAATTAGGATATTCACTTTCTGGTTCTCAGTCAAAGGGTATACTTTAAACAAACTGAACAGTCTCTCTTTAAATTCACTCAGGGTATGCGACTCACCCGAGTACTGCGGTAGCCAGGCCGCTCCCGGTATGTAGGGCATAGACAGCGGCATTATGGAGACCGCTGTGGCAGGCGCTCCTCCTGGCGGTACCGTTTGGCGCGGACATCTTCTCCCCCCCTAGTGGAAGTTGGCCAGGGCCGGGGGTTGTGTGAGCTCACCGGCAGCCGCTTCACAGGCCCGACGCTCCAGGCTGTAGGCCTCAGCTCCTCCTCTTCTCACTTCTCACTTCGCTTCTTCTCGCTCTGCGGCAGGCAACGCCCACGAAGGCCCACCTCTTTTTTCCCGCGCGCCAAGCAGCGCGGCAATGGCGGCAATTGGCGCCAAATTCACACAATTCCACAATCACAGTCTATGGCACACAGGACCCGGGGATACCGGGCTCCGTAATCCTGTTCGTGATGCCAAATTGGGTCGCCCTCCCAGGGCTGTGGGGTACTCGGTACCGGGCCGGTGTTAGGGGAATGTGTCACAGCAGCGGTGACCCGCTCCGTGGCCCTGGGCGCCCAAGCAATGGGAGATGTAGTTAATGGTAGAATAGTTCGTGACACCACCCGTGGTGTTTGGCAAGTATGGTGTTAGGCCAACGCTGCATACAGATCCGCTGGGACTGATGGCAGGGTGCAGCAAAGATGTAAAAGCTCCCCACAGGTGGAGCTGTAGTCCCAGGGCAGTGTAGATGTAACCAGCACGGGGATGTAGCAGTGCTGGGGGCGTAGGGAACAAACAAGACACAGCGGTTGCAGTTTCTGTACCTTTACTTAGTATATGCAGTCCAGGGTCCTGATTACAGATGGTGTTGGCGCAGGTTAGCCTGGAAGCAGATCAGGATTCACTCTCAGCAGAAGGGCTGTGCAGTCTCCTTCCTAGCGCCTTGTGGTGTGAAGCACCCCAGTACTTAGTTACTCCGGAATGCCTCTCTTCGGATGTTCCTAGAACCATACTTGTATGACAGACAGCTGTAGCCTCTCTCGGGGACTCCTCTCCTGAGTCCTGGCTCTCTATGCAATTGCTGTTGTGTCCCAAGTCTCTGATGGGAGCAGGGCATTTACAGCCTCCTACTCCTCTGGTATCTGCTGTAGGACCTTTAGTATCCGTACAGCCGTGGAGACCAGGCTCCAGTTCGTGCACTCTCAAGCTGAGGGAGCTCTCCTTCCTAGCTCAACCACCTCCAGCTTCTTTCCACACGTCTGCACACTTCACCCTCCGCAGACTATCTGACCACCCCTTCCTCTTGGCCCTCAGGGAGCACCCCCTCCCCTTCATCCTGCTTCAGAGTTCCCCCTGCTGGCCTGGAGTGGAACTGTGTTGCATGCATTACGTTAACTGCTGAAGAGACCCATCACTGCTTCCAAGCCTGGCATTACCCTCCCCTGGAGGAAGGCAAGGCCAGTGTGGCGACCATACCCCTGGGGGCGCCACACATACATTACATTTCTCATCCTGTACTGATCCTGAGTTACATCCGGTATTATACTCCAGAGCTGCACTCACTATTCTGCTGGTGTAGTCACTGTGTACATATATTACATTACTGATCCTGTACTGATCCTGAGTTACATCCTGTATAATACTCCAGAGCTGCACTCACTATTCTGCTGGTGTAGTCCCTGTGTACATACATTACATTACTCATCCTGTACTGATCCTGAGTTACATCCGGTATTATACTCCAGAGCTGCACTCACTATTCTGCTGGTGCAGTCACTGTGTACATACATTACAATACTGATCCTGTACTGATCCTGAGTTACATCCGGTATTGTACCCCAGAGCTGCACTCACTATTCTGCTGGTTTTGTCACTGTGTACATACATTACATTACTCATCCTGTACTGATCCAGAGTTACATCCGGTATTATACTCCAGAGCTGCACTCACTATTCTGCTGGTGTAGTCACTGTGTACATACATTACATTACTGATCCTGAGATACATCCGGTATTATACCCCAGAGCTGCACTCACTATCCTGCTGGTGCAGTCACTGTGTACATACATTACATTACTGATCCTGTACTGATCCTGAGTTGCATCCGGTATTATACCCCAGAGTTGCACTCACTATTCTGCTGTTGCAATCACTGTGTACATACATTACATTACTGATCCTGTACTGATCCTGAGTTACATCCTGTATTATACTCCAGAGCTGCACTCACTATTCTGCTGGTGCAGTCACTATGTACATACATTACATTACTGATCCTGTACTGATCCTGAGTTACATCCGGTATTATATCCCAGAACAGCACTCACTATTCTGCTGTTGCAGTCACTGTGTACATACATTACATTACTGATCCTGTACTGATCCTGAGTTACATCCGGTATTATACTCCAGAGCTGCACTCACTATTCTGCTGGTGCAGTCACTGTGTATATACATTACATTACTGATCCTGTACTGATCCTGAGTTACATCCTGTATTATACCCCAGAGCTGCACTCACTATTCTGCTGGTGCAGTCACTGTGTACATACATTACATTACTGATCCTGTACTGATCCTGTATTATACTCCAGAGCTGCACTCACTATTCTGCTGGTGCAGTCACTGTGTACATACATTACATTACTGATCCTGTACTGATCCTGAGTTACATCCTGTATTATACTCCAGAGCTGCACTCACTATTCTGCTGGTGCAGTCACTATGTACATACATTACATTACTGATCCTGTACTGATCCTGAGTTACATCCGGTATTATACCCCAGAACAGCACTCACTATTCTGCTGTTGCAGTCACTGTGTACATACATTACATTACTGATCCTGTACTGATCCTGAGTTACATCCGGTATTATACTCCAGAGCTGCACTCACTATTCTGCTGGTGCAGTCACTGTGTATATACATTACATTACTGATCCTGTACTGATCCTGAGTTACATCCTGTGTTATACCCCAGAGCTGCACTCACTATTCTGCTGGTGCAGTCACTGTGTACATACATTACATTACTGATCCTGTACTGATCCTCTATTATACTCCAGAGCTGCACTCACTATTCTGCTGGTGCAGTCACTGTGTACATACATTACATTACTCATCCTGTACTGATCCTGAGTTACATCCTGTATTATACTCCAGAGCTGCACTCACTATTCTGCTGGTGCAGTCACTATGTACATACATTACATTACTGATCCTGTACTGATCCTGAGTTACATCCGGTATTATACCCCAGAACAGCACTCACTATTCTGCTGTTGCAGTCACTGTGTACATACATTACATTACTGATCCTGTACTGATCCTGAGTTACATCCGGTATTATACTCCAGAGCTGCACTCACTATTCTGCTGGTGCAGTCACTGTGTATATACAGTACATTACATTACTGATCCTGTACTGATCCTGAGTTACATCCTGTATTATACCCCAGAGCTGCACTCACTATTCTGCTGGTGCAGTCACTGTGTACATACATTACATTACTGATCCTGTACTGATCCTGAGTTACATCCTGTATTATACTCCAGAGCTGCACTCACTATTCTGCTGGTGTAGTCACTATGTACATACATTTCATTACTGATCCTGTACTCATCCTGTATTATCCTCCAGAGCTGCACTCTCTATTCTGCTGGTGCAGTCACTGTGTACATATCCTGAGTTACATCCTGTATTATACTTTGGAGTTCCCCTGTTCAGAGCTGAAATCTATCAGTGTTTCATTTTGGCTTTCACACTTGTATAGCTGTTATGTGGGAAGAAGGGCCCCCGCCGAGTGTCCAGGCCGGAACCAAGGGGACCGTCACCTAGGTTTCGGGGGAAACTGTTCCCGGGGGACAGAGTTCACGGACGGACCGTTGAGATGGACAGATGGGCTGGGGGAGGAGCCAGTATAAAAGGCGCGGGGAACGCTAGTCACGGTGAGTCAGCAGATCGGGACAGAAGCAGTAGGAGACCGTGGGAGCGACTGAGAGCCAAAGCGACTTACCAGAGCCAGGAGAGACGTTCACCTAGGACAACAGAGAGATGGCGCCCAGACGACCGTCCGTGAGCCGCTGCCCAGCTTCAATCCGCGGTCGCTCGCGGACGTTGCCGCCTCGCTCCAGCCCGCGGCTGCGGCCTGTCTCCCGCCACCCGCAGTCACCCTGCTCTCACCCGTGGCCGCGGCAAGTCCAGTGCCGTCGGCGGCCACCACTGTCCCGCTCCGGTCTGCGGCTAGGGCTGGGCCATTGCTTGCCGCGGATTCCCCGTCACAGCTGTTAGCTGCACAGGTGGCCTGCCAATCGCCACCCCGCATCGCTGCCGCTTGCCCCAGTTCGGGGGCTGCAGCCCATCCATCCAAGGACTCCTCCGGGGCCTGTGGTGCCCCGGTGTCACCGAAGCGTCGGAACGCTCGAAGACTACGTCAACTCTTCAGCAGCTGGGCCCAGCGGCTGCTACGCCGAAGAACCACCGTCCAGAACGCCAAGGGACATCAGGACGGCTAAGTTGATTATATAGTTAAGGACCCGTAGTCGGCCATACCGCGGCCCTATAGTGACCGGCTTTCGCCGGACGTAGTCGTGTTCTACTCTGTTCATGTTTGCTTGTATTGAGCCCCTGCGAGTGCTACTCTTGTTACCCCTTTGGTTGGTCAGGCTACGACTGAGGACAGTTACCTCTAGGCCTATAAACGTTATTACTAAAAGCACTAAACCGTCTCGCGCCCCGTCACTGCGTCCTGCGTACCTGCTAGTACCACAGTTATGTGGGATAACTAGATGCCTCTATAAATTATGGCGGCTCAGCTGCCAGATGGTGCATTAGAGGAATAGCAGTTTATAATGTAATATTATACACCAACCCGCTCTGCGTCTCTTCTCCTATAGCGTGGAGTCAGGTGTTTGCGTTATTGTTGTATAAGAACCAAGTATTAAAATATACGACCGAAAGCACCAAAATTACATATTTTTAATGCTTCTAACTGATGTTTGGAAACATTTCAATGGTCTGAGAAAGTTACGTTGAAATAAAGGGCAGATCATGTCAGTGTAAAGGGCAGCTGATCAGTTACCAGTCTGGTGAGGGTTATCCCTTCATGTCTTCAGTTCTCATGGACTTTTAATTACATCCCATTCATACATCAGTGGTGTTCATTCAGCTGAATCCGGTTTCTCAAAAGTTGTCAATAATCTCCGCACAGCAAAACCTGGAGGTTTAATTAAAAGCAAAGCTCAACAAGCAATACCTGTAATCATACACAACCCACAGACAGTGAGGAGTGTAGCATAGCATAGTGCACAACATATAATGAGGGATTAAAAAATATATTGTAATATGGTCCCGTAGTATTAACAAGAATATAACTTCAAAAAAATTCCACTGGAATCATTAAAAAATAGTAGATTACCTTAAAATCAAAAAGCCGGAGTCCATAAGATGGAGTGCTTCCCAGAACAGGTCCTGAGGTGAAGGGGTCCTACTGAAGCAGATGGCGATATCCTATATCAGTGCAAGAGGTGAGCAGTCGATTCCAGAAAGACCAATGATGCTGGGGGTATCGGACGCTGTCCCGGCCGGTGACAGACGTCCTGCCTGCAGTGTGCCAACCTTGGCTGATGAGCTGTGAAGGAATTTTTTTGGCAGTATATTTTATAATAGTTTATTAGTCAGCAGTTTGGTCATCATTCAGCATCCGATCACTATTCTGCTATGTACGCCGATTAGCCAACTGGGCGTTTACTTGATCATATACAAAGACATTACTCCAAGGGCAAATATTAAATAGTTTTTATTGTTTATTATTTCTTCTGGACACATTGGGTGGTGTTGTCCTAATATTTTGCTGCAGAGTAATCTGGTTTATGAGCGCTAGCGACCCTGGACATTTTTTTCTATTAAGAATATAACTTCTATAATAATGCTCCTATGTACAAGAAAATAACTACTATAATACTGCTCCCTATGTACAAGAATATAACTTCTATAATACTGCTCCTATGTACAAGAATATAACTACTATAATACTGCTCCTATATACAAGGATATAACTTCTATAATACTGCTCCTATGTACAAGAATATAACTACTATAACACTGCCCCTATATACAAGGATATAACTACTATAATACTGCTCCTATATGCAAGAATATAACTACTATAATACTGCTCCTATGTACAAGAATATAACTACTATAATACTGCTCCTATGTACAAGGATATAACTACTATAATACTGCTCCTATATGCAAGAATATAACTACTATAATACTGCTCCTATGTACAAGAATATAACTACTATAATACTGCTCCTATATACAAGGATATAACTACTATAATACTGCTCCTATATGCAAGAATATAACTACTATAATACTGCTCCTATGTACAAGAATATAACTACTATAATACTGCCCCTATATGCAAGAATATAACTACTATAATACTGCCCCTATGTACAAGAATATAACTACTATAATACTGCTCCTATGTACAAGAATATAACTACTATAATACTGCTCCTATGTACAAGAATATAACTACTATAATACTGCTCCTATGTACAAGAATATAACTACTATAATACTGCTCCTATGTACAAGAATATAACTACTATAATACTGCCCCCTATGTTCAAGAATATAACTACTATAATACTGCCCCCTATGTACAAGAATATAACTACTATAATACTGCTCCTATGTACAAGAATATAACTACTATAATACTGCCCCTATGTACAAGAATATAACTACTATAATACTGCCCCTATGTACAAGAATATAACTACTATAATACTGCCTCTATGTACAAGAATATAACTACTATAATACTGCTCCTATGTACAAGAATATAACTACTATAATACTGATCCTATGTACAAGAATATAACTACTATAATACTGCTCCTGTGTACAAGAATGTAACTACTATAATACTGCCTCCTATGTACAAGAATATAACTACTATAATACTGCCCCCTATGTACAAGAATATAACTACTATAATACTGCTCCTATGTACAAGAATATAACTACTATAATACTGCTCCTATGTACAAGAATATAACTACTTTAATACTGCCCCTATGTACAAGAAAATAACTACTATAATACTGCTCCCTATGTACAAGAATATAACTACTATAATACTGCCCCTATCTAGAAGAATATAACTACTATAATACTGCTCCTATGTACAAGAATGTAACTACTATAATACTGCCCCTATGTACAAGAATATAACTACTATAATACTGCCCCTATGTACAAGAATATAACTACTATAATACTGCTCCTATGTACAAGAATATAACTACTATAATACTGCCTGTTGTGAATTCGCTTTCTGGCCTACCTCTGGTTACTAGTGAAGGTAGTGGAGCTGGTTGTATTGACAGAGGGGTCGCGAGTTCTCTTTCCGGGCTCCCTCTGGTGGTTACTGGAGGTAATGGAGCTGATCTAATTAACAGAGGCCTGCCACCTGATAATGAGGAGGATGACTAGAGATCTGGAGTTTCTGACTGGATTTAAGACAGCCAACTCCCTCTATTCCTGCTGGTGATTTTTTCCTGCCTCCTGAGGTCTTAGTTTCCAGCTCAGTCCCTGCATGCTTAGCTAAGTGTTCTTTTGCTATTGTTCACATTTGTTCTGGTTTTGTCTATTTCAGTTTTGTGTGGTCAGCCAGCTCCGGCTGGGGCTGTGCTGAATCTCTATCCATATGTTGTTGGAGCGCCCCGCAGGGCCTGGGGGTGCTCGGTACTGGGCCCGTCGACTTCCATGGGGGACGGTGTCACAGCGGCGGTGACCCGGTCCGTGGCACAGAGGTGTCCAGTAATAAAATAGGGGGCAGTTGTGTGGTATTTATGTGATAAAAATAAAGATAATGTTTATAGATGGTGAAATACGTGATGCTACCTGTGGTATTCTAGTCAGAGGTGACCAGCGCTGCGGTGTTGTTCCTCTGGGATGGATGTTGAGCGCAGCTATGATGTTGTAGCCCTCCACAGGTAGGGCTGTAGTCCCAGGGCAAAGATGTTAAATAAAAAGTAAAAATGGCTGTGAACGTTGGGGTGCAGATAAATGAGAGAAAGACACAGAGAGGTGCAGTTTCTTTACCTTTTACTGGTAATTGGTTGCAGTCTGGAGTACCACATACAGGTGATGGAATGAGTCCGGCTCGCCTGGAGGCATTCAGGGGATCCACCTTGCCAGGTGGGGATTTAGGACCATCCTTTCTGTGCTTTGTGTGTGGGTCTCTCCGCTGTATATAACTATGCTGCGACCCTCTATTCGTGATGGTTTCACTAACCTGTATGGCTGTCAGCGTGAGCCTATTCCACGGGTACCGTTCTCTTCACCGTCGGCCCCGGGCTCCTTATCCGCTACCGTGTCCTCAGGTGATTAATGTGCACAGGAATTTACAATCCCCTGTACTTTCAGAATCGGCTATCAGGACTTACAGTTCCTGTCAGTCTAGGACTCTGATGTCCCTTTTCTCTTTATTAGTGCTTCACTCAGGGGTCTGCTATATGCAGTATTTTAGCTTCCCTAGAGTCTCTTAGTCTCTGCTCTTGTCCTTTCCCTCTTCACAGATCAGCTCTGCCTATTGAGTTCCTCTCAGATCAGCTCCCTGTCTTCCTCTGACAGGATGTTCCAGAAAGATCTCTTTACCTCACGTCCTCACGTTTAAACTGTCCTTTCTCCTCACAGCTGTTTCGTTTCCATGACAACCACCTCAGCTGACTTCTAGCTGACTCACCAACCCCCTCTGCTGGCCAGAATTTATAAGGCATCTCCCTTTTCTGACCTACAGCAGGAAATTGTGATTAAATCTATGCTGCCTGGCATGGGGTCCCTTTTCTGTCTCCAAGCATGACTTTACCCATTAGAGGGAGGTAATGTCTCTGTGACAACCAGACTCTGGGGTGTCAAATTACTGCTTGTGCCAGTTTGCTTTTGTCCCTTATTAGATTGGTCTATTTTTGCTCTGCTTTCAGAATATACCAGAGTGCTGATATAGTGGGCGAAGTCTAGTGACTTCAGTATTTTTCTATCAGACGTGTTGGGCAGTTTTTGAACCAGGGTTTTTTGCGTGATTGCAGTCAGAGTCTTTCTTTTCCTGTCCTGTCTAGTTAGTGTGGGCCCCATCGTTTGCTCAGTCTATTTTCCTACCTGTATTTGTGTTTTCATCTTGTCTCACCGACAATATATGTTTGGGGGCTATCTATTCCTTTGGGGTCTGCTCTGGGGCAGTTTAGATTTCCCCTTTCTTGCTTTAGGCTTATTTAGTTCTCCTGCTGTGTCGAGGCGTCTAGAATCATCGTAGGTACGCTCCACGGCTACTGCTAGTTGTGTGGATAGGATCAGGGGTCTGCAATCCGCTTAGATACCAACCTCTCTGGTTTTCTGTGGCTTAGCTTGGTCTTGCTTTCCTCCTCGGTGACCCAATCATAACAGAATCACCAGCCTAAACCGCAGACTCTAGGGTACTCAAAAGCAGGAGAGAATTGTAAAAAAAAAAAAAAAAAATAAGTGTCAGAATTTTTTTTTTTATATATTTTTTCCTCTTTTTCTTTGGGGCCGTAGGAGGATTTTTTTCTTCTTTAATGGAGATTAAGCAATTGTCTGATCGTGTTGAGCAGCTCGCTGCTGAAGTGCGGGGAATTTCCGCCTATCTCGCTCAATCATCTGCTGTTGAACCACAAATCCCTACTCCTGATGTGTTTTATGGGGATCGGTCTAAATTTTTGAATTTTAAGAATAATTATAACTATTTCTTGCCTTGATGCCTAACTCATCGGGGAGCACTGTGCAGCAGATTAAAATTGTCATCTCCTTGCTGCGTGGCGATCCCCAGGATTGGGCTTTTTCTCTGACACCAGGAGATCCTATTCTGGCTAATGTGGATGCATTTTTTCAAGCCTAGGGGTTGTTGTATGATGAACCTAATGCTATTGATCAAGCTGAGAAAACCCTATTGGCATTGAACCAGGGTCAGGATTCTGCAGAGGTATATTGTCAAAAATTCTAAAAGTGGGGGGTCCTTACTACATGGAATGACGACGCCCTAGCAGCTCTCTTTCGGAAGGGTCTGGCAGAAACCGTAAAAGATGTTATGGTGGGATTTCCTGTTCCCTCTGATCTTGATGATTCTATGTCATTAGCCATTCAAGTTGATCGGCGTTTACGTGAACGTAAAACTACACGAGAGGCGTTGCCGCCTTTTGAACGAACGTCTGAACCCATGCAATGTGATGGGGTTTTGTCTAGGGCGCAACGTCAGGCGTTTAGAAGGCGTAATAAGCTGTGTTTTTTCTGTGGAGACGCCTCTCATACTATTTCTGTCTGCCCTAAACGAGAAAAACGTTTTACGCACACATTTGCGGTGGGCAGTGTACAACCTAAGTTACTTTTGGCAATTACTCTGATCTGCTCCTTGTCTACATTTTCCGCTAAGGCTTTTATAGATTCAGGAGCAGCTTTGAATCTTATGAATTTAGACTTTGCTAAACATTGAAGTTTTCCCATGATACCTCTGTGGACTCCTATCCCTTTGAGAGGTATTGATGCTATTCCTTTGGCGGAGAATAAACCCCAGTTTTGGACCCAGGTGATAATGCGGGTCGCCCCAGACCACCAAGAAAATTGTAAATATTTGGTGTTGCACAATTTGCATGATACTATTGTTCTGGGTTTTCCCGGGTTGCAAACTCATAATCCTGTTTTGGATTGGAAATCTGTGTTTGTGGTGAGTTGGAGTTGTCAGTATGTTCTTAGTGATACTCCTGTTTTCTCCACCTCTCCCCAGCCTCATGATATTCCTGATTATTTGGCTGATTTTTCTGATGTATTTAGTGAGAGTAACTCTGCGTCTTTACCTCCTCATAGGAGTTATGACTGTGCAATTGAGTTAATGCCCGTGTGTAAATTTCCCAAGAGTCGGCTTTCCAACTTATCGGTACCCGAACATGATGCTATGCGATCTTATATCAAGGAGTCGCTGGAGAAGGGTCATTTTAGACCATCCTCTTCACCTTTAGGTGCTGTTTTTTTTTTGTGGCCAAGAAAGATGGTTCATTAAGGCCTTGTATTGACTATCGTTCCCTTAATATCAGTATCCGTTACCCCTGACTTCTTATTTATTTTCCAGAGTTAAAAGTGCCTGCTGGTTTACTAAGCTTGACCTCGGGGGGGGGGCGTATAATCTTATTCGCATCAAGCACGGGGATGAATGGAAGACGGCGTTTAATACTCTGGAGGGACATTTTGAGTACCTGGTGATGCCTTTTGGGCTCACTAATGCCCCTTCTGTCATCCAATCTTTTGTGAACGATATTTTCCGGGACTTTGTGGATAAGTTTTAGATAATTTATCTGGATGATATTTTGATCTTTTCCAGTGATTGGGATTCTCATGTGGAACATGTCCGGACTGTGTTCCAGATTTTGACGGAAAATTCCCTGTATGTTAAGGGATCGTAGTGCCTCTTTGGTGTACAGAGGATTTCATTTTTGGGATTTATTTTGTCCCCGTCGGCAATTGAAATGGACCCAGCCAAGGTACAGGCCATTTATGATTGGGTTCAGCCCACTTCTTTCAAGGCTCTCCAGAAGTTTTTGGGTTTTGCTAATTTCTATCGTAAATTTATAAGTAATTTTTCTGGTATTGTCAAACCACTGACGGATCTGACCAAAAAGGGCGCTGATGTGGTGAATTGGTCTCCAGAGACAGTCTCGGCATTTCAGGAGCTTAAGCGGAGATTCACTTCTGCTCCGGTTCTACGGCAACCTGATGTCTCACTCCCATTTCCGGTGGAGGTAGATGCTTCTGAGATTGGTGCAGGAGCCGTTTTGTCCCAAAAAGACCCGGTGACTTCTAAAATTAATCCGTGCCTTCTTTTCTCAAAAATTTTTCCCATCTGAATGTAACTATGAAGTGGGGAATCGGGAATTGTTGGCCATGAAATGGGCATTTGAGGAGTGGAGACATTGTTTGGAGGGAGCTAGACATCAAGTTGTGGTCCTCACCGACCACAAGAATTTGATTTATCTTGAATCAGCCAAAAGCTTGAATCCTAGACAGGCTAGGTGGGCCTTGTTTTTCACGCATTTTAATTTTGTGGCCTCTTTTCTTCCGAGCACTAAGAATGTCAAGGCTGAGGCCCTTTCTAGGAGTTTCTTTGCGGATTCTCTTATTGTGACCAAGCCTACTACCATTCTAAATGAGGGGGTAGTTCTTTCCGTCATCTCACCCGATTTGAGACGTGCCCTGGAGAAATTTCAGGAGGACAAACCTGAACGTTGCCCTATGAGAAAATTGTATGTATCTGATCAGTGGAGGAAGAGAGTAATGTCTGAAATTCATTGCTCCGCGTTGGCTGGTCATTCAGGTATTTTTGGAACCAGAGATTTGGTGAGTCAGGAATTTTGTGCAGTCCTGTGGGACTTGTTCTCGGTCTAAACCCTGTTCTCGTTCTAGTGGTTTGTTGATGCCCCTGCCGGTGCCCAAGAGGCCATGGACCCATATCTCAATGGATTTTATTTTTGATCTTCCTGTCTCTCAGAGAATGACCATTATCTGGGTGATTTGTGATAGATTTTCTAAGATGATCCATCTTGTACCACTCCCAAAGTTGCCATCTTCTTCAGAGTTGGTGCCCTTGTTTTTACAACAGGTGGTTCGGTTGCATGGGATTCCTGAGAACATTGTGTCGGACAGAGGAGTCCAGTTTGTTTACAGATTTTGGAGAGCTTTTTGTTCTAAATTGGGAATTCAGTTATCTTTCTCCTCTGCATTTCATCCTCAGACCAATGGGCAGACTGAGAGAACAAACCAAACTTTGGAGTCCTATTTGAGATGTTTTATATCTGCTGATCAGGATGACTGGGTCTCATTTTTGCCCTTGGCCTAATTCGCGTTAAACAATAGAGCTAGTTCTGCCACTTTGATGTCGCCCTTTTTCTGTAACTTTTGGTTTCATCCTCGATTTTCTTCAGGGCAAGTGGAATCTTCGACCTGCCCAAGTGTGGACACTGTGGTAGAGAGAATGCAGCAGATTTGGGCCCAAGTGGTGGATAAGTTGTCCCTCTCTCAGGAAAAGGCCCAACGGTTTTCCAACCGGCATAGGACCATTGGTCCCCGGTTAAAAGTGGGTGATATGGTTTGGTTGTCGTCAAAGAATATTCCTATGAAGGTTGCGTCTCCAAAGTTCAAGCCAAGATTCATTGGACTTTATAAGATTTTGGAGAGTCTTAATCCAGTTTCTTTTCGATTGGCTCTTCCATCTACGTTTAAGATCCATAACGTGTTTCATAAATCTCTGTTGAAGAGGTTTGTGGAGCCAGTAGTTCCTATGGCGGTGCCTCCTGACCCTGTATTGGTTAAAGGCAATGTGGAATATGAGGTAGAGAAAATATTGGATTCTCGTTTGGCTAGACGGAGACTCCAGTACTTGGTCAAATGGAAGGGTTATGGCCAGGAGGATAATTCTTGGGTCTCTGCTTCTGATATTCATTCCGATAGATTGGTTCGTGCTTTTCACTGGGCCCATCCTGATCGGCCTGGTGGTGTGGATGAGGGTTCGGTGACCCCTCCTCAAGGGGGGGGTACTGTTGTGAATTCGCTTTCTGGCCTAGCTCTGGTTACTAGTGAAGGTAGTGGAGCTGGTTGTATTGACAGAGGGGTCGCGAGTTCTCTTTCCGGGCTCCCTCTGGTGGTTACTGGAGGTAATGGAACTGATCTAATTAACAGATGCCTGCCACCTGATAATGAGGAGGATGACTGGAGATCTAGGGTTTCTGACTGGATTTAAGACAGCCGACTCCCTCTATCCCTGCTGGTGATTTTTTCCTGCCTCCTGAGGTCTTAGTTTCCAGCTCAGTCCCTGCATGATCAGCTAAGTGTTCTTTTGCTATTGTTCACATTTGTTCTGGTTTTGTCTATTTCAGTTTTGTGTGTTCAGCCAGCTCCGGCTGGGGCTGTGCTGAATTTACATCCTTATGTTACTGCTTGTGCCAGTTTGTTTCTATCCCTTATTAGATTGGCTTCTTTTTGCTCTGCTTTCAGAATAAACCAGAGTGCTGATATAGTGGGCGAAGTCTAGTGACTTCAGTATTTTTCTATCAGACGTGTTGGGCAGTTTTTGAACCAGGGTTTTTTGCATGATTGCAGACAGAGTCTTACCTTTCCTGTCTAGTTAGTGTGGGCCCCATCGTTTGCTATGTCTATTTTCCTACCTGCGTTTCTGTTTTCATCTTGTCTCACCGACAATATATGTTTGGGGGCTATCTATTCCTTTGGGGGTCTGCTCTGGGGCAGTTTAGATTTCCCCTGTCTTGCTTTAGGCTTATTTAGTTCTCCGGCTGTGTCGAGGCGTCTAGGATCATTATAGGTACGCTCCACGGCTACTGCTAGTTGTGTGGATAGGATCAGGGTCTGCAATCTGCTTAATTACCAACCTCTCTGGTTTTATGTGGCTTAGCTTGGTCTTGCTTTCCTCCTCAGTGACCCAATCATAACAACTGCCCCTATGTACAAGAATATAATACTATAATACTGCTCCTATGTACAAGAATATAACTAATATAATACTGCCCCTATGTACAAGAATATAACTACTATAATACTGCTCCTATGTACAAGAACATAACTACTATAATACTTCCCCTATGTAAAAGAATATAACTACTATAATACTGCCTCTATGTACAAGAATATAACTACTATAATACTGCCCCTATGTACAAGAATATAAATACTATAATACTGCCCCTATGTACAAGAATATAACTACTATAATACTCCCCCTATGCACAAGAATATAGCTACTATAATACTGCTCCCTATGTACAAGAATATAACTACTATAATACTGCTCCTATTTACAAGAATATAACTACTATAACACTGCCCCTATGTACAAGAATATAACTAATCTAATAATGCCCCTATATACAAGAATATAACTACTATAATACTGCCCCTATGTACAAGAATAAAACTACTATAATACTGCTCCGTATGTACAAGAATATAACTACTATAATACTGCCCCTATGTACAAGAATATAACTACTATAATACTCCCCCTATGCACAAGAATATAACTACTATAATACTGCCCCTATGTACAATAATATAACTACTATAATACTGCCCCTATGTACAAGAATATAACTACTATAATACTGCTCTGTATGTACAAGAATATAACTACTATAATACTGCCCCTATGTACAAGAATATAACTACTATAATACTGCCCCTATGTACAAGAATATAACTACTATAATACTGCCCCTATGCACAAGAATATAACTGCTATAATACTGTCCCTTGTTGTGAGTTCATTTTCCCCTTCACTACTGAGGCCCGAGGAACTCCCTCTTCTGGTAAAGAAAGGTAGTGAGCCTGATTATCAAACACCTGAGCCTGATTATGATGACTGGCTGCGTGGAGTTACTGACTGGATATAAGGCTGCCGACGCCCTTCTACCCTGCGGGTGATTTCTCTGTGGGATCCTTGGAGACCAGTCTGAATTCCTGCTCTTCTAAAGCTAAGTTTTCTGCTCGGCTTTTTGCATTTGTGCTTTGACTTTGTTTTGCTTTGTTTTTCTGGATTTCTGCCATTCCCTGCTGGGATGTGCTGAATTCTTTTAGCTCTGTCTTCTGAAAATACCTGAGTGCTGATTTAGTTTTTGAAGCCTAGCTGCTTCAGGGTCTTCTTCCATATCAGCTTGTTGGCTTATGTCTTTGATAGGGTTTTGGCAGATTGCAGACAGCAACCTTCCTTTCCTGTTCTGTTTAGTTAGCTTGGGCCCCATCGTTTGCTCAGCCTATCTTTCTATCTGTGTGAGTGTTTTTTCATCTTGCTTCACCGTCATTATATGTTGGGGGCTGCCTTTTACTTTGGGGTCTGCTCTGGGGCAGTTTAGATTTCCTTTTCTGTCTTTAGGCTATTTAGCGCTCCAGCTGTGATCGAGGGGTCTAGGGCATCGTAGGAACCCCCCACGGCTACTGCTAGTTGTGTTGATAGGTTCAGGGGTCTGCAATCTGATAGTTGCCAACTTCTCTGGTTTTCTGGACGTAGCTTATTTTTGTGTCTGCCTCCTACAGTGACTCAATCATAACAGTCCCCTATGTACAAGAATATAACTGCTATAATACTACCCCTATGTACAAGAATATAACTACTATAATACTGCCCCTATGCACAAGAATATAACTGCTATAATACTGTCCCCTATGTACAAGAATATAACTACTATAATACTGCCCCTATGTGCAAGAATATAATTCCTATAATACTGCTCCTATGTACAGAAATATAACTACTATAATACTGCCCCCATGTACAAGAATATAACTACTATAATACTGCCCCCTATGTATATGATTATAACTACTATAATACTGCTCCAATGTACAAGAATATAACTACTATAATACTGCTCCTATGTACAATATTATAACTACTATAATACTGCCCCCCATGTACAAGAATATAACTACTATAATACTGCCCCCTATGTATAAGATTATAACTACTATAATACTGCTCCTATGTATAAGATTATAACTACTATAATACTGCTCCTATGTACAAGAATAGAACTACTATAATACTGCCCCTATGTACAAGAATAGAACTACTATAATACTGCCCCTATGTACAAGAATATAACTACTATAATACTCCCCCTATGTGCAAGAATAGAGCTACTATAATACTGCCCCTATGTACAAGAATATAACTACTATAATACTGCTCCTATTTACAAGAATATAACTACTATAATACTGCCCCTATGTACAAGAATATAACTACTCTAATACTGCCCCTATGTACAAGAATAAAACTACTATAATACTGCTCCGTATGTACAAGAATATAACTACTATAATACTGCCCCTATGTACAAGAATACAACTACTATAATACTGCTCCGTATGTATAAGAATATAACTACTATAATACTGCCCCTATGTACAAGAATATGACTACTATAATACTGCCCCTATGCACAAGAATATAACTACTATAATACTGCCCCTATGTACAAGAATATAACTACTATAATACTACCCCTATGCAGAAGAATATAACTGCTATAATACTGCCCCTATGTACAAGAATATAACTACTATAATACTGCCCCTATGCACAAGAATATAACTACTATAATACTGCCCGTATATACAAGAATATAACTACTATAATACTGCCCGTATGTGCAAGAATATAACTACTATAATACTGCTCCTATGTACAAAAATATAACTACTATAATACTGCCCCCCATGTACAAGAATATAACTTCTATAATACTGCCCCCTATGTATAAGATTATAACTACTATAATACTGCTCCTATGTATAAGATTATAACTACTATAATACTGCTCCTATGTACAAGAATAGAACTACTATAATACTGCCCCTATGTACAAGAATATAACTACTATAATACTGCCCCTATGTACAAGAATAGAACTACTATAATACTGCCCCCTATGTATATGATTATAACTACTATAATACTGCTCCAATGTACAAGAATATAACTACTATAATACTGCTCCTATGTACAATAATATAACTACTATAATACTGCCCCCCATGTACAAGAATATAACTTCTATAATACTGCCCCCTATGTATAAGATGATAACTACTATAATACTGCTCCTATGTATAAGATTATAACTACTATAATACTGCTCCTATGTACAAGAATATAACTACTATAATACTGCCCCTATGTACAAGAATAGAACTACTATAATACTGCCCCTATGTACAAGAATAGAACTACTATAATACTGCCCCTATGTACAAGAATATAACTACTATAATACTGCCCCTGTGTACAAGAATAGAACTACTATAATACTGCCCCCTATGTATATGATTATAACTACTATAATACTGCTCCAATGTACAAGAATATAACTACTATAATACTGCTCCTATGTTCAATAATATAACTACTATAATACTGCCCCCCATGTACAAGAATATAACTTCTATAATACTGCACCCTATGTATAAGATTATAACTACTATAATACTGCTCCTATGTATAAGATTATAACTACTATAATACTGCTCCTATGTACAAGAATATAACTACTATAATACTGCCCCTATGTACAAGAATAGAACTACTATAATACTGCCCCTATGTACAAGAATAGAACTACTATAATACTGCTCCTATGTACAAGAATATAACTACTATAATACTGCCCCTATGTACAAGAATAGAACTACTATAATACTGCTCCTATGTACAAGAATATAACTACTATAATACTGCCTCTATATACAAGAATATAACTACTATAATACTGCCCCTATGTACAAGAATATAACTACTATAATACTGCCCCTATGTACAAGAATATAACTACTATAATACGGCCCCTATGTACAAGAATATAACTACTATAATACTGCCCCCTATGTACAAGAATACAACTACTATAATACTGCCCCCTATGTACAAGAATAGAACTACTATAATACTGCCCCTATGTACAAGAATATAACTACTATAATACGGCCCCTATGTACAAGAATATAACTACTATAATTCTGCCCCCTATGTACAAGAATACAACTACTATAATACTGCCCCCTATGTACAAGAATATAACTACTATAATACTGCCCCCTATGTACAAGAATACAACTACTATAATACTGCCCCCTATGTACAAGAATAGAACTACTATAATACTGGCACTTCACTGCCTATATTCTTTGTATTTTATTTGTATACTTTAGATAAGTGACGTCTAATGGAAGAAACATTGCACAGTGACAGAGTATCAGATGCTTGCACTGCTTGGCAGGGACGCACTGGCTCCAATATTTACAGGGCTTCTCCCAAATAAAATAGTCTGATCTGACCATGATGTTACTCAGACTCTTGAATAAACAGGGAGCAGACAAATAAACAAGCTGTAATTGTACTCGGAGTAACGTCGGTTCAATACTCTGCACTCTCGATAAAAATATTCTTCTCTGACGAGACCTGACATGACCTGGTGTTTTCAGAAAATTTCTAGATTTTTGTTTTATTATTCAGAGTGTAAGTAAAATCAGTGTCTGGGATTTAGGGAAGATTTCCCCCACCAGCAGATAAAAATACTGTGGCTTTTGGGATGAGTCTGGGGGAGGCGGATGCTTCTCATGACTTGGCGAATATTACAAGACACTGGCAGGTGTTTTCTTCGTATATGGACACTTGTGACTATTAGATTACACAATACTTAATTTTATAGCACTTACAGGGGTTGTCCAGGATTAGAAAAAGAGGGCGTCTGTGGGTGGAATCATAGCGCAATGTAAATCCTGGAAACCCCCTTTAAATATAGCCAGTGCCACACTTCCAGTCAGTACTAAACTAAAGGATTAGGTTCTAGAATTTCTCCGTTCAGAGGGCAAAGAAAAGCTTTAGAATTTGATGATTTAAAATAAAACTCTGCGCTAATTATTTTACCTATCAAAATGGAGCTACTGGGATCATATCAAAAACTGGGGACGGTACATCTTTTTCTCTAGTCCCTTAACCCCTTCATAACTGGAGGAATTTTCATTTTTTGCATTTTCGTTTTTTGCTCCCCTTGTTCCCAGAGCCATAACTTTTTAATTTTTCTGTCAATATGGCCATGTGAGGGCCACGATTGGTTTTAAAACTAGTGTTGAGCGATACCTTCCGATATCGGGAAATATCGGATCGGATTGGTTCGGACCAATACCCCAAAAATATCGGATATCGCCGATTCCGATACCGGAAACCAATGCAAGTCAATGGGACACAAATATCGGAATGAAAATAAACCCTTACTTTCCTTGTAGGTTAATTCTACATGAAAGAAAACAACTAACAATAATGTTGAATGTATTGGGGGAGGTGGAGGAGACAGTAAAGGCATAGAGGTTTAGCCCAATCAAATGGAATAGCAGGGATTAATTTTTTTTTTAAGAAGTTTCGTCGTCTTCTTTGGGAGATCCTGAGTGATTACCAAAAACCATTTCAAAAAGCTTGAACTTGGAAATGTAGCAGAAGGTACAAGAAGGCTGAGGAACTGCTGAGAACCAGCTGACGGTACTGGAACCTGGATGGGTAGCCGAAGGTACAATAGCCAATGGAACTACCGAGGACCAGCTGATGGTACTGGAACCCGGGGTTACTAAGCAGGAGGTACCTGTGCCAGAAAGCACTACCAAGGACCAGCAGACATTGGTGGAACTCGGTTACCGAGAAGGAGGCACCTAAGCCAAAGGCTCTGCCTGGAACCAGCTGACGTTACTGGAACCCAGGGGGACATATTCAAGGTTGACTTCCAAAGAACCATCTAATGGTACTTGAACTCAGATAGGCAGCAGAAGGTACACATGAAAAAAAAAGTTGCAAGGCCGCGAGCCGGCAGGAGTTACCGAAACCCACAGTCCTACAGGGGGAGCTTGTCCTATTGGCACTATGGAACCAGCCTTCATTGCCAGATCCCGCAGCCCACATAGGAAGCACCTAAGTTGCAGGCACCATAGAGTCGGTTAACCTGACCGCAACACGACAGGACAACGTATTGGAGGCAAAGTGACGTTGACACTACCCGGAAACAGTTGGCGTGCTGGAACCAGGCTGGGCAGGAGGGAGTACCCATGCCAAAGACACTTCTGAACAGCAACTGGCGGTGTTGGAGCCCAGAGATTACAGTAGAAACAGAGTGTAGCCAGAGGCCTAATTGGAGCAAGTTTAATATCTGTAGTAGTGTGAATGTGGACAGAGCAGGCGAAATTGCCGGACACACAGCAGGGGATCAGCTGATGTTACTGAACCCCAATAACACTGGAGCATGTGTTGACTGTGCAGACGGCACTTCTGAGCAGCAACTGGCGGTATTGGAGCCCAGGGATTACAGGAGAAACAGAGTGTAGCCAGAGGCCTAATTGGAGCAAGTTTAATATCTGTAGTAGTGTGAGTGTGGTCGGAGCAGGAAAAATTGCCGGACACACAGCAGGGGAGCAGCTGACGTTACTGAACCCCAATAGCACAGGAGAAAGTGTTGACTGTGCAGACGGCACTTCTGAGCCGCAACTGGCGGTGTTGGAGGCCAGGGATTACAGTTCAGGTGGTAGAAACATGAACACAACAGGAGACCTTGATACTGTTGCCAACCAATTATTTAATCTGGAAGAGGACTGGCAAATTCCTGCGAGATCCAGGCCTTGTTCATTTTCAGAAAAGTAAGCCGGTCAACGTTATCGGAGGATTGTCGCATGTGAAGGTCTGTTAGTACACCACCTGCGGCACTAAAGAGGCGTTCCGATAATACACTAGCAGCAGGGCAAGCCAGCACCTCCAATGCATACTGGCTAAGCTCTGGCCATGTATCCAGCTTAGAGACCCAAAATTTGAAGGGGGAAAAGCCGTGTGGGAGAACACTGAGAGGGCAAGACATGTAGTCTGTCACCATCTGACGGAAACGTTGCCTCCTGCTCACTGGAGCCGTCTGTGATGGTGTAGACATTTGTGGCGGGGACACAAAACTTTGCCACATTTGGGCCATACTGGTCTTGCCTTGTGCTGAGGCGCTGCTTCTGCTCCCTCTTTGTGCAGAGCTTCCTCCACTGCCTCGACGCACAAAGCTGCTTTGTAAAGCACTAGCAGCACTGCTCTCGGGTGGAATGGAGAACATGATGGAATGCAGCAGTGTGTCTTGGTACTCCCGCATTTTACGCTCCCGGTTCAACGGTGTTATGAGGCTTTGTAAGTTGTCCCAGTAGCGAGGATCTAGGAGGGTGTACACCCAATAATCAGCCGTCTTGAGAATGTGGGCGATGTGGCGGTCGTTTTTCAGGCACTGCAGCATGAAATCAACCATGTGCTGCAGACTGCCAACTGGCCAAGAAACGCTGTCCCCTGCTTGAGGCGTCATTTCTGCCTGCTCTGCATCACCCCAGCCTCGCTGTACATACTGACTAGAGCATTGTGTACCTCCCTCCTCTGGAGAGATGTCTTCCTCCTCCAATGACTCCTCCTCATCCTCCTCACAAAGTGTCCCCTGCCTAGGCCTTTGTGAGGAACCACATTGCGCAGACTGTCCAGAAGCAGATGGCATTTGTGACTCCTCATCCTCCACCTCTTCCACAACCTCCTCCCTTAGTGCTTGCAATGTTTTTTCAAGCAGGCAGATAAGGGGGATAGTCATGCTGACTAGTGCATCATCTGCACTCGCCATCCGCGTGGAATCATCGAAGGCACGCAAAACGTGGCAGATGTCCTTCATAAAGGCCCACTCAGTGGTGGTAAAGTGTGAACGGCGCGCATTGCGACTTGTTTACGCCTGATGCAGCTGGTACTCCATTACTGCTGCCTGCTACTCACACAACCGCTCCAACATATGTAACGTTGAATTCCACCTGGTGGGTAGGTCACATATGATGCAATGTTCCGGAAGTCGGAATCGGCGATGCAGAGCTGCAATGCGCGATCTTGCCATGCTGGAACGCCGCAAGTGAGCGCACTCTATGCGGACCTTGTGCAGCAGTGCATCAAGATCCGAATAGTCCCTCAAAAAACTTTGCACGACCAAGTTGAGCACATGTGCCAGACATGGGATGTGAGTGAGGTTGCCTAGGCCCAGAGCTGCCACCAGATTTCGGCCATTGTCTCACACTACCATGCCTGGCTGGAGATTCGCTGGCACAAACCCCACGTTGCTCTCCTGCTTGATGGCATTCCAGAGCTCCTGCGCTGTGTGGCTTCGATTCCCCAAAGAAATTAATTTCAATAAGGCCTGTTGACGTTTGGCTGTGCTCATATCGGTCGTAACAGGTAAGCGTTCACGGGTCCATGTGGAGGTAGACTGTGATGGCTCCTGCAGCGCTGATTCAGAGGAACTGGAGTATGAGGAGGAGTCAATGTGTACAGACTGGATTCCTGCAATCCTTGGAGTTGGCAGAACACGTACAGCGCCACTCTCAACATCTGTACCCGGCTCCAGAACATTGACCCAATGGGCAGTGAGGGAAAGATATCGTCCCTGTCCATGGTTACTGGTCCACGCATCGGTGGTCAGGTGGACCTTGCTACTAACGGCGTTTACTAGCGCATGTTTAATTTTTCCCTCCACATCTTTTGCAGGGCAGGGACGGCTTGCCTGCTGAAATAAAAGTGGCTGGGCATGTTGTATTGTGGGACTGCCAATGCCATGAAGTTACGGAAGGTGTCAGTCTCCACCAGCCTGAATGAGAGCATTTCAAGGGACAGTAGTTTTGCAATGCCAGCATTCAGAGCCTGTGCTCGGGGGCGGTTTGCCGAGTATGGGCGCCTTTTCTCCCATGCCTGTGCTACCGATGGCTGTAGACTGGCCTGGGAGTGTGAGGATGACAGGGAACGTGGTGCTGTGGGTGGAATGACACTGTGTCTCTGTACAAGTGTGCCAGAGGTTCTTCCATGGCGATCCTGTGAGGAAGCCGAACCAGCTGTGTGTGAGCTGGAGGAAAAGGCTACAACACGAGCTGAAGAGGTGGTAGGTGGCGCTGTAGGTTGGCATAGGTCTTCAGTGTGTCTTTGTAACTCCACCATGTGCTTGGTCCGCACATGTTTCCACATATTTGTGGCATTGAGGTTGCTGACACTTTTCCCTCTTTTCACTTTCTGATTACACAGCTTGCATTTGACAAAGCAAATGTCATCTGGAACTGTGTCAAAAAAGGACCAGGCACTGCAAGTCTTGGGAGCGCCCGTTTTGGGTTTTGGAAGAGGCATGCTCCTAATGGGTGCCGAAGTGGAGGCTACAGGCAACCGAGTCTGCCCCTCCCTCTCCCTCCTTTTTTGGCTGTTCGGGGAATCTCTTCCTCAGAGCTGCTCCCACCACCTTCCTGTACCTCACGCCATGATGGGTCAAGGACATCATCATCTACACTACCCTCTTCAAACGACTGCTTCTCCTGGGTAGTCTCGACAGCACAGTACGCCCCAGAAAGTGGCACCTGAGTCTCATCATAAGATGCGCACTGAGGTGTGCTGACCATAGGCACTGGCCCACCCGCCTCTTCAGATTCAGAGAGACAGAGCTGTTGCGCATCACTGCATACTACCTCTTCTTCAAATTCTCGAATGCTGCTTGGCTGGTCCCCTCTTTCCAAGCCAACAGATTCAGAGAACAGAAGTAGAGATGGCTCCTGTCCAGGGCTCTCTGACTGCCTGGGCAATTTGGCAGGTGGTGAAGAGACAGATGGTTGCTCTTCAGTGCTCTGCACCTGAGAGGATCTGGAACTAATTGAAGTCGATGCGTTAGCTGCCATCCATCCGACAACGGCTTCAATTTGTTCGTCCCGCAGCAGTGGGGTACGGCGAGCTCCTACAAAGCTGCGCATAAAGGACTGTTCCCTTGTAAAACTGGGGGATGCTGAGTCACTGGTGCCGGCAGCAGGCGCAGAATCCCCACGTCCTCTCCCTGCAGAAACTCCACGCCCACGACCACGTGCCTTCTCCCTGCCTTCTTCATCTTGGTAGACTGATAAAGATAGGCAGAAAAGTACTAAGGGCTTAGTGTGCTTATTCCTGAACAGCTGCTAACAGGTATAAGAAACACTAATTTTATAAAGTGTGGACTAGACTTTAATATGAGCTAATGTGGCCTACACAACTGTAAAGTGGAGTGTTTGGTGAACTTTATTAACTTTTTTTTTTCCGCAAAAAGACACTGGATGTGCCCAAAGATGTAAAACCGATAGTATCACAAACTTTTTGCAGCTATTACAATGCAGGAAGGTAACCTACAATGCAATAGATGAGGCTCCAAAAAATAGGCTAATACTAATCTGGCTGGGGCTGCAGGGCACAAGCCAGCAGAAAGGCTCCTCTATGTACTCCTATATAGTGTTTGCAAATATTCCAGCTGGATACGGATGGAACCACACTAATAGGAGAAATCTGGAAAAATGAGCAGCACTAGTGCAAAAAAGGACAATGTATGAGGCAGTGACGCCCGCTGAGTGGACTACAACCGGAGGTGGCTGTAGAACACACTACAGCGTGAGCTGCACTCACACACAGAGACCTCGCAGACAGCCGTGAACAGCGCTGCAAGGCTGCAGAAAAGCTCCTCTATCTACTCCTATATAGTGTTTTAAAGCAATCTAGCTGGATACGTATGGAACCACACTAATAGGAGAAATCTGGAAAAATGAGTAGCATTAACGCAAAAAAGGACAATGTATGAGGCAGTGACGCACGCTGAACGGACTACAGCCGGAGGTGGCTGTAGAACACACTACAGCGTGAGCTGCACTCACACACAAGAGACCTCGCAGACAGCCGTGAACAGCGCTGCAAGGCAAAAGAAAGCTTCTCGCACAGCGGTTGCTAAAGTAGCCTGGGTAAAGCACAATAAAGCAAATCGCTAGCTCAAACTGTCCCTCAGAGTCAGAAGAGCAGCGTCCTGTCCCTAAGTAAATTCACAGCAGAGTGAACCAAAAATGGCGGCGGCAGCTTTTATAGTGCATCATGACATCATTTCAGCAGCCAATCACAGCCATCCCATTAGTTAACATGCCTACATGCCTAACAGGATGTGCCCACACTTCTTAGGATTCCTCATTGGCTGAATAAAATCAAACTGGCTCATTGCATTATGGGAACTTCCGATTCCGGTATTCGATATTCTAAAAGTATCGGAACTCTGATACAGCGAATATCGGCCGATACCCAATATTGCAGTATCGGAATGCTCAACAGAGTTTTAACATATTGTGTACTAGAAAATGGGGAAAAAGTTCCAAGTGCGGTGAAATTGCAAAAAAAAGGTGCAATTTCATGTTTTTGTTTTTTTTTCCAACTACTGGACAAAATAAAAACAAAACACATACTTACAGTACCTCCCAGCCTGGTGACGCTCCAGTGATGGCGATGCTATGTCTTCTAGTGCTCACGTGACATTGTCATTTACATTGTTGTCATGTGACCGCTGCAGCCAATCAGCAGCTACAGATCGTCAGCAGCCTTCACCATTCCATATGTGCTTTTAAATGAAAAATCGCTGTCTTGAAAGGGTTAAGGGAGTATGATGAAGAAAATCACTCTTTTCTGAAGTTATTGGGCTGATTACAGTCTCTACTCCCAGTCAGTAATCCATCCTCTGAAGCACTTGGCACAGGGAGCGTGCGGTACGTGGCTGCCTCCTATCAGTTACATCTCCTCTCATAAGCTTCTGGCCGGTATAAAGCTGCTTAGCGCGGAGCCTGACACAGAGTTCCAGGCAATCGAGCTAATAGACTCATAAGAAAATAAAACAATTATGTGCGAGCAATGAAACATCGGTCAGAGGCCGCGTCTGATGGCAGTTCGCACTTTAGACACATAAAACGCGTCGTGTTCCCACAAGCTTGTGAGTCATTCTCTTTGGGGATCAGGATTGTCTTCTGTTTGCAGAACATCATCATCCAAGTCTTAAAGATAAGAGCTGATAACAGCGAGTGATAGTGTAAAGCAATCTCAAAAGCTGTTGGCAAAAAATGTATTCAGCTGATAACTATTCTTCAGTCCTCCTCATCATCATACACATGAACACTTGGTTCAGCCGGTCCGAATTGGTAGAGCGGAGTAAGGCTATGTGCACACGCTGCGGATTGGTCTGCGTATTTTTTATCTGCGGAACCGCTGGTAAAATGACCTGCAGTTTTACCTGCGGATTGGCCTGCGGTTTTCCCTGCGGTTTATCACCTCTACAATGGAGGAGATGGTAAACCGCAGCAGAATCCGCAGAAAAGAAGTCACATGTCATTTCTTTCTGCGGATTCAAAACCGCAGCTTTTCCGCAGTTAAAATTCCGCAGCATGTGCACAGGAAATTGTAAATCCCATAGGATAACATGCTACTGTACACTGTCTGCAGAACTGCTGCAGATCCGCAGCGGCCAAAAGCGCAGCGGAACCGCAGCAAAAACCGCAGAGTGTGCACGTAGCCTAAGTGTCAGGCACGTACCTCTGGCGGCAAACTAATGTGAAAATTCATCATGCCTGATCCTCACGGGAAAGAAATTCTAATACTCTCTGCAACACCATTGTCCATGTGCACTAGCTCTGCATGAAGCAAGCTAAGGCCACTTTCACATTTGCGTTTAAGGCCGCAGCGACGGCCTGTGCACGGCCGCATCTAAGCCCCGCCCCTGCCGTGCCTCCTCCGGTAGCTCCGCCTACCGGCGCATGACGCTGCATGCATCCTGCGTCCCCTATCTTTAGCACTGGGGACGCAGGCTGTGCGCAGTATGCGTTTGGCGGCACATGCATCCTTTTGACGGTGCGCCGAGCGCAACCAAATTACTACAGGTTGCGTTTGGCGCTGGTCGGCACACCGTCAAAAGGACGCATGCGCCGCCAAACGCATACTGCGCACGGCCTGCGTCCCCAGTGCTAAAGATAGGGGACGCAGGACGCATGCAGCGTCATGCGCCGGTAGGCGGAGCTACCGGAGGAGCGACAGGGGGCGGGGCTTTGCTGTGGCCGTGTGCAGGCCGTCGCTGCGGCCTTAAACGCAAATGTGAAAGTGGCCTTAGGACCAGAGCCAGAGACATATAGTGCCGGCTGTGTAATACAGACAGCAGAAAAGAGTAACTGCTGCAATCTGAGCTAGCCCTGATCGCAATAGTCAATCAGCATTTATGAGATTAGGAATAGTGATGAGCGAACGTGCTGGGATAAGGTGTTATCTGAGCATGCTCGGGTCCTAACCAAGTGACTTCAGCGTGCTCGAAAAGTGATCTAAGGATCAAGTGACCTGAATACAAAGTGTAAAAAATTTTTTTTTTTTAAAATATACCCTCACTCCCAAAACCGCTCCAAAATTTCAAATCAACCCCCTTTTCTGATAATGCAAATAGCAAAATATAAACTTTATATATTTATTTCGGAATTAATAAAAAATAAAAATATGACGAATACTATGAATGGTGAAACAGAAAAAAAAATTGTGTTTTTTTGGCGACATCACCTCCCAAAAAATGTTCTATAAAAAGAGAAAAAGTACAGCTCGCTGTGAAAGAACAAGCTCTCATACAACTGTATAGACTGAAACATTGAAAGAGATGTGGAGCTCAGAAAAGAGCGGATTATGCTAATTTTTTTGCTAGTTTTTTTTATTTTTTATGTATTTATTTAGGGAAAAAAAATATATAAATTTAGTATCAACCTAACTGTACTGACTCATAGAACAAAGCTTCCTGGTCACTTTTACTGTAAAGTCAACTTTGTAAAAATAAACGACAGCGAAATTGCTATTTTTGTTTTGCAGTTTGACAAAAATGTGATTTTTTTATCCGTTTTTCAGTATATTATATGGAATAATGAATTGTGTAATTCAAAACTACATCTCTTCTCTACAAAAAATCAAACAAACCCTCATACCCATTGTTGATTGAAAAAAAATTAAAATGGCTATTGGAATATGTGTTGGAAGAAAAATGAAAGAGCATGAATGAAAAATCGCCCAGTCCTTACGGGGTTAATTGTGCATCATAATAATTCTTTGAGTTCAGCTAACGCAGTCAGTTTTCCGCTAATTTACATATAACACATTGTGATATAGCCACTTGAGTCATAATTTAAAGTACACACTTCTACATTTGACAGACTCACATTTCTGCACTGACTTTTTCAGCTCTGCTACATTTTTATGGTGTCACACATAACTATAAAATATACATATTTAACGAAAAAAAAATAGGCAGAGCAAAAATGAAACATAAGTTCATAATACTAACAATAGGTTCACATAAAAAAATTATAAAGATTATCTAAATTAGGGGAGGTCCAAAGTCCATAGCGCACACGACAGCGGGAATATAACCCATAACTATGCTGTAATATTATGTAATATTACGCTACAATTGGCTAACAGAAGGTGTTAGCATGACATTGGGCAGAGCAAGATCAGAATGAAGTCTGGAATGGAGGTCTGTCTTCTTCAGTGATGAGTCCTGCTTTTGTCTTGAATGCAATGATACCCAAAGATTGGTCTGGAGACCATGTGGTTAATGCCATGAAGAGGACTTTATGAAAGAACACCAGAGTCTCAAGAGCCATTTTTCAACATGCCAACGCCATGCCGCATGTTACTCGACATACTGTGAGCAACCTGCGTGGCCCTAAACATTCTCCCATGGCCTTCAGGGTCTCTGGACTTGGCTCCAATTGAGCACATCATTGGTGGGTAATTATAAAGGAATCTGCCAGCAGTGGATCTTGATGATTAGACCAACTGCATTCAGCGAGGCAGAACATTTCTCGGACAACCATCAATAACTTCACTAATAGCATTCAAGGTTATAAGTGCTGGGATTGAGTGGACAGTATATGGGGGACTAGTATGGGGGACAGTATGGAAAGAGAATAGTGTGACGGGAAAGTATGGGGAAGAAGTGTGAGGGGACAGTATAGGGAAAGAAGTGTGAAGAGACAGTATGAAGGTAGAAAAGTGTGAGGGGATCATATTGGGTGTAATGTGAGTGAACAATATGGGGAGAGAATAGCGTGAGGGGAAAGTTTGGGGAAGAAATGTGAGGGGACTGTATAGGGAAAGAAGTGTGAGAGGACAGTATGTGGAAGAAAAGTGTGAGGGGACAGTATGAAGGGGAATAGTCTGAGGAGACAGTATTGGGGGAATAGTCTGAGGGGACAGTAGTGAGGGAAATAGTGTGAGGGGACAGTAGTGGGGTAAAAGTGTGAGTAGACAGTATGAGGGGACAATAGTAGGAAGAAAACAGTATGGGGAGAAAAGTTTGAGTGGAATAGTAGTAAAGTGTGAGGGGACTGTATGTGGGGAATGTGAAGGGACATTATGGAAGAGAATGTGAGAAGAAAGCATGGAGGAATAATATGAGGGGACAGCTTTGGAAAGTGTGAGGGGCCAGTATGGGGGAGATAGTGTGAGGGGACTGTATGGGGTATATGGGGGAAATAGTGTAAGTGGGCACAGTATGGTGAAGGGGCAGTATTGCGAGGGGGCAGCATGGTGAGACAGTGTGATATTTTATGGGAAAGGACAGTATAGAGGCAATGTACCATAAAAGGGACAGTGTGGGGTTATATTTCTTGCGGGGAGCACAGTGAGGGACAATTATTTATTCATGAGGTGTGAAAAATGAGGATGAATGAACTCATGGAGATCAACATCCAACACTGTGGAGACACCATCACATGTTTCTCAACGCAGTGATTCTAGAGCAATGCCCCTATCCCTTATGGGAAATATGCAAAAACATGCAAAACACAAGCCGCGGAGACACCATCACATGTTTCTCAACGCAAGCAATGACTAGCCAGGTCTTTCCCCGGGAAGGAACAACCACGGGAAGGGCAGTCTCCAATGAAGGAAACCACCTATGCCAAAACATGGTATCAATCCACAGACAGCTGTTTCGGGGTATTGCCCCTCATCAGTGTGGAGTAGGAAACTGGCTAGTAGGAGCAATGCCTAGTAAAAGACTATTTTTTTATTTATTCATGGACATCCTCATAGGCAGGGGAATAATGACTGCAATCACAGAGGTCGCGACTGGGCCTGTGCGGGAAGGGGCCCGCTTACTTCAGCACAAATTTCAGCTGGATATGCGTCCTTGCATGCACATTTACCTGCTGTGTATTGCGGCTCAGAGATCACATCGGGATTGGGGGGGACGAGTCTAAATTTTGTACCGGGGTCCATCGGACTCTAGTAACGCCACTGCTCATAGAGCATGTATTTATATTCAGGAGCATCATAATGACATAATAATCCTTTATTTTTTAACGGACAAGATCAAGAAGAAAAGACCGGGAACAACTCCAATCAGAGCAGATGTCCTATATAAAGTACATGAATGTAAATGTTTCTTTTATTTGTGATACTCATCAATACTGTGGTTCCAGTTTGGTCTGTTGTCTAATGATGACTGATAACAACTCCCAGCATGTTCTTACCATTATTTAGGACATACTTGGAGTTGTAGGTTCATGCAGTACACTTGAGTAAGGGGCTGACGTGATAATACAATTGATTGCTGTACTAAGCTTGGAAATGTATTCCTGTACTGATGGTGGCTCTGATGATGTTTTCTTGTACTGATGTTGGTTGTGATTCTGTATTTCTGTAGTTATGATGTTGTATTCATAAGGTTCTGGTGATGTATCTCTCTGCTGTTGATGGTTTTGGTGATATGTTTCTGTACTGCTGGTAATTCTGGAGGTGTATTCATAGAATGAGATGGTATTTCTTTACTGTTTGTGGTTCTGGTAATATCTGTACTGATGGTGATTATGGTGCTGTATATCTGTACTGTTATTGGTTCTGATCCTGTACACATGTAGCAATCCATAACTTGTAAAGATAATGTGACACATGGCTAATAAAGGATTGTGCCATTTGACAAGTTATTGGTTACTACATGTGAATTTACGCTAGGAGCATTAATTATAAAATTAAGCAAGTAATATACTCATTGTCAGGATTCGGTTCTCTTCTTGCTTCTCTCACAGAAGCAGAGGCTGTGGTTATTTCACTGAACATTGAGATAATTATGAAGAGAAGCTCATTGGCTCATGAATGTAAGAGTGCAAATCACAGATGAGTGGTCACATGATGACCACTCAAACTGCTTAAGCTGTGATAGGAGGGGGCGTCAAATGGAAATTTTTGCCCCAGGTCCAGGAAAACCTAGATCCGCCTCTGCATTTAGAAATGACTTTGTAGATGGCTTATGGGATAAACTTTGCAGAAGCTACATGGAGAATTACTAACACAGTATAGCACAGCAGTGCGTTTAGGAGCAATCTTAGGCGCTGGTGGAGAAGTGTCATATAAAGTTCATTACTGAAAGTTCAGTGTTGATAGACGTAAGGTTACATGGAATGAGAGAACGTACTGAATTGTAAATCTGACGTGGGAAATTTAGTGAACGGCAAAATTAACTTTTTAACTAATGTCAGGCAGCTGCTAGGTGATAGGACGCTTAAACCAGGGCAAAAATCCCTAGAATGAAAGCATTGCTCCACCCTTATATAGATCATACTGACCACAGTTGTAAATAGTTTTCCAGAAAACGAAGTTTAGATGTTGGAGACCAGAGTAATTAGTGGAATAAGCGTAAATCGGGTTATTTTGGAGAAAAGAAATGATAAAATATTACTGTGCAAAAACACATAAATGTTCAATATTCGGGTCTGTCTAATGATCTCTCATACCCATGCTAGTAAAGATAATAAGGGAGCATCTACAATGTCCAGGACCGGTTTTAGATAAAGTGTGGCCCTGAGCAAAAACTAAAAGTGGGCTCCAAATGTTAACATATTGCACTGCCTCTCCTACCATTCTAAAAGTTACTACTATCACCATAGGAAGGATTCTTTACTGCAAAAGCATTAAAACTATGGAGTCAATTTAGATGTATGTTCGACAGAATATTACAATTTATCTACAATTAAAGGACTTTTTTAATTATATGCCTATAAATCATTATTTGTATTCGGCGTCATTGAACATTTTGCACTATTTGGTTTTTACAGTCTGTTTCTCTGCATAGTCAACTTTATTGTGGTTTGAGGTCGTCAATCAGCTGAGAGGAGCTCAGAAAAAGACAAATAAAAGAATTAAACACTTCCCATCAGACCATCAGAATGAACTCACTGATAAATTCTCAATTAACTCATTCTGCAGCTAGCATTAGACAGTGCAACACAGAAGTTGTATAATTATAATAATAATTTTTATTTCTATAGCGCCAACATATTCAGCAGCACTTTACAATGAAGTAGAGACTTGTACACACAATAAAACCAATGCGATGTAACACATTTCAGCAGTTGCAGAAAGAGTGAGGGCCCTGCTGCTCGCAAGCTTACAATCTATAAAGAAATAGGGGGACACAATAGGCAGAGCATGGCGTTATGTCTGCTCCAACCATCAATGTAATAAATAAGGGCTTTCATATTTAGCTGTATGATCCGGTCATCAGCCAGAATCTGTCTGAGTACAGGTATCAAGTGCTATTGGGTGTATGGAAGATGTGAAGACAGATGAATAGGCAGGAGCATATTATGATTAACATTTAGGAGGGAACAGGGGAGAGCTAGGTTAGTGAGTTGAGGTTAAAGTGATTAAACACATATGGGCTAGATATTAGTCGGATCATCTGGGGTAGTGCATTCCAGAAAACTAGCGCAGCACAAGAGAAATCTTGGAGACGGAGGTGCGAGGTTTGGATTATGGGGGATGCTAGTCTTAGATCAGTTGCAGAACTAAGGGCACAGAAAGGGTGATAGACAGAAATGAGGGATGAGATGTAGGGCGGTGCAGAACTCTGGAGAGCTTTGTGGGTGAGAGAGATGAGTTTATATTAAACTCTATATCGGATGGGTAACCAGTGTAACGACTGGCACAAGGTGGAGGCATCGGTGAAGCGACTGGACAGAAATACAACCCTGGCTACCGCATTCAGGACGAATTGAAGAGGAGAGAGTTTGGTTAGAGGGAGAAAGATCAGAAGAGAATTACAGTAGTCCAGACAAGAGAGAATAAGAGAAACAGTAAGAGTTTTTGCAGTTTCAAAAGTGAGAAAAGCTCGGATTCTGGAGATGTTTTTATGTTGCAGGTAAAATGAGTGAGTGATTGGATATAGGGAGTAAAGGAAAAGTTCTGTGTCAAATATGACCCCAAGACAGAGGGCGTGCTTCTAGGGAGTTATGGTTGCACAACTCTGGGCAATTGCAATATTGGGAATAGGTAGGTTAGTAGAGGGAGGAAACACAAGGAGTTCTGTTTTGGAGAGATTCAGTTTCAGATAGAGGGAGGACATAATATTAGAGACAGCAGACAGACAATCAATGGTATTTTGTATTAAAGAGGAGGGGGGTGTCAGATGAAGAAGTGTATAATTGGGTGTCATCAGCATAGAGTTGCTGCTGGAAACCACATCTACTGATGGTTTGTATATAAGATGAAAAGGAGGAGGCCTAGAACTGAACCTTGAGGAACCCCGATAGTAAGGGGAAGATGAGAGGAAGAGGAGCCAGCAAAAGATACCGTGAAGTAGCGGTCAGAGAGATAGGAGGAGAACCAGGAGAGAACAGTGTCCTTGAGGCTGATATACAGGAGCATAGTGAGGAGGAGCTGGTGATCCACAGTGTCGAATGCTGCAGAGAGATCCAGGAGGATAAGCAGGGTGTAGTGACCTTAGAATTTTGCAGTTAATAGGTTATTAGAAACTTTAGTGAGGACAGTGTGAAGAGCGGAAACCAGATTGTAAGGGGTCGAGAAGAGAGTTATCTGAGAGATAGCAGATGAGATGGGAGTGAACCAGGAGCTTAAAAATGAAAGGAAGATTAGAGACAGGTCTGTAGTTAGCCGTGCAGTTCTGGTCTAGGGATAGCTTTTTAAGTAAAGGGTTTATGATGGCATGTTTGAACGAAAATGGAAAAATACCTGAAGGAAGAGAAAGGTTACATTTTTTTAGTTAGGTGGGTAGTGACAGCAAGGAAGGACTGAAGGAGATGTGAGGAAATAGGGACACTGTTACAGGTTGTAGGGTGAGAAGAAGAGAGGAGTCTGGTCACTTCTTCTGTGACAGGCTTGAAGATGGAAAGTGAATTTGAGGTGCGGCAGGGAAGGGGATCCAGGCTCTGAGGGGATTGTTCAAAAATGCCTTGATGGATGTAACTGATTTTTTGTAGGAAATAAGTGGCCAGATCATCAGCGATTAGGTTGGTGATGGAGATCTGTACTTTAGCGCTCAGCAAGGAGTGGAAGGTTTCAAAGAGTTGTTTTGGATTGTTAGTTAGGGATGTGATGAGGGTAGTGAAGTACACTTGTTTAGCCAGATTGAGAGCAGAGTTATACGTTTTGAGCATGAAGTCATAATGAAAAGTGATTTTCTCCACAGACTCTCGGCACACCCTGAGCAGCGCTGGAGAAAACCTGTTTGCGCCAGGGTTGCCGTTGCCTGTACTGGGTTGATCTACGTGTAGCCGGGGCTGCGTCATTCAGGGTGCTGTATTGTTATAATGTGACAATGCTGAGTCTAGACTGAAGAGGGAGGAGATGGGAGGTAAAGATGACTCTGGATTGTTCTTAAGCTGATGGGTATTGATGGCACATAGATTTCTGTGTGTGGAGTAAGTGGGGGTGTCTTGGGTGTTGAGACAGTTCTTGACGGAGAAAGAGAGAAGATTGTGGTCTGAGAGTGGGAGAGGAAAGTTAGTAAAGCCATGCAGTGAGCAGAGTTGTGAAAAGACCCAAGTATTCCCGTCTTCATGTGTAGGAGAGTTGGAAAGCTGTGAAAGGCCAGAGGAGGATGTTAGAGACAGAAGATGAAAGAGGTAGATGGGAGAGCGGCTCATCAATGCGAATGTTCCCCCATCATGAGAGTGGGAAAGTCACAGGATAGGAAGCGTGGAAGCCAAGTGGCAAAGTGATCCAGAAACTGACAGGAGGAAACTCAAGGGCGATGCACAATCGCCTCTCGCAGGGAGAAGGGTTTGAAGAGTCTGAAGGGAAGTGGTGCAAAATTTTTAATAAATGCAATTGCAAAAATGATTTTTAGTCCAAAATACATGTATTTAACTTAAAAAAAAAATATCCAAAAAGACAGACAACCCAAGCAGGAATGTAACAATAGATGTTGCATAGGCTGCAATTGCACCCAGGTGGTTTTGTGACTAACGGTAGTCCATTTGGCGGCTAAGAAAGCCGTTTGTAGCTTAGATACACTGTAAAGTTTTTAAAATTAGGATAAAATAGAAACTATTATGTGGCCGTATGTATGCAAATCGCATACTTGCGATCAAGTGACTGCCTACTCCCGGTGGTGGCGACAGAGATTCCTGAGGAAGGCACACTGTGCTTGCCATTAGGATTTGAAAGTCTGCAGTCATATAGAGTGAGTGCAGAGATGTACCCCAAGGCTGGACAACCCCTTTAAGTGCTTTGTCACACCCAAAGCACGTAACAAAACTCATCCTCCTAAGAATATTTCCATACTTGGTGCCTTCCTCTCTATGAGTGATAGCTCAATGTGCCTGTGATGTTCGGCATTGACTAGGTAATCTAGCGCAGGGTTCCCCAACTCCAGTCCTCAAGGCCCACCAACAGGTCATGTTTTCAGGATTTCCTTAGTATTGCTCAGGTGATAATTGCTTCATCTGTGCAATACAAAGGAAATCCTGAAAACATGATCTGTTGGTGGGCCTTGAGGACTGGAGTTGGGGAACCCTGATCTAGCGTCTGCGTAGATCACTGAGCTCCTCGGTTTTACACTCTAAGGTGCAATGATATCTGCATTCTACTGTGCAAACAACCATTTTGTAGCCTACAGGTGAGGGAGGGGCGCAAAGGGGCATTATTAATATACAAGGTGGCATTATTATGGTGGCATAAGGGAGCATTTTTAATATACACTGGAATAAGGGGTATTAATAATATATGGTGGCGCAACTTTGTATTACTATTACTGGTAATCTTGAGACCGTATAAATATATTTATGTTTTTTGCTTGTTTTTTTGTTTTTTTAGGTAGGAAGACCATACATAGATCCTAGCAGTCACACCGGTGGAATCCATGGAACAGGCTGGTGAGGATCAGGGCCAAGTTACAAAGTTGCACTGGGGCGTGCAGAACTCTAGTCACATCCATGGCTAATGCCAGAGATGCGCCACTTTGAAAAGCGACAAGCCGTCTGTATCTAGCCTATGCCCAGACAGTGCAAGTTAAAGCATTATTTTTTTTACAGTGGGTGAACAATGGGAGCATTATTACTTTTGCATAAGGCATTCAGGGGCCATCAGTACTTTTTGCTAGGATACTAAGGTGGTATTAAGATTTTCTTGATTGGGCACTCAGGAAACATTATTTTCTCTAAAAGCGGCTTCCATGGGACATTATTTGTGTTAAAGAGAGGGCATTCTTACTGGTCACTGGGCGCAATACTTGCAATGCCACAGGCTCTGCCCCCCCCCAAGTACCATCCCAATGCCCTGTTCATCTCTATATCCAGGGGCTCTTAGCTTAGATTCCATAGCTGCTTTTTGGTAGGAACAAAACAGGATTCTGAGTTCTGGAATGTATGGAACAGCTGCTAATAGTCGTCACCCACATATGGAATATCCAGGAATGCAGGGCAGAATGTCCACAACAACACTGCAAAATTCTCAGCCGCCTCTTAAATTGGAAAAACTACCGACCCCCAACCCAAAAAAAGGAATGGCATGTAATTTATATTAGAAAAGGTCACCAATTAATATAAATATCCAGCATTATATATGGATAGTTGCTTAACTATAGATTTCAAGAGAACCTATCATGTGCCATAAATATGTAATATTTTTACCTGCAGTAAACGCCGCTGTTCTCCTGAATCCGGAGATGTCTTTCTTTTATTCCTGCACCTCTCCGTTTGTTAGATATGGCCTCCTCTTTCCTGGAAATAAATGTAGTGATTATGTTCAAAGGGGGCGTAGTCCTGAAGAATATATCCCCCCCAAAATTTATATGACCACACCCATTTGGCTAACTGGACTACATCTGAGTAGTGAAGAGGGGAAGGAACAAAAGAAAAACATCACCGATTCAGGTGAAAAGAGGCATTTATACCAAATAAAATTGATATATTTTATGACAAGTAATAGATTCTCTTTAAAGGAAATGTCATAATAAATCACAGTCAGCACCCAAAATAACTTTATCTAATACCACATTATTCCTCTCTATACGGGGCATTTTATATGGGGTAACATTATATCCAACTCTCACGTTAAAGTCGCACCTCCTGCCATCTCCAGCCCCTATACACTACAAGAGGAGCACCATTCTAGCTGACCTACTGATGAACAGACTGTTAGGCTAAAGAAGCATTCCCCAAAACGCTCATTCCTGATCAATAGTCTGTGTAAGCGCAAGTTAATTGTTCATCGTTTGATGGGATTTTTTTATGTGGACCATAAAAATCATCAGTTCCAGGAGCTCATCTCAAAATGTAAACCGGAATTTCTGCCAGACAGACGCAAACTGTTATGGGCACAGAACGATCGTGTTAGCCGATCATATTGAGGGGCCCTGAGAAGACCCACAACTCCCATCCGTCAAACCTCCTCATCATTATGCACGGAGACATGCTTTTCCTCCTGGGAGATCTCATAGGACCCTTCCAATCCAATTTGCTCGTCCCAAATACTAGTTGCCACTTGTAGTCTGCCTATCATGCCGCCAAGCATATGTTAGCTGGTTGTTTTTCCACCATACAGAACTTGAAGCTTGTCTGCCCCAGTGCAAAATCTCCAACAGGCTCCCCCCAATTATCATGGGTCTTTAATAGTATTGATCTTCTCATATGGGCCAAAGGGCTTTGGTGCTACTGTAATCCCTTCACCTACTATAGTTATGCCACCGCCACCATACAGAGGGTTCTATAGGCATTGACGGGACAGAGTATCCACTTAGTGATATTGAGCTAAATGGCTAGTGACATTCCATAAAAATCACTAGATACCCTTGTGAAGTGCCCCAAGAGACAGCAACTATTTATCCAAAATATTCTTATAGGAAGCTCCATACCAGTGCCCTTAAACTCTAGAGTCGATTATTATTTATTTACGGTATATAGCGCCATTAACTCCATGGTGCTGTACATGAGAGGGGGGTTACATACAAAGTTACAGACATCGTTTAAGTAAACACATTTACAATGACGGACTGGTACAGAGGGGAGAGGATCCTGTCCTTGCGGACTTACATTCTACGGGATAATGGGGAAGAGACAGAAGGTCGGGGGTGCAGCAGCTCTGGTGGTGGTGAGGTGGCAGCTCGGGTGGTGGTGAGGTGGCAGAATAGTTATTGCTGGTTGTAAACTTTCCTGAAGAGATGGGTTTTCAGGTTCCGTCTGAAGGATCCTAGGGTGGTGGATAATCGGACGTGTTGAGGCACAGAATTCCAGAGGATTGTGGATATTCGGGAGAAATCTTGGAGGCGATTGTGCGAGGAACGAATAAGGGTACCGTTACACCTAGCGACTCACCAGCGATCCCGACCAGTGATATGACGCGGTCAGGATAGCTGGTACATCGCTAGGTGGTCGCTAGTGAGCTGCCACTCAGGCAGATCTCACCAGCGACATCACAGGGGTCGGGGGTCGCTACTTACCTGTCAGACGAGGCGATCCTGCGTCTTCCCGCCCGGCTCCACGCGTCGCTCGTCGGCGCCACAGGAAGCCCAGCAGGAAGTGACCGACGAGGAATGGTCCAGGAGCTTCTCGCGCGATCAGCGATAACCAGCGGGGGAGCCGGTCGGAGGTAAGTATCACACGCAGCGATATCGCTAGCAATATCGCTGCAACGTCACAAAATCGGTGACTTTACAGCGATATTGCTAGCGATATCGCAGTGTGTAACGGGGACTTTAGTGTGGAGGAGAGTAGGAGGTCTTGGGAGGATTGAAGATTACGTGAGGGAAAATATTGAGAGATTAGTTCAGAGATATAGGGAGGGGACAGGTTGTGGATGGCTTTGTAGGTCAGTGTTAGTAGTTTGAATTGAATTCATTGGGGAATTGGGAGCAAGTGGAGGGATTTGCAGAGGGGAGAAACAGGGGAGAAGCGAGGAGAGAGGTGGATTAGTCAGGCAGCAGAGTTGGGTACAGACTGGAGTGGTGAAAGAGAGTTGGAGGGGAGGCCACAGAGGAGGGTGTTGCAGTAATCAAAGCAGGAGATGATGAGGGCATGCACAAGAGTTTTAGTAGACTGAGGGCCGAGGAAGGGACGGATTCTGGAAATATTTTTGAGTTGGAGGCGACAGGAGGTGGCGAGAGTTTGGACGTGTGGTTTGAAGAACAGGGCAGAGTCGAGAGTTACTCCGAGGCAGCGGATTTCAGGTGCGGGAGAGAGCGTGATGCCATTTACCATAATAGATATATCGGGTAGGGAAGATACGTGAGATGGAGGAAAGATGATGAGTTTGGTTTTGTCTACATTGAGTTTTAGGAAGCGAGAGGTGAATAAGGAAGATATGGCTGATAGACACTCTGGGATTCTGGACAACAGAGAGGTGACATCTGGGCCAGAGAGGTAGATCTGAGTGTCGTCCGCATACAGGTGGTACAAGGAAGCCATGGGACTTTATGAGTTGTCCTAGGCCAAGGGTATAGATGGAAAAAAGTAGGGGCCCCAGGACACAGCCTTGAGTGACTCCAACAGAGAGAGGGCGGGATGAGGAGGTAGTGTGGGAGTGGGAAATGCTAAATGTGCGGTCGGAAAGGTAAGAGGCGATCCAGGACAGGGCAAGGTCTTTGATGCCAAGGGATGAAAGAATCTGTAGAAATAAGCAGTGGTCGACTGTGTCGAAGGCAGAGGACAGGTCAAGAAGGAGGAGGATGAAGAACTGTCTGTTAGCTTTGGCTGTAAGTCATTAGTAATTTTGGTCAGGGCAGTTTTGGTAGAGTGGTGGTGGCGGAAGCCAGTTTGGAGGTTGTTAAGGAGAGAGTTAGATGAGAGGTTAGAGGAAAGTTGAGCATGGACATGCTGCTCAAGGATGTCATGATCTGACAGTTTTAAATAGCACTGGGTGAACTTTTTTTACTTTGGAAAGTTCCAAGGTGTCTTGACTGTCCCCGGTGGTGGTTAGTGGTATTGCACTTTAGGTTTTTGTGCACTTAATTATGGATCAGGTGTGACACCCTATAAAGGTGTGCTAGGGGTGTGCAATCACTGCCTGTGATATTGTGAGTTTGTTTTCACTCTGGGTGGGAGAGCCTGGAGGAAGGATGGAGCTGGTGAGGAGTCCTGCGCAGCTTAGCCAGGGGGGACGTGTTTCAGCTATGGTGTCTGGACGAAGGGCTGGCATGGCGTGGTGGGGTCGCAGTTATGGTGTCAGCGGGAAGTGTCTGCATGGACTGGTGGAGTGGCGACTATGGAGAGTGGCACTCACCATGTGGGACTTGGCCGCTGAGCTGGACTCAAGCATGCTTGACTTCGTGGCAGAAGCTGAACTCAGTTACTAAGCTGCAGCAACTGGTGGTGGACTCTGCTCCAAGGCTGCACTATGGTGAAGGATCCTGTTATGGTGATGGATCCGGGTGGAGGAGAAGACGCACGCAGGTGGAGGGCTCTGTTGCTAGGAGCGTACGCAACAGAGCAAAGCTAAGTGGTGTTCCCCCTGTATTGTCTCTTTCCCTCATGTGTGTTATTAGTGCAGTGGTGGGATTAGTTTCCGCACCGACCTATTCCCTAGTGAGGGTTTAGGTTCAGGGCGAGCAAGGGGCGTTGAGGTACGCGTGCGGCGCACGGTGCGAAACCGGCATAGGGAACGCTAGGAGTGCAGGGACACTGGCTCAGGGGAGCTCAGGAGGTCTCCAATTCCCTTTTCCCTATCGCAGGGCCCACCACTGTTAATGTTTCCCAGGTCCCCCTTATTATTTAAATTCGCCGTACTGGAGGCGGGGTTTCCAGATTGTATCTATAACGTGTAATACCCAAATTCGCCAGGTGGAGGCGGCGTATGCACCTGCACGTTTTATTATTTAAATGCGCCCCACTGGAGGCGGTGTATCCAGGGTCACGTGTGTCACATGGGTTCGCCTTGCGGAAACATCTGCGTCCTGACACACGTGATCATGACAAAGGAGTTTGGAAGCAAACGGGAGCAGTGATATGGGGCGATAGCTGGGCATAACAGTTGGGTCAAGGTTTGTTTTTTTGAGGATGGGTGTGATGGTGGCATGTTTGAAGGCAGAGGGGAAGGTACCAGAATATAGCGATAGGTTGAAAAGATGGGATAGGGCTGGAATGAGCGTGTTAGTGAGGTTCGGGAGCAGATAGGAAGGGATGGGGTCAAGTGCACAGGTGGTAAGGTGTGATTTGGAAAGGGGATGAGTAAGCTCTCCTTCAGTGATGTTGGAGAGGGAGGTTATTAGGGAAGGCCAGAGGTCTGGTATATGGAGTTGTTGGGGTGGATAATAAATTTCACCCCATAAACAGTTATCATCCGGAAGCCTCTTGATAATAAAAGCTGGAGCTGCTTGTGTTAAAAAAATGCTCTCAGGCCGTCGTGTGAGCTGAATTTTTCACTCATGACCTAGAATATAGGCACCCAGACAGCTCAGCATCTCAAGAACAAGGCTGAGAGGGCACAATCACCCGGTTCTGCGATCACAGGCATCAAGGAGAATTTAGACATTTTTCCCTTCACTGCTGTTTTGTTCACTTGAAAGCTTCAGTTTTTCACTTGGCTTTTTTTTTTCTAAAGAAAACTAGGTCAAGTATACATTAACCAGCCGCCGTGTAGACAAGTTCACTTACTTTAATCATAGTTTAATCTCATCCAAAGTGACAGCTACTTGAAGTAAGAGGGTTCTGTCGGGGACAACAGAGCGGGGAATTCTCGGCTATTGTTGTTTCCACACATGAATATTTGAGATTTAGTTTTCTATGTGTTTTCATATTTGAGGTGAATTATTGATTTTCCTCTGAAATATTTTAGAAAGAGAGAAGAAAAAGGAGAGACATAAGGTTAACGATGAGACAAACCGCAGTGAAGAATGAAAGAAAGTTTCATTATGCAGATGCACTGAATGGTACTTTATTGCAGACACCGACCCTTTCACTATTGGAGCTTCTTCCTATGAATACCCGACCCCGCATGCAGCATAAAATCAACTCAGAATGTTTTCCATGGATCAGTTTCAATGTGATTCTACGGAAGTACACAACAGCTGCAGACTTATGCTGAGTGACTGTTTTAAGAGGATGTGGTGCTGTGTTAGTTGTTAAGAGTTTACTAATGGTATACTGTGTAACCTCTCTCCTGTAAGATCTCTCCTGTAATCCTCCATAATGTGACTATACCGTTAATGGATGTTAGATGTCCAAAAATAAAACAGTTCAATCTCCCAGAATGTTTGAACCATTCTGCTGAAAGCTGAAATCTGCAATGGGTTCTATTGTGAAGTACAGTATTCATATGTACGGGACATCTTGTTCTTTAGACTCAATTTTTGTGCTTGCGACGCCATTTTGTTGTTTATGAGTTAAATTTTGTAACTTAACTAGATGAAAGTTCACGGCTGTTATGAAACCAGACTGTTCCAGCTTGTACAAGATATGAGATATGAGATGAGACCCTAAAAGAATGTGCTATTGTTCTATATTCTACGTTACGCAGCTGGGGACATATTCCGATTTTCTTGCAATACTATTGGCTTAAATGTATTACGATTCTATTGGTAGCTGTATACTTTGCATAATTAAGCAGAATGCTATGTAATGTGAGATTCAGTAAAGGGGCTCAGTGATCTGCCTCGATCCTCCCGTACAGAGACCCCCGTCTCCGTGTGGTCATTCCCAGTTGCTAGCAACGCCCTGTAAATTAATTTGGAAATCACTGGCTCAACCGTGAAGGGTTAATTTAGCCCTACCTCAACAGCTTGGCGCCCAAACATGGGGCCCCCGAATAGGGACGCCTCTGCCCCCGGAGGACAACAAGACAAAGGACCCTCGGAGCGGACACAGGTGCTGGAAAATTGGGACTGATCACCCCCCACAACCACGGTAAGTTGGCAGTTATACTGTTCAGACTGACCGTTGGTGTGGTTTTCCTGTGCTTGTTGCTGCAAAGAGGATCTGAGGTTTGTCCCCTGGTGGGGTGATTCATGGGTGGAATCATATAGAGGTGCAGTCCCGTTGGGGGCCCAGTGCTCGAACCGTACCTCATAAGGGACGGACACCCCGGATTGACCAGTGATTGTGACTCTTTATAGTCAAAATATCCTGAATTCCTGAATTCACTGTTAGTAATCAGGGTGGTCATGTGATCGAAGATGGGTAGGACGCGTAACTCAGGTATATATAGATATATATATATATATAACCAGAGGTGAGGGGGATAGTCTGAGACGCCCTCCTCCTTTCACTGAGTACCACGAATTTTGGGCAATCCCAGAGGGGGATTATTGACCCGGTGGAACAAACTGAGACGGCCGCTCCAGCATTGTGCACAACCAAAGGATATTTTGCTCCAAATGAGAGAATCCGTGGAAGGAAAAGAAGAATTTTGTGGCTTGGCACATGAATTGTGTGACGAAGGTGTTAGGAAGAACAGAGGAAGTGAATTCTGATTGTTTCTGTTACTGCTATGTTGAAGAAGGAAAAATTGAAAAGACGGATTGTTTGTGGTTCAAGCAAGTGGCTGTGGTGTGAGGAAGTGATTAAAAGAAGGAACTGAGATTAATGATACTAATGTGTCAGGCAGACGAATAGTTAAAAGTGATGATTTGAAAGAAGAGGTCTCCCTGCTACATGACAATTGTACAAGGAGACCGAGAGTCGCAGCCCCCACCTTTTCTTTGTTAAACGCTCACAGTATCTCTTATGAGCCACCGCTGCCAGCCTCAGTCCCCGCTAAAAAAAAAGAAAAAAAAAAGTTTTCAGAAGTATTTAACCCGTCTGTTCAGCGTACAGAAAAAAAAAAGCAAAAGCAAACAGCAGCCTCCAGTCCCCACCGCAGCTGCGAGTACACAGTGTGCCCTTCAGCCCACACAGCAAACTCTCGCCCCCCTTCCCCCAGTCTTCAGCTACTGAGAACCTTACTCCTCAGCCCCTCCCTGCTAATTATGGCGCTGTGCCAGACTCGAACATTTTCAGAGATTGTCATTCCCCTGCTATTTTAATCGGAGTAGATGGTAGACCCAATTAATATTCTTTCATAAACCCTATTTCTGTGGGACCTTTTCCCAAGGTTACTGTTCAGTTCGTAATCTCTCCCACATGTCCAGTAAATTTACTAGGGGCAGATTAATTATCACAGTTCTGCTCCAGAATACAATTCCAAGATGATGGCCAAATGATATAGGGAAAATGCCTTTAGAACCAGTAAAAGTGTTTCTAAAACCTGGTGCCTAATCCTCATACTCTTTTGTCCCAAATACCCCAGGATGCTGCTTGGTTTACAGTTATTGATCTTACCAATTCCTTCTTTAGCATTCCGTTACACAATGACTGCCAGTTTCTATTTGCATTCACTTAGCAGGGACGACAGTTAACATGGACAGTTATGTCACAAGGGGCCCAAAACAGTCCCAACAGTTTGCAAAAAAAAAAAAAAATAATATGAGCAGGTGTCTTTAGCCATTTCTGCCACTGTTAGCCTCCTTAAGTATCCGGCAGCACTGAACTGTCGGGTTTCGGCCTCGAGACTTCAGTTCTGCCTTGGTCAAGTGATGTTCTTGGGTCACTGTCTCCTTCAGGGTGCCAGACACCTCGCAAAAGAAAGAAAAATAGCTGTCAGCTCCCTTCCTTTCCCAAAAGATGAAACTGAACTCCAGCGTTTTCTTATGCACTTATTGTCGTCAGTGGATACCGGATGCATCCCGCATAATGCAACCCCTTTACAATGCCTTGAAAGACGGTATAATGAACTATAAGGAAAGATGGCAGTGATGAGGATTACCTCCAATATGACTGTTCCCAATTTCTGATAGAAGAAACAGCTACTCCACCAAATGTCAGTGAGAATCCACTCCCAAATCCCGATCTCGTGTTATACACGGATGGTTCAAGATATGCTGACGAGTTTGGTAGATTCCACTCGGGATATGCTGTTACCACAGAGGACACTGTAGTGCACGCAGCTGCACTCCCGCCCTCACAGTCAGCACAAGAAGCAGAACTCCAGGCTCTGTCTACTGCATGTACTTTGGCCAAGTATAGACGGGCTAATATATACACAGATTCACGGTATGCATTTGGTATTGCTCACGATTTTGGGGCTCTATGGGCCAATCGAGGGTTTATTACTACTGCCGGGCCAATCGAGGGTTTATTACTACTGCCGGAACCCCAGTGAAAAATGCTGAAGCTGTTAAAACCCTCCTGGGCTCGATCAAATTACCTACTCAGGTGGCCATTATCAAAGTTAAGGCGCACGGTCCTACGACCAGACCACAGACTGTTGGCAATACATTTGCGGATATGCAAGCAAAAGCCGCCGCTCTTTTACTTGTTGAACCAACCATACCAACTATGGTGACCACACGCTCTCAGCGTAAACAGTTACAAGAAGCATTGACCCTACAAGAACCTGATGATCTACAACAGACTGAAGTTTTCTGTCGGACCCAACGAGACCGCTTAATGACAACACAGAGAATGTCTCCAAAGGAAGAGGTGAAGCAATGGAAGACTGATGGGGCACTTATGGATAATGGTCTCTGGAAAAAGGACCAACTCGTGTGTCTCCCTACGCGGATGTACCCTGCTATTGCCATATGGGCACATGGGCCTACACATCGAGGAAAGAATCAGGCCCTCGCACTGGTGCAAAAATTCTACTGGGCCCCGGTTCTCCAGTTGGAAGCATTCCCTGTTACCAATATGACTGCAAAAACCACAGCGAAGAAACTGGTGATGGAAGTTTTATGCAGATATTGGGTTCCAGAAGTTGTTGAAAGTGACCAAGGTCCGGCCTTTTCTTCTCATGTGTACCAAGAAGTTTTGACAATGCTTGGATCCACTGTAGCCCTCCATACTCCGTATCACCCACAATCCAGTGGGGAAGTTGAGAGATTGAACGGCACACTGAAGGGACAACTGACCAAAATGATGCAGGAGACTACGGCTCCAAGGCCAAAGCTCCTACCCATTGTACTCTACCACATCCGTACTACCCCAATTGTAAAACAGGGCCTGTCCCCATATGAGATATTGTTTGGTATTAGGCCCCCAGTTGCGAATTTCCAGCCTCAGCAGTTATCAAAAGAAACTGACCGTGCTGTTCAATGTGTTATTCAGCTTAGTAAAAATCTTGCTAACACCCATGTTCTAGTTTCCTCTTCTTTTCCAGATTCAGCAGAAACCAACACCTGTTATAACCTGAAGCCTGGTGATTTGGTAGTCGTGAAGAGGCATGTCAGGAAGCACGGCCTAGAACCCTTGTATGACGGTCCCTATCAAGTCCTCCTCATCACCCAACAAGACAATAGCAAATGAGGGGGCATAATGTTTTGGTTTTCCGCATTTTTCATATTATTATTATTAATATTGGCAGAAGTTAAAAGTTAAAGTTAGAAGATATTCAAAGACTCAGAGAACAAAACGATAAAGACAATGATCGTACTAAGGACAGTTGGTGGTCAGACACCTTCTCCTTTCTCAATCCAGCCAATTGGTTTAAGGGAATTGGGGGCTGGATAGCTGGGATCTTACAGAGCTTGTTACACATTGCTGCCTGCATGCTTGTTGTATATGTGATACTAAAACTTGTTCTTTGGTGTATTTCTGTATGTATTAGGAAATTCTGCACTAAGACAGCTAATGATGATACCAAAGGTGTCGTTGCCCCTGCTCTTCTCTGCACCGATCTCAAAAGGCTACTTGATGAAGATGTTGAAGCCAAGCACATGGCTACCTACAAAAGATCCCCACCACCGTCATCAAAAATTGTTATTCGTGAACTGCAGTATACAGGGGGGATGGGTGCGCCGCGACAGCCATGACTGATAACACGGCATCAGTCATGTGAAGACCAGTACCCCTCAAGCTGTTAGCTTGGGATAGCACCTCTGATGCTGCATATGTGTTATCAAAATTTATCTAGGGGGGAATTGTGAAGTACAGTATTCATATGTACGGGACATCTTGTTCTTTAGACTCCATTTTTGTGCTTGCGACGCCATTTTGTTGTTTATGAGTTAAATTTTGTAACTTAACTAGATGAAAGTTCACGGCTGTTATGAAACCAGACTGTTCCAGCTTGTACAAGATATGAGATGTGAGATGAGACCCTAAAAGAATGTGCTATTGTTCTATATTCTACGTCACGCAGCTGGGGACATATTCCGATTTTCTTGCAATACTATTGGCTTAAATGTATTACGATTCTATTGGTAGCTGTATACTTTGCATAATTAAGCAGAATGCTATGTAATGTGAGATTCAGTAAAGGGGCTCAGTGATCTGCCTCGATCCTCCCGTACAGAGACCCCCGTCTCCGTGTGGTCATTCCCAGTTGCTAGCAACGCCCTGTAAATTAATTTGGAAATCACTGGCTCAACCGTGAAGGGTTAATTTAGCCCTACCTCAACACTATGAAAGAATGGGAGAATCGAGCAATATTGGTGACTTTGCACGGGACATGGTCATAGAATAGTCTGGGTTAATATTCCAAAACCTGCAAATCTCAAGCAATTGTGTAGAGTATATTGAGTTGATGCGATCGAGGGAAAACATCAAGCGATACGGTATTTGTGGCACCCCTGAGCGTTCAGTCGCCACAGAGGTACTGCACCTCCTCCTGAGGTGTAGTATCCCACTCCTCAGGTAAGATGGTAACACCTGACCAGACTCCAGCACCTACATCCAGCACAGACACCTTAGAACAGCAGAGCACCCTTTATGGCAGCTGCTTTGGTTCATGAGGGTGCTGGGTGGTGGGTGGAGCTTAGATTGCACTAAGAGGGGAAAGCTGACAGGAAGTTGGGTCAGAATCCCCAGAGAGGGGAGAAAGACAGAAGATCCCCGGAGTGGGATGGAAAGAGGACGTGTTTGCAGCAGCCTTCTGTGAGCTGGAGCTGTTGGCAAGGAAAGAGAGAAAAGGAAGGATCAGTTGTTCAAAAGGAAGATAGATAAGAATGGAATGCGAGGAGAGAGACTGGGGATTAGGGCTAGAGCAGAGCCCTTCTCTATGTTTAATGCGCCAAAGGCCGGGCGCCGGTATCCGAGGCTGTGTGTGATACTAATGACACTACAGCAGAAACCGGAGGAAAAGAAGACGTGACCACTTTATTCCCACCTAAGACTCAACGACACAGCAGCAACGTGTGTGCAGGGCTGCAGCTATAATGAGGCAAGTTGAGCAGGTGCTGAAGCGGCAGGCAGCAGGGGGCGGCATTATGCGCTCCTCTACCCGCAGCACCTACAATTTAGCCTCTGCACGCTGGTGCTGCGGTCGTGCAAGATGCTGTAATTGATGAGATCACAGGAGTCAGGGCCCCTTGATCATGTGACCCCCTGACTCCTCCCCTCCTGTGACCTCATCACAGGTCCTGTTGTCGCTCCTCTCCTCATCTGTAGCGTCGTCAATCCGGATATCATGTGACCCTGACTCCTCCCCTCCTATGACCTCATCACAGGTCCTGTGCGCATCAGCCCTTGTTTTATGCAGTACTGTGCTGTCTGTGCTGGCTGTCAACGTCCTGGATGAGGGAAGTTTATTTGTGTGGTCAGGGGTGTTTACAGGGTGTATGTAGCAGAGCCGCGAGTGTGTGAGGTGTACGGAGGAGAGATGTGTACGGAGTGGAGCTGTGTATGTACTCGGAGTGGAGCCGTGTGTGTACACGGAGTGGAGCCGTGTGTGTATACGAGGTGTACAAAGCAGAGCCGCGAGTGTGTGAGGTGTACGGAGCGGAGCTCTGTGTGTGCGAGGTGTACGGAGCGGAGCCGTGTGTACCAGGTATAAGGAGCAGAGCCGCGTGTGTATGAGGTGTAAGGAGCAGAGCTGCGTGTGTATGAGGTGTAAAGAGCAGAGCCACGTGTGTACGAGGACTGAGGTGCACGGAGCAGAGCTGCACGTGTATGAGGTGTACGGAGCAGAGCCGCACGAGTACGAGGTGTACGGAGCAGAGCCGCACGAGTACGAGGTGTACGGAGCAGAGCAGCACGTGTACGAGGTGTACGGAGCGGAGCCGTGTGTGTACGAGGTGTACGGAGCAGAGCCTCGAGTGTGTGAGGTGTATGGAGCGGAGCCGTGTGTATGAGGTGTACAGAGCGGAGCCGCGTGTGTACGAGGTGTACGGAGCGGAGCCATGTCTGTACGAGGTGTACGGAGCGGAGCCGCGTGTGTACGAGGTGTAAGGAGCAGAGCCGCGTGTGTACGGAGTAGAGCCGTGTGTGTACAGGGTGTACGAAGCGGAGCCGCGCATGTGGGAGGTGCACGGAGCAGAGCTGCACGTGTACGAGGTGTACGTTGTAGAGATGTGTACGGAGTGGAGCTGTGTGTGTACAGAGCGGAGCTGTGTGTGTACGAGGTGTACGGAGCAGAGATGTGTACGGAGTGGAGCTGTGTGTGTGTACGAGGTGTACGGAGCAGAGCCGCGAGTGTGTCGGGTGTGCGGAGCTGTGTGTGTGTGCGAGGTGTACGGAGCAGAGATGTGTACGGAGTGGAGCTGTGTGTGTGTACGAGGTGTACGGAGCAGAGCCGCGAGTGTGTGGGGTGTGCGGAGCTGTGTGTGTGTGCGAGGTGTACGGAGTGGAGCCACGTTTGTGCGAGGTGTAAGGAGCAGAGCCGCATGTGTACGAGGTGTACAGAGCAGAGATGTGTACGAAGCAGAGCCGTGTGTGTACACAGAGTGGAGCCATGTGTACGGAGCGGAGCAGCGCGTGTGCGAGGTGTACGGAGCGGAGCAGCGCGTGTGCGAGGTGTACAGAGCAGAGCAACGCATGTGCGAGGTGTACAGAGCGGATCCGCACGTGTACGGAGCAGAGCCGCACGTGCACGAGGTGCACGGAGCAGAGTCGCGTGTGTGTGAGGTGTATGGAGCGGAACCGCGTGTGTACGAGGTGTATGGAGCAAAGCCGCATGTGTACAAGGTTTACGGAGTGGAGCCATTTGTGTACAAGGTTTACAGAGCGTGGCCACGTGTGCACAAGGTGTACGGAGCAGAGTCGCATGTATACGAGGTTTACGGAGTGGAGCCATGTGTGTACTGAGTGGAGCCGTGTGTGTGCGAGGTGTACAGAACGGAGCCGTGTGTGTGTGAGGCGTAAAAAGTGGAACCGTGTGTGTATGATGTATGCGGAGCCATACGTGTACAAGGTGTATGGTGGGGAGCATTCATACCTCCCAGCGGGACAGTCCCGATTTTGAGATTCTGCCCCACTGCCCCGGCTGGGAGCTTACTTTTCCCGCGGACACAGGACTACACGGCGGAGCACCGAGGAGCACTTTAAAATTCGCACGTGACGCTCCACCGGAAGTGACAAGCTAGAAGCTGACTGGAAATGAGGTAATTTCGGGAGGAGATTGTGACAGAACCATGGAGGCACTTCAGGGAATGCTTCAGATCCATCACCGCATCCTCCTCCAACAGCACGGACAGCAGGATCGCCGTGGACTCGGGATGCCGGCCATGTGAGCGGATCATGATATGTCCTGCATCGGGAGGCTCAGGTGGGCACTACAGTGGGAGCCGGGCTGCTATAGTATCTTTATAGAATCTTTCTTTCACTCTCTGTTTCTTTCCTTCTTCTTTCTTTCTTTCTCTGTTATTTCTTTCCCCTCTTTCTTTCTCTCTCTTCTTTCTTTCCCCTCTTTCTTTCTCGGTCTGTTTTCTTTTTCTCTCTGTTTCTTTCTTTTCCTCAGTACCAGTCAGTGTGCCCACAGTACCAGTCGAATAAGAGGGGTAGGAAACTAGGTGGCACTGGTCACATTGAGCCTCTCATACTTTTCACTGGTGTATAATCATATGCCCTGAGCACCCCCATAAAGTGGGCCAGTACCAGACAACAGGGTACAAACAAATCACTATTACTATCAGTCCAAGTGGACAATTATATAGGTAAAGTTAATGATGTCCCTGTGCCAAGCACTGCTCAGAATACACTGAGGAGGATCAGAATACACTGAGGAGACCAGAACAGCGGGGTTTGGGTAGAAGAATTATATGGGGCCCATTACACTGTATGAAGTAATATATGGTGCCCATTATGCTGTATGAAGTAATATATGGTGCCCATTATACTGTATGAAGTAATATATGGTGCCCATTATACTGTATGCAGTAATATATGGTGCTCCTAATACTGTATGAAGTAATATATGGGGCCCATTATGCTGTATGAAATAATATTTGGGGCCCATTATACAGTATGAAGTAATATCTGGTGCCCATTATACTGTATGCAGTAATATATGGTGCTCATAATACTATATGAAGTAATATATGGGGCCCATTATACTGTATGAAGTAATATATGGGGCCCATTATACAGTAAGAAGTAATATATGGGGCCCATTATGCTGTATGAAATAATATTTGGGGCCCATTATACTGTATACAGTAATATATGGGACTCATTAAACTGTATGAAGTAATATATGGTGCCCATTATGCTGTATGAAGTAATATATGGTGCCCATTGAACTGTATGCAGTAATGTATGGTGTCCGTTATACTGTATGAAGTAATATATGGGGTCCATTATACTGTAAGAAGTAATATATGGGGCCCATTATGCTGTATGAAATAATATTTGGGGCCCATTATACTGTATACAGTAATATATGGGGCTATTATACTGTATGAAGTAATATATGGTGCCCATTATGCTGTACAAAGTAATATATGGTGCCCATTATGCTGTATGAAGTAATATATGTTGTCCATTATACTGTATGAAGTAATATATGGTGCCCATTATGCTGTATGAAGTAATATATGGTGCCCATTATACTGTATGAAGTAATATATGGGGCCCATTATACTGTATGAATATATGGGGCCCATTATACTGTAAGAAGTAATATATGGGGCCTATTATGCTGTATGAAATAATATTTGGGGCCCATTATGCTGCATGAAGTAATATATGGGGCCCATTATACTGTATACAGTAATATATGGGGCTCATACTGTATGAAGTAATATATGGTGCTCATTATGCTGTATGAAGTAATATATGGTGCCCATTATACTGTATGCAGTAATATATGGGGCCCATTATACAGTAAGAAGTAATATATGGGGCCCATTATGCTGTATGAAGTAATATATGGGGCCGATTATACAGTAAGAAGTAATATATGGGGCCCATTATGCTGTATGAAATAATATTTGGGGCCCATTATACTGTATACAGTAATATATGGGACTCATTAAACTGTATGAAGTAATATATGGTGCCCATTATGCTGTATGAAGTAATATATGGTGCCCATTGAACTGTATGCAGTAATGTATGGTGTCCGTTATACTGTATGAAGTAATATATGGGGTCCATTATACTGTAAGAAGTAATATATGGGGCCCATTATGCTGTATGAAATAATATTTGGGGCCCATTATACTGTATACAGTAATATATGGGGCTATTATACTGTATGAAGTAATATATGGTGCCCATTATGCTGTACAAAGTAATATATGGTGCCCATTATGCTGTATGAAGTAATATATGTTGTCCATTATACTGTATGAAGTAATATATGGTGCCCATTATGCTGTATGAAGTAATATATGGTGCCCATTATACTGTATGAAGTAATATATGGGGCCCATTATACTGTATGAAGTAATATATGGGGCCCATTATACTGTAAGAAGTAATATATGGGGCCTATTATGCTGTATGAAATAATATTTGGGGCCCATTATGCTGCATGAAGTAATATATGGGGCCCATTATACTGTATACAGTAATATATGGGGCTCATACTGTATGAAGTAATATATGGTGCTCATTATGCTGTATGAAGTAATATATGGTGCCCATTATACTGTATGCAGTAATATATGGTGCCCATTATGCTGTACAAAGTAATATATGGTGCCCATTATGCTGTATGAAGTAATATATGGTGTCCATTATACTGTATGAAGTAATATATGGTGCCCATTATACTGTATGAAGTAATATATGGTCCCCTTTATGCTGTATGAAGTAATATATGGGGCCCATTATACTGTATGAAGTAATATATGGGGCCCATTATACTGTAAGAAGTAATATATGGGGCTCATTATGCTGTATGAAATAATATTTGGGGCCCATTATACTGTATACAGTAATATATGGGGCTCATTATACTGTATGAAGTAATATATGGTGCCCATTATGCTGTATGAAGTAATATATGGTGCCCATTATACTGTATGCAGTAATATATGGTGCCTATTATGCTGTATGAAGTAATATATGGGGCCCATTATACTGTATGAAGTAATATATGGGGCCCATTATACTGTATGAAGTAATATTTGGTGCCCATTATACTGTATGAAGTAATATATTCATCATCTTTCCCCCATCTCACGTGACCCCCCTTACGAACCTATCAATTACAGTAAATGACTGCCCACTCTCCCCAGTCCCACAAGCTCGCTGCCTCGGAGTAATCCTTGATGCTGATCTCTCCTTCAAACCACATATCCAAACCCTTTCCACTTCCTGCCGACTTCAACTCAAAAATATTTCACGCATCCGTTCATTCCTCACCCAAGAATCTGCAAAAACCCTAGTCCATGCCCTCATCATCTCTCGCCTTGACTACTGCAACCTCATGCTCTGCGGCCTCCCCTCAAACACTCTCGCACCCCTCCAATCTATTCTAAACTCTGCTGCCCGACTAATCCACCTGTCCCCCCGCTATTCCCCAGCTTCTCCCCTCTGTCAATCCCTTCACTGGCTCCCAATTGCCCAGAGACTCCATTACAAAACCCTAACCATGACATACAAAGCCATCCACAACTTGTCTCCTCCATACATCTGTGACCTCGTCTCCCGGTACTTTCCTGCACGCAACCTCCGATCCTCACAAGATCTCCTTCTCTACTCCCCTCTTATCTCCTCTTCCCACAATCGCATACAAGATTTCTCTCGCGCATCACCCCTACTCTGGAACTCTCTACCACAACATATCAGACTCTCACCTACCATCGAAACCTTCAAAAAGAGCCTGAAGACCCACCTCTTCCGACAAGCCTATAACCTGCAGTAACCACCGATCGACCAAACCGCTGCACGACCAGCTCTACCCTCGCCTACTGTATTATCACCCATCCCTTGAAGATTGTGAGCCCTCGCGGGCAGGGTCCTCTCTCCTCCTGTACCAGTTATGACTTGTATTGTTTAAGATTATTGTACTTGTTTTTATGTATACCCCCCTCACATGTAAAGCGCCATGGAATAAATGGCGCTATAACAATAAATAATAATAATAATAATAATAATAATAATAATAATATATGGGGCCCATTATACTGTATGAAGTAATATATGGTGCCCATTATGCTGTATGAATATATGGTGCCCATTATACTGTATGCAGTATTATTTGGTGCCTATTATGCTGTATGAAGTAATATATGGGGCCCATTATACTGTTTGAAGTAATATATGGGGCCCATTATACTGTATGAAGTAATATTTGGTGCCCATTATACTGTATGAAGTAATATATGGGGCCCATTATACTGTATGAAGTAATATATGGGGCCCATTATGCTGTATGAAGTAATATATGGTGCCCATTATACTGTATGAAGTAATATATGGGGCCCATTATACTTTATGAAGTAATATATGGGGCCCATTATACTGTATGAAGTAATATATGGTGCCCATTATACTGTATGCAGTAATATATGGGGCCCATTATGCTGTACGAAGTAATATATGGTGCCTATTATTCTGTATGAAGCAATATATGGGGCCCATTATACTGTATGAAGTAATATATGGGGCCCATTATATTGTATGAAGTCATATATGGGGTGCCCATTATGCTGTACGAAGTCATATATGGGGCCCATTATACTGTATGAAGTAATATATGGGGCCCGTTATATTGTATGAAGTAATATATGGGGCCCATTATGCTGTATGAAGTCATATATGGGGCCCATTATGCTGTATGCAGTAATATATGGGGCCCATTATACTGTATGAAGTGATATATGGTGCCTATTATGCTGTATGAAGTAATATATGGGGCCCATTATACTGTATGAAGTAATATATGGGGCCCATTATACTGGATGAAGTCATATATGGGGCCCATTATACTGTATTAAGTAATATATGGTGCCTATTATGCTGTATGAAGTAATATATGGGGCCCATTATACTGGATGAAGTAATATATTGGGCCCGTTATACTGTATGAAGTCATATATGGGGCCTATTATACTGTATGAAGTAATATATGGGGCCTATTATACTGTATGAAGTAATACAGTATATTGGGCCCATTATACTGTTTGAAGTAATATATGGGGCCCTTTATACTGTATGAAATAATATTTGGGGCCCAATATTCTGTATGCAGTAATATATGGGGCCCATAATACTGTATGGAGCATTATGTGGGGATAGGGGATGACTTTCTGTTTGTTGTGGATCAGATCGCTGGGACCCCCATGATCCTGGGAAACGTAGCTTTGAAGAGCACCATGTAAATGGAGCTGTGGTCTGTCATACAGTGGTGCCATTCACATGTGGCTCTTCAAATAACTCCTTAACCCCTTTCTGCCATTAGACGTACTATCCCGTCCATGTGCCCTGGGACTTAATCTCCAAGGACGGGATAGTACGTCTAATGCGATCAGCGGCGCCCACGTGGTGAGCGCCGCTGATCGCGGCCGGGTGTCAGCTGATTATGACAGCTGACACCCGGCACAATGTGTCAGGGGCGGTCACGGACCGCCCCCGACACGTTAACCCCTTGTACACCGCGATCAAACACGATCTCGGTGTACCGGGGGTTAAAGGGAAGCATCGGCAGGGAGGGGGCTCCCTCCGTGCTTCCCTGAGCCCCCCACGGCAGCGCAATGTGCAGCGCTGCTGCGGGGGACTCCTTCCCTACAGGCCCCCGGATCCAAGATGGTGACGGGGGCCTTCGGGGGCCTGTAGGGAGCTGACTTCCTCACTGCCTGCAAAGCGCAGGCATGAGGAAGTCTGCAGAACTGCCTGTGACAGATTGCTGATCTGTCACAGTGATCTGTGATGTGACAGAACAGCGATCTGTCACAGGACAGTGATGTCCCACCTGGGACTGTGTAATAAAGTATAAAAAAAAAAAAAAAAAGTGTAAAAATAATTTTAAAAAAATCGCTAAATAAATTAGTTACCAAAAAAAAAAAAATATTCCCCAATAAATTTTTTGAAAATAAAAAAAAACAATAAAAGTACACATATTTGGTATCGCCGCGTCCATAGCGACCCGCCCTATAAAACTGTCCCATTCGTTAACCCCTTTAGCGAACCTCTTAAAAAATAAAAATAAAAAACGAAGCAAAAAATAATGATTTATTATCATACCACCGAACAAAAAGTGCAATAACGCGCGATTAAAAAGACGCATATAAATATCCATGGTACCGCTGAAAACGTCATCTTGTCCCGCAAAAAACGAGCCGCCATACAGCGTCATCTGCAAAAAAATAAAAAAGTTATAGCTCGCAGAATAAAGCGATGCAAAAATAATTATTTTTTATACAAAATTGTTTTCATTGCAAAAAACTGACAAAACATAAAAAAATGACCTAAATGAGGTATCTCTGTAACCGTACCGACCCGGAGAACAAAACCGCTTTATCAATTTTACCGCACGCGGAACGGTGTAAACGCACCCCCCCAAAAGAAATTCATGAAACGCTGTTTTTTGTTCATTCTGTGTCCCAAAAATTGGATTAAAAAGCGATCAAAAAATGTCACGTGCCCGAAAATGGTACCAATAAAAACGTCAACTCGTCCCGCAAAGAATAAGACCTCACATGACTCGGTGGGTCAAAATACGGAAAAATTATAGCTCTCAATATGTGGTGATGCCAAAACTATTTTTACAATAAAAAGCGTCTTTTAGCGTGCGACTGCCGCCAAACATAAAAACCGCCATATATAGTAAATCAAACCCCCTGTTATCACCCCCTTAGTTAGGGAAAAATAATAAAATAAAAAAATATGTATTTATTTCCATTTTCCCATTAGGGCTAGGGTTAGGGCTCAGATTAGGGTTAGGGGTGTGTTGGGGTTAGGGTTGGAGTTATAATTGGGGGGTTTCCACTGTTTGGGCACATCAGGGGCTCTCCAAATGCAACATGGCGTCTGATCTCAATTCCAGCCAATTCTTCGTTGAAAAAGTCAAATGGTGCTCCTTCCCTTCCAAGCTCTGCCATGCGCCCAAACAGTGTTTTACCCCCACATATAGGGTATCAGCATACTCAGGACACATTACAAAACAACTTTTGGGGTCCAATTTCTCCTGTTACCCTTAGGAAAATAAAAAATTTGGGGCAAAAATATCATTTTTGTGGAAAAAAATGATTTTTTTATTTTCACGCCCAGGCGTTATAAACTTCTGTGAAGCACTTGGGGGGTTCAAAGTGCTCCCCACACATCTAGATAAGTTCCGTGGGGGTCTAGTTTCCAAAATGGAGTCACTTGTGGGGAGTTTCAATAGTTTAGGTACATCAGGGGCTCTCCAAACGCACAAGACACCCGCAGACCAATCCATCAAAGTCTGCATTCCATAACGTCACTACTTCCCTTCCGAGCCCCGACGTATCCCCATACAGTAGTTTTCTCCCACATATGAGGTATCAGCGTACTCAGGACAAATTGGACAACAATTTTTGGGGTCCAATTTCTCCTGTTACCCTTGGGAAAATAAAAAAATTGGAGACTAATTGATCATGTTTGTGGAAAAAATACGATATTTTTATTTTCACGCCCGGTCGTTATAAACTTCTGTGAAGCACTGGGGGTTCAAAGTGCTCACCACACATCTAGATAAGTTCCTTAGGGGGTCTAGTTTCCAAAATGGGGTCACTTGTGGGGAGTTTCCACTGTTTAGGTACATCAGGGGCTCTCCAAAAGCAACATGACACCCGCAGACCATTCCATCAAAGTCTGCATTCCAAAACGTCACTACTTCCCTTCCGAGCCCCGACGTGTGCCCATACAGTAGTTTTCTCCCACATATGAGGTGGGGTCCAATTTCTCCTTGTACCCTTGGGAAAATGAAAAAATTGGTGACTAAAAGATCATGTTTGTGGAAAAAATACGATTTTTTTATTTTCACGCCCCGGCGTTATAAACTTCTGTGAAGCACTGGGGGGGTTCAAAGTGCTCACCACACATCTAGATAAGTTCCTTGGGGGGTCTAGCTTCCAAAATGGGGTCATTTGTGGGGGGTTTCTACTGTTTTGGTACATCAGGGGCTTTCCAAACGCAACATGGTGTCCGATCTCAATTCCAGCCAAAAACGTCAAATGGCGCTGCTTCCCTTCCGAGCTCTGTCATGCGCCCAAATAGTGGTTTACTCCCAAATGTGGGGTATCAGCGTACTCAGGACAAATTGCACAATATCTTTTAGGGTCCTGTTACCCTTTGAAAAATAAGAATTGAGGGTGAAAAGATCATTTTTGTGGAAAAAATATGATTTTTTAATTGTACGGCTGTATGTTATAAACTTCTGTGAAGCCCTTGGGGGTTCAAAGTTCTCACCACACATCTAGATAAGTTCCTTGGGGGGTCTAGTTTCCAAAATGGTGTCATTTGTGGGGGGTTTCCACTGTTTTGGTACATCAGGGGTTTTCCAATCGCGACATGGTGTCCGATCTCAATTCTAGCCAAAAACGTCAAATGGCGCTGCTTCCCTTCCGAGCTCTGCCATGCGCCCAAATAGTCATTTACACCCACATATGGGGTATCAGCGTACTCAGGACAAATTGAACAATAGCTTTTAGGGTCCTGTTACCCTTGGAAAAATAAAAATTGGGGGTGAAAAGATCATTTTTGTGGAAAAAATATGATTTTTTAATTGTACCGCTGTACGTTATAAACTTCTGTGAAGCCCTTGTGGGTTCAAAGTTCTCACCACATATCTAGATAAGTTTCTTGGGGGGGGTCTAGATTCCAAAATGGGGTCACTTGGGGGGTTTCCACTGTTTAGGTACATCAGGGGCTCTCCAAACGCGACATGGCGTCCGATCTGAATTCCAGCCAATTTTGCATTGAAAAAGTCAAACGGCGCTCCTTCCCTGCTGAGGTCTGCCATGCGCCGAAACAGTGGTTTCCCCCCCTCACATATCAGGTATCAGCGTACTCCGGACAAATTGCACAATAACTTTTGCAGTCCAATTTCTCCTGTTACCCTTGGTAAAATAAAAAAAATTGAACCTGAAGTATTTTTTTAGTGAAAAAAAGTTAAATGTTCATTTTTTTTTAAATATTCAAAAAAATTCCTGTGACGCACCTAAACTTCTTGAATGTGATTTTGAGCACCTTAAGGGGTGCAGTTTTTAGAATGGTGTCACTTTTGGGTATTTTCTATCATATAGACCCCTCAAAGTGGCTTCAAATGTGATGTGGTCCGTAAAAATAAAATGGTGTTGCAAAAATGAGAAATCGCTGGTCAATTTTTAACCCTTATAACTTCCTAACAAAAAAAATTTTGGTTCCAAAATTGTGCTGATGTAAAGTAAACGTGGGAAATGTTACTTATCAAATTTTTTGTGTGCCGTATCTTTGTGATTTAAGGGCATAAAAATTAAAAGTTGGAAAATTGCGAAATTTTCAAAATTTTCGCCAAATTTCCGTTTTTTTCACAAATAAACGCAAGTTATTTGAATGACATTTTACCACTAACATGAAGTACAATATGTCACGAGAAAACAATGTCAGAATCACCGGGATCCATGGAAGCGTTTCAGAGTTATTACCTCATAAAGGGACAGTGGTCAGAATTGTAAAAATTGGCCTGGTCATTAACATGCAAAACACCCTTGGGGCTTAAGGGGTTAAAGAGAGTGATGAGGGGATGACAAAGTATAGCAAAAATTCACTGATCGGGGTGATGAGTGCTATAGTTTGTGGGCTGGTGGGATTTGTGTGGCAGGGCTGCATTTTTGTCCCAGTCCGGCCCTGTGCCAGGCCTACCATTGCCATTATTGACCCTTGCTCTGGATACTTACGTGTTGTTCTTGTATGTGCGTGTGATGGCGCTGACATCCTTGTGTTTGGACACCTTTTTTTTCTATTTATCTAAATCAAAATGTCCACTATTGTACTCAGTTTTACAGGATAGATATGAAAATTTACTTTGGGTGCGGGGGGGGGGGGGGGGAGTCATTTTGCTGTTCGCCTCAGGCAGCAGATAGGCTAGGTTCACCCCTTCGTGTGTGAGCCGGGACATGATTGTAAGGAGTCCCTGAAGTAGGCTACAGCTGCCTGCCATGCGAGTGGAGTTATAAGTAACAGCAAGAAAGAGGAACTTGAGTGTAATTCAGAACTACAAGTACTTCAGATTAGCGATGTTCAGAAAAGGTATATTTGGAAGGGAGTGCTGGAAGGGTTAATCCATCTGCGTGGGAGTTGGCTGAGCCCCTGACCTGGAGGCTGCGGCACTGAAGCGGGCACCTGACTGTGCCAGAAACGTGAGTAAAGCATTGGAACTGCACTCAGCTGTGTCATTGCCTTCTTCCTGCGTCAACCTACTCAGCACTGCAACATCTCTGTGCCTAACACTACACCGTCTACCTCAACACCTACTACTGCTGCTCTGGGACTACAGCTCTGCCTGTGGAGAGCTATTACATCTTTGCTGCACCAGACCATCTGTCCCAGAGGATCTATATTGCAGTACTGGTCAGGTCACCTCTGACCAGATACCACAGGTGGCGTCACGAACTACCTACCTATAAACTTTATTCAGCTTCATTCTACCTATTTTACATGGACACCCAGGGTCACCACTGCTGTGACACTGCCCCTTGAGGCCCCCGCCCGGTACCGAGTAAGTGTGAAGTCAAACCACTTCCACTCACCCTAGGAGTGCTCCATATCCGGTGGATGTAAATAACTTTGTGAATGGGGTCAGAGGAGAATGTGAGGAATTGTTCTGTTACACAAGTGGTGACCAGCTAAGAAAACTGGAGCTGACTACGATGCTGTCAAACTAACGATAAATCCAACTTAAAAAAAACTTGTTTCTAAGCACGGATGAACTTTAACACCAGACAACCCGTTCCGGTGCTTGTACACATTAGAATAGTGTCAGCTGAACCCGACTCTCCGACAACAGATGATGTCCTGGAAGATATTAACGCCTGATCATTTCGGGCCGGAAATAAACTGCAGCCAGAGCTGTTTGGCTGTAGCTTTCTCTGCTCTCTCCTTCAAAAACACATGAACCTTTGGCTGAGCCAAATATTCAATGTACATTAGGGAGTCATGAGAGATAATTGATGGCAGAATGTGCATTCTACACTCAGCTATCAAATGTGTGTGGCCAGATTTACTGTTTAAGGAAACAGGAAGGCAACTCCAGTGAGCAAAGAAGCACAAAAATTGTATCGCGGAGCAGTGGAAAACATGTTCAGATGAATCCAAATTTCTTTTACACCATGCTGATGGGAGGTCAGAACAGCAGGAATCAATGAACTGTTCTTGCAAAGTATCCATAGTTCAGGCTGGTGGCATTTGAATATTTGTTGGGACTGGTTTTTGACACTCCCTGGCTCCTCTGATATCTGTGGATGGTTGACTCTTTCTTCTGAGACGGGTGGTGTTAGAGTAATGGTAGAGATTATTTTTGGCACATCTGGGGTCCTCTGATACCTGTGGATGGATGACTCTTTCCTTTCAGGCTGGAGAGATTGGGTAATGGTGTGGATAATGTTTTTTGACACCTCCTGGTTCCTTGGAGACCAGTGGATGGATGACACCTCCCTTTTAGGTTGGTGAGGTGGTGTAATGTTGTGGGGAATGTTTTTTTTTTATTCACCCTGGGTCTTGTGATACCTGTAGATGGAGGTTTGGACATTAGGACTTTACAGTTTATGGCTGAGCAAGTTCATGGCACCTGTTTATCCTATAGCAGTGGATCAATACACCAAGCACCGAGGGTCGTATAGCCATAGATTGATTTCAGGAACATGACAGCAAGTTTTCATGGCTTCCGTTGCCTTCTCAGTTTCTCTGGTCCAGAGAATCAAGGTAGACCAGGCTGTTCAGAACATACTGCCGTCTAATCTGTGGCTACTGCAAAAATCCATCCTGTCCAGCTGGGTCAATATTTCCACAAAATGTTTTCAACACTAAGCCATAATGAAACACTGTGGTTCTGAAGTACAGAGGAGGTTGAAAATAAAGAAGCGTTCAGTAAATATACACATTTGGCTATAAAAATGAATTTGCCTGCCAAATATTAAGTAGGTCTCCTTCATGCCACCAAACCAGCTCTGATGCATCAAGGCATGGACCTCTGAAGGTGTCCTGTAGTATTTGGCACCAAGAAGTTAGTACATAGCTGCTCTGAAAGCAGTAATTATATTTATCTATCCTGACTCCATTTTGGTTTCTTTGTACATGCATTTACTTCCTTGCAAGATGGAGCCTTCTGAATGCTTTTGTCTAAAGATTTGGAGATAATGGAGAAACAAAACTAAGGGTACCGTTAAACATAGCGACGCTCCAGCGATCCCGACAACGATACGACCTGGTAAGGATCGCTGGTATGTCGCTACATGGTCGCTAGTAAGCTGTCAGACAGGTAGATCTACTCAGCAACGCAGCAACGATCCGGCGATCCGTATAGCGACCTCGGCGGTCGTTGGGACCTTGTCACACAGCAGCTATTCTGATGACTCAGACCTCGATAGCGTGAGTTCTGAGTCGAAAAGGAGGTCACTTGTTGTTGTTAAGGTGTCAAACACAGCGATGCATTCTGGCCAGCGGGACAGCAACGATCAAAAAATGGCCTAGGACATTCAAGCACGATCAGCAATATCGCAGCGGGGGCTGTTCGCTGCTATGTGTCACACGTAGCGAGATCGCTGTTGCGTCACAAAATCTCGCTATGTGAGACGGGGCCTTAAGAGTAGAACACACCTAAACACTTTAGCTAGGTGTAGACAGTATTACCTTTAGCCAATGAGCTGTATGTATGCTAATGCAAGCACATATTTAGAAATAAGCTAAGCCAATTATATTGCTTCAATGAATAACCAAGATGCTCAGTGTATCAGCGTGGCTCCTCCGTGCACGTATTTAGATTTTGCAATTTAATTTGGATCAGGCATAACATCTCAGAGTGTCTCACATTTTGTGGCAACGACATTGCCAACTTCTGCGAAGGGAATTCGGGGAGATTACAAAAGGAAAATGAAAAAGTGTAAAATATTTATGGTTGGGTAATATCTTTACCAATTTATTTAGGTTTTTTTTTTTTTTTTTTTTTTTTTATCCTACAGATACATGGAGGTTGGTGGTATCCCCTTCGTATGCATGCAACAAAAATAATTGAATAATTTCCACATTATACATAATTTGTAGTTGGTATCTTGACTCTTCTTTTTTTCTGTTTCTTTTCCTATGATGGGGTGTAAAGAATTTGTTGTTATTCACAAGATAATCCCTGACAATGTCCATAATATGGGTGTTGGCGTTTTGTACTGATTCATAACGCCTATGCAATCATAAAATGACTTAATAATTCGGATCCCGTATAAATAATGATAAGGGGACGCATTCAACATTTATGATTGAGTAAATGAAGCCGCACTATTAGATTGATGCAACAAAATAAAGTGAGCGGCTCCTAATGATACGTGATGGTCAGGTGACTGCTTAGACCAATCACGCAATATTTTGATATGCAGACCGACAGGCCCGGTTACGCCCAGGAAGTGGGGCAAGGTATGGTCGGTTCCTGTCTCAACATGACGCGCGGCGCCTGTTTAGGAAAACCCAGGAAGTGGGGCAAGTTGCCTGAGCAGATGCCGGCGTCATGCGCAAACCGGAAGTACTGAACGGGGCAACCGGAAACGGCAATAAGCCGCGGTATGCCGCGATTTATAAAAGGCAGCTATCTCACAACGGGCGTGCTATGCGCCAGAAGAAGATGTCACAATACCCCTGATGAGTCAGACATTGATGAAACGCGTTGGGTGACAATTCTGGAGATCGGGTCACGATCTTGAGGTTTTCAGATGGACCTTACCTGATCATCCGTTCTTTATAGAAGCGTTTAAAGATAAGTACAGCGGTCTCAGTTTGTATAGTGGTATCATAAATGGACACAATTTGCTGATGAGGTGATTTTATGCATTTGACCGATGCTGTACATATGCTGTGCTATTTGTATACGGGCTGGATACATGTCTATTAAGTAATAATAATTCTGATGACATAAAGGCCGGTTGGCACACAATCACATATATATAAGGCCCATATGGTCGGAGAGTCCAGGTTTTGAAATACCTGGACAAGAAATACGATAATGTCAAGGGCCATATGGTACCTCATAAAGTACAAAACGGTTTGTTTTTAATAGAGCACTGCACAATTGCACTTTGGCACATGTTTGTTTAGATTTGATGTATGGTTTTTAAAGAATCATTAAAGGTTATGTTTTATTGTTTATGATATACCAATTTGCTACCTCTAAATATCTGACATTGGTTTGAGACACCCCCGCTATATAAATTGTATTAGTTGGACATGGCAGGATTCCTTGCTACAGGAATAGACACCAATCAGTGGATCAATGAAGCGAAAGACGTATTTTCAGATGGTACCTTTACACAGAAAAAGTATATACCCTCTTTCAGTGCTGCTTTTAAAGAGTTGACCAAGGTTTATAAAGAACAAGTTACTTCATGGTGGGAGGTACAGAGCTTGGAAAGTTATATAAAAGCAGGAATAGTCCCCCGCCATCTTAGAATATCAATTAACTTTGGTTATAGATATAAGAATACAACACTTTTGGCCAAATTAGAGAAAGAAGCAACTGATAGTTCATTGAAACTTATGAAAATACTCCTTGAGGAGGAGAAGTGTATGTTAAATAATATTAACGAACGTCTGAGAGATCAGATAGAGGTCACGAAGAAATTTTCTGCAGAGGCCGAGTTTACGGTGAAAGAATCTAGTCTACAAAACATTATAGAAAAATTTCAATATCATCTTAAAGAAAGGAAACATAAATATTTTATTCGGGATTTACAAGAATTCAGGGATAATAAAGCATATTCAGTATATTACGGAAAAACTAATAGACCGCAGGAGACAGATATATCATCTTCAGAGGCTGAGTTTTCTGATTCAGAAACGAGGTACAAACCTGGAAGAGGGAGAGTAAGGGGAAGGGGGGGTCTACGTGCGGGGAGAGGATCTGGTCGAGGTTCCCCACAGAGGGATCATTTTTTAGACACAAGCTACCCATTAAGAAACAGGTTCAACGGCAGGAACCCCGTATAGACAATCATATAATTAACCTTTCCTCGAAATCCCTCAGTAAAGAACAGATGGCGGTTCTTAGTAAGGGGATGTCTTTTGTCCCAACATCGGATCTTGAATGTTTTGAAACGATTAAGGATTTACAGCTCTTCATCCGTAAACTTAAGTGGAAAAAACATTATATAAATATGGATAAAAAAAGCTGCACTGAATTGGGTATAGAGGGAGACCTACTTAATGATGTGAGATTTTTGTTCAATTTGGGGGATATGAATCCCAATGATTTGGGTGAGGGACCATTCACACAATTAAAAAATAAGAGTAAACATATGCCACCTATCAGCAATGATATAGGGGCCCTTGATATATTTGCCAACTTGGTATCTAGAGATATCAAGGAATTGGATAATGGGAAAAAAAGACGATTCCATAACCTTACCAAGTCTGAGATGGATGGGCTTCTGGAGCTGGAGAGAGACAATACTATAATAGTGAAACCCGCAGATAAAGGGGGGAATATAGTATTGATGGATGTAGCACAATATAAAACCATGTGCTACTCATTATTAGATAGATCTATGGGGTATGAAAGAATGGAACATAACCCCACAAACACTTTTTTGAATGATCTTAAGAAGTTGGTGAATGGGGCCCTTCAGGCAAAACTCATTGATAAAAATGAGAAAGATTTTTTGATTCCACAACACCCGACGGTGGCAACATTCTATGCTCTGCCTAAAATTCATAAAGGCCTTTCGCCCTTGAAAGGCCGACCGATTATATCGGGTATAGGAAGTCTAACCCAAAATCTGGGTATATATGTAGACAAAATTTTAAGACCATTTGTTACATCACTTAGTTCCTATACAAGGGATACCACCGACCTTTTATTGAAACTCGACCACATCGAATTGGACACCGATATGATATTGGGTTCAATAGATGTAGAAGCCTTGTACTCATCCATTCCCCATGATAAAGGTCTAATGGCTGCGGACTATTTCCTAAAGACAAGGGGCGTCCAATGTACGAGACATAACTTGTTCGTTATGCAAGCCTTGGAATTCTGTCTCACAAAAAATTTTTTTCTCTTTGATGGCAGGTTCTTCCATCAGCTCAGGGGCACTGCGATGGGCAATCCTTGTGCGCCATCGTACACAAATTTGCTCCTGGGCTGGTGGGAGGAAAATGTCGTTTTTGGTGAGCAGGTTGATGTGGCGGAGGACAAAATAGTGCTATGGCTCCGCTACATCGACTACGTATTTGTTATTTGGAGAGGTGATGAGAACAGTTTTAGAACCTTTGTGAAAGATCTTAATATAAATGATATTGGTCTTAGCTTCACGTGTGAGGTTAGTGCGAATAGACTACCCTTTCTGGACATAGTCATTAAGAGGGGAGAAAATGGCCGTATAGTTACAGAAACATACAGGAAACCTACCTCTACGAACTCCCTTCTAAGATGGGAATCCAGTCACCCAGTCCCCTTGAAAAAAGGTATTCCTAAAGGCCAGTACCTACGCATGAAAAGGAATTGTACTGATCAGAGAGACTTTAAGAGACAAGCAGATGACCTTAGATCTCGTTTTCATGAACGAGGATACCCAGATGACATTCTTAAAGGGGCTTATAAATCTACGGTAGAGAAGGAAAGAAAAGAACTACTTATACCCAAACAGCAAACCAATGAAGACAATATCATAAGGTTCATCACCACCTTTTCCAATGGGGCAAATGAGCTGAGAGCCATTATGAACCGACATTGGCCAATACTATGTATGGACAAAGATCTTGGAGGCTTGATCTCGGACAATCCACAAATTACATTTAGGAGGGGCCGCTCCTTGAGGGATAGGTTGGTCCGCAGCCATTATACCCAGAAAACCTCATACAGCCCAACATGGCTAGGTACACAGCCGAAAGGCTGTTACAGATGTGGTAGCTGTAAATATTGTACCTCTATTCAACAGAGTAAAGAATTTCAGAGCAATGTCACAGGAAAGATCTACCGTATTGGTCAATTCATTAACTGCAGATCAATAGGAGTGGTATATAAAATCACCTGTAGCTGTGGCCTTGAATACATTGGCAAGACCAAGAGGGAGCTGAGGGTGAGGGTAGGTGAACACCATAGAGATATAATTCTTAAACGTGATACACCGGTAGCCACCCATGTCAACCAAAGACATAAGGGTGACGTGAAGGCGGTCAGTTTCATGGGCATAGAAAAGGTCCCCCAAAATCCAAGAGGAGGTGATTGGGATAAACGCATACTCCAAAGAGAAACATATTGGATTTTCTCATTACAATCTATATATCCCAAAGGACTGAATGAGACACTTTCCTTTTCTTCCTTCTTGTAGGGAGTTTTGATAGGGCTTTCTAGTTCAGGGAGAGCCGACGAGGAGTGGGGGCGCCATTTGCGCAGGAATTTAGGGTGCCAACCTCCGCGTGAGGTAGGGAACAGCTAGTTAGGGACATATAGGGCCAGATTTAGTGGGCACCCTTTCTATAATTCCTACAGATACATGGAGGTTGGTGGTATCCCCTTCGTATGCATGCAACAAAAATAATTGAATAATTTCCACATTATACATAATTTGTAGTTGGTATCTTGACTCTTCTTTTTTTCTGTTTCTTTTCCTATGATGGGGTGTAAAGAATTTGTTGTTATTCACAAGATAATCCCTGACAATGTCCATAATATGGGTGTTGGCGTTTTGTACTGATTCATAACGCCTATGCAATCATAAAATGACTTAATAATTCGGATCCCGTATAAATAATGATAAGGGGACGCATTCAACATTTATGATTGAGTAAATGAAGCCGCACTATTAGATTGATGCAACAAAATAAAGTGAGCGGCTCCTAATGATACGTGATGGTCAGGTGACTGCTTAGACCAATCACGCAATATTTTGATATGCAGACCGACAGGCCCGGTTACGCCCAGGAAGTGGGGCAAGGTATGGTCGGTTCCTGTCTCAACATGACGCGCGGCGCCTGTTTAGGAAAACCCAGGAAGTGGGGCAAGTTGCCTGAGCAGATGCCGGCGTCATGCGCAAACCGGAAGTACTGAACGGGGCAACCGGAAACGGCAATAAGCCGCGGTATGCCGCGATTTATAAAAGGCAGCTATCTCACAACGGGCGTGCTATGCGCCAGAAGAAGATGTCACAATACCCCTGATGAGTCAGACATTGATGAAACGCGTTGGGTGACAATTCTGGAGATCGGGTCACGATCTTGAGGTTTTCAGATGGACCTTACCTGATCATCCGTTCTTTATAGAAGCGTTTAAAGATAAGTACAGCGGTCTCAGTTTGTATAGTGGTATCATAAATGGACACAATTTGCTGATGAGGTGATTTTATGCATTTGACCGATGCTGTACATATGCTGTGCTATTTGTATACGGGCTGGATACATGTCTATTAAGTAATAATAATTCTGATGACATAAAGGCCGGTTGGCACACAATCACATATATATAAGGCCCATATGGTCGGAGAGTCCAGGTTTTGAAATACCTGGACAAGAAATACGATAATGTCAAGGGCCATATAGTACCTCATAAAGTACAAAACGGTTTGTTTTTAATAGAGCACTGCACAATTGCACTTTGGCACATGTTTGTTTAGATTTGATGTATGGTTTTTAAAGAATCATTAAAGGTTATGTTTTATTGTTTATGATATACCAATTTGCTACCTCCAATTTATTTAGGACACACAATCACAAATAGTACATGATCTCTTTAAGCAACCCCCCCAAAAAAAGAATATAGACCTGCTAAATGCATACAAACCCCAGCCAACCTAAACAAAAGTGTGGAAACCACCAGCATGCAGAATAATTGCTGTTGACAGATTGTAATATCAGTTTAGGTTAATTTTACTTCTAGTTAAGAACAGTGTAAAATTGGTTCTTCACAAAAAAAAGTTTCATGATGATACTCCTAAGGTATGTTCACATGGAGTTTTTTTTAATTGTGTGAACATACACTTAACGTTATATTCGCAGTCGCTTTCATCCTTCTATCCGTATTTTTCATGTGCACATATATGTCGGTTTTTTTTTACTTGCACAATGTGGGTGTAGTACGGACACATCATTCACGGCAGGGACTTTACGCTCTCAAAGGATTTGGAGCAGCTCGTTTCTCACCGCGTATTTCATGTCATTATAACAATAAAACTCCTCAGAAATTCCTAGGCCTCTGGAAAAATAAGCACAGGCAAAATCAGATTAAGGAAAATCCCTATATGCAAAATCCAGAAAGGATTATAGAAAGGAGCTACTTGTCGAAACTTAACCCCATTAGTGCTGAAAAGATCGAAGAAATTTGTGATGAATGGGAAGGAGAAAAGGTTTCGTAGAAATAAAATCTTGCATGAGCCATATTAGAAGATACCTTCCTGGATCAGAACCATAACGTTTGGGCAGTTTTCACAGATAATTTGTTAAATACTCACATGCCATCATCTCCAGCGAGAGATCCGCCATATGGCATCGGCACTGGTTTTCTGATATTTCACGGGGCGATTTCAGACACGCTACCACAACTTATAGATTACAAACACTTTTGGAGATGAGGAGGACACACACCCTGACCCATTGACTTTATTCTAATGTCACACCAGAGGAAGACTTAAGAATTTTTTTGTTCTTGGCACCTGGGGACTGAGTTTTATATTTTAGTTCTGGTGGCCACCTAGGATCCAGGTTGCCTGTGTGAATAACTGGACAGGATCCTTCATGGTTGCCACACATGACTGCCCAAAACAGATGTCACAACTGGTCAACTGTCCCGAATTTGCTGTAACTGTCCCCGATTTTCAGATAAATTATGGGCATTCTGGACCAAGAGAAGGGAAGGGTTTATGTAAAGGCCATTCAAAAATGCATGTTTCATGGCAGGTTGATAACGCTCCTGGAAGAGTTGGGGGGGTTCATAGGTAGGACTGGGAATGGGACATAAATATCCGTATTCCCACTAATGCTCATTCAGACATCAGCAAATAAAGTGTAAAAATTGCTGGACTGCCCGTGAGTCCCCAAGAAACATGCATACTTGGATCGACAGCTGAAGCATGATCTAACTGATATCTACATATTATAATCTATCTCTATCAGCAGCCATATTTGTTTGTAAGAGGGAGGCAGACCGGATGCCATTCATTCTGTACAGTATGTAACAAGTATACACTGGCTCTTCGACAAGAAACCCACTAATAGGAAGAGATCAATTTACTGTCATCCAATATGGTTTCATTGACTTAAGGTTGAAGGTAGAAAAAGTCCATTGAGTTCAACTGATAACCTAACATGTTGATCCTGAGGAAGGCAAAAACCCAATGAGGCCGATGCTAAGTGCCTCATGTTAGGGGGAAAATTCTGTCCTGACTCCATACGGCAATCAGACTAGTTCCCTGGATCAAGGTCCCACAACAGACTCTAGCATTCATAACCTGTAATATTATATTTTTTAAGAAAAGAGTCCAGGAACTTCTTATACTTGTTAAGGGACTCGATCATTACAATATGATGTGTCAGAAAGGTTCATAGTCTCACTGCTCATACAGTAAAGAATCCATAGTTTATTTGCTTGTACAGTAAAGAATACAGTATTACTTCTTATACAGTAAGGAATCCAGTCTCGCTGCTTTTACAGTAAAGAATCCATAGTCTCACTGCTCTAACAGTAAAGAATCCATAGTCTCGCTGCTTTTACAGTAAAAATCCATAGTCTCACTGCTCTTACAGTAAAGAATCCATAGTCTCGCTGCTCTAACAGTTAAGAAATCCATAGTTTCACTGCTCTTACAGTACAGAATCCATAGTCTCACTCCTTGCACAGTAAAGAATCCATAGTCTTGTTCCGCACTCAGTAAAAAAATTGCCATCTGTGATGATAATTAAACTTTATTTACTCTAGAAATAGAGGATGCTCCCTTGTCATTGTTGCAGGCTGAGGTGTAAAAAAAATCATTAGTAAGAAATAGGAAAACATAGTGTAACAGTATATAGTTAAATTGAGGCTATCTTATGAAGCTCAGGCAAAGGCTGGGTTTCACTTCAGGACATTGCGGCAGCCAAGGTGCCTTTCAGTATGTCACCAGCTGCCATGGTGAACCATTGTCATCTCACCATTGCATTATGGAAGGAACTATGGGCCACTCAACCACTTAAATACCAGTGTCAGTGATTGACTGCAGCATTTAAATTGTTAAACGATCGGTCCTTGCTCAGGTCGCTTGTGTTACAGGCAGATGACAGATGAGCTTGTTTGTTCCATACACCCCTGTGGCTATATGATGTAAATTTCATGGCATTAATAGCAGGACTTACAACAAAGGGTTATTCCCATTGTTAAATATTATCACCGATCAAAAGAATAGATGTTATCTTTGTGACCAGTGAGGACAGGACCACTGGGACCTATCAAATGCACATGTGTGCCACCATGCCATTCATTCTCTATGGGACGTGTAGCACAGTACTTGGCCGTATCCGGCAGTCTGCTCCATTCTGACAGGGCATTTTAGAGTCCCATTCTCAGAATTGGTGGGGTTTCCAGTGGTTGGACACCCACTAATCACAAAGTTATTACCTACCCCTTGGATAAGTGATAACTTGTAATGATGGGGTTAACCCTTTGATAGTCACTATTAGATTGCTGGACATGAACGGCACTTACTACTTCTCTGAACATTCTCTTTAACCATATACATGTATTGCGGTTTCTTTATACTTGATCGCCACTTTCATTTATCATCTTTGTTTACCAGGTGCCCTTTTCAATTTCTACAGTAACTGGGCTCTGCTGCAGAGTTACTGTACCTCTATGCTTGTATCTTGTAACTCCAGGATCTGGCCACTTTTATGGGGGTCTGTTGAGGAGGTCACACTCCTGTCAACACTCTGCACAGGGCTATCTTATAAAGGCCAGCTGGTTTTGGTATCAGTCTCAGGCAACTTCAATTTAGGAGACATCTCTGGGGCCCACAGGTTGTACCTTCAAGCTCATGGATCTCCCTGGCACTCCATGTGGTCCAGGCCACACACTGAGACACTTCCCCTTCACCAGCTTCTTTTATTATTTTTGGTCTGCAGTGGCATCAAGTGGCCATAATAAATTACTGTCATTTTAAGTACATAGAACTAAATAAGTCTGTGTACAGAAGAACAGTCAGGCCAGCAGTAGGATGTCTCTGAAATCAACAAAGTATCAAGTGGATCATGGACAGAGAGACTTAAATCAACAGATCCAAAAGGATAATCTTAGATAACTGTTGGCTCACCAGGATAACAATAGATGACCAGTGGATCACAATAACCATTGGATCAAGAGAATATCCATAGATGAGCACTGGATCACCAGAGTAACCTTAGATGACTGCTGGATCTCCAGAATAACCATAGATGAACATTAAATCACCAGGATAACCATAATTAACAACTGGAACACCAGGATGTCCTACAGGAGCAGTGGTTCTCCAAGAAAACCAAGGACAACCAATTATTAACTAGTTTTACCACTACTGCACTCAAAAATTCCTCAATAGCACTCAATAGCCAGAGATAACCACTGTATCCCCGTGCTGTTAACATCAAACTTAATCCCTGAAGTTCCTGCTTTCTTCTTACATGGGCTGCATGGCCTTAAAAATATTGATGATCTATCTTTGAGATAAGTAATCAATATCAGATTGTTGTGGATCAGACACTGGTCGTCTTCAAAACAGGTGATCGGCCGGGGTGCCGAGTGTCGAACCCCTATCGATCTGATACAGATGACCTATCTTGAGGAGAGGTCATCAATATCGTAAGGCTGGACAACCGCTTTGATGTTTAAGGCAGAGTACACATAAGCACCGCTGTTTTTCAAGACATAATTAAAGTGAAGATCGGGACCTGCGTCAGTCATGTAAAAAGATGGAGATGACTCATAGATTTGCTGACTTATCCACAATTCAGGTGGAGTGGGGACCTGAAATATGATTTTTACCAATGGCCCCTTGCAGTGTCCTATGTCTGATTATCTAGAAGGACCCTAGAAGGCAGCATAGGTCAGTCTTACTTGCAGAGTTTTTCTGCTAAATATTATATTGCAGAACTCTGCTGGGTATTTTAAAAATGAGAATATAATCTTAAACCAGCATAGACTTCAAAGACCCATATCATATGAGTGCCGATGAAGATAAGCAATATCAAGAGAAGTCCCTTTCATGTCCATGATTTATGCTATTTTGCTCTGAAAAGTGTGGGCATACTCAGATCTGCAACAAGTAAGGACACAAATACCACATTTAAAGGGGTTGTACACTTTGAACAATCCCTATATGTTAGAAGGGTTCTAAACTATAAGTTGGTCACACAGTAAACCATTGCTTGCATACCCATAATTTTACAGTCCTTGTGGGGGGTCCCTTGATTGGGACTCTCTCTAGGAACTCTAGAGAATACTGCTGCACAGTTCTTCTCATGGAGACTAATGTATTGACCCTGACCTTGTGTTGGTGGTCATGTATTACATACACACTCCTCAACATTGAAATCCCAACACCAAGAAGTAAACATCAAGGAATTGTGGAAATCGCAGGATGATAATGATAGGCAAATGATGAAAAAAACATTTGAAAATTACATTTTTAAAACATCTGGATTTATTCAATATGAATAAATATATAAGTGCAAAAATAAACGCTCTTACACACCTTGTCGTACATCCGATTGCTCCCATTGCAAATATTGACCAATGTGGTCCCAGATGTAGTCGATGGGAAACAACTCCCGACACTGGAGAAACCTGACAGTGACGTGCACTGTGTGCAATGTGAAGATTCGCAAGTCTGCAGGCGCATGGCGTAACTGCAGAATTGAACCCCGAGCCTGGACAACCTCTTTAATGATTTGCCCAAGTGAATTCAGAATGACAGAACCACCCTCAGATGACCATCAGATAGCAGCCGAGGCTGTATGTGCTGGGATTTCAGCATTTGGTGCTCATACTCCATATTGAATGAATCAAGATGTTTCTAAAATTTTGTTACCGCTTTTTCATCATTTGCAGATCATTAACAAATCTCCATCCTGTGATTTTCATCATTCCACAATTTGTTCTTCTTGGTGTTGCAATTTCAATGTTGAGGAGTGTTGATATGGAATATGGTTACCCATTCATTTAAATAGGTGCCATGCAACACTAGATTTTTCCCACTTCTTGACCAAGTGGACCGCAATAATTTAGTTGCATTTTTAGTACAGATTATTATGTAGTATATCTAATCAGTGCTTGTCGCATGCAGAATTTCTTGAAGATTTGCCACATAATTCACCATTACCATTGCAAAAGTTGAAATTCACACTGAATTCTGTACAAATTCTTAATTTTAAAATCCGCACAACAGGTTAATTTCCACTAAGAAATTTTGAGCAAATGAGATTTGTTATGAGTGTAAAGATCTGTTGAAAATTCCCACAAGAGATCCGTGCCAAATACGCCTGTCAATTTCCTCTAAGAAGAGCATGGGGTAAGACATTTACTGACCACATGTAATTATTTTATGACCCCAATCCAATCACCACATTAGGTATAAACCTGATCTGAGTAATTTGACTGAGGACCCTGATCACAGGGAATAACGGAAATATTTGGAAGGATAGGAAACATTTTTTTCTTTTGTTAGCTCAGAAAACTTACTTTGTATGTAAATGCAGAACACTGAATAAAACGTCATGTGGATTCGGGTCTGATTGAAGCCTTTTAATTGTAAAGTCCAGAGAGCGAGCGACTTCATAGTGTAAGCAGCCTGAAGATTAAGCATGTTAATTCTTTTAGGCTGAGTTCACACGTGGCGTTTTTTTCGCGTTTCCGCGGCGGTTTTAACCGTGTGATTTTGCCGCGAAAAATAAGCATTCCATGCATTCCTATGGGATTCCGCAATGCTGTGCTAATGCTGCGGTTTTTACCGCGGTGGAATTGCTTCGCAGTAAAAGCCGCAGCATGCTCATTAATTTGCGGAATCGCGGCGATCCCGCACCCATAGGAATGCATTGTTCCGCTTACTTCCCGCATGTGGCTGTGCACACCATGCGGAAAGTAAGCAGAACATTTGCGGATGGTACCCACGGTCCGGAGGAGAGGAGACTGTCCTCCGGGCTTTGGGTACCATATCCCTGTAAAAAATAGAATTTAAAATAAAAAATATTGTTATTCTCACCTTCCGGCGTCCCGCGCAGCCTTCCCGCTTCTCTCCACTCTCCCGGTCCCAGTAATCCTTTGCAAAAATGCCCGCGATGGCATCCGTTCTCGCGGGATCGCGAAGTCTCGCGGTCATTCGCGCGACATCATCGCGAATGATCCGCGAGACATCGCGATCCCGCGAGAACGTACGTCATCGCGGGCATTTTCGCAAAGGATTACTGGGAACGGATGCACGGGACGTCGGAAGGTAAGAATAACACCATTTTTTATTTTTTTTACATTTTATCTTTTACTACTGATGCTGCATAGGCGGCCTCAGTAGTAAAAAGTTGGTCACACTTGTCAAACACTATGTTTGACGAGTGTGACCAACCTGTCAATCAGTTCTCCAAGCGATGCTACAGATCGCTTGGAGAACGCTAGCATTTTGCAAGCTAATTACGCTTGCAAAATGCTAGTTTTTCCGCGGGAAAATCGCTGGAATTTAAAATGCGATTTTCCCGCGGAATGGAATTCCGGAATTCTCGCGGTAATTTCCGCGAGAGTTCCGGTACGTGTGCACTTAGCCTTACTGCTTCAAAGTTTCAAAACGACAGAACATGTGCACACAACGTTGTTTTGACATTGCTGTGCATTATGTTCATTTTGTGGTGCTCTTTTACGGTGTTTTTTCATAGAGGAATCTGCCTGAAAAAAACCCTTTTGTGTGCAACATAGCCAGTTTCTGATGGAAAAAGTCAGCAAAAAGTCTCTTGGTCCGATAAATCAAGACCGGTGCTGTTCACACTCCAACTCTGTCCACTTTGTCCTAATAATACCAAAAGTGGCAACATTTTAGCGTATCCTCGAGTTGCACCACAATTTTGAGACTTTTCAAAGATACTTTATATGGGCAGACTGTGGCGGTATTATTACTGTATGTGAAGGCGGGCTTTGGGGACATTATTACTATATGTTGGAGTGGACTCAAGAGACACTAATACTGTATGTGGGAATAATCAGGAGACATTATTACTGTATTTGTGTGGACTTGTGCATTATTACTGTATGTAGGAGAATCTGTGTCCATTATTACTTCAAGTGGGGGACTCAACTCAGGTGATTGTAATGGCATCTTCAGAAGCCTTCAGGATTTATTCTGAAATCAAACTATACTTGAGACCATTTCCTGTTGGAATGTCGAATGAAAAACAAGATTCAGCTTCCTTACAGAAAGCATGTCAGTTTCTCACAGGATTTTCTGATACTTGATTAAATCCACCTTGCTCTCTACACACTACAGGTTTGCAGTGTCAGGGAAATCAAAACTGCCCACTGAGCCACTGCCATGCTTCACTGTTGTAATCACCAACTCACCACCATGCTTTACTGTAGACATCACTGAACCACCATCATGCTTTACTGTACACATCACCGAGCCACTACCACGCTTCACTGTAGTCATCATCAAGCCCCCACCACGCTTCACAATAGGTACCAATGAGCTACCGTTGTGATTCACTGTAGTCAGTGTGATCCTTTCAGCAGATGCATCATTCTTACTCATCCAAATATGCAACTAATTCATAGGCAAGAAAAGTTCCAGTTTTTTTTCATTGCTCCACAGGAGGCCATTGCCCTTGAGAAATGTGCTCAGATTCCTCAAGAACACTGCCAGAAGTTGGTGTTTGGCCATGCATCATGTTTACAGCAAGTCGTAACAAGCCAAAGGTGAGTCTGAATCATAACAGCCAAAAAGCCAAAGGTAAGCTAAGACTGCAGTAGTCAGGAAAAGTGGCATTTTGTGCTGAATTTGGAAAAAAAAACACTTGTTAGATCCGTAGAGCTATTTACATTGTTCTTGTTTGGTTGATAGTAAACAGCAGAAAGTTTATACATTTTTCTAGTCATCCAAACTTACAATAATGGAAAAATTCTTGATGAAACTAACTGTACATTTTTGGAGAACATCCGTGGTTGCAAAATGACTGTAAATCCCCAGCAATTTTCCCACTTAAGGGGTCAAGCAATACCAGGGCCAAGTATTTTTGTTCTATCTAGTGTGTATAGGGAGAATGTGGGGTCTCTTCTTCACATTTTATCAGTGTAGGATGGAATAAAATAGGTTCAGAGAACACTCAACAAAATGTTGGCCTATGGGTTGTTGTGACGGTTCCTCAGTAATTCATAAAACTGGCATCAGCCACTACATTAGATGTGTGTCCTGAGGTGATATCATTTTTAGAGTATACTGTATATGCAGGATTACATTTTGGCCCCCAACTGTGATCAACCTGTCCAGAGCACATTAAAAAATAAAAAAAACTGACCGTCATAGCCAAACATGAATTGGGTGTGAACAGGTGCCTACCTAGAGTCGCCAACTCATATACAATCTTACAAACAAGGCAGCACTCTGCAGCACTATAGCATACAAACATGAAACATGAAAATTGAATTGCATTACTGCACTGGAAATATGAAAAATTGAGAATGCTTAGAGCATAAATTAGCCAATTCATGTGTACCTGGTAGCCACGGTAAGGCGATTCTCGTTTACCAGGACCTAACAATGCCAGTCCTCTCTTAGACAGTCTACAACTCTATGGGATCCTAATGTGAATTCTCTCCAAGACTAAAGTCTAATATCTTCATGGAGACACAAGTCCCCCGACGAAGCCCAGCGCGAAACGTGCGTTGGGGCTTGGGACCTGACACGCAGTAGATGTACGCCCCATATCGGTAAGCATGGTCACTACAGCATTTTCCCCATATTTTTTGCACCATGCATTTTAATTTTTTTTGCTATGCATGTCTCCTTGTTCCCTGCATAATATCTATGAGATAGAGTGGCATCTTGCATTCTATCCCTTAGCATTCAGATTGAACTGACTGTGGCACAGTTTACTGTGTGAGCCATTGCTATGCTGGGGATTTGTTTGGTTACTTTGTGTACCAATGCGCAATACTTTACTTATGCTGCTGTCATTTTCCTTTTTGTGTCATTTCCGCTACCTGATCATACTTATTGTATTTTTAAATACACTTCAATTTCTTATGTATAAGTATCAATAAAGATTGTACATATTTTTTCACTATAATCTACTTGCTTGCGTTTGAATTTTGGGCGTTATACTCCAGATATTCTATGTAGGATCATATAATTAACACGGGAGTTGTCCTATTTCCATGATATTTTGAACATTCCTTATTCTGATAGGAAAATGAATTTATGTTCATAAAAATGTTGGATTGTGTTAAATATCTTCATGGAGGGGTAGTGACTGGGCACTCCGCCCCTTAGCCTCAGGCGTTTTTAATCACAGCAGGATCACTACCCCTCCACGAAGATATTAGACTTTGGTCTAGGAGAATTCACATTAGGTTCCCATAGAGTTGTAGACTGCAATATTCCTCACCTGTCCGTCGTTCTGTCCACACAGTAATCCATGTCTGGGGATTACTATTTTTTAACCTGGACGTGCCAAGATGCAACCATCCAGGCTGAGGACCACTGGTGAATGAGCTGCTGCGAGTGCAGCTTAAGGGCTCATGCTCACTTGCGAGAGACTCACACGATTCTCGTGCGAGTCTCTCACATGAAAACCCGGCACTGCTGCCGGCACTGGGACCTGAGCGTGAGGCTGCATTGAAATACATGTAGCCGCATGCTACGGTCTGAGTGCCGGCAGCAGTGCCAGATTTTCATGCGTGAGACTCTCATGAGAATCATGTGAGTCTCTCGCAAGTGAGTATGAGCCCTTAGGGTAGTTTCACACGTCCTGATATTTTCCGTACCGGAGAAACCGGTACCGGAGATATCGGTGTCCATGTGTCCGTATGTGTAGTACATGCGGCACACGTGTGGCATCCGTGTGCGGCATCAGGCCGGAGAAGAGCACTACAGTAAGTGCTTTTCCCCGATGGCTGGTGCTGAAGCCGGCTTTCATTCATTGTCCCCTGCTCTGCCACGATCAGCACGAGCAAAGGAGAATGAATGTGAAACTGAACTCCTTTAACCTCTGCACCGTGGGAAAATGGAAGTGATGAGGTCACTGGGACACAGCTTGAACTGCCGTGACCTCATCACTTGCATTTTCCCACGGTACTGTGGTCACAGGAGTTCAGGCTGGCAGTGAGCGCAGGCTCAGCAATGTCACAGCTAGTTACTGAGCCTGCCCCCGCTGCCTCTCATTCATTCCCCAGTAGTTTACAGCCGGAACGGTTGTATTAGCACCGCTCCAGTTGTAAACTTATTGACCCCTCAGATATGGATTACGGCGAGGGACTGAACCCCGGAGAGGTATGGTATATTGTTGCTTTATTATTTTTAATTTTATTTCAGGAGATCGAGGGCGTCGCGTGGAGTAAAATAAAGATGGGAAACTGTGTTTGTGGTTGTAGTTCATTAAAATACTTTTTCTAGCTGTGTGTGCTTATTTAGCCCTTTCAGTACAATAGGATTAGTAATGGATAAGTGTCTTATTGACACCTCTCCATTACTAAGCCGGGCTTAATGTGACCTTACAATAGGAAGGTAACAAACCCCACAAACATTAACCCCACTTGCCACTGCTACAGAGCAAGTGGGAAGAACTGGGCAAAGCTCCAGAATTGGCACATCTAATAGATACGCCTTTTCTGGGCAGCTGCAGGCTGCTGTTTTTGGGCTAGGGGAGGCCAAAATCCATGGCCCCTTACCAGCCTGAGAATAGCAGCCCGGACCTGTAAGTTTTGTCTGATTGGACAATTAAAAAAAGGGGGATCCCACATCGGGTTTTCATTTAATTCATTCTCCCCTGCTCGCTGGCAGAGCAGGGGAGAATGAAAAGCGCATTCAGCATCAGCCGCCAGGGAACAGCAGCTTACAGTAGCGCTACTTCCCCGGCGGCCGTCAGTGCACACAGAGGACTCCATGTGCAGCACGTGTTGCAGTCCGTGTGTCCGTGAGAAAACAGACATGTCTGCGTATTTTGCACACGGACGCACGGTCCGTGAAAAAACACACATGTACATAGACCCAGTAATTTGAATGGGTCTACATGTGTCAGTGTCTCTGGTACGTGAGAAAACTGTCATCACACGTACCGCAGACAATGACGTGTGAAAAGGGCCTTATTGACATGCAATGACGTCATTGAGATCACTGAGCCTGCATTCCCAGTTGGGTCCCTGAATTGCGGTGTTCTCGGTGAGATCACCGCTAGCACAGTAAGAAAGTTTCACGGTACAGCGCTGACCTCAGAGAGTTCACTGCATTTCACTGTGAGAAATTTCTCACGGTGAAGTCACTGCAGCACCGAGAGGCTTTTTCTCACTTCCCCCCTTTTCCACAAAGCCCATAACCCCCCTCCGCTCCACAAAGCCCATCGCCCCCCTTTTCCACAAAGCCCATCAACCTCGTTTTCTAAACAGCCCCTTATCATCCCCCCTTCTCCACACAGCCCCTCAGCACCTTCCCTATGCAGCCCCACTCATGTTACATCAACCCTTTCCAAAACACATCCTCAGAGCCCTCACACTGAGTCCTTGGTCCTCATTCCCATCTGTACGCGGGTCCATTGTGCGCTGCAGCCTCTCAGTCCTCTCCTCGCAGTGTTCCATGGTGCAGCCTCTCATTTCCCTCCTCTCCTCTCCAGCAGCCGAGAACAGCACTGCCTCCTGCTATCGGGTCTTCACGAGCCTGAAGCAGACCCTGCCCTTTCCAGTGACATCATTCCCTGAAAAAATCAACACTGTTCTAGATGCTCTCGTGTTGTGTGCAGTCTCACAGTCTGTGATTGTGCTGGCTTTGCTGTGCGTGGTGCGTTATTCCATACCCAGTGTGTCTGTACTGCTCAGCAACACGTGATGTGAAGTGAGCGTTTTCTCATCACCTGCTGCTTCCAGCTTCTATTGATCTCACTGCACTCACCGCGCTCTCAGCTGCGGAGTGCCTGATGAGATCAGCAGCAGCAGGTGATTGAATAACCTTGACCCTAACATCCTTTTAAAGCTCTTTTGTCTTGCCCATGTGGTAGAGGTTAGAGTCTGACTGTTTAATTGAGTCTGTGGACAGGAGTGTTTTGTAAATGTGACTAGGAGTGTCTAACTGGTCTGTAGGGGCCAGAACCCGTAATGGTTGGTAGGGGATCAAATACTTATTTCTCACTGCAAAATTAAATTAAATTTTTCTAATTTATACAACGTGATTTTCTGGTTTTTATTTTTGATATTTTATCTCTCAATGTTAAAATTAATCTACCCTTAAAATTATAGACTGTCCATGTCTGTCAGTGCGCAAGCTACCAAAATCAGCTAGGGATCAAATACTTATTTCCCCCACTGTATTACCACCACATACTGACTGAATACTACAATACTGACCATTAATAAAAAAAAAAGCACAATACTTAGATCACTGTGGGGAAGGTGACCAGGAGGGGAATTCCCGGTGAGAGAGGGAATAAATAGGACTGGTGGGGGATCCAAGCAGGTTAGTCCCGGGAGGAGCTCGGCAGAAGATGGAGAACAGTGAAGAGCTCAACTAGGGGACTGACAGGAAAGAGACAGTCGGGGGGGTGGCCCTGACCCGACGGACCGCAGGACAGACGAGGCCCCGGGGGGCACCAATTGGACGACGACCTCGGGCAGGTGAAGCGCTGGCGGTAGATGGGTCTAGGACAGCCCCAGTGCAAGATCCGTGAGGGACGTTACTTCGACTGGAGCAAAGGTGCAGGTACCCGGGCCTGGAGACAGAGAACTGTAAGGAGGCTGTGGTGCGTGGTTGTGGTCGTCAAGAGGACGACGAATAAATCCAGAACTGTTACTATTGAAATCTGTCTCCGCCTCGTCCTTGCATCGCCTGGTGTCTGTGTCATCCGGACAGGGTAAGCAGTGGTCCACCCCCTAATCCCGGCCCCTACCACATTAACATAAGTGCCATTATACACAGGAGATCTGTACTTAGTATGCAATGTCTGTGTACAGGTAATACAGTGCTTATCGGTGACATTACACACAGGAGCTCTGTATACAGTATCAGTGTACAGGTAATACAGTGATCAACAGTGACATTATACACACAAACACTGTATATATTGTACAGGTTATATACTGTGATCAGAGACAATATACACAGGAACTTTCATGATCCAGACAGGGTTTTGAGTCCTGTCTTTCCATGTTCCCGGTCTGGTCATTTCAGGGGTTAACTTTTCTCTGCCTCAGTCTGGTTTCAGGTTTGCTATTTAGCTCCGCTGCATCCTGCAGGTGGTGTCAGCTATAGTTCTGCCTTCGGCGTGTGTATCTGACTCTGGTATATCCTGATTTGTCCTGCAGTGATCCGTGACTTGCCCCGTGTGTTTATTCCCTCTGTCTGTCCTGACTCAGTGTTTCCCTGTAAGTTTTTTGACTCCCTGGTTTTGACTTGGCTTGCATTTGGACCTGCTTCTGTCTTATCTACTTCCGATCGTTGCTGATCCCCTGGCTTGTTTCTGACCATGTGTACTGCTGTGACCTCTGCTACTTCTGCTCTTGTTTCTGACTCGGCTTGTCTGACCAATCTTTCGCCACCTGCTGCTCAATGTTGTAACACTGTGTGTGCAACCTCTCTTCGCTCACCAGCACCCCCTGGTGGAGGTTGCGCTATACTGCACTGCAGTAGCATGACAGGAGCTCTGTATATAGTGTCAGTGTAAAGGTAATATAGTGATCACTGGTGACATTGCACACAGGACCGCTGTATACAGTGTATAGTGTCAGTGTATAGGTAACACTCTGACTTACCAGTGACATCTCTAGGTGAAGTCCTTCATCTTTGCTTTTCATCTTCATCCAGCCAGGGCTCGTCTCTGCGCAGGAAATAACACAGTTATCTAGTGCACTGCTTGCAGAACACATTACTTAATTTTTCCCAACTTCTAAACTACACTAGATGAAGAAAAAAAGACGACAGTGTCGCTCTGCACAGTAACAGGACCGCCTCCCTCATTTAAAACAGTATCCTCAAAAAATAAAATAAATACATCACTGCAGTAATAATATCCCTTAATTATCCCTTTTGGTAATATTATCCCCCATCCTGGCCCTTGTGTGTCTCATTGCTGGCTTCAGCCATATGTTCTTCCATCCTGGTCCCATATGTTCTCCCATCCTGCCATCATGAGTATCCATCCTGCCCCATCTGTCCCGTGATCCTGCCCCATCTATCTCCATTGTATCCATCCTTCCAATGATCTTGCACCATGTGTCTCCATCCTGACCAATGATCCTGCACCATCTGTCTCCTTCCTGCCCCTTGATCCTGCCCCATCTGTCTCCATCCCCCCATGATCCTGCCCCATTAGTCTCCATCCTGCCCCATGAGCCTGCCCCATCTGTCTCCATCCTACCCCATGATCCGACCCCATCTGTCTCCATCCTGCCCCCTGTGTATCCATCCTGCCCCATGTGTCCATTCTGCACCATGTCTCCATTCTGCCCAGGGCAGGATGGAGACACATAGGATCATAGAATCATAGAGTTGGAAGGGACCTCCTGGGCCATCTGGTCCAACCCCCCCTGCTCAAAGCAGGATTCGCTAAATCATCCCAGTCAGATGTCTGTCCAGCCTCTGTTTAAAGACTTCCATTGAAGGAGAACTCACCACTTCTCGTGGCAGCCTGTTCCACTCATTGATCACTCTAACTGTCAAAACGTTTTTTCTAATATCTAATCTGTCTCTCCTCCCATTCAGTTTCATCCCATTGCTTCTAGTCTTTCCTTGTGCAAATGAGAATAAAGTTGATCCTTCTACAATGTGACAGCCCTTGAGATATTTGTAGACAGCTATTAAGTCTCCTCTCAGTCTTCTCTTTTGCAAACTAAACATTCCCAAATCCTGCAACCTTTCCTCATAAGACAGGGTTTGCAGACCGGTCACCATTCTGGACGCTCTTTTCTGAACTTGCTCCAGTTTGTTGATGTCTTTTTTAAAATGTGGTGCCCAAAACTGGACACAATATTCCAGATGAGGTCTGACCAAAGAGGAGTAGAGGGAAATAATGACTTCACGTGATCTAGACTGTATGCTTCTGTTAATACATCCTAGGATTGCATTTGCCTTTTTTGCTGCTGCATCACACTGTTGACTCATATTCAGTCTGTGATCTATTAGTATACCCAAGTCTTTTTCACATGTGCTGTTGCTTAGCCCTATTCCTCCCATTCTGTATATGCTTTTTTCAGTTTTATTGCCCAGATGTAGTACTTTGCATTTTTCCCTGTTAAAAACCATTCTGTTAGTTGCTGCCCACTTATCCAGTTTATTTATATCTTTTTGAATCCTCTCTCTCTCTTCTCTAGTATTAGCTATCCCTCCTAGCTTTGTGTCATCAGCAAATTTAATCAGTTTACCCTCAATTCCATCATCTAAATCGTTGATAAAGATGTTGAACAATACAGGGCCCAGGACAGAGCCCTGTGGTACCCCACTTGAGACATTCTTCCAACTGGATGTGCAGCCATTTACGACCACTCTTTGGGTCCGATCACTAAGCCGGTTATGAATCCACCTAACAGTTGCCTTGTCCATTCCATACTTAGTCATTTTTTCAATAAGGATTGTATGAGATACTTTGTCAAATGCTTTGCTGAAGTCAAGATATACTATATCTACAGCATTTCCTTGATCCACCCAATCAGTGATTCCGTCATAGAAGGAAATTAAGTTAGTCTGACATGACTTATTAGTTACAAACCCATGCTGACTCTGTGTAATCACTTTATTCTTATCCAGGTACTGACATACATGTTGTTTAGTAATTTGTTCAAAGATCTTTCCTGGTATAGAAGTCAGACTCACTGTCCTATAGTTTCCTGGGTCCACCTTCTTCCCCTTTTTGAAGATGGGAACAACATTTGCTCTTCTCCAGTCTTCTGGGACTGTTATGATTGAGTCACCGTAGGAGGCAAAAACAAAAATGCTAGCTAAGTCCAGAAAACCAGAGAGGTTGGCAACTATCGGATTGCAGACCCCTGATCCTATCACAACAACTAACAGTAGCCGTGGGGGGTTCCTACGATGCCCTAGACCCCTCGATCACAGCCGGAGAATTAAATAGGCCTAAAGAAAGAAAGGGGAAATCTAAACTGCCCCAGAGCAGACCCCAAAGCAATAGGCAGCCCCCAACATATAATGACGGTGAAGCAAGATGAAAACACTAACACAGACAGAAAGATAGACTGAGCAAAGACGGGGCCCAAAACTACCTAGATAGGAAAGCACAGGAAGGCTGCTGTCTGCAATCCGTGAAAAACCCTATGAAAATAAGAGCCAACAGACTGACAGTGAAAAAGGCCCTGAAGACGCTAGGCTTCAAAAAAGCTATGTCAGTACTCAGGAATATTCTGAAGACAGAGCAACCGGCAAAAGGAGATTCAGCTCATCCCAGCAGGGAATGGCAGAATCCAGAAAAGCAAGGAAAACAAACACAAAACATAAATGCAAACAGGCAAAGCAGAAACTTAGCTTTAGGGAAGCAGGAATCAGACTGGTGTCCTAGAAGTCCACAGAGAAATCACCCGCAGGGCAGGAGGGCGTCGGCAGCCTTATATCCAGTCAGTGACTCCACTCAGCCAGTCATCCTCATTAGACTCAGGTGCCTGATAATCAGGCTCATTACCTTCCTTTACCAGAATAGGGAGTTCCCCAGACCTCAGTGAAGAAGGGGAAAATGAACTCACAACAGTACCTCCCCCTTGAGGAGGGGTCACCGAACCCTCAACCACGCCACCAGGGCAATCAGGGTGAGCCCGATGAAAGGCACGCACCAATCTTTTGGCATGAATATCAGAGGCAGAGACCCAGGAATTATCCTCCTGACCATAACCCTTCCACTTAACCAAATACTGGAGTCTCCGTCTAGCCAGACGATAATCCAGTATTTTCTCTACCTCATATTCCATGTTACCTTCAACCAATACAGGGTCTGGAGGTGCCACCCCAGGAACAACTGGTTCAACAAACCTCTTTAACAAGGACTTATGGAACACATTATGGATTTTAAATGTGACAGGAAGAGCCAAACGAAAAGAGACCGGATTAATAATCTCCAAAATCTTGTAAGGTCCAATAAATCTAGACTTAAACTTAGGAGAAGCCACCTTCATAGCAATATTTTTTGAAGATAACCACACCATATCACCAATCTTAAACTGGGGACCAATGGTCCTATGTCGATTGGAAAACCGCTGGGCCTTTTCATGGGAGAGAGATAACTTATCCACCACTTGGTCCCAGATCTGGTGCATTCTCTCCACCACAGTGTCAACACCTGGGCAGGCAGCAGGCTCCACCTGCCCTGAAGAAAATCGAGGATGAAACCCAAAGTTACAAAAAAAAGGTGACATCAAAGTGGCAGAACTAGCTCTATTATTTAAAGCAAATTCGGCCAAGGGCAAAAATGAAACCCAATCATCCTGATCAGCGGAAATAAAACATCTCAAATACGACTCCAAGGTCTGGTTTGTTCTCTCTGTCTGCCCATTGGTCTGAGGGTGAAAAGCAGAGGAGAAGGACAACTGAATTCCCAGCTTGGAACAGAAAGTCCTCCAAAATCTAGACACAAACTGAACTCCTCTGTCAGATACAATGTTCTCAGGAATCCCGTGCAAGCGAACCACCTGTTGCAAAAACAGGGGCACCAACTCAGAGGAAGATGGCAACTTAGGGAGTGGTACAAGATGAACCATCTTAGAGAACCTATCACAAATCACCCAAATAACAGTCATTCTTTGAGAGACCGGCATATCAGAGATGAAATCCATTGAAATATGGGTCCATGGCCTCCTGGGGACCGGCAAAGGCATCAGCAACCCACTAGAGCGAGAACAAGATTTAGACCGGGAGCAAGTCCTACAGGACTGCACAAAATTCCTGACATCATGAGACAAGGTGGGCCACCAAAAAGAGCGACTCACCAGATCTCTAGTACCAAAAATACCTGGATGACTAGCCAATGCAGAGCAATGAACTTCAGACATCACTCTCTTCTTCCACTGGTCAGGAACATACAACTTTCCACTGGGACAACGCTCAGGTTTGTCCTGCTGGAACTCTTGCAGAGCAAGTCTCAAATCGGGCGAGATGGCAGAAATAACTACCCCTTCGCCTAAGATGGTAGCAGGCTTGGTCACCACAGGAGAATCAGCAAAGAAACTCCTAGAGAGGGCGTCTGCCTTGACATTCTTAGTTCCAGGAAGAAAAGAAACCACAAAATCAAAACGTGTAAAAAACAAGGCCCACCTAGCCTGTCTAGGGTTCAAGCGTTTAGCCGACTCTAGGTAAATCAAATTCTTGTGGTCAGTGAGGACCACAACTTAATGTTTAGCTCCCTCCAACCAATGTCTCCACTCCTCAAATGCCCATTTCATGGCCAACACTTCCCGATTCCCCACATCATAGTTATGTTCAGATGGAGAGAACTTTCGGGAAAAGAAAGCACAGGGATTCATTTTAGATGTTACAGGATCCTTTTGGGACAAAACAGCTCCTGCACCAATCTCAGAAGCATCCACCTCTACCTGGAACGGGAGTGAGACATCCGGTTGCCGCAAAACCGGGGCGGAGGTAAATCTTCGCTTCAGCTCCTGAAAGGAAGCAACAGCCTCCGGAGACCAATTCAACACATCAGCACCCTTCTTAGTCAGATCAGTCAATGGCTTGGCAATACTAGAAAATTTTGCTATAAATTTCCGATAAAAATTAGCAAACCCCAAAAACTTCTGGAGGGCCTTCAAAGAAGTGGGCTGAACCCAATCATAAATGGCCTGTACCTTGGCCGGGTCCATTTCAACAGTTGACGGAGACAAAATAAATCCCAAAAATGAAATCCTCTGTACTCCAAAAAGGCATTTCGATCCTTTGACATACAGGGAATTCTCCCTCAAGATCCGGAACACAGTCCGAATATGTTCCACATGAGAATCCCAATCCTTGGAGAAGATCAAAATATCATCCAGATAGATAATCAAAAATTTATCGACAAAGTCTCGGAAAATATCGTTCATGAAGCACTGGAAGACAGAAGGGGCATTAGTGAGCCCAAAAGGCATCACCAGGTACTCAAAATGTCCCTCCGGAGTATTAAACGCCGTCTTCCATTCATCCCCCTGCTTAATGCGGATAAGATTATACGCCCCCCTGAGGTCAAGCTTGGTAAACCAGCAAGCACCTCTAATTCTAGAGAATAGATCCAAAATCAGGGGTAACGGATACTGATATTTAATAGTAATTTTATTGAGGGCACGATAATCAATACAAGGCCTTAAAGAACCATCCTTTTTGGCCACAAAAAAAAAACCGGCACCTAAGGGTGAAGAGGATGGTCTAATATGACCCTTCTCCAACGCCTCCTTAATATAGGACCGCATAGCCTCGTGCTCAGGTACAGATAAATTGAAGAGCCGACCCTTGGGAAATTTACACCCCGGGCTCAGTTCAATTGCACAGTCATAACTCCTATGAGGAGGCAAAGATGCAGACTCATTCTCACTAAATACATCATAAAAGTCCGCCAAATAGTCAGGAACATCATGCGACTGAGGAGAGGTGGAAAAAACCGGAGCCTCACTAAAGGCACACCGACAACCCCAACTCACCACAGACACAGACTTCCAATCCAAAACTGGATTATGAATTTGCAACCAGGGAAACCCCAGAACAACGGCATCATGCAGACCATGCAACACCAAAAATCTGCAATTTTCTTGATGGTCTGGGGCGACCCGCATGACCACCTGGGTCCAAAACTGAGGTTTGTTTTTAGCCAAAGGAGTAGCATCAATCCCCCTCAAAGGGATAGGCATCTGCAGAGGTGTCATCGGAAATCCACAACGTTTAGCAAAATCCAAGTCCATTAGGTTTAGCGCTGCTCCCGAATCCACAAAAGCCTTGGCGGAAAATGTGGACAGGGAGCAGATCAGAGAAATTGCCAGAAGAAACTTAGGTTGAACACCACCAACAGAAAACGTGTGTGCAAAGCGTTTCTCTCGTTTAGGACAAACAGAAATAATATGCGAGGCATCTCCACAGAAAAAACACAGCTTATTACGCCTTCTGAACTCCTGACGTTGCGCCTTAGACAAAACTCTATCACATTGCATAGGTTCAGACGTCAGTTCAACCGGTGGCAACACCTCTCGTGCAATCCTGCGTTCACGTAAACGCCGATCAACCTGAATGGCTAATGACATAGAATCGTCCAGACCAGAGGGAACAGGAAATCCCACCATAGTATCTTTTACGGCTTCTGAAAAACCCTTCCGAAAGAGAGCAGCCAAGGCATTATCATTCCAGGTAGTAAGGACCGCCCACTTTCGGAACTTTTGACAGTACAACTCTGCAGAATCTCGACCCTGGTTTAATGCCAACAGGGTCTTTTCAGCCTGATCAATAGCATTAGGTTCGTCATACAACAACCCCAAAGCTTGAAAGAATGCGTTCACATTAGTCAGAATAGGATCATCTGGTTTCAAAGAAAACGCCCAATCCTGGGGATCGCCACGCAGCAAAGAGATGACAATTTTAACCTGCTGCGTGGAGCTCCCTGACGAGTTAGGCTTCAAGGCAAAAAATAATTTACAATTATTTTTGAAACTCAAAAATTTAGATCAATCCCCAAAAAATACATCAGGTGTAGGGATCTTTGGTTCAACAGCATGCGAACGAGCAAGGTAGGCGGAAATTCCCAGCACTTCCGCAGCGAGCTGCTCCACACAATCAGACAATTGCTTTATCTCCATTGAGAGAAAAAAAAAATTCCCCCTACGGCCTCAGAGATATAGAGGAAAGAATATACACACACTTTTTTTTTTTTTTTTTTAAAACACAATTCTTTCCTGCTATTGAGTACCCTAGGATCTGCGGTATGGCGGGTGATTCTGTTATGATTGAGTCACCGTAGGAGGCAAAAACAAAAATGCTAGCTAAGTCCAGAAAACCAGAGAGGTTGGCAGCTATCGGATTGCAGACCCCTGATCCTATCACAACAACTAACAGTAGCCGTGGGGGGTTCCTACGGTGCCCTAGACCCCTCGATCACAGCCGGAGAATTAAATAGGCCTAAAGAAAGAAAGGGGAAATCTAAACTGCCCCAGAGCAGACCCCAAAGCAATAGGCAGCCCCCAACATATAATGACGGTGAAGCAAGATGAAAACACTAACACAGACAGAAAGATAGACTGAGCAAAGACGGGGCCCAAAACTACCTAGATAGGAAAGTACAGGAAGGCTGCTGTCTGCAATCCGTGAAAAACCCTATGAAAATAAGAGCCAACAGACTGACAGTGAAAAAGGCCCTGAAGACGCTAGGCTTCAAAAAAGCTATGTCAGTACTCAGGAATATTCTGAAGACAGAGCAACCGGCAAAAGGAGATTCAGCTCATCCCAGCAGGGAATGGCAGAATCCAGAAAAGCAAGGAAAACAAACACAAAACATAAATGCAAACAGGCAAAGCAGAAACTTAGCTTTAGGGAAGCAGGAATCAGACTGGTGTCCTAGAAGTCCACACAGAAATCACCCGCAGGGCAGGAGGGCGTCGGCAGCCTTATATCCAGTCAGTGACTCCACTCAGCCAGTCATCCTTATTAGACTCAGGTGCCTGATAATCAGGCTCATTACCTTCCTTTACCAGAATAGGGAGTTCCCCAGACCTCAGTGAAGAAGGGGAAAATGAACTCACAACAGGGACTTCTCCTGTTCTCCAAGAATTTTCAAAGATTATGGAGAGGGGTTCAAAAATTTCTTCTGCTATCTCCTTCAGTACTCTGGGGTGTAATTCATCTGGACCTGGAGACTTGAATTCATTTAGGTTAGCTAAGTGTTTCCTCACTATCTTTCTGTTTATAGATATCCTGGATTCTTCTATTCCCTTAATAGGACAGAGAAGAATAGTTGATGTTACATTTCCTTTCTGAGAGAAAACAGATGCAAAATAGGAATTTAAAAGTTCGGCCTTCTCAACATCCTGTCTTACCATTTCATCATTTTCATCCTGTAAAAATCCTATAGCATCTTTGACTTTTCTTTTACTTTTGACATATTCCCAAAATCCTTTATTATTGCTTTTGACATCTCTTGCAAGCCTCAATTCATTGTCAGCTTTAGATAATCTGATTTGTGCCCTGCAGGTTCTGCAGACAGCATTATATTCTTCTTTAGATATGCCTCCCTAATTCCATTTTATAAACATTTTTTTTTTCCTTTTTAGCATGTGCTTAAGTTCTGTGTTCATCCATCCTGGTTTCGTTAAATGCTTCCTATTCTTTCCTCTTTTTGGAATTGTTAACAATTGTGCTTTGAGAATTTCATTTTTCAAGATTTCCCATCCTTCCTGGACATTTTTGTCTTTAAGGATATCCAGCCATTGGATCCCTCCAATTCTCTTTCTGAATCTCTTAAAAAATCTGCCTTTCTGAAATCTAACCTTGACGTCTGAGTCTTCACAGGTCTTCCTCCTCTAGTTATCCAAAATTCTAAAATAGCATGGTCGCTACCTCCTAGGGTCCCAGCCACTTTTACCTCCTCAACCATTTCCTCCCTGTTTATAAGGATTAGATCCAAGGTAGCAGTTCCCCTTGTTTTCTCCCCTACCTTTTGGAAGATAAAGTTGTCAGCAAGAGAGGATAAGAATTTCCTTGACCTGTTAGTTTTGCCTGAGAGAGATTCCCAACAAATGTCTGGATAGTTGAAATCTCCCATGACAACTATGTCATATTTTTTGGAGAACTTGGCGATTTGATGCATAAAGAGTTCATCCATATCTTCAGCTTGCACAGGCGGCCTGTAGTAAATGCCTACAATGGTGTCCTTTCCATTGTTCTGTCCTTGTATTCTAACCCAAACAGTTTCCACAGAACTCCCAGTCTCTGAAGCTTCAATCTCTGTGCAGATATACGCGTTTCTAACATACAGTGCGACACCTCCTCCTCATTTATCAAGTCTGTTTCTTGCAAATAAGTTGTATCCATCCTGCCATCAAAACATATTCCGGCTTGCCGCTTTCAATAAAAAAACTTTTCTCCTTACCTGACTGCACCATCTGTTTCCATCCTGCTCCATATTTCTGCCCCATCTGTCTCCATCCTGCACCATGTCTCCATCCTGCCCCCCGTGTCTATTATCCTGCCCCCCCCGTGTAACCCATCTTGCCCCCCGTGTCTCCCTTCCTGCCCCCCGTGTCTCCCATCCTGCCACCGTGCCGCTTTCAATAAAAATAAATAAAAGCTTACTCCTTACCTGGCAGCGCTCCTGCGGCGATGCTCCCTCCATGCAGTTCAAGCGTGCACTCGCCGGCGAATGACAATGACGTCATACACAGGCGACGTGTGCACTGACATCAGCTACCAGCCTCCGGGCCCGCACGGCAATAGAGTTTAACTGAACCTGCATCTTGGACTCAGGTTCAGTTACTGCACCGCAGAATCCTACTGCACCGCAGAATCCTACTGCTAGGGCTCGCTCAGCAGAGGAGAGGGAGCCCGCTGTGGGCCCTCTCTGCTCACGGGGCCCCATACGCCAGTCAGGACAGTAATGCCCTGATACCAGGACTGGAATGGGGACAATCATACCAGGATATGGATGGGGCCATGCATACCAGGACCTAGATGGGGCCAATCATACCAGGGTAAGGATGGGACCATGCATACCTGGTTCGGGATGCGGCCAATCATATCAGGATAAGGATGGCGCCATGCATACCAGGACTGGGATGAGGCCAATCATACCAGGATAAGGATGGAACCATGAATGCCAGGACTGGGATGGGGCCATTCATACCAGGATAAGAATAGGGCCATGCATACCAGGACTGGGATAGGAGAATCATACCAGGATAAGGATGGGGCCATGTATACCAGGACTGGGATGGGGGCCAGTCATAACAGGTTAAGGATGGTGCCATGCATACCAGGTTAGGGATGGGCCAATGCATACTTGGTCGAGATGGGGACCCTGCATACCCGTATAAAGATGAAGGTGGTCATTCCTGCAATGATAAGGATGAGGGGGACCATTCCTACCAGGTTATGGATGAAAGGGCCACGCATACCAGACTAGGGATGAGGAAGCATGCATACCAGGATGGGGATGAGGGCCATGCATATCAGGATAAGGGGGCCATGCATACCAGGATAGGGATGAGGGAGCCATGCATACCAGGATAGGGATGAGGGAGACATGCATGCCAGGATAGGAATGCGGGGGCCATGCATGCCAGGATAGGGATGAAGGAGCCATGCATACCAGGATAGGGATGAAGGGCCATGTGTATCAGGATGGGGATGATCATATTTACCAGGATAGGGGATATAAAGTACAGAATTGACTACATTTTTTGCTTGTTTTTTTCTCTCCTAATTTCCTCCTCTAAAACCTCGGTGCGTCTTATGGTCCGGTGCTTCTTATAGTCCGAAAAATATGGTTATTTTTTTACATTTCTTTAGATCGTACTATTATGGACACAGCGATAACACATGTGCATATATTTTTTTTCTTAATATCTGTTGTTTGTGTAATGCAGGACAGGACAGGTTCTCATAAATGGGAGATGCGCTTTGTAGCTATTCACCAGGTTAGGAGATGAGTTTGCTGAACCGAGGATTCCCTCTATTAACTCACTAATAGGGTGTATGGAAATATGTTTAGTAAACCAGGCACCCTCTCTCCTGTTTGTGCTTGCGTCTTTTAGACATATCAGTAGTCTAAGGCCTGTTTCACACTTCAGTTTTTGTCCATCAGTCAAGATCTGCCGTTTTGCAAAAAAATCAGATCCGCTATTTTGTTTGGCGGATCCGTTTTTTTTCCCATTGAGTTGCATTACTGGGGGATCTTGACGGACGGCCATCCGTTGGATCCGTTTTTTTGCGGATCCGCCAAAATTTTGCCGTCCGCCGACATGCCCGAACGGAGCATGTAACGTTTTTCGGGTGGCAGGATCCGCACTTCACACTGCGCATGCCCGAAAGACTTCACTCAGCCTGAAATTTATCCCTAAAGTCTGTTCTGGCGCCTGGAAAAAAAAAATCTCTCAATCTCTCTCTCTCTCCCTCTCCCCCCCCCCTCGGGCTGCGGTTCCTTTAAAATTCTTCATTCATCGGATCCGTCAAAAAAACGGTCTGGTGGCATCTGTTCACATCAGTTAGCAACGGATCCGCTTTCCGCCATTTTGGCGGATTTTATCTGACACAAAAAAACTGAAGTGTGAAACAGGAGGGGTAATGTTTCTCCTTGTGGAGAGTGACAAGCCAAGCCTGGCATGTCAGAGTGAGGAGACTTATTAGCCATGCATACTCCTCTGGGAAATTAAATATGCAAATTGTCTCTTCATGGAGGAAGAGGACTAGAACTCTAGCGCCACCTATTGGAAGCAGCGATCCTAAAAGTCAATATCGACTCTTTAATGAGTTCTCACTGTAATTTCCAGAGCGGTCCTTAATATCATAAGTGAAGTGACCCGGTTATTGCTTTTTATTTAAAGAGTCGGCCATTCCGCCTTGAAAAGTTCACATTAAATAAATAGAGACAGAGGGAAATGAGGCACCTTCCTTCAGAAATAATATGCAGCGCACAGAATTTGGAAGACTAAAAAATTTTTAAGATGTCCATTTTCAGTTCATCCTGAGGTTATGAAATAAGTCTTTTCTTCTGGTATTATGGAGATTCTCAGTCCAGGAGGAAGAAGTCTGATGGACGGATGTATGCTGTTATGCTGAAAAAAAGAAATGATGTCATGAATGTAGACAGATATGTATCAAGCAGAATAAAAATGTATGTGAAATACTCAGCCTAAAATCAATCAGAATTAGAAAATTTGTGAAAAACAGCACCACCCAAGTGTGTGTGACCCCTCTTCAGCACCACTTGTGTGCCATCTATGGGTCTCTCAGGTGCTGGACCCAAATACACTGGGCAGTCACATGTACAAGCGCCCCATCACACTGTATTCATGCACTACATGAGCCACTTACACCATATAAGCGCTATTCATATAAAGGGCACAAGCTTGCGTTCATAGTTCCCAGAACTCCTGGATGAAACTGAGAGAAGCCGATGTGAGCTGTAGGGGCACGATGTTGTGTTGAATCCCATAGTCCTAACATTTTAGTGACCAGATCAGTCTTGGTAGTTGATTCCCCACTGCTGACAACATTGTGAACACTCACTGAACAATGTGTCAAATTCGGGGCACATCATGACCCACCAATCATGGGCACATTATAAACCAAGGTCCAAATAAAAACTACCAATCATGGGCATAACATAAGCAGCTAATTATGGTCACAACATAAACCACAAATCATGGACACAACATATACCACCAATTCTAGACACAACATAAACTACTAATAATTGGCACAACATACACTGATGATTGAAAGGATAACAATGTTTTGAACGTATGGCTTTCAGACTCCATATCTCACCATCCACTATAGCTTAGATTGTGAGACTACCATCACTTTATAGATAATCTTCTTGGATATCTCATACATAAATTTGGCTTGCAGCCATTTAGCATATGATTAGTTATGCATCATAAGGACCGGTCAAGGCCACAACATAAGGCTTCGGTCAGGGCCACAACATAAGGCTCCGGTCAGGGCCACAACATAAGGCTCTGGTCAGGGCCACAACATAAGGCTTCATATCTCATCATCCACTACAGCTTAGATCGTGAGACTACCATCATTTATAGACAATCATCTTGGATATCTCATACATAAATTTGACTTGCAGCTATTTAGCATATGACTAGTTATGCATTGCTACCCTTTTACTCATCAATGTAAATCACCAATCAGCGGCACAACATAAGGCACCTGTCATAGGCACAACATAAGGCAGCCGTCAGAGGCACAATATTAAGGCAGCAGTCAGAGGCACAACATAAGGCAGCGGTCAGGGTCACATCATAAGGCACCAGTCAGGGCCACTACATAAGGCACCGGTCAGGGGCACAACATCAGGCACAGGTCAGAGGCACAAGATAAGGCAGGGTGAGGGTAAAACAGTTTGGCAATAATTTATTGAACCATAAAACAGGCAAATAACAGGCAAAATACCCAAGATGGTGTAAAATTACAGAGTCTCACCCTTCCCCTGAATCGCCGGGATAAGAGCAACTGTGACTTCAGAGCTTCCAGTGCCGAATACCCCCACCTGTCGCACGCACAGAGAGGAGGTAACAACAAACTTAGGAAGCTGACAGTCCATTGAGGTACAAGGCCATGTGACCGGAGGGTCACATCCTGGCTTCTCCGAACATCTCCATGGAGTCAGGTTACCGGTGGGTCCACATCCTGACTACTCCAAATGCATCCATCGTTCAGTGATTGTCAGTGGAGCAGATCTCTATTCTTTCAGCCGGAGCCATGGTCCCCTAAGCTGACATCCTGTAGAATGGCAAATCTGTGTCCTTGTGATAGAGCCCTGATCTGGCAGCGATCCTGTAGAGTGCTCCTGGCTGTGGCTTTGTAAAGGGTCTCTGATTCTTTGGATCTCTGAATTTCTTGGCTCTTCTGTTACAAAGTCTCACAATCCCGCCGCTGACACGGGTAAGTCACGGACGGAGGGATGCAACGCACTGCCAACACACGGCTATCACAGGCGCAGGGGGCTTATCTTAGATATCCCACCGCTGGCACCATGTGACAAAAAACAGCAAGCTAGTCTTGCCCTAACAATTTATCGCAGGGGGGTTATTTTGGATGTCCCACTACTGCTAACAATCTTCCACGAACTGCAGGGTGTAACTTAGCACTGTCATTCAAGGTTGGGGACACTCGCTTGGCAGCCAAATAATCACGTCTAGCACAGGTTTTCCATAAAACAATAACAATTCATGCAGTTTATTCAGGCATCATAAACCCACAGCAGCAACATAAAGTTCATATATTTAGCATAGCGTTCATGACAGAGCTTCCCTCAGTTAAACCTGTGGTCACACAGGTTACGCAACGTCCAGTACTCAGGCTCTTCAGCCTCACAGATATCTCACCCCATCAGGGTTGCCTTCTCATAGCTGCTTAAGCTCACTGCAGACGTTCATTCCCTCTCCCTGGGAACTGTCAGACGCTTGCAGCCATTACTCACAGCATTCATGTGCTGTCAGGCAGGAAGCCCATCTCCCAGCGGGACCTTCCACAACGGACCAACCGGGTCCAAGCATTCACTCATGTGACCTACCCTGGCCACCTTATATGGTCCGTAGCCACGCCCACCGGGTCACATGGCTATGACCTCATCACAGGTCCTTCACACTCACATAGTCTTTTACTGACTCTTTGAGTCCAACCGTCCAGAGACTCCTCGGTGCAACATCATGGTACACACCTGCGGCCCATCATTATCCGGAAAGACTGTCCCCGATTCTTGAAAAGTCATACACACACACTGCGGCAACCAGTGCTGCCATTTCCTGAACCACCCCGATTTGGGTCGAACCCCCGCTGGGACTCCACCTCTTTTTGGGTTACCACCCCAGTTTGGGTCACCTCCCCCTTTCGGGATTTCCCCATTTCCTCTCTACAGGTCTCCTTAGACCACTGTTCACACACACAGTTTATGTCTCTTTTACGATACCACACAAGTCCTTGCTGGCACCACCACAGCTCCTGCTGTCACCCATCTCCGACACCTCCAGGCTGCCGTTCACAGACAGCTGCTGGTGTCACCTTCGTAACCCCGCCGAGTTACAGGAAGCCGCTTGTCCCCTTCGTAAGCCCGCCGAGTTACAGCAAGCTGCTTGTCCCCCTCGTAACCCCACCGAGTTACAGGAAGCCGCTTGTCCCCTTCGTAACCCCGCCGAGTTACAGCAAGCCGCTTGTCACCTTCGTAACCCCGCCGAGTTACAGCAAGCCGCTTGTCACATTCTTGACCCCCACTGAGCCACCGCAGGCTGACTTGAAAGGGAAAAGAAAAAAAACAAACATGCAACACAAAACTCACGTGTCCTGTTTGTGTGCTCTTCAGGACGTCCGTCTCCTCTCCTGAGACCGTCCAACACACAGGGCGCACCGGGTGCTATTCAGGGAGCCGGCCCTCCTCCCAGGGTTTCCCAACACACCGGCCTCACCAGGTCCAGGGGCTCGGCGGGTGCTATTCAGGACATCCGTCTCCGCCTGAGACTGTCCAACACTTACGCCTCACCAGGTTCAAGGTCATACCACGTGCTCCAGGGATCCGATTCTTCTCCCAGAACCTCCCAACAATGACCCTCCAGGACCTTGCGCACTGAACCCTCCAGGTACACAGTCTCTCTCACTGACCCCAGTCAGTACAACACGAACACCTGTCCGTTACCTGTGTCGGCCGCACAGGTCCTTGGGTACCTCTTATCCACAGATGCACCCTATCACAATCCACAGTCTCTTTCTCTGACCCCAATCAGCATATCCCACGGTTTTCACGACAGTCACCTGCTGGCCGCGCAGGTTCTCGGACCCCTCTACCGCAGAGGTGTCCTATAAGTCTTTTCCACTGACCCCGGTCAGTATATCACATGGCTTTCAAGACCGTCAGCCTTCCTGGCTCAGCGCTGCCAGCACTGCACCATGTGCTTAGGAAACCGTTGCCCTTAGCAATCGAATTTTGCAGTCCTCTTCCGTTGCTCCTAGCAACAAGGCTACAACACTGCCCATAGCATTTGTTACGGTTGCGGTAGCGGGAAGGTACGGAGAGGCAACCCGGAAGTGGACCCTCTGGGTCACGGCTCCAGAGCCCCCGAGGGCGAGCGCCCAGGAGAGGACCACCCCCTATACAGGGAGTGTTAGGGGTAGACCCCCAGGGGATGGAACCGCGACAGCCGGAACCAAAGGGGCGACTAGGACTAAGCAGGAGTGGAGGCACAGGCGTATCCGTACAGTGAGCACAGGGGAGCACAGAGAGAGAGGATCAGGCAGAGCGCAGGACCGAAGCGTAGCGGGTGCAAATGGCTGGAGGCTGCAAAAGAAGAAACACAAAGCGTAAGGATGTGAGGAGCAGGACCGGGTAGGAACAACTGAGGACACAGTACAGCAGGAGAGCAGAGGGGGAACTGACAGAGGCAGAGAAGACAGGGAAAAGAATAAGGGTGCAAGGACCAGGAGAACAGCGCAAATAGGGCCTGGGACACGGAGAGTGCTGCAAAGACAGCATCACCGTGTTAGAAGAACAGGCGTCTTACCTGTCCAGACGCCGGCCATAAGTAGCGCTGGGCGCCACCATATTGGAGGCGGGATCAGCGTGTCATGTTACCCAGGGGGCTGCGCGCCTGAAGGGAGGCAGTGCGCAGGCGCCGGCCAGCGGGAGAGCAGGAGGCCGGGAGTGGGGACGCGCCGGAGAGCAGGAGGGCACAGGGAAGTGCGCGCCGCCAGGTAAGTGAAGCCCGGGGGAGTAACAGTACCCCCCTTTACGTCCCCCTCTCCTCACGCTGGAGAGAAATCGTCTCATAATGCGAGGGGCATCAATATTCTCCTGGGGTTCCCATGATCTCTCCTCAGGACCGAAACCCTTCCAATCCACTAAAAACAGGGTCTTTCCCTTAACTGTCTTCATAGCCAATATATCCCGAACCTCAAAGGTGTTATCCGAGCTACAGGGTTGGGAAATTTGGGAAGGCGCGGAGTGGTATTGGTTAAATACTGCAGGTTTGAGGAGAGATACATGAAAGGTATTGGGAATCCTTAGTGAGGCAGGCAATTTCAATTTGTAGGCCACGTCGTTGATGCGACTTAAGATCTGAAAGGGGCCAGTGTAGCGAGGACCTAATTTATAGGAGGGAATCTTCAACCTGACATGCCGAGAAGACAACCAAACTCTATCCCCTGGGCGATACGGAGGTGCGTCTAGCCGACTATTGTCAGCATACCTCTTCATCCTGAGGCTGGCACCCTCGAGGGCTACTTTGGTCTCCCTCCAAATCTGAGAGAAGTCCACAGACAAAGAGTCCGCTGCCGGTACACCCGAGGTGGGGGACACAGGAAGGGGAATGCTGGGGTGCTGACCAAAAACCACAAAAAAGGGAGATTTGGAGGAGGCTTCACTTGGATGGTTATTATATGCAAATTCAGCCCAAGGAAGAAGTGAAACCCAATCATCCTGGTGCACATTGGAAAAATGCCGGAGATAGGATGTTAGAGCCTGGTTGACTCGCTCGACTTGACCATTAGACTGGGGGTGGTAGGCAGAGGAAAAATCCAAAGTGATCTTCAGCAACCCGCAGAGGGCTCGCCAAAAAACGGGAGGAAAACTGGACTCCTCGATCCAAGAAAATATGCTGTGGAAAACCATGGAGGTGAAAGACATGGAGCAGGAAGATCCTTGCCAACTCAGAAGCGGTAGGAAGACCAGGTAGAGCAATAAAGTGAGCCATTTTGGAAAATCGGTCCACGGCTACCAAAATAACCGTACATTTGGAAGAGGAGGGCAAATCGGTGATGAAATCCATCGCAATATGAGTCCATGGATTGGTAGGTACAGGTAACGGATGTAGGAGTCCCGAAGGACGATGTCGTGGTAGCTTGTTTCGGGCACACGAAGGGCAGGAGGCGATGAAATCCTGGACGTCCCTGCGAAGCGAAGGCCACCAATAATGGTGGGAGGCAAGCGAGAGAGTCTTCTTAACTCCAGAATGTCCTGAAAATTTTGATGAGTGGCTCCAATGAAGAACCTTGAGTCTAGCTCCACTCCGAACAAAGGTTTTACCAGATGGTGGGGAGACTAGGCTTAGAGGGGCCACGGTAAGGATTTTGGCGGGGTCGATGAGATGTGCTGGACCCTCCTCCTTATCCACTGGCTGGAACGACCGTGACAGGGCATCTGCCTTGATATTCTTATCCCCGGGTCGGAAGTGGAGTTCGAAGTCAAAGCCTTCGAAGAACAAGGACCATCTGGCCTGCCTTGGATTGAGCCTTTGGGCGGACTGAAGATAGGCCAAATTTTTGTGATCCGTAAAAATGATGAATGGATGGAGAGCACCCTCGAGAAGATGGCGCCATTCTTCAAGAGCCATCTTTATGGCCAAAAGTTCTCTGTCTCCAACAGCATAGTTACGTTCGGGAGCGGAGAAAGCCTTTGAAAAGAATCCGCAGGTGAGAGTACGCCCGGAGGAGGTCTTCTGCAGAAGGACTGCTCCTGCTCCCACCGAAGAGGCGTCAACCTCTAAAATGAATGGTCGGCTGGTATCTGGACGATGGAGTACCGGAGTCTTCGCAAATTCCAGCTTCAAGGTTTCAAAGGCAGCTTCAGCATCAGAGGGTCAATGATTGGGATCGGCCCCTTTGCGAACAAGAGCCGAGATGGGTTTAGTCAACGAAGAAAAGTGGGGGGATGAACTGCCGGTAATAATTGGCAAACCCCAAAAACCGCTGGATAGCCTTTAGTCCGAGGGGACGCGGCCACTTGAGAACTGCCGAGACCTTCTCAGGGTCCATCTCTAACCCTGAGTTCGAGACGATGTAAGCAAGAAACGGCAACGAAGTTTGCTCAAAGAGGCACTTCTCCAACTTGGCAAAAAGATGGTTCTCCCTAAGACGTTGGAGGACTTGGCGAACGTCTCGGCGATGTGTGGCCAGATCCGGAGAGAAGACTAAGATGTCGTCCAGGTAGACTACGACACAGGAGTAGAGAAGATCTCGAAAGACATCATTAACGAGTTCCTGGAATACTGCAGGTGCGTTGCAGAGCCCAAAGGGCATAACCAAATACTCGTAGTGCCCATCACGTGTGTTGAATGCCATCTTCCACTCATCTCCAGCACGTATGTGAACCAGATTATAGGCCCCTCGTAGGTCAAGCTTTGTAAACACACGTGCTCCATTCAGCCGATCAAAGAGCTCAGAGATGAGTGGCAGTGGATATTTGTTCTTCACGGTGATGCGATTCAGGCCACGGTAATCGATGCAGGGACGCAACGACCCATCCTTCTTCTTTACAAAAAAGAAGCCCGCTCCTGCAGGGGACGATGACTTGCGAATGAAGCCCCTGGCCAGGTTGTCTTGGATGTATTCAGACATGGCTTGGGTCTCCGCCGAGGAGAGAGGATAAATCCTACCCCGAGGCGGAGTGGTGCCGGGAGCGAACTCAATGGGGCAGTCGTAGGGTCGGTGCGGCGGTAGAGTTTCGGCCTCTTTCTTATCAAAAACATCCACAAAGGCACTGTAGGCAGACGATAATCCGGAGAGAACAGGAGAGGGAAGGGGGGTACCCACAGGACGCACTGGCAGCAGACACCGAGCCCGACAAGACTCCCCCCAGCGCAAAACGTTGCCGCTATGCCAGTCTAAGGTGGGCTCATGGAGTCGTAACCAAGGAAGACCGAGTAGGATAGGATGGGAAATACCTGCCAAGACAAAAAAACGTAATTTTCTCCCTGAGAAGGGTTCCTACCTGCAACTCTATCTCATGAGTGACATGAGTAACTGTCTCTAGTAGGGGTCGACCATCTACGGAAGCAAGGCTTAGGGGGTTCACTAAGGGCTTCACAGGAACAGAAAATTTGTTGACCTCCTCAAGCCTAATAAAATTTCCGGCGGCACCCGAGTCCACATAGGCCACCAGAGAAGCCCGCTTCCCTTCAACATGCAAAAGGACAGACAAAGTGAGGGGTTGAGAGGTATCAAAAACGCCCAGGAAGGCCTCTTACCTGGCCTAGGCGGAGAAGTTTTCCGGACGGTCAGGACAGGTTCGGAGCAAATGGGAGCTGCTGCCGCAGTAGAAACAAAGGCCCTGGAGGGTTCTCTCCCTGCGGCGCTGGTCAGAGAGCTTCAGGCGGTCCACCTGCATAGGTTCAGGGGCGGAGGCTGAGGAGAGAATCCTGGGTAGGGGACTGAGTGGTCAGTGAAGAGAAGATAAAGGACGAGAGGCCCTTCTCTCCCTGGCCCGTTCCTGAAACCGGAGATCAATCCGTGTGGCCAGGGAAATCAAATCCTCCAGAGCTGTAGGGGTATCTCGACCAGCGAGCTCATCTCTAATACAACTCGAGAGACCTCGCCAGAAGGCGCCCACCAACGCCTCGTTATTCCAACCTAAGTCGGCGGACAAGGTCCTGAACTGTATGGCGTACTGGCCCACGGTTAGTGAACCTTGGCAGAGGCTGAATAGAGCCTCAGTGATGGAGGCTAACCAACCTGGTTCGTCAAAAACCCGACGAAAAGTGTCCATAAAAATGGATAACTGGGTAACCACCGGGTCATCACGCTCCCAGAGGGGATTGACCCAAGCCAGAGCATCTCCCTCTAGGTGCGAGATGATGAAGGCCACCTTGGCTCGGTCAGTGGGGTACTGCTGGGGCATTAATTCAAATTGGAGGCGGCACTGATTTAAAAAACCCTGACAAAATTTGGCGTCACCGCTATACCGGGGTGGTTTGGCCAGCCATGGAGGAGGATGGGAACCTGCAGCAGGAGAGGCGGAGGCGGCCGAGTGCAAAGCGAGCAACCGACCGTCCACCGAAGCCATATAGCTGAGGATATGGAACTGGGTATCACGCTGCTGCGCCAATTCTTGTTGTAAGACAAGATATAGAATAAACGGGCACCAACCACAATGTCAGTTTAGGTGGGATCACCTAGTGCATATAAATGAATTGACAAAAAAAACACATGAAGAAAAGAAAGTATATGCACAGAAATAGGGATCACCACAAAGATATGATAATCAAAAAGTATCAATTTTATTAATGGACACAACAAACAGACACTTTGTTTAAAAACAATTAAAAAGTCTGAACAATCAGACACTGATAACAAAACAAAAACAATGGGTCATTTTGATAAATAGTTAAATACTATGGGTCCCAAGGCCAACCATTCAGTATAATGCCAGGTATCTGTTAGTTACCATAACCTAGGGTCTATCAAATCAATTGTAATGACAATCATGACCTTAGATCAAAAATACCATATTATCAATAATTACTAAGGTTACATAGAGATTCTACATATGCCATGAATAGAAAATGTGTCTGTTTGTTGTGTCCATTAATAAAATTGATACTTTTTGATTATCATATCTTTGTGGTGATCCCTATTTGTGTGCATATACTTTCTTTTCTTCATGTGTTTTTTTTGTCAATTCTTGTTGTAAGCCCGCCAACTGAGCGGCGTTACCAGGGTCAGAGGATTGGTGAGTGGAAAGACGCGAGTCCATAGTTTTCATAAAGGACAACATGCGCGTCTGGTTCTCCTGAAGGAAAACCAACTCTTTTTGGGCAGCCGTGGCTCCAGCGGGGTCCATGGCCTGTTCTTACTGTTACGGTTGCGGTAGCGGGAAGGTACGGAGAGGCAACCCGGAAGTGGACCCTCTGGGTCACGGCTCCAGAGCCCCCGAGGGCGAGTGCCCAGGTGAGGACCACCCCCTATACAGGGAGTGTTAGGGGCAGACCCCCAGGGGATGGAACCGCGACAGCCGGAACCAAAGGGGCGACTAGGACTAGGCAGGAGTGGAGGCACAGGCGTATCCATACAGTGAGCACAGGGGAGCACAGAGAGAGAGGATCAGGCAGAGCGCAGGACCGAAGCGTAGCGGGTGCAAATGGCTGGAGGCTGCAAAAGAGGAAACACAAAGCGGAAGGATGTGAGGAGCAGGACCGGGTAGGAACAACTGAGGACACAGTACAGCAGGAGAGCAGAGGGGGAACTGACAGAGGCAGAGAAGACAGGGGAAAGAATAAGGGTGCAAGGACCAGGAGAACAGCGCAAACAGAGGCAGGTTAATAGGGCCTGGGACACGGAGAATGCTGCAAAGACAGCGTCACCGCATTAGAAGAACATGTGTAAAATGAGGATGACTGACCTCATGGAGATCAACATCCAACACTGCGGAGACACCATCACGTGTTTCTCAACGCAGTGATTCTAGAGCACTGCCCCCATCCCTTATGGGAAATATGCAAAATATACAAAACAGAAGCCGCGGAGACACCATCACATGTTTCTCAACGCAAGCAATGACTAGCCAGGTCTTACCCCGGGAAGGAACAACCACGGGAAGGGCAGTCTCCAATGAAGGAAACCACCTATGCCAAAACATGGTATCCATCCACAGACAGCTGTCTTCAGCCTCACAGATATCTCACCCCATCAGGGTTACCTTCTCATAGCTGCTTCAGCTCACAGCAGATGTTCATTCCCTCTCCCAGGGAACTGTCAGACACTTGCAGCCATTACTCACAGCATTTACCTCATCACAGGTCATTCACACTCACATAGTCTTTTACTACCAGCGTTTTCAGACACACCCCTGGGTAGATTTGTAGGTAGCTCTCCCTAAAACATTGGCACGAAAGATCAGCTCTGCTGATCAGCATATAATAAAGCCTTCGTCCCAAGGCCACCCACCTTGAGATACATTACGATCATTCAGCATCCTACTACTATCAGGACACTGGAAATGCTTTCACGCCTGTCCTGGGACACCCACACAGCGCCCCCTAGCGGACACAGTGGTCACTACACCACAAGGGATTTATGTATATCCCACTTTTTAGTTCCACATTGGAACTCGCAGCTCTCTGGCGCCCCCCTTATCCTCAGGTCAGTCAGGGAACTACACCTAGGATAATTAGTCGCCGGACAGGCTGCTTGTTCTGTACGGGCGATTAGGCCACTGCAGGGAGGGAATTATCAGTGCTTTGGCCACAGCCACCCAATCAGCATATAAAACCCTTCCGTCACTGCCAGCTAGCCCAACCAACCAAGACACACCACGCCGCCACCAGCTCCAGATTTCTCTGCTTAAGTTATAGACTTAGTGGAGGGGTTTGAAGCCAGCCCAATTCAGTAGCATGATTATCTTAAAGGCACGTAAAATTCATCTTAGAGCATGAAGACAGACTAATAAGTTTTATAATTTATTCTCAAAAAAGTCGGGCAGTTATTACACAGATAAAAGATGTTACAAAGTTGAGACAGTAGGTATGTATAATGCAAATATAAAATAAATGGGATTAACATAGAAAATCAGCACTTACAGTTGCTTAATGGTCTTTAGGCAAGCCATGTGGCGCGGGGAGGGGCAGCAGCCACACGTCGCCCTGCATCTGGGGGGTCCTTTTGGCATGAAAACCTCCAGCTCGACTGAATAATTTCAGAGGGGGAGTACCTTATAGGTTTGGATTTGTGACATCATAAAAGGGTCCGTCTGGGGTCGGTCCTCCCCCTTCTCTAAGTTACAATTCTGACTACAAAACTTATAATGATTATATCCCGCAGAGGGTACCTCATATAAACACGCACATGGTATCTGTGATGACTCCTGGAGTGGACCCTCTGGGTCGTGACACCAACCCTCCCAGGGCGAGCTGACCTAGTGAAGACCACCCCCTATACAGGGAGTGTCAGGGGCAAGTCCCAGGGGGTGAGGCACCACGACTGCTGGCACCAGGCGGCCGGCTCACAGGAGACACGAGTGGGTGAGTGTGTCTGCAGGAACGTGTAAAGCGTGGACACGGGAACACGTGGTATACAGAGACTTTGTTTGTCCGGGTGTGAGTGAAGCAGGATGCGTGCAAAAAGCACGTCAGAGCACTGAGTCAGGCAGCAGGTGTGCCAGGAGGTGTAACAGAGTACAGGAGCAGGGTGTGTGCCAGAGGGCACAACTGAGCATAAGACAGAGCGCAGGATTGGTACGTGTGCCAGGAGGCACAACAGAGTAAGAGACTGAGTACAGGATCAGAGCATGTGCCAGGAGGCACAACTGAGTATGAGACTAAGCACAGGGTCAGAGCGTGTGTCAGGAGGCACAACCAAGTACAAGGCAGAGTGCAGATTCAGAGCGTGTGCCAAGAGGCACAACAGAGTGCAAGGCAGGGGACCTGAATACAGCGCACAGCCAGGCAGGGACACAGCAGACCAAGCCAGGAAGCACAACAATAATCAGGCACCTCCCCTAGGGGGAGGTCCTCTGATATAGCACATGACTACTACTGGTTCCGGGTCAGGACCTAGCCAGAAAGCACATGACCACTACAGGTTCCGGGTCAGGTCCACCATTACCATAGAGAGGACCGAGCCCTATACAGCACTGACAGGAGCGCGCAAGCGCAAACGTGACATGGAGGAGGAGACCTGGGGACGAGAGCTGCGCGTGCGCATCCGACGGGACACCAGGAGTGACCGCGGCTCCGGAAGAGATGACGTCGGGACCGAGGTCCCGCCCCCAGGTGAGCGTGGCGTGACAGTACCCCCCCCTTTACGCCCCCTCTTTCTAAAACTGGAGAGGAACTTAGACAAACTCTGGGGTGCGTGGATATTCTCCCTGGGTTCCCATGACCTCTCCTCGGGGCCAAAACCCTTCCAATCGACCAAGAACATGGTTCTCCCTCTTACCTTCTTCATGGCCAAAATGTCATTCACCTCAAACTCATCCCCCAAGCCAACAGGCTGGGGTGTGTGGCCTGGAGAAGGATGAAATCGGTTAAGAACCACAGTTTTAAGGCGAGACACATGGAAGGAATTGGGAATACGGAGTGAAGGAGGCAGCTTCAATTTGTAAGCAACATCATTAATCCGCCTGAGGACCTCAAAAGGACCAATGTAACGAGGCCCCAGTTTGTAAGATGGTACCCTAAGGCGGACGTATTTGGTGGAGAGCCACACCTTGTCACCAGGGAGAAATGGACGAAGGTCCAGGCGCCTCTTGTCAGCGTGTAATTTCATTCTGTCCCGTGCTTTCTCGAGAGCGGTTTTGGCCTCCTGCCTTACCCTGGAGAACTCCACAGACAGAGAATCAGCAGCAGGTACCCCCGAGACAGGAAGTACCGGTAGAGGCACATTGGGATGCTCTCCAAAGACGATGAAGAAAGGAGACTTAGTAGACGATTCACTGGAGTGATTATTGTAGGCGAACTCAGCCCAAGGAAGTAGACCGACCCAGTCATTCTGATGAGCATTAGAAAAATGCCGGAGGTAGGATGTAAGGATCTGGTTGGTACGTTCCACCTGCCCATTGGTTTGGGGGTGATAGGCGGAAGAGAAATCCAATGACACTTTCATGAGTCCGCATAGAGCTCTCCAGAACAGGGAGGTAAATTGGACCCCTCTCTCTGACACGATGTGCTGGGGGAAGCCGTGAATCCTGAAGATATGGGAAATGAAGATCTTCGCCAAGTCAGGAGCAGAGGGTAGTCCGGGAAGAGGAATGAAGTGGGCCATCTTTGAAAATCAGTCTACAACCACCAAGACCACAGTACAACCGGAAGAACAAGGCAGATCAGTAATGAAATCCATGGCTATGTGCTGCCATGGTGCCGACGGAACGGGAAGCGGGAACAGAAGACCGGAGGGTGGTTGTCTGGGTATCTTGTTCTGGGTACAGGACGGGCAAGATGCTACAAAGTCTTTAACATCCTGGGAGAGTGAAGGCCACCAATAATGGCGAGAGATTAAGTCCAAAGTCTTTTTGACACCAACGTGGCCGGCAATCTTGGACGAATGTCCCCAATTTAGCACTCGTTTTCGGTTATTCTCAGCCACAAAGGTTCTTCCCGGAGGTAACGTGGTTAACTTGATAGGAGCCACAGTAATTACTTTGGATATATCAATGATATGAGAGGGTTCTTCCTCTGCATCAGACAATAGGAATGATCTTGACAACGCATCCGCTCTAACGTTTTTATCGCTGGGCCGAAAATGTAGCTCAAAGTCAAAGCGGGCGAAGAATAGGGACCACCTGGCTTGCCGAGGATTGAGCCTCTGTGCGGACTGGATGTACGCCAGGTTCTTATGGTCCGTGAAGATCTTGAATGGATATATGGCACCTTCCAGTAAGTACCTCCACTCCTCCAAGGCCAACTTAATGGCCAATAGCTCTTTGTCGCCAATGGAGTAGTTCTGCTCAGTGGAGGAAAATACTTTAGAAAAGAAGCCACAGGTGACAAAACGTCCTGAAGAGGATTTCTGCAGAAGGACTGCGCCAGCCCCGGTAGAGGATGCGTCCACCTCGAGAGTGAAAGGTCTACTAACCTCAGGTCGGTGAAGCACCGGAGCAGCGGCAAAGGCTTGTTTCAACGACTGGAAGGCCTCTTCAGCCTCAGAGGGCCAAGCCTTTGGGTTAGCTCCCTTGCAGATAAGGGACAAGATGGGGCGAACCAACGAGGAGAAATGAGGAACGAACTGTCGGTAGTAGTTCGCAAAACCAAGGAAGCATTGGATTGCCTTCACCCCATGGGGCTGTGGCCAATCGAGGACGGCGGACACCTTTGCTGGATCCATGCGAAGACCTGATTCTGAGATAATGTACCCCAAGAATGGCAGGGACGTTTGCTCGAAGGCACATTTCTCGAGCTTGGCATAAAGGCGGTTCTCCCTCAGGCGCTGGAGGACTTGACGCACGTTCTTTCTGTGGGCGGAGAGGTCTGGAGAAAAAACGAGGATGTCATCCAGATAGACTATCACGCAGGAGTACAGCATATCCCGGAAGACATCATTCACGAACTCCTGGAACACCGCTGGGGCATTGCAGAGGCCGAAGGGCATGACCAAGTACTCGTAGTGACCGTCTCTGGTGTTAAAGGCGGTCTTCCACTCATCCCCGGAACGAATGCGGATCAAGTTGTAGGCCCCACGAAGATCCAGTTTGGTGAAAATTCGAGCTCCTCTAAGTCGGTCAAAGAGCTCCGGGATCAATGGCAATGGGTACTTGTTCTTGACCGTGATATCGTTCAGGCCTCGGTAGACTATGCAAGGACGGAGGGAGCCGTCCTTCTTTTTTACAAAGAAAAATCCCGTTCCCGCGGGCGAGGAGGACTTACGGATAAAACCTCTCGCAAAGTTCTCCTGGATATACTCAGACATAGCTTGGGTCTCAGCAGGGGATAGCGGGTATATCCTACCCCTGGGTGGCATAGAACCAGGAATGAGGTCAGTCGGACAGTCATATGGCCGATGGAGGGGCAGAGTCTCGGCCTCCTTCTTGTCGAAGACATCTGCAAAGGACCAGTAAGCCGACGGCAGACCTGTAGGTGACGGGGATGGACCGGCAGAGTTCATCGGACGGACGGGCAACAGGCACTTCTGACAGAACGGTCCCCACCAGAGTATCTCGCCTGACCGCCAGTCAAGGGTTGGCTCATGAGTCCGAAGCCAAGGCAGGCCTAGAAGAAGTGTGTAAGACATGGTAGACAAGACGAGGAAGGAGATCTTCTCCAGGTGCAGGGCTCCGATCTGCAGCTCGATCTCTTCGGTGGCCTGGGTAACGGTCTCCTGCACGGACGTACCATTGACCGAAACAATCGACCGAGGAGTCTCCAGGGATCTGACAGGAATCCGGTATTTTTTAACCGCCTCGAGTGTGATAAAATTTCCCTCCGCGCCAGAATCCAGAAAAGCCTCCTCAGAATAACGCTTGGCACCGAGATTCAATAATACGGACACGAGCAGGGGAGGAGAGGAATCACGTACACCTAGGGAGGCCTCTCCTATCAACCCTAGGTGGAGAAGTTTCCCGGCTTCTTGGAGCAGGAACGGTGGAGGTGAGAGGAGCTCCTCTCTCTGGCTAATTCACGGGCACGTTCCTGAAACCACAGGTCAACGCGTGTCGCCAGAGAGATCATATCCTCTAGAGAGGTGGGAGTATCCCGACCTGCCAGTTCGTCTTTGATCCGACCGGACAGGCCACGCCAAAAGATCCCTACGAGAGCCTCGTTGTTCCAACCGAGTTTGGAGGACAAGGTACGAAAACGGATGGCATACTGTCCCACCGGTAGCGTACCCTGATGGAAGTTAAAGAGGGACTCGGTGGTAGAAGCCAGACGACCTGGCTTGTCGAACACCTTGCGGAAGGTGTCCAAAAAGGTGGAAAGCTGAGAGATGAGTGGGTCATTGCGCTCCCAGAGGGGGTTCACCAATGCTAACGTCTCCCCCTCTAAGTGTGAAACAATAAAGGCAATTTGGGCGCGCTCAGTGGGATAGTGCTGCGGCAAAAGCTCAAAATGTAACCGGCATTGGTTCAGAAATCCTCGACAAAACTTAGGGTCCCCGCTATATCGGGGTGGCTTGCCGAGGCGCGGCATCGGGTGTGGGGCCGAGGACTGGGCAGAAACGGATTGTATGGAAAGAAGCCGACTGTCTACCGACGCCATATAGTTGAGGATATGGGCCTGGGTGTCGCGTTGCTGTGTGTGTTCTTGCTGGAGGCTGGCCAGCTGGGAAGCATTCCCAGGGTCAGAGGACTGCATGGCCGACAAACGGGACTCCATGGATTTCAAAAATGCCATAATCCTGGTCTGACTCTCCCGTAGGAACACCAGTTCCTTTTGGATGGATGCGGTGGTACCAGCGAGGTCCATGGCCTGATTATACTGTGACGACTCCTGGAGTGGACCCTCTGGGTCGTGACACCAACCCTCCCAGGGCGAGCTGACCTAGTGAAGACCACCCCCTATACAGGGGGTGTCAGGGGCAAGCCCCAGGGGGTGAGGCACCACGACTGCTGGCACCAGGCGGCCGGCTCACAGGAGACACGAGTGGGTGAGTGTGTCTGCAGGAACGTGTAAAGCGTGGACACGGGAACACGTGGTATACAGAGACTTCGTTTGTCCGGGTGTGAGTGAAGCAGGATGCGTGCAAAAGGCACGTCAGAGCACTGAGTCAGGCAGCAGGTGTGCCAGGAGGTGTAACAGAGTACAGGAGCAGGGTGTGTGCCAGAGGGCACAACTGAGCATAAGACAGAGCGCAGGATTGGTACGTGTGCCAGGAGGCACAACAGAGTAAGAGACTGAGTACAGGATCAGAGCATGTGCCAGGAGGCACAACTGAGTATGAGACTAAGCACAGGGTCAGAGCATGTGCCAGGAGGCACAACCAAGTACAAGGCAGAGTGCAGATTCAGAGCGTGTGCCAAGAGGCCTAACTGAGTGCAAGGCAGGGGACCTGAATACAACGCACAGCCAGGCAGGGACATGGCAGACCAAGCCAGGAAGCACAACAATAATCAGGCACCTCCCCTAGGGGGAGGTCGTCTGATATAGCACATGACTACTACTGGTTCTGGGTTAGGACCTAGCCAGAAAGCACATGACCACTACAGGTTCCGGGTCAGGTCCTCCATGACCATAGAGAGGACCGAGCCCTATACAGCACTGACAGGAGCGCGCAAGCGCAAACGTGATATGGAGGAGGAGACCCGGGGATGAGAGCTGCGAGTATGCACCCAACGGGACCCCAGGAGTGACCGCGGCTCCGGAAGAGATGACGTCGGGACCGAGGTCCCGCCCCCAGGTGAGCGCGGCGTGACAGTATCATTCTTTTAGTTTGTCGAATACAATAATTCAAAACCAAACATGCAGTAGTTATGACACACTGTTTAGAAGTAATCCAGTTCTTGGGGTGCTGGAACCGTGAAAATTATGGGTCAGAACGTCGGTTTCATGCCCTACGCAGAGATGTGATTTTTATATCTCTGTCGCATATAGTTTTCGCGATCCAGTCTCTTTAAAGGGGTTGTCCGGGCTTTTCACATAATCTCAGTACATATCTGGGCTGCAGAATTATGACAATAAGTAATTTACTTTCTGTCACTAGTTTGCACGGTTTTCTAGATATTCTGAACAGAACGTCCAAGGGGGGGTGTTATGGCATTGAAATGAGAACTGGTCATAACCTCCTACTCTACTCCAAACATGCCCTCTATAGCAACAACCCCACCCTCCATAGCTACAGGCTCTCCCCGTCCACATGAAGCCCTCATCACACAGTAACAAATCCTCCCCCTCTAGCAGCCTCACTGCAGAGAGCAGACCACCCAGCTGCTCCTCCCCCAGACACACGCTGAACACTGATCTATGGAAAGTGAAACTAGTGAGGAGGGAAAATAGTCCTGTATTCTGGGCCACTCCATGATTACAATACATAACTCATTATCAGTAATTCCTTCCCTCACTGTCCCAGGCTGCTGGCAGCAGTGAGAACAGACTGTGTGATGGCCAGTGATGGGGGTCTGCAGCTTCTAATCTGCACAGGGGATGGCAGTCACTGATGTAATCTGTTCTGTGACAAAGCCTCTGCTGTGTGAATGAGACAGCTCTGTGTCACTAATGTCTTCACACAGCAGCAGATTTGGTGCAGTGTATGTGTGAGTACTGTGTCTCTAATGACACAAATACTGATGGGAGCAGCCTGTCCTCTCTTTTGCAAGTCTACAAGCCACAGGACCCACACCATGGTCATTGGACATTTAAGCAAACATCCATTGTTCAGTGATCCTGCATCACTGTCTTGCAAATATAGCAGACAATAAGTTGTAGGAGCTGATATAAGAGGCAAACATCAGTCACTCAAAAATATAAAAAAAATCAACGCTTAAGACTCATATGTCAACAGTGTATGGTTCTTGACCAACTGAAGAACAAACACTTAAATTCAAAAGTCAACATACTAGCTCTGGCAAAAATTAAGAGACCAGTGCAAAATTTTCAGTTTGTCTGATTTTTCTCTTTATATGTATATTTTTGAATAAAATGTAAATTGCTCTCTATAAAGTACCAACAAAATATCTTCAAATTTCCAATCACAAAATTTTGTATTTATTTTCAGAAAATGAGAAATGGTCAATAGAACAAAAAAAGCAGTGCTTGCAGACCTCAAATAATGCTAAGAACACAGGTTCATAATCATTTAGAAACAACAATACTAACATTTTAACTCAGGAAGAGTTCAGAAATCAATATTTTGTGGAATAACCATGATTTTTAATCACAGCTTTCATGCGTCTTGGCTGCTTTCCACCAGTCTTTCACACTGCTTTTGGGTGACTTTATGCCACTGCTGGTACAAAAATTTAAGCAGTTCTTTTTTTGATGGCTTGTGACTATCCATCTTCCTCTTGATTCCAGAGGTGTTCAATGGGGCTCAGATCTGGAGATTGGGCTGGCCATGACAGGGATATGATGTGGTGGTCCTTCATCCACACATTGATTGACATAGTTGTGTGGCATGGCGCATTGTCCTGCTGGAAAAAACAGTCCTCAGAGTTGAGGATCATTGCCTGAGCAGAAGGAATCAACTGTTTTTCCAGGATAACCTTGTATGCGGCTTGATTCATACGTCCTTCGCAAAGAATAACCTGCCCAATTCCAGCCTTGCTGAAGCATCCCCTGATCATCACCGATCCTCCACCAAATTTAACAGTGGGTGCAAGACACTGTGGCTTGTACGCCTCTCCAGGTCTCTGTCTAACCATTAGACGACCAGATGCTGGGCAAAGCTGAAAATTAGACTCATCAGAGAAGATTACCTTACTCCAGTCCTCTATGGTCCAATCCTTAAGGTCTTTGGCAAACTTCAGCCTGGCTCTTCTGTGCTTCTCATTGATGAATGGTTTATTTCTAGCTTTACATGACTTGAGCTGTGCCTCTAGGAGCCTGTTACAAACTGTTCTTGCTGTACACTTCACCCCAGCTGCCATTTGCCATTACTTTTGTAGGTCACTTGATGTAATCCTGCAGTTGCTGAGTGGCCTTCGAATAAGATGACGGTCATCCCGGTCAGTCGAGAGTCGTTTTTGCCTTCTCCCTGTCTGTAGCTTTGCTGTTCCCAATGTTTGCTGCTTGACCTTGTTGTAATGGACTCCGTCTTAGAAATTTTAAGGATGGAGGCAACATGACACTCACTGTATCCCTCTGCTAGTAAAGCCAGAATTAAGCCCTTCTTTTCCTCACTCAAGACTTTTCTTTTCAACTCCTTTGGCATGGTTAAAAGTTAGTTTTTCATTCCAATTACATTTGGAATATTACTAGCACTTGTTTTGCCATCCAGCTTGTCCTATTGCAAGAGGATTGTGAACACCACAGCAGGGATTTTTATATTTTCCTTCGTTAAATAAGATTTGGTTGAGGTGATCACCTAATCAGAAGCACATTAAATAGAATGAGGTGTACTCTGGTTGGAATTCAACTGACACAGGAATGGAATGGCTGTCAGACATGTAGAGAAGCTGATTTTTATAAAACTGTGCAGTGGTCTCTTAATTTTTGCCAGAGCTGTAGATAACAATCAATAAGTCCTGAAATACTGGATTTTGGCATCTGGTTAGTTAAGATAAATGCTGTGTCGTCACAACCCCCTTTATCCAATTTAGAAATAAAAAAATTAAAATAATAACTATTAGGTATCATCATGTCCATATTATTCCAGTCTATCTAAATATAACATTGTTTAGCCAATGTGGTAAACGTTATTTTAAAAATTAAAATTAAAAATGCCCAAATTGCTGGCCCAGATATAAAACCTATACCTATAAGACATTTATTGCCACAAATGTGGCATATCCTTTAGCTACATAAAGATTCTGCTCACCATTCTTGTGTGATGTCTGGTCTCTGGTTCTTCCAATGATGTCCACTGTCACGTGACTTTCGGGCTCATATTCAGTCGGATCCGCGACTTGTCCATTTTCTGGATTGTAATCCCTTAATGTGAAACAAAAGGGAAAGCAATGTATGTGACTACTCGTGTCCTCTAGCTTCCCCAACACATGCACATGTACTGAATCTGCAAATTCTCTCATAAATTAATTTTCTAGAAAACTTCTAGTGAGAATTTTGCTGTGCATTTGTCAGGGATTCCAACCTTTACCCTTTTCACATGTCTGAGCTATTTTTTGAAAAAGAATAACATTAGTGCCGGAGTTTTGATTATGTAATACACCAGGGATTTTCCTAACCCATGGACACCACTGCAGGGACACAGGGACATGTTTTTTGGAACCAAGTGTCAGCCCCAAATGAAAATAAAAAAAATAAATAAATAGCAACTTAATTTTTTTTTCTCCTTTTGCATACAAGAAAAACAGATGTAGCACTGAAGTAAGAATAGATACATGAATCAAAAAAATAGATGGAAAGCAGAAAGAACACTGGTGAAAAACAGTCTGTTTTTTTCTTATATGTAAAAAAAACTCAATAAAGCCACGTGTAGATGTGGCTCCAACCTCAGGCACATAACCTGATAGTGCCTGGCAGTACAGCGAAGCTTAGTTGTATAGTTCTCACCTGTCCCTAGATATTGCATCGGCTGGCTGTAGGTTTACCCAGTCTGCTGTAGATGAAGAACCTGAATGAGATACCAAGGAGTGAGCATATAATAAGGAATATGTAACATTTCCATGTAGAGATATTTCCACCGAGTGATCAAGTAATGCATCGATTCTTTAATGCTGTCATCTGGGGTCTTACTAAACTGTGCCACACATTGTCTAATGAATGCTGCCATGTAGTGCTATTAACTATTCCCCCACACAACTCAATTCATTCCCAAGGGTTAGCACTGTTGCTTTTCAGCGCTGGGGCCCTGGGTTCAAATCCCACCAAGGACAATATCTGGAAGGAGTCTATGGGTATGTGCACACGTTACAGATCAGCTGCAGATTTGCTAGTGATTTACAGTACAATGTTATTCAATGGGAAAAAAAACCGCTGTGCACATTGCTGCGTCCCACGAATGGGAACAACCTGTAATGTATATTTCTCTGTGTTTAGTTCTTCCTCCAATCTGCAAAATTCCCTGTTGTTGCTAGGTAGAATTAGACTGTGTGAAAATTGTCCCTATGTTCCTCCTGTAGTTGAGCTCTGTATTAGGTTGCTCCTCCCTTCTTCTTCAGTTTAGCCTACAGCAGCCATTACTCAAGACGCATGTGTACTCCCCTGTACAGATTACCCCTTTTTACCTACTCTCCATTGTAAACTGATACAAGATTTTGGAAGAATACAGCATCGCTTCTCCTGGTCTTTCTACAGTTGAATTGCCAGTGGAGTTAAAACTACTGAGGACGCCTGGTGGTGTGAGTACGAGTTATAAGAAGCTGATAGTTAGAACATTTGGGATCCGCAGCCAGCAGGAAGAGTCAGAATATTAAAAAGGGATAGCTGTTACCAGGAACAGTAAACAGCTGTAATCCAAGAAGAGGATTGTTTATAAGGCTATGTAAATCCACAACAACAGCAGCTTACACAGACTGCAGACATTCTCTTTGCTCTTCACTTCAGAAAATTTCACAGTGAAAGATTTAACCTGTTACTAAGAACAGTTCACAGCCTGTAATCCAGATAAAGGATCCATCTATAGCTATTGAGAAGCTGCAGTGTACATAGACTTTTGTGCTGTCCAGCTCAGCTAGTTGCAACTTTGTATTAGTCTCCTTGATAACCAGGAGCAGAACAGCCCCCACCCTTGCACTTCTTCCACTATGTCCCAGACTAAAAGAACCCTTTCACTGCCAGTCCTGCAGCAGCAAGAAATGGAAACAGAACTTCTCACAGTTCACAGTGAAATATCCAAAAGTCAAAGAGAACCTAGAATCCACCAAAGGTGAATTGCTACACCACACAACTTCCCTAAGGAAAAGAGTACTAGACCAAGCTACTGTCTTGACTGTGCCCAGCTCTCAGGAGTTACCACCAGAGGGAGCCCTTGAACAATTGTACTCTGCATACCAGTCTTATAAAGACACTTGTAAAAAATACATCTCTACTTTGCTGAAATTAAATACGCAAGAGTCAATAAAGGAATGCCAGGACTTCCAACAGCTCAATGCTGAACGAGATAGCACCGTGCGCGACATCGTGAACAAGACAGAAGCAAAAATCGCACAGATGTCAGAAGCTGCATCGCACAGATCCAGGTCTGCTAAGAGCTCAAAGCACTCAGTCAATTCAAGCTCATCAAGGTACTTAACCCTTAGTGAGCAGTTCATAAGAGCGCGTGCTGAAGCAGAATCTACGAAAGTGCAAGCCATTTTCATTCAAAAGAAAGCAGACATGGAAACGGAATTTGAACGCAAGAAAGCAGAGATGGAAACGGAATCTGCACGCAAAAAAGAAGAGATTTCACGCAAGGAAGCAGAGATGGAAGCTGAATCTGCACGCAAGAAGGCAGAAATGGAAGCCCTGCAGAAAGAATACGAACATGCAGCAGCCGTGGCAAAGCTAAAGGTCTTCGAGCAGGCTCTAGGTGGGAGCCAAGGAGGCAGCCTAAATTTGTATGAACTCAACACGGAAGACCCACTTAAGCAACAAGAAATTACATGCTGAGCCAAACCAACGAACCTCTGACCATCAACAACATTCCCGTCAGTACCGACCTATCTCTAGAGCATCATGACGTTGATCCGCCTGCAGCTCCCAGCTTTCAAGGTCAGTCCAATGTACCAAAAACATTCAAACCCAAACCTCCTTCATGCGTCAATACACAGCCTGACCCTACACCTCAGCAAACTCCATACGCCAATGTCTACATGCAACCTAAAATGCCGACAAGGCACCACACTCCCGACAACTGTGTGGCTCCAGCCCCGCAAACAACAGAGATCATATGCCACAAACCGGTTGCTGGTCTAAACACCTACGCCACTCCGTATCTTCCCATGTTCTTGATCCAAGAAGCTACGACCCACGCTAACAGCATCACTCAGCCAGCAAATGTTTCTCTAAAGTCAGAAAGAACAGACATGTCCGATTTTGCGAGGTACATGATACGCCAAGAACTCACCAACACCGGGTATTTCAAGAAATATCCAGAAAAAGGAGAAGGGGGGTGCAGATCTAAGTGCAGAGTTTTAATTATGTCAGATAGAAATAAAAAATTCTTCACACCAGAAAGATAAAAAATGTAAAAATCCATTGAGAGAGAGCTAAAAACCAATAAATATAACATCACCCTTAAAGAAAGAGAAGCCTTAAAAAATTTAAGAGAGAACACTGAAATAATAATCAGAGAGGCTGATAAAGGCGGTGGCACTGTTATCCAAGGTAGAAAGGATTACCTTGCTGAGGCAGCCAAAATACTATCCAATCGAAAATACTATAAAAAATTGGAAAAGGATCCCACCAGTCATTTCTCTAAAGAATATCACTCACTTCTGAATGAGGCATCTGAGAAAGGGATCATAACAAAAAGAGAGAAAAAAATTCTAGTTAATAAAGAACCATCTTCCCAAAATTCATAGGGCCCCAGTGAATCCACCCGGACGACCCATTATATCGGGGATTAACTCTCTCACTAGTCATTTGTCTCACTATCTGGATCTACAAATGCATGTCAAATCACTACCCTCATATTTGAAATACTCTAACCATCTAATCAGCCTCCTGGAGGGAATAAGTTGGGAGGAGAATTTTCTATTCCTAACCCTAGATATAGTGGCATTATATTCAAATATAGAACATAATTTGGGTATAAAGGCCCCGTCACACATAGCGACTCACCAGCGATACTGACAACGATATCAACGTGTCAGGATCGCTGGTGAGTTGCTATACGATCGCTGGTGAGCTGTCAAACAGACAGCTTCACCAGCGATCAGCACCAGCGACGCCGAGCGCGCGGCGTCGCTGTGTACATTAGTTACCAGCGAGCTGGTGCAGGTAGCTGGTAACTAACGTACACATCGGGTATCTAAGGGACGTGCATCACTTAGAAACCCGATGTGTACCTTAGTTACCAGCTCCCTGCATCAGCGCGCTGGTAACTAAGGAACACATCGGGTATCTAAGAGACGCACGTCCCTTAGATACCTGATTTGTACGTTAGTTACCAGCTGATCGCTGGTCTCCTGCCTGTCACGCAGTGATGCGTGCTGGCCAGCGGGAGACCAGCGATCAAAGAAATGTCCAGGGCTTTCCAAGAGTGATCAGCGATACCGGCAAGGGGGCCGGTCGCTGATTGCTGTCACACACAGAGATCTCGCTGGTGAGATCGCTGTTGTGTCACCAGAATTTACTTGGAGAAAAATGGAAAAATGCCAGAGGAACAACTGGAATTCCTTCTGGCTGGTCTGGAATTTATGTTGAGTCATAATGTCTTTGAATTTGATGGACAACTGTACCTGCAGCAGCCCCAAGTTTTGCAAATCTTTTTATGGGGTTAGTCTACTTGTATTTAGAGATCTCACACATGGGAAAGAAAATTGTAACAAAAACAGATTTTAAAAAAGTAGACATTAATGGATATTTACATTACAATAGTACGCACTATACTAAATGGAAGAATAATATTCCATTTAGTCAATATTTAAGAATAAGGAAAATTAATAGTAAAGAACAGGATTATATAGCACAAAGCAAAATTTTGACCAATAGGTTCCGGGAAAAAAAGTATCCAAAAACCCTAATACAACAAGCCTATAAGGTTAATCTAGCAAAAACCCAGGGAGAATGTTTGAAAAAAATGCTTGAAAACACCATGGAAAAAAGCATTGAGAAAACTGTGAGGGAAAATGCTGTTATAGATACAACTAAACCTCACCTGAAACCTGATAATGAAAAAAGGCAGTTTAACTTTATTACAGCCTACAATAAAGACAACGAAAAAATCCGTGAAATTTTGAAAAAACATCGGTATGTCCTGAAACAAGACCCTCTGCTGCGAAATGTATTACCACAAGCCCCGAACACTGCATTTAGAAGGGGAAAAACAATAAGGAATATGGTAGCTCCAAGCCGACTGAAAAGCTCTTCAAAAAAACAAAATTCCTTAAAAAACTTTACAAAAATCCATGGAATCATACACCAAAAGAATGTTAATAAAATTGGGGTATACAAACATGTCAGTGTTGCTACAATATAGCAGATAAACAACAACAAACAGTCTCCAATAGTACAGGTGAAATATTTCAAATAGAACAATTTCTGACATGTATGAGCGACTTTGTAATATATGTCATCAATTGTGACTGTGGCCTTCAATATGTGGGGAGGACCACACAAATGGTCCAAACCTGATTGAATGGCCACAGGCACAATGCCAAAGTCAGTCTCCTTACTCACAGTCTATCAAGACACCTTCTGCTAACACATAAAAAAGAATTCAATGTGACCCTGACACCGGTTGAACAGATTCCTGGAGATGTTTTGAACAGGATACAACAGTTAAATAAGAAAGAGGCCTTCTGGATATACAGATTGAGGACTCTGTATCCAGATGGCCTCAATGATAAGCTAGAAAATATATAGTACTGTTGTCTTAAGTCTAAAAGATCCTTTGATATATTCACTACCGGTTTCTTGTTGGATCGCTTTGAATCCCTCTTAAGAATATGATCATATGTCATTTTTGATGAGATGTTTCCTCTAGTATGTAATAATGATCTGTGTGAAACACAAATATCCCCGGCTAGAAATCAATGGCTAAAAATCCCATTGAAAGAAACTAAGCACCCAGAGACCATACATGTGGGTGGCTCTGTAGAGTAAATATATACGTATGATAAAGCTATAGGGAATATGAATGCATGAGTTCTAGTCCTGACAGATACTAGTTAATCTGATGGTCCCTAGTGATGAAACTAATAAAAAGAAGTTATCTACGGGTTGGAAAAATGGTTTTGTCTCACCAGAGATATATACAAAATCTTTAATATTGATGCTAAAAGATAAATAATTTTATTAATTTTAAACATGGAAGAAGTTATCTTTTATAATCATTTCCCTGTTTGAGCATGGGGATTTTGCAATCTTCTTAAAGAAATGGGAACTATAAGAACAATTTTACCTGATAAAACAAAAGGAAGAGAGGGAGAGGAAAAGAAAAGAAGGAAAAAAAAAAAAGAAGAAAAACCCCACATAGAAAATGAGGTTTTTTATTAGATTCCAAGTAATATAGATTCCACCTACAACTAGCCTCCCAACACTTTGGAGAGGTGTTCATGTGTTTTTAAACGATGATAATTGATTGAAGGGTGGAACCTTTTTTTTTTCTTCCCCTATATAAATGTGTCTTTTAAAGATATATATGATTACACCTGATGAAGGCTAATTTTATGTATAGCCGAAACGCGATGTGTTTTTATGTCTAATAATAACCTGGATATTCCTTGAAATATTCGGAGTAATTAATGAATCAGCCGGAAGCGTTCCTTGACAAACTGGAAATCCTTTTCTGCAGAGGTTGGAAATGTGCCTTTAAAGCTGCAATTAGTGACCTTGGCATCACTGCTGCTGAAGAGCTGGATCTGCTAATTAGGTGGCTGGACCTCAATCCACAGAGCGGGTCAAGAGGCTCAGATCTGTCCACATCAGCAATCCAGCAGCGGGTCTCATGGCTGCATGGGACAGATTAGGCCTCTTTCACACTTCAGTTTTTTGCATCAGTTCAAATCCGCCAAAAAGTCATACAAGCGGATCCGTTGTTAACTGATGTGAACGGATGGCACAGGATCCGTTTTTAGACGGATCCTGAAAATGCGGAAATTTAAAGGAAATGCTGGGAGAGAGAGAGAGAGAGAATTTTTTTTTTTTTGTCCGGCACCCAGAAAGAATTTCGGGTTAAATGAGTGTCTGGAGGATCCGCCAGAGAAAAAAACGTTACAAGCTCCGTTTTGAAATCTTTGAGGATGGTGACGGACAGCAATTTTTGGCGGATCCTCAAAAAAAACAGATGCAACGGACAGCAATCCATCACAATCCGCCATTAATGCAAGTCAATGGGGAAAAAAACGGATCCTCAAAAAAAATTTGAGGATCCGTTTTTTTCAAAACCTGGCGGATTGTGACTGATTGTAAAAAACGGAAGTGTGAAAGAGGCCTTAGAAGGTAGCTTTGGCAGTCCTGAAGCCATAGAGAATGTACTGTTTAAGAGTCTACAAGATTTCCCAAAAATATCCGGCAAGGACAGTTCAAAATTCCTAGAGCTCAGCGACCTGCTCCTAGAGCTCCAGTTAGCCAAGGCAGACACGCATTTACTTGGTCTCAGCTACCTGGCTACTGCTCGGGGCGTTAACCCAATAGTTTCTAAGCTGCCATACAATATACAAGAGAAGTGGACCACTTGGGTCAAAATACAAAAGAGCCAATCAAGCCTCTTTTCCTCCATTTTCCTTCTTCTGTGACTCCATCAAGGAGATTGCAGAGTGCAAAACTGACCAGACCTTCTGCTATGAAGAACCCATTAGCTCTGCATCATCCTCTAAGTACAAGAGTTTGTGCTCTCATAACAGTATCTGCAGTGGTCCGGTGTCTGCAAAACACAGAAGTTCTGCCTACACCAACATCAGCGCCAGGCAAAGGTAAGAAGGTGGAAAATCCAAACTGCCACTGCCACATCCCCTGAAGAAGTGCATTGGCTTCAGGAAGAAACCTCTTCAAGAATGAAAGGAGCTCTTGAAGAAGTATAGAGTATGCTTCTGGTGCTGCGCCTATACCGAACATCTTTGGAAGATCTGTGTCATTGCCATCAAGTGTCTAGAGTGCGACAGCGAAGACCACGTACAATTGCTCCATCTACCACAGCATGACTCTGCGTCTACACCTTCTCCCACCACAAGCCATGGCAGGGAGAGTTCAAACTAAGCAACAAGCCAAGTTGCGGTATCTTCCTCATGCACCGAAGTCTGCGGAGAAGGTCTTCGAGACAAGTCCAGCGCGAAGATTTGCCTGGCAAGGGTGTATCCCAAGGGACATCCAGAGAAGGCTGTCAAGGTGTACGTTGACTTCCTCTTGAGAAAGCCGTGGCGAAACGCGCGTCGGGGGTTGAGCGAGGTGTCTCCTGTTATGAATGGGTCACCGAGGAGGAAAACTAAACAAGCTATGTCACAGAAAACCAGAGAGGTTGGTAACTATGCAGATTGCAGACCCCTGATCCTAACCACACAACTAGCAGCAGCCGTGGAGCGTTCCTACGATGAATCTAGACGCCTCGTCACAGCCGGAGGACTAAATAAGCCTAAAGCAAGAAAAGGGGAAAACTAACTGCCCCAGAGCAGACCCCAAAGGAATAGACAGCCCCCACACATGTATTGACGGTGAAACAAGATGAAAACAGAAACACAGGCAGGAAAATAGGCTGAGCAAATGATGGGGCCCAAACTAACTAGAAAGGACAGGAAAGGAAAGACACTGTCTGCAATCTGCCCAAAAAACCCTACAAAAATAATGTCCAACACTTCTGATAACAAAATTAACCCTGAAGTCACTAGACTTCTCCCACTATATCAGAACTCTAGATAAATAAGAGTGGAAATTCAGCACAGCCCGAGCCGGGGCTGGCTGACCACACAAAAAACTGAATAGACCAACAAAATCAAGTGTGAACATTAGCAGAAACACTTAGCTTGAGATGACTGGAACAGAGCTGAAAACCAAGACCTGAAAAGCCAGAAGGAATCAGCAGCACCAGAATAGGGTGTCGGCTGTCTTAAATCAAGTCTGAGATTCCAGAGATCCAATCGTTATCCTCATCATCAGGTGGCAGATCTCTACTAATTAAATCAACCTCACTACCTCCTGTTACCACCAGAGGGAGCCCGGAAGGAGAACTCACAACTGGTAGACCAGAAAATGAGCTCACAACAGTCTCCCCTCTCCTGCAATTTCACTATGGGTAAGTGACATTGGCATTATGGATACTGGGTATGATCCCGGTATAAATTGATAAAATCTTTGGAGCCGCATTCTGCTGTTATTCCTGGTACTATGTTGCATGCAGCACCTTTGTGTTTAATATAGAGATATAGTTCTGGTACATTAATACAGTACACCTGGGTGACTTGTGCGCATTGATTCTATTTATGTATGCGGCTTCTTGGCCTATTGTCATCTTTATTATTTGTAGTGGGGATCTTTTGCTCTGTAACTGGAATGCTTTTTTCCTATTTCACCTCATATATACACCTATAAATGTTTGATACTCTTTTAATGTGAGACAATAAAGACTTGTTTTTATCTTTTCCATACATTTGTTTTGTGGTTGATGGCTACTCCATTTTTTTTCTAAAATTGCATGTTGTTGGGAGTACTCCACTATTACTGGTTAGTCCTTACTATTGGTGGGGGAACTACTATTGTTGTTCAATTGGTTCAATTGCCACTTATGACAATTATGTTGGTTTTGAACTTTTTTCAAGGTGTACGTTAGTCTGGGAGACCAGAGCAACAAATCACTGACCAGGTCAGAACTCTTCGACATGTTCGACTTAAAAGGAGACATCTATCCCTACACCTTGGGCACCTGCAGTGGCATTATAAAAACCTCTGGAAGAAGGGCCGGTGGCCTCATAATAACTTCTCTTGAGAAGGACGCCATAGAGATACCACTACCCATGCTTGTTGAGTATAACCAACTTCCATTCAACAGGGAAGAAATCCCAACGCCAGAAGTCGCTTTTCAGCATCCTCATCTCAGAATGATAGCCAAAGAGATGCCACCCCTGGATGACAAGGCAGACATCCTAATTCTCCTCGGCAGAGACATTATACGACTGCACAAAATGCGTCAACAAATCCGCAGACTACTCAATGAACCGTATGCCCAGCGCCTCAAGCTAGGCTGGGTTATCATCGGCAATGTCTGTAGTGACAAGACACAGGATCCAAGCAACATCTCCTCTTACAAAACCCTTATTACGTCAGATCACCATGACTTGCCCCTCCTGCCAGACCCACGTCACTACTGGATGAAGAAGTCAAACGACATTAAGTGTCAACAACAACCATCTGACAATTCAAGTCTGCTTTATCCTCGAGACTACAACCTCGAGGGAACAGCATTCGGTCCTACAACAAAGGACAACAACTCACCACCTACAGAGGAAGACAAGGTGATCATCAGGATCATGAGCATCAAATCCACTGACTACAACTATAACAGCTGGGTAGCTCCCTCACCTTCTCTTCCAGCAAAGACCGAGTTGCCAAGGGATCCGCAGCAAGTAACTGCTAAGTTCCCAACCTTTGACGCCTATCTCCATCACAAGCCTGGTCAAGCCGAAGCCATGCTAGACCCCTCTCTCAATAGCCTACCTCTTACCGATGGTGCTAGCGTTTGCCCCAATCAACGCAGCCTCAGCATACTGCCGGATGTTGAAAAAGACACGTTCACTTCCCAAGCATCACCCTGTGATGAACTATCTATCAAACGAGGAGCCTCGCCTGTTCAAAACAGCATCCACTGTTGTGAGTTCACTTTCCCCTTCACAGTTGATGTCTGATGAACTCCCTCTGCTGGTGAAGAGAGGTAGTAAAATTGATTGGGTTGAGAAGAACCTGTCATCTGAACAGGTGGAGCCTGATTGGACACCCGGAATCACTGAGTGGATATAAGGCAGCTGACGCCCTACAGGGGTGCTGGTGATCCTTTCTGCTCTGAGCTCTTGCAAACCAGTTCAGTACCTGTCATCTGAAAGCTAAGTATTTGCTCTCTTATTTTTCCATGAGATGTTGTCTGTTTACTTAGTGTTTGTGTTCTGACTGCCCTTGTTGGTACTGGCTGAGCTCCATTTTTGTCTCTGGTCAAGTTGATCTTTTGCTCAGTCTTCAGAATATAACTGAGTGCTGATATAGTGATTTTGAAGTCTAGTGACTTCAGGGCCTTTTTTCTATCAGACGTGTTGGACATTATTTTGGCAGAATTTTTGCGGATTGCAGCCAGCATCTTTTCTGTCCTTTCCTATTTAGTTAGTTGGGCACCATCGTTTGCTCAAACTGTCTTTCTGTCTGTGTTTGTGTTTTCATCTGCTTTTCACCGACAATACATGTTGGGGGCTGTCTATTGCTTTGGGGTCTGCTCTGGGGCAGTTTAGATTTCCCCTTTCTTTCTTTAGGCTTATTTAGTTCTCCGGCTGTGAACGAGGGGTCTAGGGCACCGTAGGAACCCTCCACGGCTACTGTTAGTTGTGTGAATAGGATCAGGGGTCTGCAATCCGATAGCTACCAACCTTTCCGGTTTTCTGGACTTAGCTTGTATTTTTGTTTTTTCCTCCTTCGGTGACTCATTCATAACAATCCACGGTCCTCTTGGGTTCAAAACACCCATCGCAGTTCAAGGTAGGGCATCACTGAGTCAGCTTGCTACTCAGGGCATCAACAGGAACACTATGTTACCATCTCAGCGACAGCAAAGGTGGGAGACAGGGAAGAAGTCCCTAAAGGCCTTACAGCAACTCCAAGTCCTGCACCGTAGTTCTTTAAAGATTCTTTCAACCGTCATCAAGAGACAAGTCTACGTTTCTTACAACGCATCTACGAAGACTACAGCTGCAGGAACCTCTGCAAGTGCTTCAGTTTGCTGGCTCCTTCAAACAGGAGTCACATGAATGTAACTTTGTCGCTGGACTCTGCCACAGCGGGGAGCATACCTTCGCATGCTACTGCTGTGCTAGGACACAGGATTACTAGCATCCAACTGAACTTTAACTTCCCCTTATGGTCTGGAACTTCTACTGTTGGGTTGGTGGAAGAGTTGGCATGCTGCAGCTTCCCCAATCCGAAGATGGTTTTTCTATTGCACTCATTTTTATTCAAGCTCTACGTTTTACTACAAGTATGGACTTGATTTCTGCACTATGTTGCATTGTTTTTCTTCTCTCCTCTCATTGCAGGTTTCACAACGTCAAGGAACAGTCGTCTCCTTATTTTGCACAAGGACTTATGAAATCTGACGATTTCAGACGGGGAGTGTTGTGTCCCACGAATGGGAACAACCTATAATGTATATTGCTCTGTGTTTAGTTCTTCCTCCAATCAGCAAAATTCCCTGTTGTTACTAGGTAGAATTAGACTGTGTGAAAATTGTCCCTATGTTCCACCTGTAGTTGAGCTCTGTATTAGGTTGCTCCTCCCTTCTTCTTCAGTTTATCCTACAGCAGCCATTACTCAAAACGCATGTGTACTCCCCTGTACAGATTACCCCTTTTTACCTACTGTCCATTGTAAACTTTTCTTCCATTGGAAGAAAACAGCATAGTTTCTCCTGGTCTTTCTACAGTTGCATTGCCAGTGGAGTTAAAACTACTGAGGACACCTGATGGTGTAAGTACAAGTTATACAATTATCTAAGAAGCTGATAGTTAGAACACTTGGGATTCGCAGCCAGCAGGAAGAGTCAGAATACACATGCTGCAGCAAAATCCACGCGGAAACGCAGTTTATTTTCCACAGCATGTCAATTTTTGTGCGGATTCTGCAGCGTTTTTACACCCATTCCATTATAGGAATCCGCAGGTGTAAAAACACATGCCACATCCACACAAAATCTGCAGGAAATCTGCATAAAAAACCTGCGGATTCTGCCAAAAAAAGCAGATTCCGCGTGGAAAATTCTGCAGACGAATCTGCAACGTGTGCACATACCCTATATGTTCTCCCATGTTTGTAAGGGCTTTCTCAGGTTTCCTCCCACACTCCAAAGATGTACTGATAGGTAATTTATATTGTGAGCCCTAATGGGGTCAGTGATGATAATGTCTGTAAAGCGCTGCGGAATGATAGCGCTATATAAGTAAACATAATAATTATGCAGATGTAAACACCAAATATAAACCACGAGGAAATTAGTATTACACCTAATGATGATTTTTAATAGGGTTAGTTATATTGAAAATCTAAAAATTTTAAATAATTTTTTTTCAACATAAAAATCTGTCATTTTGTGATGACACATTTCCTTTAAAGGTTATAAATGCAAATTATGATACTAAAGCAATGTTTAACTTGCAATTGATTCTCTAAATCCTTGCACAGGTTATTATGACAAACACCTCTGCTTGTAAAATGAGTGTATCTGATACATCCCATCATTAGTGTGCTGCTTCAATTAAAAAAATGTAATTCAGGCGTTTCAATTTTTTCCCGCTACGCCGTTTAGCTATTGCGTTAATCCTTTTTTTTCTTCATAGATCGGGCGATTCTGAATGCGGTGATACCTAATATGTGTATATGTGATTTTTTTTTATTGTTTTATTTTGAATGGGTCGAAAGGGGGTGCGTCCAATGGCAGAAAAGGGTTAAACAATGGAAGTCTCTGATTGGTTATTCTCATAACCCTCTAACAGGGTTCACAGGTGGGGGGATAACGTGCTGGCTCCTCCTCTCCTAATGGCTCTAGTGGGGGTCGCCGGGTGACTCTGCTAGGCCACAAGTCCTCCTTACAAAGTCTACCAAAGCACGCTGGACCTCTTTCAATTCATTTGACTCATACCCTGTCTGCTCTCCTAGCCCAAGTCCGACCCTGTACCGTACATCAGTGCTGGAGGCGACGGTCCGGCTCAATTGCATCTCCCGATCACCCATACAGGTGTCTTTTCCAGGATGGAGTATCCTCACGGATCTTAGGTGCTTGACTGATGGCAGGTGTCTCACAGGTCTGATGGGATGAGGGCTGGACTCTGACTCGTGACTGGCATCATCTGGGCTATGGATTTTGACCGACACAGGTCTGGGATTTGGGCCTTGACCGATGTTACCTGATCTCCAGGTCTTGACCAGTGCAAATCATGTACCTTGGGCATTGACGGCATAGTATGTACTCAGGGCCTAGTCTGTCACTGTTTGGGTCCTGTTTCCAAGCATGCCACAGCTTGCTGGCGCACATTTCTTACTGCGGCCTGTCGTCTCAGCTACAGCATCTTTCCCAGTGCACATCTGTGCCTCTTGTCACCAAACCCACCTCCGGTTTGGCTCACAGATCTCTTATATTCAGGAACTTCGTCATCATTCCTACATGACAAGGTGCTTCATCCAAACTCACCCACCAAACCGAAACTCTTCATCTTTCAATTAGTTCCACATGGTCCTGTTTGGACAGTAGGTCACAGTCTTCTCGCACCAATAACGCACAGCGCTGGGGATTCCCATGATTATTGTCACATCCTCTTACACATACGCCCTGTTAGTAACACATGTCAGTACAATATCCATGGCCCATCTATAGCTGGCCGATACAGAATGACAATCACCCACCATTTACAGATGTTCCCAGCGTGCATAACAAAAACAATTCATTGAATGTAAAAGTTACTTTGCTGGAAACATTTATTTTTATGACACTGATGTCTTTTCAGTGGCTCCAGGAGCGTTCAATATTAATTCTTTATTCTCTCTGATCTCAGCAGCGTTTGACACCATTGATTTACTGGTTTTCACTGAGTCATCTTTGATTTCACGCCATTGTGTTAGAGCGGATTGCTTCCTTCTTTAGAAAGCTTTAAAGTTGGATTAGCACAATTTCTTCAGCTGAAAATTTTAAATCTTCCTGAGCGTCTGTGCTTTACCCTCCAGGTATTTTTCTAATCATACACTTCTAAGTGCAAAAGTTATACTGTACGATGTGTAATATCCATTCTTAGGATACATAAATGAGAAAGGTCCCACAGCAAAAAACAAGATGATCTACCACTATGGTTCCACCTCCCAGGTAAAAAGTGAAAGCAGATGGACATACTGCCCACGTTCCCCCTTGAAGACAAGCAACTGGTTGTCATGTGTAAATTAATATGTGTTGTGACGTGTGTTATTAGTGACATGTAGTTTTCTGCCCGACAGTAGAGAGAGTTAGAGTTAATAGCTGGGACTAACCCAGAGTAAGAGGGGTTAATGTGAAGGGACAGACAGTTTCCTGTCAGAATGTCAGATAGGCCTGAGCCTGCAGTGGAAGCAGACCTAAAGTCTGACTAGTCAGCAGAGCGTCGGGACATAGGTGTCATTGATATGAGTGGAGACCGAGGCAGTAGATAGCAAAATGTGAAGTAGAGACAAGGAAAAGTAACAGAAAAACAGTGATGCACTGGAGACGGATCCTGAGACAGGATGCCTAGCAGTACAGTTCGGAGATCGCAAATCAGAGATGTAATGGGCCAGAACGTGAGACGGAGACCATGAGCCAGGTGGTAGTTCCAAGGTGTCAGCAAGCAGAGAAGCAAAGTAAAGGCCATAGTGGCAAACTAGCTCCGCTAGAGGGGAGAAAGGATGCAAAACTGTGAACTGAGGACAGGACTTCCATTTACTGGACTGTATTACTGTGCTGGGTTGTGGTGAGGGCAGAGGAACTTGGGGACAGAAGCAAGAAAACCTGGAAGAGGTAGCGAGATCTTGTGTGAAGATGCTCCATGTTGTAAAGGAAACATTTGTGAAGTTACGCTCCCGCTATCTATTGTACATAGTTCCCCATCAAGTTACTGCTAAGTAAAAAACTGTTTATTGACTGGTGTTCTCCCTCACTGAACTTTACCCCATCTGGTCTTAGCCAGTTGAAGTCACCGGCATCATGCGAACTGCAAGGGCGCAGCGTCCTCGTAGACAAAGTCCACACACCCAACCAGGACCCCTATCTTCATGTAACGTGTCGGGGTGTAAGCAGGTTAAACGGATGCAGTAACGCAGAAGCGCAGAGCAAGGGTTAACAAGAGTGCGGTTTAGTTTACAGTAATAAACTACTCGCAGGGAGATTACACGGAACATAACAGGAAGGGGGAAAAGCAGGTCAAAACAGTGTAATTGTGATACCACACAACAGTCTTGCTATGAAATGCAACTTATCGTGACTCCGCAGTCTTTTAGTCGCTGGTGGTTCGATGAAGGATGTAATGCCTGCGGAGTCCGACATTGCGTCTTCAGGCTTCCCCACCCAACACACAGTCTCGCTTCTGGCATCAGTGGGCGGTCACCGGTTTTGCCCGCTGAGCCCCTAGTCCATCAACTGCGGACTAAAAGCGTAAAGCTCTCCACAAGGTTCCACGTGGCATGTGTGTTTCTGAGCAGCTGTCACCTGTTCTGCACGGCTCTGCTCGGCGTGCGCCAGCCGGCACCCGGATGCCCGCGCTGCAATGCTCTGCCTGGCACGCGCTGCTCTGTGCGTCCACCGATACAAGTAAGTCTCTCACGCAGCCGTCCTGGATCTGTGCTCTGCAGCCGGATGGTTTTCCAAACAAACTCCTGCTCGGAATACTCTGAACTGCGCGCCTGGCAATGCTCCCCGGGTCCTTCCTGCCCCCAGCACTTAACTCTGCGACACAGCCTGTCACTGCTTGCGGAGCGATGCAGGTCCTCACTCACTAAGCCCTCCAGCGGGAAACCCCTCTCTCTTCCCGTGCAAACCACCTTATACAATCTGGACTCACCACGCCCCCTTCCTGCAGGTCATGGGTCTCTTCGTCCTTAATCTGCTTCCCCCTTCAACAGAAGGTTTGGCCCCAACAGTTCCGGACCTGGCTCTTCAGCAGCACTCACAGCTAGGTCCTCTTTTCTACAGGGGCGTGAAAGAGTACCTTGCCCATGAGTATCGCCCCGCGCCACATACTAAAGCCCTTATCAATAGTGCCTCTCCTAGTAATAGAGAAGTAGATGTCTTTATTAGGCCAGAGTCACGCTACCGTAGAATACGGGCGAGTGCTATGTGAGAAAACATCACATAGCACTCGGACCAGTGTTAATCTATGAGGCAGCTCACATCACAGTATTTGACGTGCGTGTAAAATTGCAGCATGATGCAATTGTACGCGTATATCGTTCGATACTTGCCAATGCAAGCCTATGGGTGTGGGAAAAACTTGAACGCCACACGGACCATCCGTCTACCTTGCGACTCATTTTCTTGCTGACAGGAAATGGCATTAGCCAAGAACAGGAAACTTAGCATGCATATTTTCCTGGCATCCTATAAAAAAGCCAGGAACACGCCTCCATGGATCCACAATCACTGGGTAAGGCTCCCTAAAACGTTGAGACAAGACCCAATGGAAAAGAACCTGCTCAGTTGTGTTGAAGGTTAGTCTGTCACACATGTTTGACACAAACCAGCAAAACCAATACAGCAGCAGGGCCCCTATTTGAAAGATTGGGAGAGGGAACTTGTTGGGGAGTCAATATATACAGGCTCCTTGATTGTTTTATTCATTTCAGCTCATTTAACCATTTATATCAATGGGGAAAGTCAGTGAGAAATTGATATATTATGGATGTCATACAGATACAGTACATGGCTGATAAGAAATCACATCATCGCATTGCAAACGCATTATACACTGATGACCATACGGAGAACACTCATGCGACTCTCGGCTGGGAGACTCGGACTGATTTTTCATACGTTTAGCCTGACTCCGGCCTTAAAGAGATCTTCCACTTTGGAAAATCACTGTCAGGTTCCTTGATAATACGATTATCCCCAGCGTTCGCTCTGATCTGTATGGAAACCTAGCAGTAAGTGTTCAATTTTCCTGCAGCACTACCACAGGGGAAACTGAGCATTACACAGTGCTCATTCATACCAATAGCTTGTCTGTGTACTTCAGGACAGGGCAAGTCCTCCAGCATGAGAGACGCTCCTTGTAACTGCTCTCACCAGTGGCCAAGAGATGAAAATTCAAATCTAAGCACCCCCACCCCATTTACTATAAGGGTATATGACCTTGTGTTTTGTAAAATGAATAACCCTTTAATAAGTATGAGGGCTGAAAAGAACCTCCTTCACGTGATATAAAGTTATGGGGTCAACCTATCTTTATGCATGATATAAAACATAAATTAAAGGTCACTCATTGCTGACCATTGTGCCTATTCTTAGCAGGACAGAACATAATACCGATGATGTGTCCACGGGTTTGCACTGCTTTACATTGTGGCGTTGATGTGACCTGATGGTGGTGACCAATTGCTGTCATGAGATGTGATGTAATTGTATAGGGTGATATTTTGTGAGTAAAGAGGTAGTTTACTTTTACATAGCTGTTGGTGTAAGGAGGAGAACTGTCTAAGGCAGTGTTTCACAACTCCAGGCCTCAAGACCCACCAACAGGTCATGTTTCCTGGATTTCCTTAGTATTGCACAGGTGATAATTTCATCACCTGCTCAAGCATTAATAGCATCACCTGTGCAATACTAAGGAAATCCTGAAAACATGACCTGTTGGTGGGTCTTGAGGACTGGAGTTGAGAAACACTGGTCTAAGGGTATGTGCACATGATGTGTTTTAGATGCCTGCATACCGTCTAAGTTTTTTGAAGCAGAAGCTTCAGGAAAATATAGTTGGTGTTTTATCTGAAGCGTCTTCTATAGCGTCTATATGGTTGCTTTTACAGTGGCTTTTTAAAAAAAAAAATCTGTATAAATAAAATAGTGAGCAGCTTCCAATCGCTTGTTGCCTGAAGAATGGTGGGATCACTTCTTTTAGCTGCTGGTTCCCAGCTGTAGAAGCCTGAAGCCGTTGAAAGAAGATCAAAATGCAGAACATGAACATATAGTGCACAGAGAAACATTTCACATTGCAGTGCACATGTAAATTATTTTTAGCATTATTTAAGTGCTTTTTCAGGCAGTTTACAGGCAGAATCCATCTGAAAAAGATACCATGTGCCCATACCCTAAGGTTAAGCTGACATAGAGGGTTTTTTTTACATGGATTTTTTATGAGATCTGCAGCCAAAAATTCTGTGAACATACTCATTCATATCTAGCCAGAAGAACCAAATTTATCATGTTATTATGGGAGATTTGGTGCAGCTACTATCCAGATCACATCTAGTTTTATGGTTTAATCAAGGGGTGCAAGGTCAGAAGCCAGTAGGGTATGTCATAATCAGAAGGAAGAGACAAAAGCGTGGTCAGGTAACGTTCCAAGGTGAGACCAAAGCCCCCGTTACACACTGCGATATCGCTAGCAATATCGCTGTAAAGTCACCGATTTTGTGACGTTGCAGCGATATTGCTAGCGACATCGCTGTGTCTGATACTTACCTCTGACCCGCTCCCCCGCTGGTTATCGCTGATCGCGCGAGAAGCTGCTGGACCATTCCTCGTCGTCCACTTCCTGCGGCGCTTCCTGCTGTGACGATGAGCGGCGTGTGGAGCCGGGCGGGAGGACGCAGGATCGCCGCGTCTGACAGGTAAGTAGCGATCCCCGTCCCCTGCGATGTCGCTGGTGAGATCTGCCTGAGTGGCAGCTCACTAGCGACCACCTAGCGATTCACCAGCGATCCTGACCGCGTCATATCGCTGGTCGGGATCGCTGGTGAGTCGCTAGGTGTAACGGTACCCTAACAGGAGGATAGCGGATCAGAGCAGAAGATGTTAAACAGGCAGATGGTCAGAACGAGGTCCAAGGTCAGACAACAAAAGATCAAGCATACATAAATTCAAGGCACAGAGAGAACAAACCTTACTTAGCTGAATGTATTTCTGGCAGAGGTTTTGGATAAATAGCACAGTTAAGTAGCCTGGCAATCACCTGGGATAATGAACACTTGGAGAGCCAGCACTTCCCAGTCTCAAATTGGGCAGCCGAGCTGTCAATCAACACACTGACAGCTCAGCATGCCCCTGCATCTGACTGGATGACTGAGTTGTCAATCAAAGCATCGAAAGCTTCAACAGGCCCCTGTTGGATGGCTGAGCTGTCAATAACTGTATCCCAGACACACTGAGAGGTGGAATGGTGACATCCTATTTGTTTTTTTCCTTCCTTTTACTCCCCTGTGTTCCACTGTGTTTGTTGAGTGCATTTTGTATGATTGCTATTTTCATTTTATCCCTGTCCGTTTTCCATTGTTTGTCTGAACAGTGTTATCCTAAATATTTCAGCTTCCCACCTCCCTGTGTGAAGGAGAGTACAGATTAGGATTGATATAAGAGAATAGCAAGGCATGTGAACCCAGCATCTCCACCTTTGAATTTTAGGGACCTGCTTAGTGCCCATAGTCCCAAGGCACTTCATCACAGATATACAGGCATTGACCCTTCCTAAAGATACAGATGAAAGCAGACGTCAAAATTTAAAAATTATAGGAACACCAGCTACACTACCTGGACATGGCAGAAAGAGGAAGGTGTCATGCCCCCCTTTCACTCAAATCACTGTATAAGACCTGCAGAAGATTTGGTGGCAGTAGGCACTGAGGTTTCAATTTGCACAGTAAGGCGTATAGCAGTTGCTCAGTGTTACCTACAGTGAAGCTTGGTGGTGGCTCAGTGATGTCTACAGTGAAGCATGGTGGTGGCTCAGTATCACCTACAGTGAAACATGGCAGTGGCTCAGTGTTATCAATAGTGAAGTGTGGTGGTCACTCAGTGAAGCATGGCGTTGGCTCTGTGATGACTATTGTGAAGCATGGTGGTAGCTCAGAGTTACCTACAGTGAAGCTTGGCGGTGGCTCTGTGATGTCTACAGTACAGTGAAGCATGGTGGTGGCTTGGTGATGCCTACAATTAAACGTAGTAGTGGCTCGGTAAAGCTTACAATGATGCATGGTGGTGGCTTGCTGATGCCTACAGTGAAGAATAGTGGTGGCTCCGTGATATCTACAATGATGCATGGCAGTGACTCAGTGATGCCTACAGTGAAGCATGGCACTGGCTTGGTGATACTCTGGGGCTGTTTTGCACCAGAACCAGTAGTATATTTAGGGAAACATGGATTCAATCATATATCAGAAAATCCTAGGAGAAAACATCATGACTTCTCTTAGGAATCTGAAGCTTGGATGACATTGCACCTTCTAACAGGACAATGATCCGAAACATATCTCATAGTCCAACAAGGATTGGTTTCAGAAAAAGACCTAGAAGATCATGGAATGGCCATCACAGTCCCCTCATTTAAACCCCATAGAAAATTTTTGGTGGGATTTGAAGAAAGCTGTTGCAGCAGAACATTAGTAACGTGAAGGCCATTGTCCATAAGGAATGGGCTAAGATTCCTCAGGAACATTGCCAGTAGCTGTCATCTGACTATGTATCACTTTTGCAGCAAGTCATAACAGCCAGAGGAGCTCTAATACTTACTAAAGATACTTGTTATGGAGGGGGTGAAAAATTTTGATACTGCAGTAGTCAGAAATGTGGTAATTTGCACTGAATTTGTAGAAACCAATTGTTATATTAGTTTTGTTGATCCATTTACATTGTGTGTTAGTTCATTGCAAACAGCAGAAAATGTGTACATTTTTGCTATTAAACCTAGGTTGCAATGGAAAGTGAAAAATCCGGATTGCAACTGTATACTCTCATGGCTTTTACGAAATGATCATACCGGGATCAAAGAGTATTTTAGAAATGGTGTTAACAATTCTATATAATATAAAAGGTTCTTGTTGAACAGTCGGTGCGGCAGAATATTTTGGGTCTGCCATGAACTGATGAGACAGACAATGCCTTTTTCACCCTTAATCCTGTTACCTGGTGGAGCATTAGGCTGCAGGCTGTGACGAATCATCCTTTCTAGAGACTGAAGCCTCTGGTTCATCTGCTCCAAAGCTAAGCTCTGTTCCTGCTGATTTGCTATCAGCATCTGTAATGACTGTGAACTTTCTGAACTTGGAGACTGAAGTGCCAGCCTGGTAAGAAAACAAAGCAAAAAGGATCTTAGAGGCTCAGTCTTCATCTCTCATAGGAAACCTTCTGACCTTTAAGAGCTGTGCCACTTCAAGGAGAATACGAGGGTAAAAATAGTTCAGGATCATGCTAGTTACCGTTCTCCGCAGATCAGGCAGTCGGCTCTTTACAGTTGAATGTTATTGTAAAAGCTTTCCACAATCCTATACTACCGACCTGCTAAGTACATGCAAAATTACTGCCAATATACAAGAAATATGTGACTGCATTACAATAATGACCTCAGGTACAATGCTTGTTACTATGGATATCTGGATTTTGATGGTTAGATACACAGCAATCCAGGATAAAGGTGCAGCACGAGAGAAGTCCAAGAGAAGAGATTATGATTAAGAAACATGATTTACTATGTCAATTTCTAGATTTTATTAGCAGCCTTTTTTTAATTTTCTACACTTTGCTTTTTTTCCATTCCTTCACCAGGAGCCGGATGAGGGCTTGTTTTTTTGCAAGGCAATTTGTAATTTTCAGTGACATCATTCATTTTATCATAACATTTACCGAAAAATACTTAAAAAATTCCAGTGTGAGTTAAAATGGAAAAAAAAACTTCAATTCCTACATTTTTTTTAGTTAAATTTTTACATAATTTATTATGGTAAAATCAATGGAGCTGTTCAAAAGTATAACTCGTCCCACAGAAAACAAGCCCTCACATGGCCATATTGATGGAAAAGTAACAAAGTTATGGCTTTGGGAAGAAGGGGAGCAAAAAAAACGGAAAGTCAAAAAAGGGAATACCCCTTGTCCTTAAAGGGTTAATGTAGAAAAATGTAGAGTAATGCACCTGGTACAGAGTAATCCTATTGCTGCATATACATTAAATATGATTGTACTTGGGACAACAAAAAAGGAGAAGAATGGGGGGATTATGGTTACAAGTAAGCTGAGCAGCAGAACTCAATGTCAAGCAGCAACCACAAAAGCAAACAAGATTTTAGGGTGTATAAAAAGAGAGATAAAATCTCATGATCCCAACGTATTATTACCCCTTTATAAATCACTGGTGAGGCCACACCTAGAATATGGGATCTAGTTTGGAGCTCCACATTTTAAAAATGATATTCAGAAGTTAGAGTCAGTTCAAATTTGGGCAACTAGATTATTACAAGGGATGGAAGGCTTAGAAAAAAGACGCCTCAGAGGAGATCTCATTTACATGTATAAATATATGTGTGGTCAGATCAAAACACTGGCACAAGACTTATTCCTTCCAAAGACCATACTGAGGACCTGGGGGCACCCATTACGGGTGGAGGAAAGCCGATTCCAACAGCTAAACAGAAAAGGGTTCTTGAGGGTATGTTCCCACGGTCAGTAAACGCTGCGGGTTTGACGCTGCGTACATCCGCAGTGTCCAACCCGCAGTGGCCAGATGTTACAGCATAGTGGATGGGATTTCAAGACCACAGCTTACCTGCGAAGACGGACATGCGGTGCGTCTTTCTAGACCACAGAATGTCTATTTATCTTGCGGAGACGAGAAAAATATCACCAGTGTAATGTATAGGGCGTGGTGATTCCGCATGGTTCAATGAATACATATGGAATTATCTGCGTTCAAAAGCCGGCAGTGCTTTGGACACGGCGGACATGTGCTGCGTCCAAAGCGCTGACAATTACTGACCGTGGGCACATAGGCTTAGAGTTAGAGCAATGAGACTTTGGAATGCCGACCACAAGAGGAATAAATAAAGGCAATTTTAACGTTTTGATTTCTTTACGCTGTTTATGTTACTGTATTGGTTAATCCTTTATCTTGACAGATCAGACATTTACGGACACAACAATACCAAATATGCTTTTTTCCTATTATTTTTCAGATTGGAAAAAGGAAGGGAGATTTAAACTTTTATGGTATTCATTTTATCTACTTTGTACAAAGTTTTTAGTTCCCTTAGGCTACGTTCCCACGATGAGTTTCTGGTGAGTGTTTTATACTTCGTAAGTTTTAATAAATGCAAGTAACCTATTTTACTTTATGGATGCGGGAAATCTGCAACATCAAAAACTCACCAAAAGCCGATGGTGCTGATTTAGCTGTTATACTTTGCTTACGTGAATGCTGTTGCTCTGCTGAAAGCTGAAATATGCAACAAGTTTTTTATGGATCAACTACAGTAATTAAGGCTTGAGCTACAAGGTGACTAAAAAATAATGTGCAAATATTAGATAAGAATGTGTCTTCGGTTATTCCCTGCGTGCAAAAAAAAAGTAGCAAGTAACTATGGAAAAAGCCTAAAGGGAACTCCCAATTGAGCATTCTACACATTTTATTTTCTTCTAAGTAGGTGTTGATCAGATGTATCAGATTTATTTTTTTTTTGTGTTGTGCTTGATCCTCATTGACCTTTAAATTTGTAGGAGAGATACGTCTGATAGAATCATGGTGCCATCATAGAGGGGTTGCCTTGTGAGCACACATGAATTGGGAAAATCCACTATGCACCTAAGTTTTCGAAGTATAGTCTAAAAAGTGTAAAGGGGTTAAGTTAATAATGTTGTATTTATGCCTTTTTGCTTACTGGTATTGCTACATGTTACATGTACTACCTCATGTATGATATGGTACTTCTACCCCTTCTGGTTATTACCATTGCTTTCTCTCCATGTTTGATTGTTCTTCATTGCATGTAGTGTGATAATGTTCACTATGTTTTCGTGTACATGTAAGGGGGTGAAGAGGAGGAGGAACCTAAATGGGGTTACCTCTCCTGCTCCGTTTCCGGAACCACCTGGCCAGGCAGCAGCGTTTCCTGGGGGAAGGTTATCAGACCTGGACCGACCCTTCTATGTAGGGTTGAATATATAATCACTGCACTCACAGAGGTTGAAAAGGTTTGCTTCAAGTGAATCGTTTATTACAGGTGATAGGTGAACTGACAGGCAAAATTAACGTTTCGGCCAGTTAATGGCCTTGATCACAATGCCGCCTTCGAAAATATCTCTCTAGTTTACAATACAAGTGATCAATGGAGACGGTTGAAGTAGAAATAGACAGAAAATTCCACAATAGGGGGAATGGTGTATAGGGGTCAAAAGGTGACGCCACACTGGTTGTATGTGATTTTTGAGTGAGGTAATTCTTAAATTGATAAGGTTGTGCATGCAACCTAAACTGTGTCATGGAAACAGCTGGATGGCGCTGTAGTAGAAGCAGACATCAGTGGCTGTTGTGGGGGTGCTGGCATGTATTAAGCCAGGTTTAGATAATCTGGTCACTGCTGTAGTATAGGCTGGAAGGCCAACAGGAGTATGCCCATGTGAGGAGAGAACAGAGGTAATCAATCCTTGCAAGTGTGAACATATAGGGTTACTTATCTTGTAAGTTGTAGACCTGCTCAAATCCAATGGTGGTAGCACAGATATAGGTGCATGTACTGCTGTATCACAGGAGCATTCTTGGGCGACGCAGCTGCAGAAGCCGGCGTTAGTGGACGAGTGGGAGACGCTGGCACATTAAGTGTCTCCCCCCCATGCTTAGACACTTAGTGTGCCAGCGTCTCCCACTCGTCCACTAACGCCGGCTTCTGCAGCTGCGTCGCCCAAGAACGCTCCTGTGATACAGCAGTACCTGCACCTATATCTGTGCTACCACCATTGGATTTGAGCAGGTCTATAACTTACAAGATATGTAACCCTATATGTTAACACTTGCATGGATTGATTACCTCTGTTCTCCCCTCACATGTGCATACTCCTGTTGGCCTTCCAGCCTATACTACAGCAGTGACCAGATTAACTGAACCTGGCTTAATACATGCCAGCACCCCCATAACAGCCACTGATGTCTGCTTCTACTACAGCGCCATCCAGCTGTTTCCATGACACAATTTAGGTTGCATGCACAACCTTATCAATTTAAGAATTACCTCACTCAAAAATCACATACAACCAGTGTGGCGTCACCTTTTGACCCCTATACACCATTCCCCCTATTGTAGAATTTTCTGTCTATTTCTACATAAACCGTCTCCATTGATCACTTGTATTGTAAACTAGAGAGATATTTTCAAAGGCGGCATTGTGATGAAGGCCATTAACTGTCCGAAACGTTAATTTTTGCCTGTCAGTTTACCTATCACCTGTAATAAACTATTCACTTGAGGCAAACCTCTTCAACCTCTATGAGTGCAGTGATTATATATTCTACTATTTATGGGACCACTGGCTCCGTTCACTAGCACCATCATATCCACAAGAGTCGAGTGCTAGCCTTCTGCTCTTCTACAGCCTTCCATATAGGGGGCGGGGACTTGTTAGAAGGGGCTGTGCGCAGGAAGCAGAGCAGGGTCAGGGTGGGAATGTACAGCACGGCTGAGAGATAGCTGCCAGCTGCACTGCATCACTGGAGCGAGAGAGCCTTCCGGCGGAGGACTGAGACAGACCGACAGTACGCGGTGAGCGCCCTTTGTGTGAATGTGGACCCGCCAGCCTCCGTGACTGGAGGAGACTCCTCTGACAAGTCTAAGACAGTCGCTAGTGCCTGCAGGCCTGGCGTGCGCAGTGACAGACCAGAGCCCGAGAGAAGTAGCTGGACTGACCGAGGAGTGTGATTTCGTTCCTGCGGAGACACTTTCTGAGTGTGGACTTGTGACTAAGAGTGGTGAGAGCAGGACTCCCTCTTACTGCCCAGCTTCCTGTTGTTTACCCCGGAGGCCATTTCTTCATCCTGGACAGAGACTTGAGAGACTGCATGTGCCGCTGTTGACGGTGCCAATGTTGGAGAATTAGACCCTTCAGTCAAGCCTTCTTCAGACTACTAAGTTTATTCTGCTTTCGTTTAATACTTTAAATACCATATTACCATATATTTGTTGCAATTTCCCCCCTATTGCTCCTTCCTGCATGGAGTGAACACCCCTGTAAATAAACCTTTTAACTCTTGGTGACTCAGATCCGTGGCAACATCCTCCGTACCTGCAGGTTATTACATACAGTATAGGGAAAGCGTAGTGCTCTTGGTTGGACACTAACGTTACAATGCTGCCTGGCTGCCTTACTGAAACTGCAGCTACCGGGGGAAAATTAATAGTGTTACAGTCATAGGGGTGTGCACAAAGGAGCTACAGTCGTCGCTCACAGCATTGTGAGTGGCGACTATAAGCATGCTCCGGCACACTGATTGACAGGTCATGCTTTGCACTGTTAAGCTGCAGAGTGAGCTGTCAAAGTGCCGAACAGCAGTGGAACGCTATTAACCTTCAGGTTCCCTTTAAATGGATATTTCAACCTGAAGCATTTATCAGTGCAGAACTGACCCCTGGGATCAAACGCTAAAATAGAGGACCACAATCGCTGTACCCTGTCTCAGCAACTAGGCAGGAGAAGGGAGGAGTGTGAATGGAGCAGCAGGAGGGAACATGCTCAACCATTGCCGATCTATCCAGTGACTAGATGATAAATGCTTCAGGTGGCAACATCCCTTTAAGAAGCTCTCAATTAAACAACCTCGTTGAACCAAAGTATCTTTGCACATTCTCATGGTTGGATTAGATATTTAAAGAATAAAGATCTTCCGTCTTGTGCCGTACAATTATTCTCTGCTTCACCACAGGAAACAAGTCATTTTCATTGCATTAAAACTTCATGTTGTGAAGAAATTCATCCCCAGAGCCGTGTACATCTTTTCAGACGTGGTAGAAAGCGACGTACCTCTGCAGGCTATTGGTCTGATGTGGTTTGGAGCTGGATTTCTTGTTTCCATGGCTAGTCCTCTTTTGCTGCATGCCCGACAGCTCGTTCTTCAGCTCCTGTTCCTTCACAAGCTGCAATAGTTCCCCTAATTCTTCCTGGAGGAAAGAAAAGAAATTGGTTGTTGCTGTGACCGGGCACTTGAGAAAATTGTGAATACATTAGTGTGGCGGAAAGAACATTCATACATTTTTCAATAGGAGAGTCCCATCGGAGCAGCGCAGACACCCGATGAAGAAGAATATTTCATAGTATTAAGGCTTAAAGGCCCAAAGGGCAGAAGAGGGAGAATCTGATCTGGGCACAACACAGATATTCAATGCCACTTGGTAATTTTCTAATAGAAATAAAGTGACGTTATTAAGGGGCCTTGTTGGAAACATATGTACTAAGTGGATCAAATTAATTTGCTAGACCTTAAAAACTACAGAATTGGATTTGTACCCAAGGAAGTCAAGCTTGTACTGGCGCCACATGACTATAAAAAATGTAGCGTATACAACATGTACTTTACATTACCCCTTTTTCTTTTCAATCTGTTCCCTCTGTGGCCACTGATTGTTTTTGAACTACTATTTTTTTCTCTCCTCTTCTTCCAAGAGCCATAACTGTTTTTTATTCATCTATCAACATAGCTGAACAACGTCTTTTTTTATTAAGCCATAATTTTTTTTTATAATTCAAATAGTGAAAAAAAAATAGTAAAAACTAAAAATTTGTTTCATCACCATTTTCTAAGGCATGTACCTTTTTTTTCTTGTGTTAGGCCTCATTCACACATTAAGTTATTTCACGTACGAGAAAAAAGGACCAAGTTTCATCAGTGATTTTCATCAGTGTTTGGTCCAAGTTGCATCAGTTTTTCTCGTACTTGAAAAAAAAGTTTCTCCAACTTCTCCTATCTCAGGGTGTGTGCACACGCTGCGGATTCTGGTGCGGATTGATCCGCGCGGATTTTGCAAAATCCGCAGGTCAAAAAACCTGTGGTTTATCTGCGGATTAGCCTACGGTTTTGCCCTGCGGTTTATCATCTCTACAGTGGAGGAGATGGTAAACCACAGCGGAATCCGTAGAAAGAATTGACATGTCAATTCTTTCTGCGGTTTAGAAACCGCAGCAAATCCGGGCGGAAAATTCTGCAACGTCTGCACAGCGGTTTTTGATTTCCATAGGATATTATGGTACTGTACACCGCAGCAGAAACTGCTGCGGATCTGCAGGGCCAAATCCGCTGCGGATCCGCAGCAGAATCCGCAGCGTGTGCACACACCCTCACAATCAAAGAAAATCAGACCACATTCAGATGGCACCTGTATGCAGATTTATATACAGGTGCTTCTCACAGAATTAGAATATCATCATAAAGTTAATTTATTTCAGTTCTTCAATACAAAAAGTGAAACTCCTATGTTCTATAGAGTCATTACACACAGAGTGATCTATTTCACGTGTTTATTTCTGTTAATGTTGATGATTATGGCTTACAGCCAATGAAAACCCAAAAGTCATTATCTCAGTGAATTAGAAAACTTTATAACACCAGCTTGAAAAATGAATTTAAAATCTTAAATGCACTCAATACTTGGTCGGGGCTCCTTTTGCATCAATTACTGCATCAATGCAGCGTGGCATGGAGGCGATCAGCCTGTGGCACTGCTGAGGTGTTATGGAAGCCCAGGTTGCTTTTATAGCAGCCTTCAGCTCGTCTGCATTGTTGGGTATGGTGTCTCTCATCTTCCTCTTGACAATACTCCATAGATTCTCTATGTGGTTAAGGTCAGGCGAGTTTGCTGCCAATCAAGCACAGTGATACTGTTGTTTTTAAACCAGGTATTGGTACTTTTGGCAGTGTGGACAGGTGACAAGTCCTGCTGGAGAATGAAATTTTCATCTCCAAAAAGCTTGTCGGCAGAGAGAAGCATGAAGTGGACCTACACCAACAGATGACATGGCTCCACAAACCAAAACTGATTGTGGAAACTTTACATTAGACCTCCAGCAGCTTGGATTGTGGCCTCTCCACTCTTCCTCCAGACTCTGCGACCTTGATTTCTAAATTAAATGTAAATTTTACTTTCATCTGAAAACAACATCTTGGATCACGGAGCAACAGACCAGTTCTTTTTCTCCTTGGCCCAGGTAAGACGCTTCTGGCGTTGTCTATTGGTCATGAGTGGCTTGACACAAGGAATGTGACACGTGTAGCCCATGCCCTGGATTAGTCTGTGTGTGGTGGCTCTTGAAGCAATGACTCCAGCAGCGGTCCACTCCTTGTGAATCTCCCCCAAATTTTTGAATGGCCTTAACAATCCTTTCAAGGCTGCGGTTATCCTGGTTGCTTGTGCACCTTTTTCTACCATACTTTTTTCTTCCGCTCCACTTTCCATTAATATGCTTGGATACAGCACTCTGTGAACAGCCAGCTTCTTTAGCAATGACCTTTTGTGGCTTACCCTCCTTGTGGAGTGTGTCAGTGACTGCCTTCTGGACATCTGTCAAGTCAGCAGTCTTCCCCATGATTGTGGAGCCTACTGAAACAGACTAAGGGACCTTTTTAAAACACTTAAAACACCTGCAAAGGCTTCCTATTGTTAATTTTCTAATTTCCTGAGATAATGACTTTTGGGTTTTCATTGGATGTAAGCCATAATCATCAACATTAACAGAAATAAACACTTGAAATAGATCACTCTGTGTGTAATGACTCTATATAATATACAAGTTTCATTTTTTGTATTGAAGAACTGAAATAAATTAACTGTTTGATGATGTTCTAATTTTGTGAGAAGTACCTGTATATTCAGACGTATACTGTATATTATTTTACACTTTTTTTTTAGTTCCTGAAGAGGACTTCAACCTGAGGTCATTCCTTACACCCATGCCTGACATAGGACGCATTAGAATATCTTATGTTGGAAAGAGGTTAAGAAACAACTAGAGGACTTGAACCTGTTATCGCTAGTACAATGCATGGGAAAGCAAACAAGAAGGCATTCAATAGGTCTCCAGCTGCACTGAGAACCCTATACAGTGGGTACAGAAAGTATTCAGACCCCTTTAAATTTTTCACTCTTTGTTTCATTGCAGCCATTTGGTAAATTCAAAAAAGTACATTTTTTTCTCATTAATGTACACTCTGCACCCCGTCTTGATGAAAAAAACATAAATGTAGAAATTTTTGCAAATGTATTAAAAAAGAAAAACTAAAATATCACATGGTCATAAGTATCCAGACCCTTTGCTCAGACACTCATATTTAAGTCACATGCTGTCCATTTCCTTGTGATCCTCCTTGAGATGGTTCTGTTCTTCACTGGAGTCCAGCTGTGTTTAATTAAACTGATAGGACTTGATTTGTAAAGGCGCACACCTGTCTATATAAGACCTCACAGCTCACAGTGCAAGTCAGACCAAATGAGAATCATGAGGGCAAAGGAACTGGCCAAGGAGCTCAGAGACAGAATTGTGGCAAGGCACAGATCTGGCCAAGGTTACAAAAGACTAAGGGACCTTTTTAAAACACTTAAAACACCTGCAAAGGCTTCCTATTGTTAATTATTCTAATTTCCTGAGATAATGACTTTTGGGTTTTCATTGGATGTAAGCCATAATCATCAACATTAACAGAAATAAACACTTGAAATAGATCACTCTGTGTGTAATGACTCTATATAATATACAAGTTTCACTTTTTGTATTGAAGAACTGAAATAAATTAACTGTTTGATGATGTTCTAATTTTGTGAGAAGTACCTGTATATTCAGACATATACTGTATATTATTTTACACTTTTTTTTAGTTCCTGAAGAGGACTTCAACCTGAGGTCATTCCTTACACCCATGCCTGACATAGGACGCATTAGAATATCTTATGTTGGAAAGAGGTTAAGAAACAACTAGAGGACTTGAACCTGTTATCGCTAGTACAATGCATGGGAAAGCAAATAAGGAGGCATTCAATAGGTCTCCAGCTGCACTGAGAACCCTATACAGTGGGTACAGAAAGTATTCAGACCCCTTTATATTTTTCACTCTTTGTTTCATTGCAGCCATTTGGTAAATTCAAAAAAGTACATTTTTTTCTCATTAATGTACACTCTGCACCCCATCTTGATGAAAAAAACATAAATGTAGAAATTTTTGCAAATGTATTAAAAAAGAAAAACTAAAATATCACATGGTCATAAGTATCCAGACCCTTTGCTCAGACACTCATATTTAAGTCACATGCTGTCCATTTCCTTGTGATCTTCCTTGAGATGGTTCTGTCCTTCACTGGAGTCCGGCTGTGTTTAATTAAACTGATAGGACTTGATTTGTAAAGGCGCACACCTGTCTATATAAGACCTCACAGCTCACAGTGCAAGTCAGACCAAATGAGAATCATGAGGGCAAAGGAACTGGCCAAGGAGCTCAGAGACAGAATTGTGGCAAGGCACAGATCTGGCCAAGGTTACAAAAGACTTTCTACAGTACTCAAGGTTCCTAAGAGCCCAGTGGCCTCCACAATACTTAAATGGAAGAAGTTTGGGACCACCAGAAGTCTTCCTAGACCTGGCTGTCCAGCCAAACTGAGCAATCATGGGAGAAGAGCCTTGGTGAGAGAGGTAAAGAAAAACCCCAAGATCACTGTGGCTAAACTCCACAGATGGAGTAGGGGTATGGGAGAAAGTTCCACTAAGTCAACTATCACTGCAGCCCTCCACCAGTTGGGCCTTTATGGCAGAGTGGCCCAACACAAGCCTCTCCTCAGTGCTAGACATATGAAAGCCCGTATAGAGTTTGCTAAAAAACACATGAAGGACTCCCAGACTATGAGAAATACGATTCTCTGGTCTGATGAGACGATAATAGAACTTTTTTGTGTTAATTCTAAGCAGTATGTGTGGAGAAAACCAGGCACTGCTCATCACTTGCCCAATACAATCCCAACAGTGAAACATGGTGGTGGCAGCAACATGCTATGGGAGTGTTTTTCAGCTGCAGGGATAGAACGACTGGTTGCAATTGAAGAAAACATGAATGCGGCCAAGTACAGAGATATCCTGGATGAAAACCTTTTCCAGAGTGCTCTTCCAACAAGACAATGACCCTAAGCACACAGCTAAAATAACAAAGGAGTGGCTTCAGAACAACTCTGTGACCATTCTTGACTGGCCCAGCCTGATCCCTGACCCAAACCAAATTGAGCATCCCTGGAGAGACCTGAAAATGGCTGTCCACCAACGTTCACCAACGAACCTGAAGGAACTGGAGAGGATCCCCAAATCCAGGTGTGAAAAACTTGTTGCATCATTCCCAAGAAGACTCATGGCTGTACTAGGTCAAAAGGGTGTTTCTACTGAATACTAAGCAAAGGGTCTGAATACTTAGGACCATGGAGATATTTCAGTTTTTCTTTTTTAATAAATTTGAAAATATTTCTACATTTCTGAATTATTTTTCAGTCAAGATGGGGTGCAGAGTGAACATTAATGAGAACAAAAATGAACTTTTTTGAATTTACCAAATGGCTGCAATGAAACAAAGAGTGAAAAATTTAAAGGGGTCCGAATACTTTCCGTACCCACTGTACAGTATATAACTTTCGGTCCTGCTGAATGCCTCACATTTTCTAAAAATCAATCTTGTCCCTGTTGAATGAGGTCGGATAGAAAAAGATGTAGATTGCTACTAGTGACAGCATTTGCTTAGTCTGCGAGGCTGTTAATTAGTCTGTCGTGCCTTCGCCGTGCCAAGTCCTATTTTAATCATTACATCAAAAATTAATTGCCAAATTGTGAATGAGAGAGCTAAACTGCACAGCAAAAATCTAATGTGGTTTAAAGATAAGCTGGGAACAGACTTGTGAATCTCAATTAGCTCATAAAACAAATTAATTAAGTTCAGAGCCTGAAACTTCCACATTGCTAATGGCTAGGTTTCTGCATCAATTCACGATCAAGCCTAACGATCTAAAAGAAAATAAGATTAAGGCCAGTTTCACATGTCCGTTTATTTCCAGTACTGCGGTACCAGAGATATCCGTGTCCGTGTGTGTAATACTTGTGGCACGTGTGTGAAAAACATGTGCTGCCCGCGTGCCACATCAGTACCACGCGGCCGGCCGCCGGGGAAGAAGCGCTACAGTAAGCGCTGTTACCCCTGGTGATGGGTGCTGAAGACGGCTTTCACCATTCTCCCATGCTCTGCCGAAGATCAGCGTGAGCAGAAGAAAATTTACATTGTTTACATGGGGCTGGTTGCATTAGCACTGGACCCTGTGTAAACCACTTAACCCTTTCTGATGGATTGCAGCGGGGGACGTGACTGAGCAGCGGAGAGGTAAGGCTATGGTTGCTTTTTTGTTTTCTTTTTGTAACAGATCGATGCTTTATTTTTGGATTACCAGAGCAATAAATCTTGTCAAAAACTAGGTGTCTTTATTTCATTAAAATAATTTTTAATTAATGTCTGTGTGTGTTTTTTAACCGTTCAATAGTCTAGGGTTAATAATGGGTAAGTGTCTAATTGACACCTTTCCATTATTAATCGGCTTAATGTCACCTTCCAATTGCAAGATGACATTAATCCATTAATATTAACCCATTAGCCACCGCTACAGGGCAATGGGAATAGAGAGGATAAGTGCCAGAAAAGGCGCATCTTATAGATGTGCCTTTTCTGGGGTGTCTGAGGGCAGATTTTTGAAGCCGGGGGGGGCCAAAAACAATGGTCTCTCTCAAGGCTATTAATATCTGCCCTCACTCACCTGTTTTACCTTTCTGGTTGCGATTTTTCCGCGGGAGCCCACGCATTTTTTTCCAACGAATTTACCTCTTAATTTAACACCTAGACGTCCCATATTTTACACACAAACCCTAATTTAATTATTAGTCAGGGACATATAAAAAAATACATGAAATGAAATGGTTTACTGTGTGTAAACCATGTGTCATTTCATGTCGGGTTGGGGAATAATTTTACAGAAGCCGGCAATTGAATTAGCGGCTATTCTTTTATGTAGAACTCTATGAAATGTAAATATATATATATATATATATATATGTGTGTGTGTCTCCATGACATGTTCAGTATATATATATATATATATATATATATATATATATGTATATATGTATTCTATGTGTATATATCTATTCTTTCGTTTGAGTTTTAACCTGTCATAGGGATCCATTATATGTCCATTTTGCAAGTCTGCGAGAAAATCTTGGCATACGGATTACATATGGATGCTTACATGCGCAAAATACGCGACCACACCTTGATTACGGATGACATATGGAGCACTAATTAGGGGACATTTCTCCGTATTACGCATGTAAAATACAGACCGTATTTCTCGTCGGTTAGTGTGACCCCAGCCTTATGGTAAAGTCAGAACAATGACAGCAGGTGGGGGCTTTTGGGACTATTACTCCCATCATCCGACACCTGCTGCCGTTAATAACAGTGACAGCAGAAGCGGGTGATCGGGGTTTTCCTCACCCGCCGCCTGCGATATAACTAAATAAATTAATGAAAAACCCGAAGTGGGTTCCCCCCTATTATCTTTAGCCAACCAGGCAAAACTCACAGCTGGGGGCTGCAGCCCTCAGCTGTGAGCTTCAGCAAAGTTGGTTGTCAAGAATAGAGGGGTCCCCACGCTGTTTTTTAAATTAAATAATCCAAAATACGGCGTGGGATCCCCTTTTTGACAACCAACCTTGCTAAAGCTCACAGCTGAAAGCTGGTATTCTCAGACTGATAAGGGGCCATTGATATAGGCCCCCCAGTCTAAAAACAGCAGCCCACAGCGGCCCAGAAAAAGCACATCTATTAGATGCGCCAATTCTGGAGCTTTGCCCGATTCTTCCTACTTGCCCTGTAGCGGTGGCAAATGGGGTTCATATTTGTGGGGTTGATGTCACCTTTGTATTGTTAGGTGACATCGAGTCCAAGGCTTAGTAATAGAGAGGTGTCTATAAGACACCTCTCCATTACTAATCCTATAGTTATAGGGTAAATAAAGACACAGCTAGAATAAAGTCTTTTAATTGAAAAAATGACACAGACTCCATTAATATTCTCAATTAAACCATACTTACGACCTCGCTTAATTTCACAGACGCCCTCGTTCTCCTGTAATAAAAAAAACCAAAAAAAACAATATACCATTCCCGCCGGTCCCACGCCGTAATCCATGTCTGGGGGCTAAATAGTTTTCTAGTCGACGAAGCTTTCCATAGTGAAACACGCGTCGGGTGTGGTGGGTCCCTGGCTTGCGACATGTCATCCCCTGAGGAAGAAGTATTAGAAACTTCGAAACGCGTTGGGAATTAAACTGTTAAAACCCTTCATGCTGTACTACTGAACTTTGTCAAGCAGCGCACAGTGAGTTCGAAAAAAATATTTTATCGATGAGGATTTACATTGGCGGTCACGGAGTGGACCTTCGGGCGTGCAGCGGCTGACAGTCGATTATATGCTTTTATCTCCCCTGGAAAAGGTGATTGAACTTCTTATCATTTATTCTCAATACCACCCAGATAAGACCCTATTGCGCTTTTTTTTTCCTTCAGCTTCTTTTATATAGTAATTATTATTATGGCATACGCAATGTGAGTTTTATCATTTATGTTTTGTTATTTCATGTTGTTGCATCTGCTCTGATCATGGTGTTTCCCTGAAACCATTTCAATTCATTATTTGTATATTTATATTATTTACCTTTATTAATCTCATAATCTTTATACCATGCTGGTTTCCGTTTTTCTCCATGGTCTGAGCAGACTTATGGTATCCCAGTAGCATTTATTTGCACAGGTATATACAGTATGTTATATGATATTGCATGGGCACTTGCACTTTATATATTATAATATTATTCCCTCTTCTGTAAGCATTACATGTTTTGCCATTTTTTTTGGCCATACCCACCATCTTCTTTCTGTATCTTGTTTACCCTCCATTAATTATTTAATGTTTTTATGAACCTCTGTGGTTCTTTTTAATTGATTGTTAACAATAAAATTTATTCATTTACTATCCATTTTTTGAAAGCATTTTTCTTTGGTGTTGCATAAGTATTTCTTACTTTTTTGGCTGAATATACAGCTCTGGAAAAAAAATTAATAGACCACCACATCAAAACCCTGTCATGTGCAGCTCATTTTCCAGACCTGAACCCCATTGAAAACCTTCTGCAATGTAATCAAGAGGATGATGGATAGTCACAAGCCATCAAACAAAGAAGAACTGCTTACATTTTTGCGCCAGAAGCAGTGTGAAAGACTGGTGGCAAGCATGCCAAGACGCATGAAAGCTGTGATTAAAAATCATGGTTATTCCACAAAATATTGATTTCTGAACTCTTCCTGAGTTAAAACATTAGTATTGTTGTTTCTAAATGATTATGAACTTGTTTTCTTTGCATTACTTGAGGTCTGAAAGCACTGTTTTTCTTTTTTAATTTTTACCATTTTTCTTTGTCAGAAAAAAAAACACAAAAAATTTATTGCTTGGAAATTCGGAGACATGTTGTCAGTAGTTTATAGACTAAAAGAACAATTTACATTTTACTCAAAAATGTACCTATAAAGAGAAAAATCAGACAAACTGAACATTTGGTAGTGGTCTCTTAATTTTTGCCAGAGCTGTATATGATTGAGTTCATTCCTTTGGTGTCATTCATTTAATTAGTTATATCGCAGGCGGCGGGTGAGGAATACCCTGATCATCCGCTCCTGCTGTCACTGTTATTAGCGGCAGCAAATTTCTGATGATGGGAGTAATAGTCCCAAAAGCCCCCACCTGCTGTCATCGTTCTGACTTTAATATAATTCTCATCATTCTCTTCTGCTCGAGCCGATCGCCGGCAGAGCAGGGGAGAATGATGAGAGCAGTCTTCAGCACCTGTTGCCGAGGAACAGCGCTTACTGTGGCGCTTCTTCCCCGGTGCTGATGCGTGTCACAAGGATTAAATCAATGTGTGTTCTCTGTGTGCGGGATGTTTTGCCGCCCTTGCTGATGGTAAACAACTGACATGTCTACGTGTGTGGTACACAGACACACGGTCCATGGAAACACATTGACATGTGCACAGACCCATTCATTTGAATGGATCTACGTGTGTCAGTGTCTTCGGTACATGTGAAAACTGTCACCACGCGTACCGAAGACACGGATGTGTGAACGAGGCGCCTCGTAAGGCAGACAGAATGGACGATTGCAATGACCGAACAGTTTTGTGTGGTTAAAACCACTTGAAATTCAAGTAATTATTTAAAGAGCAATTATTTAATTACTCATCTGGCCCAAGGCCTCGTTCACATGCTAGTATTTTTCACATATGAGAAAAAGGGACCAATTATTCTGATCAGACTTTGATCAGAATGTGGTCAGAGTGCCATCAGTTTTTCTTGTATGTGGAGAAAAAATAGTTTACCCACCTTTTCTTTCCTGACAGTCTGTGAAAATCAGTCTGCACTCTAATTACATCAGACTGCAGTCCTATTTTTTCATGCCCATAGACTCACATTGCCAATTTTAATCCAACGCTCGGAAAAAAATTGAATATGTTTCCACTTGGTCCAATGAAAAAATCACAGCCCTGTACAAAATCATAGGTACGAGTACTATTCGTGAAAACCAATGCTAGCACTCGTACGAGAAAATTGGACTTGTGAACAAGCCCTTAGGCTATATTCTCACATCCCTTTGGTTGCGATCCATCCATGGTATGTACAAGGCTGTCTGGTTCGGGTCAGGAAACCCAAGGACTGTCCATGCATTGTGGTCTGTACTTAGACCAGGACACACAGATGTGTGAATGTAGACTTACCCAAAGTACAGCTGCTTTCATATGGTCGTAAAGTGGGAATATGTATTATTGCCAAACCACTCAGACCTCCCGTTGTTCAACTGAACAGTAGTTGGAGAGCAACTACATTTTTATTTATTTTTCCAGGCATCAACAGTGCTAGTAATGTCATTCTGCACTGTTAATTCACTCTCATACCTTGCTCAAATCTGTCTAAAAACCTGTCTGCAGTGAGGAGTCAAATTACACCTGCTGCTAATAAAATTCTACGGACTGTGGGGAGAGGCTGGGGTAATCAAAAGGAGAAACTGCTGAGGCTTCTAGTGCAGGCGAGAAACTGCTATAAGCATGATACATGTCCAATAATGGCCAGAAATAGCGTTACTTCCCATGTACACGCACAGTACAGGTTATACTGAAACCTCAGCCGAAAATGCAGTTACATCTTAAGTCAATACAGGAGCAGAGAACCGCACAAGTTCTCATCACTTCTATGAAGCAGTGAGGAGGAACGAAGTATTTGGGGCCTATGTTTTATAGATGGTGGGGACCCAGTGCCGGAATACCAAGCAATCATTTTTCACCTATCCACAACGTTGGAATAATGACTTTCAGTCACATACACACGTGGTCAAAATTGTTGGTACCCCTCGTTTAAAGGGAACCTGTCAGCAGTTTTGGCCAATATAAAATGCGGCCACTGCCTTTCAGGGCTTATCTAAAGCATTCTATAATGCTGTAGGTAAGCCCCCCCGATCTGACCTGCAAGATAAGAAAAATAACTTTTATTATACTCACCCGGGGAGGGGAGGGCGGTCCGGTACGATGGGTGTTACAGGTCCGGGTCTGGCGCCTCCCATGATCTTGCGATGCCGTCCTCCTACTTGCTTCATCATCGCTCCCCGCTCGCGCTGCTGCGCAGGTGTACTTATCTGCCCAGGCGCTGGCCCTCTCTGACTTTTCCTGGCGCCTGCGCACTGCAGTACTTTGCTCTGCCCTCAACAGAGCAAATAAGTACGCCTTGTACAGGAGCGCAATGCCGGGGAGCCTGTAAAGAAAGCAGGAGGGCGGCATCGCAAGAAGATGGTAGGTGCCAGACCCGGGAGAGTATAATAAAACTTATTTTTCTTATTTTGCAGGTCGAATTAGGGGCTTATCTACAGCATTATAGAATGCTGTAGATAAGCCCTGAAAGGCAGTGGCCAGATCTTATATCGGCCAAAACTGCTGACAGATTCCCTTTAATAACAGAAAAACCCACAATTGTGACAGAAATAACTTGAATCTGACAAAAGTAATAATAAATCAAAAATCTATGAAAATGAACAAATTAAAGTCAGACATTGCTTTTCAGCCATACTTCCACAGATTTAAAAAAAAAAAAAAAATCATGAAATAGGCCTGGAAAGAAATGATGGTTCCCTCAACTTAATATTTTCATGCACAACCTTTTGAGGCAATGGCTGCAATCAAATGATTCCTGTAACTGGCAATGAGACTTCTGCACCTCTCACAGGTATTGTGGCCACTCTAAACTTCTCCAGTTGTCTCATGTTTGAAGGTTGCCTTTTCCAGGCGGCATGTTTCAGCTCTTTCCAAAGATGCTCAATAGGACTTAGGGCAGGGCTCATAGAAGGCTACTTCAGAATAGTCCAATGTTTTCCTCTTAGCCATTCTTGGGTGTTTTTAGCTGTGTGTTTTGGGTAATTATCCTGTTGCAAGACCCATGACCTACGACTGAGACCAAGCTTTCTGACACTGGGCAGCACATTTCTCTCTAGAATCCCTAGATAGTCTTGAGATTTCATTGTACCTTGCAAAGATTCTAGATACCCTGTGCCAGATGCAGCAAAACAGCCCCAGAGCATTACAGAGCCTCCTCCATGTTTCACAGTAGGGACACTGTTCTTTTCTTGATACGCTTCATTTTTTCCATCTGTGAACATAGAGCTGATGTGCCTTGCCAAAAAGTTCCTTTTTTGTCTCATCTGTCCATAGGACATTCTCCCAGAAGCTTTGTGGCTTGTCAACATGTAGTTTGGCAAATTCCATTCTGGCTTTTTAATGATTTTTTATCAACAATGGTGTCCTGCTTGTTCATCTCCCATGAAGTCCACTTTGGCTCATACAACGACGGATGGTGTGATCTGACTCTGATGTTCCTTGAGCTTGAAGTTCACCTTTAATCTGTTTAGAAGTTTTTCTGGTCTCTTTTGTTACCATTCGTATTATCCGTCTCATTGATTTGTCATCAATTTACCTCCCGTGGGAACGTCCAGGGAGGTTGGCTACAGTCACATCGAGCTTAAAATTCTGAATAATTTGTGCAACTGTGGTCACAGGAACATACAGCTGCTTGGAGATAGTCTTATAACTTTTACCTTTAACATGTTTGTCTATAATTTTCTTTCTAATCTCCTGAGACAACTCTTTCCTTCGCTTCCTCTGGTCCACGTTGAGTGTGATACACATCATGTCACCAAACAGCACAGTGAGTATCTGTAGCCCTCTATACAGGCCACTCACTGATTCCAAGATTGTAGACACCTGTGATGCTAATTAGTGGACACACCACGATTTAACATGTCCCTTCTGTCACATTTTTTTCAGGGGTACCATCATTTCTGTCCAGGCCTAGTTCATGAGTTTTTCTTTAAAAATTCTGTGGAAGCATGGTTGAAAAGCAATGTTATTTCTGTGACAATTGTGGGTATTTCTGTCATTAAATAAGGGGTACCAACAATTTTGACCACATGTGTATCAGTTTGGCAGGCTAAATACTAAATGTAGAAGTTGCATCGGCATTACTACAAACATTCTATTGGAGGTGAATAGTCATGTATGCTCAGTTACTTTGTGGCTAATCGCTGGGTTAACTTGTGGCTAATCGCTGGGTTACTTTGCGGCTAAATCCCTGGGTTACTTTGTGGCTAATCGCTGGGTTACATTGCGGCTAATCGCTGGGTTACCTTGCAGCTAATCACTGGTTTACTTTGCAGCTAATCGCTGGGTTACTTAGTGGCTAATCGCTGGGTTACTTTGCGGCTAATCGCTGGGTTACTTTGCGCCTAATCGCTGGGTTACTTTGCAGCTAATCGCTGGGTTACTTTGCGGCTAATCGCTGGGTTACTTTGTGGCTAATCGCTGGGTTACTTTGTGGCTAATCGCTGGGTTACCTTGCGGCTAATCGCTGGGTTACTTTGCAGCTAATCGCTGGGTTACTTTGCGGCTAATCGCTGGGTTACTTTGTGGCTAATCGCTGGGTTACTTTGTGGCTAATCGCTGGGTTACCTTGCGGCTAATCGCTGGGTTACTTTGCAGCTAATCGCTGGGTTACTTTGCAGCTAATCGCTGGGTTACTTTGTGGCTAATCGCTGGGTTACTTTGTGGCTAATCGCTGGGTTACTTTGCAGCTAATCGCTGGGTTACTTTGCAGGTAATCGCTGGGTTACTTTGCGGCTAATCGCTGGGTTACTTTGTGGCTAATCGCTGGGTTACATTGTGGCTAATCGCTGAGTTACTTTGTGGCTAATCGCTGGGTTACCTTGCGGCTAATCGCTGGGTTACTTTGTGGCTAATCGCTGGGTTACTTTGCGGCTAATCGCTGGGTTACTTTGCGGCTAATCGCTGGGTTACTTTGCAGCTAATCACTGGGTTACTTGGTGGCTAATCGCTGGGTTACATTGTGGCTAATCGCTGGGTTACTTTGCGGCTAATCGCTGGGTTACTTTGTGGCTATTCGCTGGGTTACTTTGTTGCTAATCGCTGGGTTACATTGTGGCTAATCGCTGGGTTACCTTGCTGCTAATCGCTGGTTTACTTTGCAGCTAATCGCTGGGTTACTTTGTGGCTATTCGCTGGGTTACTTTGCAGCTAATCGCTGGGTTTCTTTGCAGCTAATCGCTGGGTTACTTTGCAGCTAATCGCTGGGTTACTTCGTGGCTAATCGCTGGGTTACTTTGTGGCTAATCGCTGGGTTACTTTGTGGCTAATCGCTGGGTTACATTATGGCTAATCGCTGGGTTACCATGCGGCTAATCGCTGGGTTACTTTGCAGCTAATCGCTGGGTTACCTTGCGGCTAATCGCTGGGTTACTTTGCAGCTAATCGCTGGGTTACTTTGTGGCTATTCGCTGGGTTACTTTGCAGCTAATCGCTGGGTTACATTTTGGCTAATCGCTGGGTTACTTTGTGGCTAATCGCTGGGTTACTTTGCGGCTAATCGCTGGGTTACATTGTGGCTAATCGCTGGGTTACTTTGCAGCTAATCGCTGGGTTACTTTGCGGCTAATCGCTGGGTTACATTTTGGCTAATCGCTGGGTTACTTTGTGGCTAATCGCTGGGTTACTTTGCGGCTAATCGCTGGGTTACATTGTGGCTAATCGCTGGGTTACTTTGTGGCTATTCACTGGGTTACTTTGTGGCTAATCGCTGGGTTACTTTGTGGCTAATCGCTGGGTTACTTTGAGGCTAATCGCTGGGTTACTTTGCAGCTAATTGCTGGGTTACTTTGTGGCTATTCGCTGGGTTATTTTGTGGCTAATCGATAGGTTTTGCAGTTCTGTCTGGAAAGTAAAAATCCCACACTTCTGACTGTTAGGTTCCAGTAGGATCACACTGCATAAATGAAGACTCAAATTGTGTCACCCGCGGTTTTGACTCATGATCAGAAGTTAATTAAAGTCCCTTTGAAGTACGATTTGAATAATCTCCACGGCATTCACAATCAGCAAAGATTTCAACATATTGTTTCCCAGATCTTTTTTTTTCTTCTTTTTCCTGCGTGTCAAATGCTTTCATCTTCCCATATGCTCCATCTCCCTCATGCTAAATGAAACATTGGCCTCGCTCATTTTACTCGTCCTGTGTGGCACTGATACTTTATAACAAGGGAGCTCTTTTTTCACAGGCAGCCCCATGTAAATGATAATTAGATGAAAAATTTTGTAAACAATATAAAAATTGTGTTTTCCAGACTGAAGATAATAATTACCAATAGTTAGGACAGGTCATTAATATCAGTAGGATGAGGGACCAACACCTGGCTACACCAACAATCAATTACTTTCATTTCCGGCAGATGCCAGATATAAATATTGGATAATATATAAAAAAGAGTGTATGTGTGTGTATCGACGATGATGTCATAATGGTTGCCATGGCGACGATGATGTCATAAAGGTTGCCATGGCGACGATGATGTCATAATGGTTGCAATGGTGACGGTTATGTCAATGGTTGCCATGGTGACGATGATGTCATAATAGGTTGCCATGGCGACGATGATATCAGAATGGTTGTCATGGCGAAGATGATGTCATAATGGGTATATGGGCACGGAACTATGGGATGGAGGATGTGTGATGGGTATATGGGCACGATAAAAATAAGAGAATGTGTGTATCGACGATGATGTCATAATGATTGCCATAGCGACGATGATGTCACAAAGGTTGCCATGGCGACGATGATTTCATAAAGGTTACCATGGCGAAGATGCTGTCATAATGGTTGCCATGGCGACGAAGATGTCATAATATGTTGCTATGGTGACGTTATGTCATAATGCTTGCCATGGTGATGCGAATGTCATAATAGGTTGTCATGGTGACGATGTCAGAATGGTTGCCATGGCGAAGATGATGTCTTAATGGGTATATGGGCCCGGACTAAGGGATGGAGGATGTGTGATGGGTATATGGGCACGGGACTATGGGATGGAGGATATGTATGATGGGTATATGGGCACGGGACTATGGGATGGAAAATGTGTGGTGGGTATACGGGCACTGGACTATGGGATGGCGGATGTGTGATGGGTATTTGGGCACTGGACTATGAGATGGAGGATATGTGTGATGGGTATATGGGCACGGGACTATGGGATGGAGGATATGTATGATGGGTATATGGGCACAGGACTATGGGATGTAGGATGTGTGATGGGTATATGGGCACGGGACTATGGGATGGCGGATGTGTGATGGGTATATGGGCACTGGACTATGGGATGGAGGATATGTGTGATGGGTATATGGGCACGGGACTATGGGATGGCAGATATGTATGATGGGTATATGGGCACTGGACTATGGGTTGTAGGATGTGTGATAGGTATATGGGCACTGGTCTATGGGATGGAGGATAATTATAATTTGTTATAATTGACCACAGTTAGTTACTATGCCCGGGCAATGCAGGGCTCTTCAGCTAGTAATGGATAAAGCTGGCACAGTACAGCTCCATACACTGTGTAGTGATTGCTGCTGGGTACTGCAGTTCAGATCAGTTCAGTCGAAAAGGACCAGAGCTGCAGTATGTGTGATGGGTATATGGGCACGATAAAAATGAGTGCATCTGTGTATCGACGATCATGTCATAATGATTGCCATGGCGACGATGATGTCATAAAGGTTGCCATGGCGACAAAGATTTCACAAAGGTTGCCATGGCGAAGATGAAGTCATAATGGTTGCCATGGCGACGATGATGTCATAAAATGTTGCTATGGTGACGGTTATGTCATAATGGTTGCTATGGTGATGATGTCATAATAGGTTGCCATGACGACGATTATGTCAGAATGGTTGCCATGGCGAAGATGATGTCTTAATGGGTATATGGGCACGGACTAAGGAATGGAGGATGTGTGATGGTATATGGGCACGGGACTATGGGATGGAAAATGTGAGATGGGTATACGGGCACTGGACTATGGGATGGCGGATGTGTGATGGGTATATGGGCACTGGACTATGGGATGGAGGATATGTGTGATGGGTATCTGGGCACTGGACTATGGGATGGAGGATGTATGATGGGTATATGGGCATGGGACTATGGGATGGAGGATATGTATGATGGGTATATGGGCACGGGACTATGGGATGGAGGATATATATGATGGGTATATGGGCACTGGACTATGGGATGTAGGATGTGTGATAGGTATATGGGCACTGGTCTATGGGATGGAGGATAATTATAATTTGTTATAATTGACCACACACAGTTAGTTACTATGCCCGGGCAATGCAGGGCTCTTCAGCTAGTAATGGATAAAGCTGGCACAGTACAGCTCCATACACTGTGTAGTGATTGCTGCTGGGTACTGCAGTTCAGATCAGTTCAGTCGAAAAGGACCAGAGCTGCAGTATGTGTGATGGGTATATGGGCACGATAAAAATGAGTGCATCTGTGTATCGACAATCATGTCATAATGATTGCCATGGCGACGATGATGTCATAAAGGTTGCCATGGCGACGAAGATTTCACAAAGGTTGCCATGGCGAAGATGATGTCATAATGGTTGCCATGGTGACGATGGTGTCATAAAATGTTGCTATGGTGACGGTTATGTCATAATGGTTGCTATGGTGATGATGTCATAATAGGTTGCCATGGCGACGATTATGTCAGAATGGTTGCCATGGCGAAGATGATGTCTTAATGGGTATATGGGCACGGACTAAGGAATGGAGGATGTGTGATGGGTATACGGGCACTGGACTATGGGATGGCGGATGTGTGATGGGTATATGGGCACTGGACTATGGGATGGAGGATATGTGTGATGGGTATATGGGCACTGGACTATGGGATGGAGGATGTATGATGGGTATATGGGCATGGGACTATGGGATGGAGGATATGTATGATGGGTATATGGGCACGGGACTATGGGATGGAGGATATGTATGATGAGTATATGGGCACTGGACTATGGGATGTAGGATGTGTGATGGGTATATGGGCATGGGACTATGGGATGGAGGATATGTATGATGGGTATATGGGCACGGGACTATGGGATGGAGGATATGTATGATGGGTATATGGGCACTGGTCTATGGGATGGAGGATGACGATGATGTCATAAAATGTTGCTATGGTGACGGTTATGCCATAATGGTTGCTATGGTGATGATGTCATAATAGGTTGCCATGGCGACGATTATGTCAGAATGGTTGCCATGGCGAAGATGATGTCTTAATGGGTATATGGGCACGGACTAAGGAATGGAGGATGTGTGATGGTATATGGGCACGGGACTATAGGATGGAAAATGTGTGATGGGTATACGGGCACTGGACTATGGGATGGCGGATGTGTGATGGGTATATGGGCACTGGACTATGGGATGGAGGATATGTGTGATGGGTATATGGGCACTGGACTATGGGATGGAGGATATGTGTGATAGGTATATGGGCACTGGACTATGGGATGGAGGCTGTATGATGGGTATAAGGGCATGGGACTATGGGATGGAGGATATGTATGATGGGTATATGGGCACGGGACTATGGGATGGAGGATATGTATGATGGGTATATGGGCACTGGACTATGGGATGTAGGATGTGTGATAGGTATATGGGCACTGGTCTATGGGATGGAGGATAATTATAATTTGTTATAATTGACCACACACAGTTAGTTACTATGCCCGGGCAATGCAGGGCTCTTCAGCTAGTAATGGATAAAGCTGGTGTAGCATAGCTCCATACACTGTGTAGTGACTGCTGCCGGGTACTGCAGTTCAGATCAGTTCAGTCGAAAAGGACCAGAGCTGCAGTATCTAAGAATGGCCATTACACACTGTATGAAGCTGTGCTGCTATGGCTCCATGCATCATTTACATTGAACCATCTCCATAGCTAAAACCAGCTGACTTATGAAGTGTTGGCTCTCCACTGATCTCATATTGATGGTGGTTTGTTTGGCTCATGTCCACAGCAATATTATGGTCATACAGGGATGAAAGGACTGTAATTTCTGCTCACATTAAGAATATATGTCTTTCCTGTGCTACCCAGAGAAACATCCATTAAAGAGGTTGTCCAAATCTAAGTGACTTTCTTACTAGATGTTTATCTATTTAATATACTATTACAAAAATTTTTTTAAGGTGCATCAATTAAAAATTTCCCGCAGTTTCCTCTCTACTGTAACTTTCTTCTGTGTTTTTTTCTATAATGATTTTCATTATCATCACCAAGCTGCGGCTGCTGTCACTCACACTGCTTCCTTTTTCACCCCCTGAAATAAAGCATCATCAGGGGGTGGTGCTGAGGTCACTTTCCAGAGCTTCTGTCACCACTGTCCCCAGATGACGTCCTTTTTCAGCACTGGTGATGGAGAAATGACTGCTGCCTCTTCCCTGAAATCTCCAGTCTACATTGCTTCTGTCCCTGCCACCTCATTCACTGAAATGAGACATTTTTGGGGGCTGCAATAGAAGCAGGGTGAGTGACAACAGCACTGCCCTTAGATGGCGATTCATTTGAGGGTGGCGATAAAAGTTGTGGGGGCGGCGTTGATGTCACTCATATAAAAAAAATAGAAGGAGTAGCCAGTAGTGGGTCATCAGGAGACAGTGGTGACAAAAGTTGTGATAAGTGACAACGATGCAACACTCTTTGTTTCAGGGTGGAATAAGAAGCAGTGAGTGACAGCAGCCCCATAAGAACCATTAATTTCAAGCCAGATAAGGAAGCAGTGGAGAGTGACTGCAGCCCCATTCCCAATGACGATGTCTTTGCGAATCCTCAGTGCTGAGATACTTTAAGAAACTTTTTATCGAAAGTAAGAAGTAAAAACACAGACAGGAATACTAGAGTCAGAACATACCACTTTTAGAAAAGTATGTGGTGTGTTTACCTGAAACGTGTAGATGGAATTTTATTTTTTTTTACCATGATATTTTAACAATTCACTGATGTCTTTGTACTCTTTGTTCACATTGAAAATACATTTTTCACCGTGATCAAGAAGATAGGATCCCTCTACTTCTTTTGGACATTGGAAAATTGGTTGGATTATTGTATTAGTTAGTGACATTTGGACAGACTCTTTTGCTTATAGATTGGGCCGATGCAGCTTGGTTTTCTCAGTTAGCCTTAAAGACCCACATGAATTTTATAGAAGTGCAAAAAACTCTCATGTATTGAAAGTGTGCAAGCAGGAAAATCTGCCACTTTTTACCATCACAGTTTAAGCGTAAGTCTATGAAATCCCCCCCTCTCCTCTGATTAAATAGAGATGAGCAATTTGATTTGTGCTGCCCTGGTCCAATATCCAGTTTGGTTCTTCATGACAGTCGATCTTCTTCTGTGCCTGACATCCTTGGCCAAAAAGCGCCTCACGATGTAACCCTTGTAATGGCATTGCAGGGTCCAGGATGTCGAGCTGAGAATGCTGGACAAAGATATGAAGACCTGCTACCACATTGGTCTGGATGTCAGCATAGGGCAGCATGAGTCAAATTTGTACTCTTTAATTGAGACACATTAAAAAAATAGCAGATCCAGTAGCAGCAACATGCTGATGGTTTCCGGTTAGCAATTATATTTTGTACACTGAAAGAAGTTAAGAAAACTAAAAACAGGGGAAAAGAAAAGACAACAATATATTACAAAGATGCTATACTTTCCACTTACCTCCTACATAGTTATTGTGTAACCAATCATCCACGAAGCTTTCATATGGACTAATGAAAATAGTAATTTGGTTGAAATATTAGTGTTAAGAAAGACACCACCAGGAACTGAAGCCACAATCTTTATCTTAGCAAAACCATGGCATGTGTTGGATGAAGAAATTTACCTTAATTTGGATGGTGACTTTTTTCAGATCTTCATCTTGATCGATTGTAAGGTCATCGTCATAGAAGAGAGACAGAGGGGCGCAGCTGCTGTGAATGTAGTGCTCAAACTTAGATTTATTTCTTTTGCTGAGGTTTTCCTCTATCTGTAGCAGCATAGTTGCCTGTTGCATGGCTGCGTTCGCCGTTGCATTATCGTAAACCCTTCAAAAGACGATTAAACAAAAATATTTCTATGGACAGATAAAGAAGTCTGTACAAACACACGAAAATCAGTATTATTTATGCAAACAATACCTCTGAAATGTATCAGCAAGCAGCGCTATGAGCAGGTTGATGCAGAGGATGGAGGAGACTCCTAAAAATGTTCCACACAGTATATAGGCCATGACGGGATCAACAGCGTACATGTCTTCAAAGCCATAGTCATCCACCAGCGTCATGCGGAATATGGAGAACAACATCTGAGGTACGGTGGACATGTTGGATACTAGGCCTGCAAAAATAAAGAAGTGGCACATAATACATTTCTACAATGGACAGGTTTATTTGTCCTAAGAACGTATGGAGACACAATGTGGAAATATGAAGGACAGTAAAAGCTCCTGAGGATGGAATTGGGAATTCCACTGCGAATAGTTTCTCATTTAGTCAATGAACCAATTTTGATTGCCCTGTGACTCAATGAGAACTAACTGATCTGCAACTGATTTGCATTTTATTTAAAGGGAATCTGTCACCCCACTTTCGGTCTATGAGCTACGGCCACCGTCATCAGGAGCTTATCTACAGCATACTTTAATGCTGTAGATAAGCCCCCGATGTAACCTGAAAGATAAGAAAAGCGAGTTAGATTATACTCACCCGGGGATCCGGTCTGGTCCGATGGGTGTCGCGGTCCGGTCCAGCGCCTCCCATCTTCTAGCGATGTCGTCCTCCTTCTTACTTTTGCCGTGGCTCCTGCGCAGGCATACTTTCTCTGCCCTGTTGAGGACAGAGTAAAGTACTGAAGTGCGCAGGCGCCGGACCTCTCTGTCCTTTCCCGGCGCCTGCGCAATGCAGTACTTTACTCTGTCCTCAACAGGGCAGAGAAAGTACGCCTGCGCAGGAGCCGCAGCAGAAGTAAGAAGGAGGACGTCATCTCTAGAAGATGGGAGGCGCCGGACCGGACGGCGACACCCACCGCACCCGCCCCCGCCCCCCGGTGAGTATAATCTAACTTGTTTTTCTTCTCTTTCAGGTTACATCGGGGACTTATCTATAGCATTACAGAATGCTGTAGATACGCCCCTGATGGCGATGGCCGCAGCTCATAGGCCGAAAATGGAGTGACATATTCCCTTTTAATGTAGTTTGGTGAAATCATTTTTTTGTACAAGTCTTCGTTTGTTTATGGTGTATTGGGGCGAATAAAAAAATGAAGAAAAATTTGACAAATCTACTTTCTCCTGTAAAAACTCTTCTTGTTTTTTTTTTTTTTTATTTACAGACAGCATATACACTCCTCAACATTGATATTGCAACAACAAGAAGGAAAAGTCAATTTTCATGACCTATTATCGCACTCCTGAATGCTTACACAAACAACCATAAATCCAGCAATCTTTGAAGTCTGTGGGAGATATAATACTGATAGCAGCTATAGCTATCATATTTTCTGGACTTGTCCTTCAGTACTACAAAGTATTGAAGCACATCCATGTTCCACCTACAGGAGCTTCTACAAGGTCTCATTATACATCCTGTGGTGTAGTGACCACTGTGTCTGCTAGGGGGCGCTGTGTGGATGTCCCAGGAGAGAGGATGAGTGGCAGAATACTGAATGACCGTTAGGTATCTCAAGGTGGGTGGCCTTGGGAAGGAGACTTGTGTGTATGTTGATCAGCAGTGATACTGCTGAGGTGCTGTTTCAATGTGTTTGGGAAGTTTCTAGGTAACTGGTGAGACGGGCGGTACCAGTTACCTACAAACCCACCCAGGGTGTGTGTTTAAGAACGCTATTGTAGAGTGTGTATGAGTGGTTGAAGGACCTGTGATGAGGTCATAGCCATGTGACCAGGTGGGCGTGGCTATGGACCATATAAGGGGGCCAGGGTAGGTCACATGGAGTGAATGCTGGGACCTGGTTGGTCCGTTTTGGAAGGTCCCGTCTGAGAGAGATGGGGCTGTCTTCCTGACAGCAAGTGAACGGTGTGTTTAATCGCTGCACGTGCCTGATAGTTCCCTGGAGGGAATGGACGTCTGCAGTGAGCTGAAGCAGCCATGAGGGAACCCTGACGGGTGAGATAACTGTGAGGTTGAAGAGCCTGCGTATGGAACATTGCATAACCTGTGTGACCACAGGGATAACAGAGTGAAGCTCTGTCATGGATGCTATGCTGTTTTCTATTGCTTTGATGGTTTATGATGCATGAATAAACCGCATGGACTGAGATTGTTTTATGGAAAACCCGTGCTGGATCTGATTATTTGGCTGCCAAGCGAGTGTCCCCTATCTGAATGACAGCGCTACCTTACAATTGGTGGAGAATGCTATGGGCAGTATTGTAGCCTTGTTGCTAGGAGCAACGGAAGAGGACTGCAAAATTCAGTTGCTAAGGGCAACGGTTTCCAAAAGCACATGGTGCAGTGCTGGCAACGCTGAGCCAGGAGGGCTGACGGTCATGAAAGCTGTGTGATATGCTGACCGGGGTCAGTGAGAAAGAGACTGGTGATTGCTAGGTTGCCTCTGCGGATAAGAGGTACCCGAGGACCTGTGTGGCCGACACAGGTAATGGACAGGTGTCCATGTTGTACTGACCTGGGTCAGTGAGAAAGACTGTACCTGGAGGGTTCAGTGACCAAGGTGCTGGAGGGTCAGTGTTGGGAAGTTCTGGGAGAAGAATCGGATCCCTGGAGCACGTGGTATGACCTTGGACCTGGTAAGGCTTAAGTGTTGGACAGTCTCAGGCGGAGACGGATGTCCTGAATAGCACCCGCCGAGCCCCTGGACCTGGTGAGGCCACTGTGTGTTGGGAAACCCTGGGAGGAGGGTCGGCTCCCTGAATAGCACCCGGTGCGCCCTGTGTGTTGGATGGTCTCAGGAAAGAATACGGACGTCCTGAATAGCACACAGACAGGACACGTGAGTTTGGTGTTGCATGTGTGTTTTTTTTCTTTTCTCTCTAAAGTCAGCTTGCAGTGGCTCAGGAAAGTCAAGAAGGTGACAAGCGGCTTGCTGTAACTCGGCGGGGTTACGAAGGGGACAAGTGGCTTCCTGTAACTCGGCGGGGTTATGAAGGTGACACGAGCAGCTGTGTGTGAACAGCAGCCGGAGGTGTCGGAGATTGGTGACAGCAGGAGCTGTGTTAGTGCCAGCAAGGACTTGTGTGGTATCGTAAAAGAGACATAAACTGTGTTGTGTGAACTGTGGTCTAAGGAGACCTGTAGAACGGACATGGGGAGATCCCGAAAGGGGGAGGTGGCCCAAATCGGGGTGGTAGCCCAAAACGGGTGGAGTTCCAGAAGGGGGCGGTGGCCCAAATTTGGGTGGTAGCCCAAAAGGGGGTGGAGTCCAAGAAAGGGGCGGTGGCTCAAATCGGGGTGGTAGCCCAAACGGGGGTGGAGTCCCAAAAGGGGGCAGTGGCCCAAATTGGGGTGGTAGCCCAAAAGGGGGTGGAGTCCCAGAAAGGGGCGGTGGCCCAAATCGGGGAGGTAGCCCAAAAGGGGGTGGAGTCCCAGAAGGGGGCAGTGACCCAAATTGGGATGGTGGTCCAGAAAGGGGCCGAATTTGCAAAAGGGGCAGCACTGGGTACCTCAGTGGATATGTCTGGGGAACCGCTGTGTGTGTATGTCTTTTGAGGAGTGCGGCATTTATTTTCCAGATAACGATGGGCCACAGGTGTGTACCGTGATGCTGCACTGGGAAGGAGTCTCTGGTAGGCTGGACTCAAAGAGTCAGGTGACTCTGACAGGAACTCGACTCGTTTTATCTCTGACCGAGAAAAACGTCAGGGTTCGCTGCGAACATGGGGTCATTGTGAACTATACGGTGGACAGAGTCGTGATTGAGATGACAAAGGGGGTTAAGTGTCAAGGTGGTAGTATGCCATCAAACTTAGTGCATACCTTTGAAACGGGCCGGGACTTTGTCTTGATGATATACTGTATGGCAGGAGGATGGCGACGTTCCTACTGTTGGGTTAGCAGACATTGTGACAGAGACGCCTGCTAAGCTAGACAGATCAGTTGTAGAAGTGACCGGAAAAAGGGGTACATCTGCCCAACTTATGGACCTGACGTCTCTTGACATGACGGATGGTGGGCTGGGAGATGAGACGACTGGAGTGAACACACGGTCAGAGGGTAACTGGAGGGTTCTCTTGGATGATTGGCGTGACTCAGACTCTAGGGGTGACTGTGGCTCTGAGAGAGAGGGAGCACAGACTGGATGAGCTAGAGAAAGAAGTCTTCGAGGTCAAAGGTCACGTGGCATTGTGGCAAGGTCTGAATAAGTCCCTCAGAGAAGAGGTAGGAGTACTCACAGAAACTGTAAGAGGTCTTCTGCGGGAGAAGAAGTGGGACGAAGATTTACAGCGGCCAGGCCTGAGTGATGAACAGAGTGGAGACAAGAAGAAACTGGAGAGTATGGAAGCAGAGATGATCCATATGCAAGAGAAGCTTGCTGCTGCAGAGCATGCTAAAAGGCAAGCACAGCAGGAAAGAGATGAACTGGCTGATGTGATTGCCAACAACAGTGGTAAAGATGCTCTGGCTTTGGAAGAAAAGAGGCGGTTAGAGTCTCGCATTGTTCAGCTTGAAGAAGTGGAGGAAGAACACGGCAAAGTTGAATTAGCCAATGACAGGCTGAGAAAGGCCACACTTCAGGTTGACCAGATAAATGCTGATCTGAAGACAGAACATAGTAATGCTCAGAAGCATGAGAGTGCCCGACAGCAATTAGTTCGCCAGAATAAAGAGTTAGAAGCAAAGGTTGCACAACTGGAGGAACAGCTTGAAGCGGAAATTAAAGTGCAACAATCTGCAAGCAAACAAGTACGTCGTACGGAGAAAAAACTGAAGGTTGTACTAAGGCAAATGGATGATGAAAGGCGTAGTTCTGAGCAGTACAAAGACCTGGCAAAGGGAAATAATGTGCATCTGATACAGCTGAAATGCCAGGTGGAAGAAGCAGAGAAAGAGGCTCAACGTGCCAATACGTTGCACCGTACATTACAGTGTGAACTGGAGGTTGTTACAGAGACAGCAGGTGCAATGAACTGTGAGGTTAATGCACTGAAAAGCAAACTTAGATGCGGTGGGGTACCATATGTTACAAAACGCTTAGATAGAGATGGAGACGGTTCTCTCTACCTGTGGGGCAAGGTGTACTGAGTGCCCGGTCTCGAGATTCTGGGGTTATGTTGTGTGTTCAACCCCACAAGTTTGAACAAAGGGGGAGGTATGTGGTGTAGTGACCACTGTGTCTGCTAGGGGGTGCTGTGTGGATGTCCCAGGAGAGAGGATGAGTGGCAGAATACTGAATGACCGTTAGGTATCTCAAGGTGGGTGGCCTTGGGATGGAGATTTGTGTGTATGCTGATCAGCAGTGATACTGCTGAGGTGCTGTTTCAATGTGTTTGGGAAGACTCTAGGTAGCTGGTGAGACGGGTGGTACCAGTTACCTACAAACCCACCCAGGGGGTGTGTTTAAGAACGCTATTGTAAAGTGTATATGAGTGGTTGAAGGACCTGTGATGAGGTCATAGCCATGTGACGCGGTGGGCGTGGCTACGGACCATATAAGGGGGCCAGGGTAGGTCACATGGAGTGAATGCTGGGACCTGGTTGGTCCGTTTTGGAAGGTCCCGTCTGAGAGAGATGGGGCTGTCTTCCTGACAGCAAGTGAACGCTGTGTTTAATGGCTGCACGTGCCTGATAGTTCCCTGGAGGGAATGGACGTCTGCAGTGAGCTGAAGCAGCCATGAGGGAACCCTGACGGGTGAGATAACTGTGAGGCTGAAGAGCCTGCGTATGGAACATTGCATAACCTGTGTGACCACAGGGATAACAGAGTGAAGCTCTGTCATGGACGCTATGCTGTTTTCTATTGCTTTGATGGTTTATGATGCATGAATAAACCGCATGGAATGAGATTGTTTTATGGAAAACCCGTGCCGGATCTGATTATTTGGCTGCCAAGCGAGTGTCCCCTATCAGAATGACAGCGCTACCTTACAATCCATAGACATTAATATGGAGTCAGTCTGTTTCCAGGTATAAGGGTGTGTGCACACGCTGCGGATTCTGCTGCGGAATTTTCTGCGCAGATTTGTGTAAATCCGCAGGTAAAACCGCAGGTCGAAAGACCTGCAGTTTATCTGCAAATTTTCTGCGGTTTAGCCTGCGGGTTTCCCCTGCGGTTTGACACCTGCCATGGAGCAGGTGTCAAACTGCAGCGGAATCCGCACAAAGATTTCACATGTTGCGGTTTTGAAACCGCAGCAAATCCGCGCGGAAAATTCAGCACCGTGTGCACTGCGGATTTCATTTTCCATTGATTATATTGGTACTGTACACCGCAGCAAATCCGAGCGGAAAATTCCGCACCGTGTGCACTGCGGATTTCATTTTCCATTGATTATAATGGTACTGTACACCGCAGCAGAAACTGCTGCGGATCCGCAGGACCAAATCCGCTGCGGATCCGCAGCAGAATCCGCAGCAGAATCCGCAGCGTGTGCACACACCCTAACATTCCTGCTCTTCTGAGAAGGTTTTGGAGTTAATATGTGGTAAATTTTGCCCCTTCAACCAGATAAGTATTTGTGAGGTCCATTCTAGTTCATCCCAAAGGTGTTGGATGGGTTTCAGGTCGGGGCTCTGAGAGGCCGGTCATGTTCTTCGACCCCAAACTTCACCAACGATGTCTGTATGAACCTTGTACAATGGGCACAGTGATGGGGAACAAAAAAAGGTATTCCACAAACTGTTCCCACAAAGCTGGAAGCTACAATTGTCCACAATGGTCTTGTGCTGAAGCATTAAGGTTTCCCTTCACTGGGAATAAAGGGCAGAGGAAGACCCCCTGATAACAAGCCCATAGTAATATCCTCCTCCATTAACAGTACAGCGGGCACAATGCAGTCACAGGTAATGTTCTCCCGGCATTCACCAAAGCCGACTCCTTCATCAGACGCAGATAGAGACCTGTGATCCATCACTGTACAGAACAAGCCTCCTCCAGGGTGCAGTGGTGGTGGCTTTCCCCCTCTCCATCCGACACTCTGCATTGTGCTTGGTAATGTACGGCTGCATGCAGCTGTTCGACCGGGAAGTTCCCAGCGGGAGGCCGTGTTTGTCCAGATGTTTATACCAGAGGAGGTCTGGACTCTGCAGCTATGGGGTCAGCAGAGCGTTGGTAATTTTTTGCCCTCTGTTTCTCAGCACTTGGTGACTCCGCTCTGTAACGTCACGGGGTCTCCACTTCGTGGCTGACTTTCTGCGGTTACTTCCACTTCTCAATAATATCACTCACAGGTGATGGGGGAAGATTCAGTAGAAAAAACTATCATGAACGGACATGACATGTAACAGTGGCTCCTATTAGGGTAGGTTCACGCGGTCAGTAAACGCTTCGGGTTGGACCCTGCATACTTCCGCAGCGGCCCACCCGCAGCGTTAAGATGTTACAGCATAGTGGATGGGACTTCAAGAAGTCCCATGCCCACTATGCGTGCACCGACGTCAGAGGCTCACCTACGGAGACGGACATGTGGTGCATCTTTCCAGACCGTAGCATGTCTATTTATCTTGCAGAGACGATAAGTTTCACCCGTTCAATGTATTGGACTCGGTGAATCCATACGGTTCAGTGAACACATGCGGATTCACCTGCGTTCAATAGCCGGCAACAATTTGGATGCAGCGGACAAAGCGGTACAGATTCCTGACCGTGTGCACCTACCCTTAAGCCCCCGTTACACACTGCGATATCGCTAGCAATATCGCTGTAAAGTCACCGATTTTGTGACGTTACAGCGATATTGCTAGCGATATCGCTGAATGTGATACTTACCTCCGACCAGCTCCCCCACTGGTTATCGCTGATCGCGCGAGAAGCTGCTGGACCATTCCTCGTTGTCCACTTCCTGCGGCGCTTCCTGCTGTGACGACGAGCGACGCGTGAAGCCGGGTGGGAGGACGCAGGATCGCCACGTCTGACAGGTAAGTAGCGATCCCCGGCCCCAGCGATGTCGCTGGTGAGATCTGCCTGAGTGGCAGCTCACTAGCGACCACCCAGCGATTCACCAGCGATCCTGACCGCGTCATATCGCTGGTCGGGATCGCTGGTGAGTTGCTAGGTGTAACGGTACCCTTACAGGACTGAGCTGGTATCAGTAAGCTCTGCACCACCAGCCGGTCTGTCATGTTAGTAAAGACAAACAGCATGGCGGAAAGCTGGTGGTTACACAATACTTCTGACAATGGACAAGCTGCTCTATTAAAAGCAAGCATCGTCAATAAAAACATAAAAATGTCCATGTCTGTAAATGCAGTGACACAAAAACAAATGATTTTCAGAAATAAAGTCTAAAAAATGTAACAGAGCAAAGCAAACAACTGAAAACAATGCGTGGAAATTATCTTACTTTGTCGGTACAGCACCACAAATACCATATTACATAGAGGTAGTTTTATATCTTTGCAGTGTAATCCCACTATTACACAAAGGGCTGAATTATTATTTACACATTATGCACATTGTACCTGATCTGCGTCTGGATCTATTCCATGTAATTATTTTATTCGGATGGGATGTAATAGGGGTTGTGAACCCTGCAGGGTACAGGCTGTAGTGGTGGCGGCAAAGAAGAGACGGCTTAGTGCACAGTGGAAAATCATTATATGCTTCCGGCAGTTGATAGCCTTGATTTGTCTGGTAATGTATAAATATATCACATCTTGTATATACGAAAGATAATAAAGATGTGAACACTTTACCTCCAAAAATGATCCAGAATGAACAGGCATAGGGAATGTAAAATTCTCCATACAGAAACAGGAATTTTAAGATGTCAGCTACAATCTTTCCGAGCATCACAATGAATGGGCCAAGAAGACTGATAAAAAAACAATAATTAAAAAAAAGTTACAAAAAGCGCTGAGTATGAGAGTGTGGAGTGTGTGCATATAAGCCATTAGTAATATGTCACATAAGTCAGGGAGCTTATTACCGTATTTACCAGTCGGTTAGAAACCGGGCATCAGATCCCCCATAATCTGATACTGATAGCCTCTCCTATGAACATTCTATCAGTAGCTTAAAGGAAATCTGTGTGCAGATTTTTGCTATGTAATCATGTTTAGGGGCAGAGACCCTGATTCCAGCGATATGTCTCATACTGGGCTACTTGGTGCAGTGTTGATAGAATCCCTGCTTTCTCTGCTGTAGATGTAGCAGTGGTCAGAATGCTGAGCTGTGTATAATCTCACCAACACCACTGATTGGTAGCTTAGTATGTACACTGTAAGCAAGCTGCCAACCAGTGATGGGGGGCGGAGTTACACAGATTAGCTGGACTGTTGTACATATGAATATAGAAACTTGGCACACACTATATATATTTTTCAGTGAAAAGGTAGATTTTAATATACAGTACATACAGTATAGACGTTTCGGTCACATTGACTTTCATCACAGTACTGCAAAAAATAATTGAAATAATCAAAACAACAGAAGTATATACAATAATCAGAGTATCTGGGACGCAGAAGAAATTGAAGATGATGTCCAAAACATATCAGACATTAATAGCACATTCATGAGTTTATAAAAAAAAAGGAGAGCATAAATGCCCAAAGGACCAAGATAACTATAACATCAGCATGAATCATTCATTAATTACAGGATAAAGATACCTATGTATTGTACTGCTGTCATTTGCATTATGTTCAAAAGAAGGAGAGCCAAAAAAGGTAAGTGGTCCTGTGTGGTGAAAAGATAAGTATCTCCTATTATATGCTGTTGACTATAGTACATTGTGAGAGGTGACAGGAGGAGTTAATGAGTACATACCCCCCCCCCCCCTGGGAGTAGGGACAAAAGGCACAATCATGCAGAGTCTGTAGAATAAGAATGGGGAATACTCCTTGTTAGCAGACAAAACAATAGAGAAATGTGTCCTACACTGCTGTAGGACACTTTGCTCTATTGTTTTGTCTGCTAACAAGGAGTAGTCTCCATTCTTAGGCCGGGGTCACATTGGCGAGGAATACGGACGAGTGAGAGGCGTTAAAAGCACGCATTACACACAGACAAATGATTCTCTATGGGTTTGCTCCCAACAGCCGTATATTTCTCGGGTATATTCTAAGGTCCATGCCAATCGCAGCATGCTGCGATTGTCAGCGTACTACGCCTGTAATACGCCAATGCAAGTCTATGGGTTCGCAAAAAATACGGATTACACACGGACCACACATGTGACTTGCGAGAAATACGCACCCGGTGTCTTTTAGAAGAGCCGGCAATTCAGTGCGCTATACAGTAAACTCACACTGACAGGTGTAATAAAGAAAGAAAGAATAGATATATACACATACCGTGTTTCCCCGAAAGTAAGACCCTGTCTTACATTAATTTTACCCCAAAAAGTCCCACCCTGTCTTACTTTCGGGGGAGGTCTTACATTAGCCGAAAAAAAATGACAATTTCTTTTTAGCCAATAAATTAAAATTTATTAACATGCTGTTATACCCCATAACAGTGCCGTATCCCACTGCACACAGCCCCACACCCCATAACAGTGCCGTATCCCACTGCACACAGCCCCACACCCCATAACAGTGCCGTATCCCACTGCACACAGCCCCACACCCCATAACAGTGCCGTATCCCACTGCACACAGCCCCATACCCTATACAGTACATGTTTCCCTACTTGGTTTTTAAATGCTGGATGTTTTCCTCTGCGGTGCGGCTGTGGGTGCGGAAGGCCTGTGCTGCAGGGAACGCTGTGCCAATCAGCAGGGAAACAGCGGTGACGTGGGGCTGGGGCGGCCAATTACAGCCCGAGCTGCTGGACCAATCAGTGCTCGAGCCGGGGGCCGGCGGTGACGTGGGGAACAGGGGCGGCCAATGAGCTGTTGAGCTGGGCGGATTGCGGGGTTAACACGGCGAGTTAACCCCATGAGCGCTGGACCCGCCCAGCTGCACCTGAGGACACCTCTGGAGCCTGGGGACCCAATGGGGGACAGCGGCGGCCCAAAGGTAAGGGCCTTACATTTCACAGCGGCCCCCAACCCTGCCTTACATTCGGGGGAGGCCTTACATTGAAGGACCCCCGTAACCCCCACCCTGTCTTACTTTCGGGGGGGTCCTACTTTCGGGGAAACACGGTAGAATACATATATATATATATATATATATATACATACATGTCATTGTGACAAACATATATATATATTTATATTTCACAGAGTTCTTCATAGCAGAATAGCCGCTAATTAAATTGCCGGCTTCTATCAAATCATTCCCCAACCAGACATGAAATGACACGTGGTTTACATTCAGTAAAGCATTTCATTTCATGTTTTTTTAACCTCTTCACGACCGCCCACAGTAGATAAACGTTGGCGCTTGCTGGGCTTTGTGCAGCGCCGACGTTTATCTACTGTCGGCGGTTTTGTGCCCCCTGGGACCCCCACATACCTTCCAACGCGGGGATCCCGGTGCGCAATGCATGCTGGGACCCCCGACGTCATCGAGACCTGATTGGTTCAGGTCCCGATGACGTCAGCGTCACAGCAGCCAATGGGAGCGATCGCTGGGAAAGCTGCTTGTTTCCCGGCGATCTCCCTCATTGTAACGCGGCTTCTCCCTCTGATCTAACACTGACAGCTGATCAGAGGTGAAGCAGCGTTATTGTGTGACTAGATCGCTGCCTGGCACAGCTGATCGCTGCCTGGCACAGCTGTGCCAGGCAGCGATCTTGTCACACAGTAACGCTGCTTCACCTCTGATCATCTGTCATTGTGAGATCAGAGGAGAAGTCGCGTTATTATGTGCCAGGCAGCGATCTTGTCACATAGTAACGCTGCTTCTCCTCTGATCTCACACTGACAGATGATCAGAGGTGAAGTGGCGTTACTATGAGTCAGATCGCAGGGCAGCGATCTTGTGACAAAAATAAAAAAAAAAGTAAAAAAAAAAAGTAAACAAAAAAAATGCAGGGGCTAGGGCTAGGGTTAGGGCTAGGGTTAGGGTTAGGGCTAGGGCTAGGGTTAGGGCTAGGGTTAGGGCTAGGGCTAGGGTTAGGGCTAGGGCTGGGATTAAGGTTATGGGTGTGTTGGTGTTAGGTTTGTGGTTAGGGTTATGGTTAGGGCTGAGATTAGGGTTAGGGGTGTGTTGGGGTTAGGGTTGGAATTAGAATTGGGGGTTTCCACTGTTTAGGTACATCAGGGGCTCTGTAAATGCAATATGACGCCCGCAGACCATTCCATCAAAGTCTGCATTTCAGAACGTCACTACTTCCCTTCCGAGCCCCACCGTGTGCCCAAACAGTAGTTTTCTCCCACATATGGGGTACCAGCGTACTCAGGACTCAGGACAAATTGGACAACAACTCTTAGGGTCCAATTTCTCCCGTTACCCTTGTGAAAATAAAAATTGGGGGCTAAAAGATCATTTTTGTGGAAAAAAAATGATTTTTTTATTTTCACGCCTCTACATTATAAACTTTACTGAAACACTTAGGGGTTCAAAGTGCTCACCACACATCTATATAAGTTCCTTGGGGGGTCTAGTTTCCAAAATGGGGTCACTTGTGGGGGGTTTCCACTATTTAGGTACATCAGGGGCTCTGCAAACGCGACATGACACCCACAGACCATTCCATCAAAGTCTGCATTTCAGAACATCACTACTTCCCTTCCGAGCCCCACCGTGTGCCCAAACAGTAGTTTTCTCCAACATATGGCGTACCAGCGTACTCAGGACAAATTGGACAACAACTCTTAGGGTCCAATTTCTCCTGTTACCCTTGTGAAAATAAAAATTGGGGGCTAAAAGATCATTTTTGTGGAAAAAAAAATGATTTTTTTATTTTCACGCCTCTACATTATAAACTTTACTGAAACACTTGGGGGTTCAAAGTGCTCACCACACATCTAGATAAGTTCCTTGGGGGGTCTAGTTTCCAAAATGGGGTCACTTGTGTGGGGTTTCCACTGTTTAGGTACATCAGGGGCTCTGCAAACGCGACATGACACCCACAGACCATTCCATCAAAGTCTGCATTTCAGAACGTCACTACTTCCCTTCCGAGCCCCACCGTGTGCCCAAACAGTAGTTTTCTCCAACATATGGCATACCAGCATACTCAGGACAAATTGGACAACAACTCTTAGGGTCCAATTTCTCCTGTTACCCTTGTGAAAATAAAAATTGGGGGCTAAAAGATCATTTTTGTGGAAAAAAAATGATTTTTTTATTTTCACGCCTCTACATTATAAACTTTACTGAAACACTTGGGGGTTCAAAGTGCTCACCACACATCTATATAAGTTCCTTGGGGGGTCTAGTTTCCAAAATGGGGTCACTTGTGGGGGGTTGCCACTGTTTAGGTACATCAGGGGCTCTGCAAACGCGACATGACACCCGCAGACCATTCCATCAAAGTCTGCATTTCAGAACGTCACTACTTCCCTTCCGAGCCCCACCGTGTGCCCAAACAGTAGTTTTCTCCAACATATGGCATACCAGCGTACTCAGGACAAATTGGACAACAACTCTTAGGGTCCAATTTCTCTTGTTACCCTTGTGAAAATAAAAATTGAGGGCTAAAAGTTCATTTTTGTGGAAAAAAAATGATTTTTTTTTATTTTCACGGCTCTACATTATAAACTTTAGTGAAACACTTGGGGGTTCAAAGTGCTCACCACACATCTAGATAAGTCCCTGGGGGGGGTCTAATTTCCAAAATGGGGTCACTTGTGGGGGGTTTCCACTGTTTAGGTACATCAGGGGCTCTCCAAATGCGACATGGCATCCGATCTCAATTCCAGCCAATTCTGCATTGAAAAAGTCAAACGGCACTCCTTCTGTTCTGAGCTCTGCCGTGTGCGCAAACAGTGGTTTAGCCCCACATACGGGGTATTGGCGTATTCGGGAGAAATTGCACAAAAAATTTAGTGGTTCATTTTCTCTTTTTACACTTGTGAAAATAAAAAAAAATGGTTTTGAAGTAAAATGTTTGTGAAAAAAAGTTAAATGTTTATTTTCTCCTTCCATATTCCATTCATTCATGTGAAGCACCTGAAGGGTTAATAAACTTCTTGAATGTGGTTTTGAGTACATTGAGAGGTGCAGTTTTTAGAATGGTGTCAATTTGGGGTATTTTCTGTCATATTGACCCCCCAAACTCACTTCAAATGTGAGGTGGTCCCTAAAAAAAATGGTGTTGCAAATTTTGTTGTAAAAATGAGAAATCGCTGGTCAACTTTTAACCCTTATAACTTCCTAAAAAAAAAAATTATGTTTCCAAAATTGTGCAGATGTAAAGTAGACATGTGGGAAATGTTATTTATTAACTATTTTGTGCGATATCACTCTCTGATTTAAGGGCATAAAAATTAAAAGTTTGAAAATTGCAAAATTTTCTAAATTTTTGCCAAATTTTGATTTTTTTAACAAATAAGTGCAGATCATATCTAAAATTTTTTACCACCATCATGAAGTACAATATGTCATGAGAAAACAATGTCAGAATCAGTAGGATCCGTTGAAGCGTTCTAGAGTTATGACCTCATAAAGTGACACTGGTCAGAATTGAAAAAATTGGCCCGGTCACGAAATCAAAAACAGGCTCGGGTGCGAAGGGGTTAATATGTCCCTGACTAATAATTAGATGAGGGTTTGTGTGCAAAATTTGGGAGTTGTAGCTGTTATTTTAAGGGGTTAATTCGTTGTTAAAAAATGCGTGGGCTTCCCATTGCCCTATAGTGGTGGCGAGTGGGTTAATCTAACAAAGGGTTAATGTCACCATTCGATTGTAAGGTGACATTAACCCTTTGTTAGGGTACCGTTACACCTAGCGATGCACCAGCGATCCCGACTAGCGTGATATGACGCGTTCAGGATCGCTGGTGCATCGCTAGGTGGTCGCTAGTGAGCTGCCACACAGGCAGATCTCACCAGCGACATAGCGATGGTCGGGGATCGCTACTTACCTGTCAGACACGGCGATCCTGCGTCCTCCCGCCCGGCTCCACGCGCCACTCGTCGGCGCCACAGGAAGCCCAGCAGGAAGCGCCCGACGAGGAATGGTCCCGGAGCTTCTCGCACGATCAGCAATAACCAGCGGGGGAGCCGATCGGAGGTAAGTATCACATGCAGCGATATCGCTAGCAATATCGCTGCAACGTCACAAAATCGGTGACTTTACAGCGATATTGCTAGCGATATCGCAGTGTGTAACGGGGGGGCTTTAGATTAACCCATTCGCCACCGCTACAGGGCAATGAGAATCCCACGCATTTTTTAACAACGAATTAACCCCTTAAAATAACAACTACAACTCCCAAATTTTGCACACAAACCCTCATCTAATTATTAGTCAGGGACATATTAAAAAAACATGAAATGAAATGCTTTACTGAATGTAAACCACGTGTCATTTCATGTCTGGTTGAGGAATGATTTGATAGAAGCCGGCAATTTAATTAGCGGCTATTCTGCTATGAAGAACTCTGTGAAATATAAATATATATATATGTTTGTCACAATGACATGTATGTATATATGTATATTTATATATATATACAGTATATATATGCATTCTATGTGTCTATATCTATTATTTCATTTCTGTTAGAAACCCTGTCATAGGGCTCCATTATATGTCCATTTTGCAAGGCGGCAAGAAAATCTCGCCATACGGATTGCATACGGATTCCATACGGATTACATACGGATGCTTACATGCACAAAATACGCGACCACACCTTGCTTACGGATGACATACAGATCACTATTTAGGGGTCATTCATCCGTATCACGCCTGTAAACTACGGACCGTATTTTGCGTCGGTTACTGCGACCCCCGGCCTTATTCCACAGACTCTGCATAATTGTGCCTTTTGTCCCTGGGAGGAATAGGGCTAAGTGACAGCACATGTGAAAAAGACTTGGGTATACTAATAGATCACAGACTGAATATGAGTCAACAGTGTGATGCAGCAGCAAAAAAGGCAAATGCAATTCTAGGATGTATTAACAGAAGCATACAGTCTAGATCACGTGAAGTCATTATTTCCCTCTACTCGTCTTTGGTCAGACCTTATCTGGAATATTGTGTCCAGTTTTGGGCACCACATTTTAAAAAAGACATCAACAAACTGGAGCAAGTTCAGAAAAGAGCGACCAGAATGGTGACCGGTCTGCAAACCCTGTCTTATGAGGAAAGGTTGCAGGATTTGGGAATGTTTAGTTTGCAAAAGAGAAGACTGAGAGGAGACTTAATAGCTGTCTACAAATATCTCAAGGGCTGTCACATTGTAGAAGGATCAACTTTATTCTCATCTGCACAAGGAAAGACTAGAAGCAATGGGATGAAACTGAATGGGAGGAGACACAGATTAGATATTAGAAAAAACTTTTTGACAGTTAGAGTGATCAATGAGTGGAACAGGCTGCCACGAGAAGTGGTGAGTTCTCCTTCAATGGAAGTCTTCAAACAGAGGCTGGACAAACATCTGACTGGGATGATTTAGCGAATCCTGCTTTGAGCAGGGGGTTGGACCAGATGGCCCAGGAGGTCCCTTCCAACTCTACGATTCTATGATTCTATGATTCTACTCCTGGGGGGTATGTACTCATTAACTCCTCCTGTCACCTCTCACAATGTACTATAGTCAACAGCATATAACAGGAGATACTTATCTTTTCACCACACAGGACCACTTACCTTTTTTGCCTCTCCTTCTTTTGAACATAATGCAAATGACAGCAGTACAATACATAGGTATGTTTATCCTGTAATTAATGAATGATTCATGCTGATGTTATAGTTATCTTGGTCCTTTGGGCATTTATGCTCTCCTTTTTTTTATAAACTCATCTTCAATTTCTTCTGCGTCCCAGATACTTTGATTATTGTATATACTTCTGTTGTTTTGACTATTTCAATTATTTTTTGCAGTACTGTGATGAAGGTCAATGTGACCGAAACGTCTATACTGTATGTACTGTACATTAAAATCTACCTTTTCACTGGAAAATATATATAGTGTGTGCCAAGTTTCTATATTCATATGATTACGGACTAGGATCCTACTTGCTGCACCACCACTTATATAGCTGTGCTAAATGGTTTTTGTATTGTTGTACATATGACACCTAATCTTGTAGTGATAATCTCCTGCTGAAAAAAAAACACTGATTGTACTGAATCTACAGCAAGATGCTGAGCAAGAGACACATCAGTGAAATCAGGGTTTCTGCCAATACATTATGCTGCTCTCAGATTAAATAGCTAAAACCTGCTGATAGATTCCTTTTAAGGGCCCCCATACACATTAGACGAAAATGACCCATCAAGCGATTGTTCGTCAAGCAAACTAGAAATTTTGTTGATGGCCCCAGTATACACCACATGCTACATGTGCCAATATAAGATTTTTTTCAGCTGATAATGCGGCCAGTGCTGATGATCACCAAAAAATCCAACAATCAGTCTTTTGGGTGATTTTGAATGGTCGGTGTCAAAAACAACAATTACTCGTTTCACCAAACCAGCCTACAATCACTTGCTATTTTTGTTTGAGGTTTATCTAATTAATGTAGATTATACATCATGTACATCATATGCGGCACAGCTGCCTACAAGAGAAAATGGCAGCTTCCTGCCCGGCGCTCTCTCTCTCTAACACAGACGTGCGTGGCTTGATGACGTCAGAATGCAATGCGCGCCTTTGTCAATGCACTGGGGAGAAGACAATGAGAGGGAGTAGGGGTGTGTGGGAGAGGGCAATGATGGGAGTGTGGGAGAAGGCGATGATGGGATGTGTGGGAGAGGGCAATGATGGGATGTGTGGGAGAGGGCAATGATGGAAGTGTGGGAGAGGGCAATGATGGAAGTGTGAGAGAGGGCAATGATGGGAGTGTGGGAGAGGGCAATGATGGGATGTGTGGGAGAGGGCAATGATGGGATGTGTGGGAGAGGGCAATGATGGGATGTGTGGCAGAGGGCAATGATGGAAGTGTGGGAGAGGGCAATGATGGGAGTGTGGGAGAGGGCAATGATGGGATGTGTGGGAGAGGGCAATGATGGGATGTGTGGGAGAGGGCAATGATGGGATGTGTGGGAGAGGGCAATGATGGAAGTGTGGGAGAGGGCAATGATGGAAGTGTGGGAGAGGGCAATGATGGAAGTGTGAAGAGGGCAATGATGGGATGTGTGGGAGAGGGCAATGATGGGAAGTGTGGGAGCGGGCAATGATAATGGAGGTGTCTGACCGTACAGAAATATGGTCTGATCATAACTCATCTCCTGGGCAGGGGAGGAAGCAAAAGAGTATACATACATTACAGCAGGGGATCACAGCTGATTCCTTCATTGAGGTAAAACATTGACTAAAAACAGGCAGTGAAATATGTTATTTGCAAAAAGAATCAGCTGCAATCCCCTGCTATAATGTCAGTATACTCTTTTGCGTTCTCCCCAGACCATGTTCCTGCATGATTAGACACAGCCATTACACAGTACACAGCCGGGGCACATGTATAAGATTATCTCCGCACTGGAACATTTGATTTAAATACAGTATATCCAATTGTGGAACTTATTATTCCAAGATCTATTGATTAAAATGTACTTTTGTTCATGGGACAACCCCTTTAATGTTGCATGAATCATCACGATTGCAGCCAGGAATGTTTTTCTCTCAAACACTCCAGCATTAGAGTAAACAGAGTTTTAAGGAGTTATCCTGGAATATACTAAGTTTTACCATGGACCTACAGTTGTGGCCAAAAGTATTGACACCCCTGCAATTTTGTCAGATAATACTCAGTTTCTTCCTGAAAATGATTGCAAACACAAATTCTTTGGTATTATTATCTTCATTTAATTTGTCTTAAATGAAAAACACAAAAGAGAATGAAGCAAAAAAGCAAAACATTGATCATTTCACACAAAACTCCAAAAATGGGCCAGACAAAAGTATTGGCACCCTCAGTCTAATACTTGGTTGCACAACCTTTAGCCAAAATAACTGCGACCAACCGCTTCCGGTAACCATCAATGAGTTTCCTACAATGCTCTGCTGGAATTTTAGACCATTCTTCTTTGGCAAACTGCTCCAGGTCCCTGATATTAGAAGGGTGCCTTCTCCAAATTGCCATTTTTAGATCTCTCCACAGGTGTTCTATGGGATTCAGGTCTGGAATCATTGCTGGCCACCTTAGAAGTCTCCAGTGCTTTCTCTCAAACCATTTTCTAGTGCTTTTTGAAGTGTGTTTTGGGTCATTGTCCTGCTGGAAGACCCATGACCTCTGAGGGAGACCCAGCTTTCTCACACTGGGCCCTACATTATGCTGCAAAATTTGTTGGTAGTCTTCAGACTTCATAATGCCATGCACACAGTCAAGCAGTCCAGTGCCAGAGGCAGAAAAGAAACCCCAAAACATCAGGGAACCTCCGCCATGTTTGACTTTAGGGACCGTGTTTTTTTCTTTGAATGCCTCTTTTTTTCTCCTGTAAACTCTATGTTGATTCCTTCGCCCAAAAAGCTCTACTTTTGTCTCATCTGACCAGAGAACATTCTTCCAAAACATTTTAGGCTTTTTCAGGTAAGTTTTGGCAAACTCCAGCCTGGCTTTTTTATGTCTCGGGGTAAGAAGTGGGGTCTTCCTGGGTCTCCTACCATACAGTCCCTTTTCATTCAGACGCCGACGGATAGTACGGGTTGACACTGTTGTACCCTCGGACTGCAGTGCAGCTTGAACTTGTTTGGATGTTAGTTGAGGTTCTTTATCCAACATCCGCACAATCTTGCGTAGAAATCTCTTGTCAATTTTTCTTTTCCGTCCACATCTAGGGAGGTTAGCCACAGTGCCATGGGCTTTAAACTTCTTGATGACACTGCGCACGGTAGACACAGGAACATTCAGGTCTTTGGAGATAGACTTGTAGCCTTGAGATTGCTCATGCTTCCTCACAATTTGGTTTCTCAAGTCCTCAGATAGTTCTTTGGTCTTCTTTCTTTTCTCCATGCTCAATGTGGTACACACAAGGACACAGGACAGAGGTTGAGTCAACTTTAATCCATGTCAACTGGCTGCAAGTGTGATTTAGTTATTGCCAACACCTGTTAGGTGCCACATGTAAGCTACAGGTGCTGTTAATTACACAAATTAGAGAAGCATCACATGATTTTTCAAACAGTGCCAATACTTTTGTCCACCCTCTTTTTTATGTTTGGTGTGGAATTATATCCAATTTGGCTTTAGGACAATTATTTTTGTGTTTTTTCATTTAAGACAAATTAAATGAAGATAATAATACCAAAGAATTTGTGTTTGCAATCATTTTCAGGAAGAAACTGAGTATTATCTGACAGAATTGCAAGGCTGTCAATACTTTTGGCCACAACTGTAAGAACTAACAAGCAGGTAGTTGCTAACTACCTACCTGTTGTGCCCGGTGCCAATCTCTGCCGGCACAGAGCAGTCACTGACCACTTCTGCCGGCGATTCAGTGGCTTCTTTTCGGCTTTGCTCAGATGACGGGGAGTGATTGCCGTTTTCATGCTGATAGACAGCTGGCTCCCAGCTGCATAACTGTGGGGAGCTGACTATCAATCAGCATGATGCCAGCAGTAACGCTCCATCGACAGGGCAGCCTGGAAGAAGTAGAGCTGCTCTGTTGATGTGGAGCAGCTGAATTGCTGGCAGATGCTGTCAGTGACAGCTTTGAGCTGGCGCCGAGTAGAACACACTAGGTAGCAACCACCTGCCTGTTAATATGATGTCCAATTTGCCTTTTTTCATTTTCTGGAACAATTTCGAGGGTGCCAACACTTTCGGCCATGACAAATATATATATATATATATATATATGTATATATATATATATATACTGTATATATATATATACACACTGTATATATACACAGTATATATACATATACATACACACGAAACCATTGGTTTACATGCACTATATGAAAAGACACATCGGCATGTTTTTCTCAATATCTCACATGAAATCAGAATAGATCTTTCCTATTATAGGTCAATTACAATTACCATAGTCTATTCTATTATTTCTAAACACTGTTTTTCGGTGATTACTTTGCATCTCCGTTTATACTGCACCCACACACACAAATGATACACCATTTGAAAGGTAAACTTGCCCCCTTCAGCAAGAAAATAGCCAAACAAACCACACATCCACGATTTGATCACAAAATACTGTACAGTTTAAACATTAATTTTCATAAACCTGCAGTAAGGAAAAATGACCTGCAGGTGGCACCACAGTACCCCAAAGCACACTACCACAAAGCTGCTTACAGACATCACAAACAAATCCAAACATTTGCCTTGGGGTCTTTCCAGCTTACTCAAGTACTTGCCCAGCCTATTGCAGGCACATTGGAGGATTGCAAACTTCACTGCAAGTGAGTCATATATGCAAACACATTTGTATAAATGTCCTGCTTTTTCGGTGATTACTTCGACCCACAAACAAATGGTGAGTCACATATGCAAACACATTTGTAAACATGCACTGCTTTTTCACAGATTACTTCGCCCCAAACACACACATGATACACCATTTGAAAGGTAATCTTGCTCCCTTCAGCAAGAAAAGAGCAAAACAAACCACACATTCACAATTTTATGACTAAATACAGTTTAAACATTTAGTTTCATAAACTGACAGAAAGACACAATGACCTGCAGGTGGCATCTCAACCGGAAGACATTATTTGGCCTTTACTTATCAAACCAATTTAGTGTATTACCAAGCTACATATATAAATACCTGTCTGTGTTCATAATCTCATGAAATACATTTACATTTGACCAGCTTGCTTTTTCTGAAATTGCCTGCGCCCCCGACTACCAATGTGCGAAAATTTCGCACGGGCAAGCTAGTTATGAATATTTGCCAAATGCCAGAATGATAGAGAATGTTTTAAGGCATTTTTATTACTTACTGCAAAGTCAAAAGTTTACATCCATTTCATTAGTATTTTTGTGTCATTGCCCTTAAACTGAATAACTTGGGTCAAACATTTGGGATCTCCTCCCACAAGCTTCTCACAATAGTTGGTCGGAATTTGGGCCCATCCCTCCTGACAAAACTGGTGTAAACTGATTCAGGTTTGTTAGTCGTCTTCCTCACATCAGCCTTTTCAGCTTTGCCCATAAATTTTCAATAGGATTGAGACCAGGGCTTTGTGATGGCCACTCCAAAACATTTACTTTGTTGTCCTTAAGCCAATTTGTTACCATTTTGGCAGTATGCACCGGGTCACTGTCCATTTGGAAGCCCAATTTCCGCCCAAGCTTTCACTTTCATGGCTGATGTCTTGAGATGTTGATTCCGTATTGCCACATAATCTTTTCTCATCTATTTTGTGAAGTGAACCAGTCCTTCCTGCAGCAAAACAACCCAACAGCATGATGCTCTCACCCCCGTGTTTCACAGTTGGGATGGTAATCTTAGGCTTCCAAGCTTTTCTCTTTTTCCTTCAAAAGTAACAATGGTCATTATGTCCAAAAAGTTCAATTTTAGTTTCATATATTATTTTAACAAGGGTAACAGGAGAAATTGGACCCTAAAAGTTGTTGTGCAATTTGTCCTGAGTATGCTGATACCCCATATGTGGAGGTAAACCACTGTTTGGGCACATGGCAGAGCTGGGAAGGAGCACGTTTTACTTTTTCAATACAAAATTGGCTGGAATTAAGACTGGACACCATGTCACCTTTGGAGAGCCCCTGATGTGCCTAAACAGTGGAAACCCCCAGAAGTGACCCCATTTTGGAAACTAGACACCCTACGGAACTTATCTAGTTGTGTGGTTAGCACTTTTAACCCCCAAGTACTTCACAGAAGTTTATAGCGTAGAGCAGTAAAAATAAAAAAAATCAACCCCAATTTTTTATTTTCCCAAGGGTAAAAGGAGAAATTGGATCCCAAGAGTTGTTGTATGGTGATACCCCATATGTGGGGGTAAGCCACTGTTTTGGTGCATGGCATAGCTCGGAAGGGAAGGAGCGCCAGATTTTACTGTTATGGTTTGCAGGTGCCATGACCCACTGGGAGAGTCCATGAGGTGCCAAAACAGCAGAACCTCCCCATAAGTGATCCCATTTTACGAACTACACCTCTCACTGAATTCATCTAGGGGTGCAGTGATCATATTTACACCATGGGTGTGTCACAGAATTTTATACCCTTGGGCAGTGAGGACAAAATAACTACATTTATACCAACAAAATTTTGTTTTAGCCAAAGATTTTACATTTCACACAAGAAGTGGGTAAAAATGGCAACAACATTTGTTCCACAATTTCTATTGAACGTGGCAATACCCCATATGTGGCTGTACAGTGCTACTTAGCCATGCGGAGAGACTCGTGAGGAACATAGCACTATTTGCCTATTCAATTAAATGGGTCTGTGCACATGTCAGTGTGTTTCCACGGACCATGTGTCCGTGGGCAAAACACGCTGACATGTCTGTTTTTTCATGTCAACACGGACCTTAAAACGTCCCGCACATGTGCATACACATAACACACATGGATGTCATCCATGTGCCACGCATCAGAAGAAGTGTTACAGTAAGCGCTGTTCCCCGGCGCCGGGTGCTGAACTCGGCTCTCATCATTCTCCCCTGTTCTGCCGGCGATCGGCGCGAGCAGGGGAGAATGATGAGAGTTACATTTAAGTAATAAAAGAGACAGAAGGCGGGGACTGATGGGGCTATTACTCCCATCAACCTACCCGTGCTGCTAATAATAGTGTCAGCAGGAGCGGGCGATGGGAGTATTCATCAGCCGCTCCTGCTCTGTAAATAAATACGGTAATTTAAAAAAAAAAAAAACAGGGTGGATTCCCCCCTATTTTTGATAACCAGCCAGATAAACCTCACAGCTGGGGGCTGCAACCCTCAGCTGTCAGCTTCAGCAGGGCTAGTTTTCAAGAATAGAGGGGGACACTATGCTGTTTTTTTTAATTATTTAAATAAATAATTTTAGACAACCAGCCTTGCTAAAGCTCAAAGATAAGGGCTGATATTCTCAGGCTGGTAATGGGCCATGGATATTGACCCCCAAGCCCAAAAATAGCAGCCTGCAGCTGCCCATAAAAGGCACATCTATTAGATGCGCCAATTCTGGCGCTTTGCACGGCTCTTCCCACTTGCCCTGTAGCGGTGGCAAGTTAGGTAATATTTGTGGGGTTGATGTCACCTGACAATACAAACGTGACATCAAGACCACGGCTTAGTAATGGAGAAGCGTCTATAAGATACCTATCTATTACTAATCCTATAGTTGTATTGTAAATAAGACACAGCCAGAATAAAGTCCTTCATTTGAAAAAAATGACACAGACTCCTTTATTATTCTCAATTAAACCATACTTACTGTATCGCCTAATCCCAGCAAAGCCCTCGATCTCCTGTAATAAAAATAAAATAATAAACCAACAATATACCATACCTGTCCGTCGTTCTGTCCCACACAGTAATCCATGTCTGTTGGATAATTAGTTTTCAACCTGGACAGCCCTAAGATGCGACCGTCCCAGCTGAAAACTCACTGGTGAATGAGCTGCTGGGAATGCAGTGTCAGTGACAGGGGTGAAGTCATAGAGGTTATCTCTGGTCACTGAGCTCCGTTCCCAGCCAGGCTGAGCTGCGATGAGATCAGGTGAGATCCCCACTAGCACAGTGAGCGCTCACGGTGCTGGCAGGGATCTCACCAAAGTCACCGCAGTTCAGCCTGGCCGGGAACGCAGCTCAGTGACCGGGGTGACGTCATAGAGGTAACCTCCGGTCACTGGGCTCCGTTCCCATTTCAGGGGGATAAAGTGCCAGGAGCGGTCCGTGACCGCTCCTGGCACCTTGTGCCGGGTGTTGACTGTGAGAATCAGCTGACATCCGGCGGTGATCGCCCGCGCACACCCGTGTGCACGGCCGATCGTGATGATGTAATGATCCGTTCATGGACAAACAAGCCCAGGTCACATGGACGGTTCATTACGTCAGATGTCAGAAAGGGGTTAATGTACACTCTGCACCCATTTTGACTGTAAAAAACTAGAAATGTAGACATTTTTGCAAATTTATTAAAAAAGAAACTGAAATATGGTCATAAGTATAAGTATTCAGACCCTTTGCTCAGTATTGAGTAGAAGTACACTTTTGAGCTAGTACAGCCATGAGTCTTCTTGGGAATAATGCAACAAGTTTTTCATACCTGGATTTGGGAATCTTCTGCCATTCTTCCTTGCAGATTGATTTTCAGATCCTCTCCAGTTCCGTCATCCTGGATGGTGAATGTTGGTGGAAAGCCATTTTCAGGTCTCTCCAGAGATGCTCAATTGGGTTTAGGTCAGGGCTCTGGCTGGACCAGTCAAGAATGGTGACAGAGTTGTTCTGAAGCCACTCCTTTGTTATTTTACCTGTGTGCTTAGGGACACTGTCTTGCTGGAAGGTGAACCTTCGGCCAAGTCTGAGGTCCAGAGCACTCTGGAAGAGGTTATCATCCAGGATATCTCTGTACTTGGCCTTATTCATGTTTACTTCAAATGCAACTAGTCGTTCTGTCTTTGCAGCTGAAAGACAACCTCATAGCATGATGCTGCCACCACAGTGTTTTACTGTTGGGATTGTATTGGGCAGGTGATCAGCAGTGCCTGGTTTTCTACACACATACCACTTAGAATTATCACCAAAAAGTTCTATCTTCGTCTCATCAGACCAGAGAATCTTATTTCTCATAGTCTGGGAGTCCTTCATGTGTTTTTTAGCAAACGCTATGTGGGCTTTCATATGTCTGGCACAGGAGAGGCTTCACTTTTTGGTTCCTATCTTCCTATAAATATAGGCTTTATCTTGCTATTAGCCAGTAGCTCACATGAGGCAGTTAGAATAGGGACCCGTTCAATGAGATCACCTTGACGTTGGTGAATGGGCTCACATCTTTTGGCCAAATTTTGTGCTAAGTATCTCATATGTTTTTTCTAAATTCCAAAAGCCATTATGCTATTCACATTTCATGTATTTCATATTTGATATGCCTTAATGCAATTGAGCGCAACTGTTAGGAACGGCGGAACGTACTAAATAAATAAAAAAATAATAAAGTGCGCTCGCCGCTCGGGGTCCACCGTGCAGTAGGTGTTACACCGCTGCTAGGTAATGACAGACGAGCAATATGGCGGTATAATGCGCACGGGTTAGACTTCACCCGAAGTGCGCAAAGCGGACTCTGTTCACACACAGAGGCGCGGCAACATAAACATACGAAAACGCTAAGCCAGTTAGTGTCACAGACAACAGGGAAATGCACACACGGTATCTGATCACAGGAGCAGGACCCAAGGCAGACGAGCTGCGTCCGTCTAGACCTACCATGTGTGCGGCGTCGCTACTGCGGACGCCAAGGAGAGCTGCAACTGCAGCGCGACGTAGGGCACGGCCGCTAGTCGACAAAGCTAGGAGGCAGGCGCAATGTCGGACGCTAGAGTAGAGGTGCGGTATGCACAGTGGCCTAAGGCTTGCCACTGACTGGCGCTGACTGCTGCACTAAATCCCTGTCCACATGCGTAATATCAGAGGGAAGGAGTTTCAAATGATTCAGTCACCAGAGTCATACATCCGTCACCATTCACACATTTAGCTTGAAAAGTCTATACTAGCGCATGGCCGAACGGTCACAAGCGCTTTTTATAGCCGTGTGGGACCTTCCAGATCTCCGAGATGGACCAATGAGATCTGGAGCAGGACCTGGGCACATGACTCCCGATCTCCAATGGGAGATCGCCTCGTGAGCATGCCCAGTAGGAGCACAGAGGAACTTCGTCTCTGGAGCGGTCTGCTGCAAAGTAATTCTCTGCAGTAGATAGACAGCAGGAGACCGCAGAATGTGAGGCTCTGGATTCCTGCAGAGCAGACGCAGTACCCAGACCCCTAACAGCAACCATTTCCTTATTTTGATATGTAAGCTGTTTTTTGGTTTGCACCTATTCAGACTAGGATGTGCTGTCAGTTTTTACTGTCATTTGTATGTTAGCTTTCTGACTAAGCACTCCGCCCTTCATCAAGCTGTGATTTTAATTACATCCAATCACTTTTTGGTTCCTATAAATATAGGCTTTATCTTGCTATTAGCCAGTAGTTCACATGAGGCAGTTAGAATAGGGACCCGTTCAATGAGATCACCTTGACGTTGGTGAATGGGCTCACATCTTTTGGCCAAATTTTGTGCTAAGTATCTCATATGTTTTTTCTAAATTCCAAAAGCCATTATGCTATTCACATTTCATATTTGATACGCCTTAAAGCAATTGAGTGCAACCATTTCCTTATTTTGACAGGAGAGGCTTCCGTCAGAGCACTCTGCTATAAAGGCCCGACTGGTGCAGGGCTGCAGTGATAGTTGACTTTGTGGAACTTTCTCCATCTACCTAGTGCATCTCTGGAGCTCAGCCACAGTGATCTTGGGGTTCTTCTTTCCCTCTCTCACCAAGGCTCTCACGATTGCTCAGTTTGGCTGGACGACCAGGTCAAGGAAGACTTCAGGTGGTCCCAAACTTTTTCCATTTAAAGATTAAATTAAAGGTTTCTTACTGATCTTGTAAGTGCTGCTATGGGATCACTGGAGCATGTGGTTAACTCCTAAACCCAAACAACTTCTGCTCCACTGCTGCAGAGGCAACACTGAGTAAAATAGCAGCTTTGTGACATTGCTGCTGGCTTGAACTGTCAATCATCCCCTTTACCACACCCCAGCAGTCAGGAAGCTGGAATTCTGGAGAGCAGAACACAAAGAATCCTCTAAATTGAATGTCTCAGTGGATATTGTGAAAACAGAGCAATTGAAACAAGTTTTATGGTTTACAAAACCCACCTTCAAATATTTTATTGGTGAATTCTAATTCAGTAAAGGAGGAAGGCTTAATTCAAGGCATTCATTCATTAGCTAGACAGTGACTTCAAAGAAAACTATGGGAGAACTGTCCCAATTATTATTATTATTATTTATTTATTTATAGAGCACCATTGATTCCATGGTGCTGTACATGAGAAGGGGTTACATACAAATTACAGATATCACTTTCAGTAAACAAACTAACAATGACAGACTGATACAGAGGGGAGAGGACCCTGCCCTTTCGGGCTTACATTCTACAGGGTAGTGGGAAAGGAGACAGTAGGTTGTTGGGTTGCAACGGTTCCGTTGTTGGTTGAGGTGATATCTTTGGTAGTGGTGGGGAGGTAGCGGGATCATTGCAGGCTGTAAGCTTTCTTGAAGAGGTAGGTTTTCAGGTTCCGTCTGAAGGATCCGAATGTGGTTGATAGTCGGACATGTTGGGGCAAAGAATTCCAGAGGATGGGGGATATTCGGGAGTAGTCTTGGAGGTGGGTGGGTGAGGAGCAAATAAATGTGGAGGAGAGAAGGAGGTCTTGGGAGGACCGGAGATTACTTGAGGGAAGGTATCGGGAGATTGGTTCAGAGACATATGAGGGAGACAGGATATAGATGGCCTTGTAGGTCAGTATTAGTATTTTTGCACTGGATACGCTCAGGGAATGGGAGCCAGTGAAGAGATTTGCAGAGGGGAGAAGTGGAGGAGTAGCAAGGAGATGAATTAGTCGGGCAGCAGAGTTAAGGATGGACTGGAGAGGTGCGAGGGTGTTAGCAGGGAGGCCACAGAAAAGGATGTTGCAGTAGTCGAGGTGGGAGATGATGAGGGCATGCACAAGCATTTTAGTAGAATGAGGTTTGAGGAAAGGATGGATTCTGGAAATATTTTTGAGCTGGAGGCGACTGGAGGTAGAAAGAGCTTGGACGTGTGGTTTGAAGGACAGGGCAGAGTCAAAGGTTACTCCGAGGCAGCGGACTTCCGGTACGGGGGAAAGCGTGATGTCGTTAATTGTGATAGATAGGTCAGGTAAGGAAGATCTGTGAGATGGAGGAAAGATGAGTTCAGATTTGTCCACATTGAGCTTGAGGAAGCAAGAGGAGAAGAAAGAGGATATGGCTAATAGACATTCTGGGATTCTGGACAGCAAAGAGGTGACGTCTGGGCTAGAGAGGTAGATCTGAGTATCATCAGCATAAAGATGGTACTGGAATCCGTGGGACATTATGAGTTGCCCCAGGCCAAGTGTATAGATTGAGGAGAGTAGGGGTCCTAGAACAGAGCCTTGGGACTCTAACAGAGAGAGGATGGGATGAAGAGGTAGTGTGGGAGTGGGAGACGCTGAATGTGCGGTTGGAAAGGTATGAGGAGATGCAGGATAAGGTGAGGTCTTTGATGCCAAAGGAGGATAGGATCTGTAGTAGGAGGCAGTGATCAACTGTGTCAAAAGCAGAGGACAGGTCTAGAAGCAGGAGTATAGAGTATAGTCCATTTGCTTTGGCTGTAAGTAAGTGTGGGAGAGAGGGTCCCCGCCGAGTGTCCGGGTCGGAACCAAGGTGACCGTCACCTAGGTTCCGGGGGAAACTGTTTCCGGGGGACAAAGTTCAGGGACGGACTGGTAAGACTGACAGAAGGGCTGAGGGAGGAGCCGGTTTAAAAGGGGCGGGGAATGAGAGTCAGAGTGAGTCAGCAGAACGGGACAAAAGGAGCAGGAGACTGTGGGAGCGACTGAGAGCCAGAGCTACTCACCGGAGCCAGGAAGGAGGCCAGAGGCAGGAGAGACACTCCCCCTGGACATCAGTGGGACGGCGCCGAGACGAATGTCCGAGAACCGCTGCCCCGCGTCGACCAACAGCCGCTGCCTTACTCCAGCCCGCGGCTGCGGTCTGCCCGCGGTCACCAGCGGCCGCTGCCGCCTTACTCCAGCCCGTGGCTGCGGCCTGTCCGCGGTCACCAGCAGCCGCTGCCGCCTTCCTCTAGCCCGCAGCTGCGGCATGTCATCCGCCACCCGCAGCCGCCCCGCTTCTACCCGTGGCCGCGGCTAGTTCAGTGCCGTCGGCGGCCACCACTGTCCTGCTCCAGTCAGCGGCAAGGGCCGGGCCGTTGCTCGCCGAGGGTCCTCCATTGCAGTCGCTGGCTGCGCAGGTGGCCTGCCAGCCGCCACCCCTCATCGCCGCTGTTTGCCCCGATCCGGGGGCTGCGGCCCATCTGTCCAAGGACTCCTCCTGGGCCTGTCGTGCCCCTGCTTCACCGGAGCGTCGGAACGCTCGAAGTCTGCGACAGATCTTCAGCGGCTGGGTCCAGCGGCTGCTATGCCGAAGAACCAATGTCCGGGACGCCGAGGGACGTCGATCCGGTTAAGTGACACTATATAGTTAAGGACCCGTAGTCGGCCATACCGCGGCCCTAAAGTGACCGGCTTTGCCGGACGTAGCCGTGTTGTTATATTTCCGTGTTTGCTTGTATTGAGTCCCTGCGAGGACAATTCCTGTTATTTTGTTCGGCTGCTTAGACTATCCCTGCAGATAGTTAGCTAAAACCTATAAAAGTTGATACCAAAATCACAAGACCATCTCGCGTCTCGTCACTGCATCCTGCGTACCTGCTAGTACCACATTTGGCGTAGTCAGCAGGATGCAGTCTTCGAGCGCAGACAGCGGTACTCCCGACCAAAGTGGGGCCGCAGGCGCCGCTGATAATGGGGGCCCCCGATCCAGCATTTCTTTGGGGGCTATGCTAAGCAACCTGCCACGGTTTTCCGGCTCCAATACCCTGCTGTGGAGCTGGACAGAGCGCATGCGGGGGCTCTTCCGCATGCATCCAATGCCCCTGATTTAGAAGCGGAGGAAGCTCTCATGGCGTTAGATGGAGAAGCCCGGAATTCAGTAATGTTGAGACCCCCGGGACACCGCAACACCTTTGCTAGGGTTTTGCGGATTCTGGAAGAAACTCATGGGGATCCAACAAACGTGGGAGAGTTGAGGACCCGGTTGTTCAGTCGAATGCAGGGAGAGGGGGAGACCATCACCCAGTATATGAATGTACTCCAGGAGTTATACACAGCCATCGAACGGAAGGACGGAGTAGGGGTAGGACCTATCAACATTACCCTACGTGACCTGTTAGTGACTGGACTCCGGAACCCGTTAATAAAACATGCATTGCGGGAGCAGATGCGAGTGAACCCACGTATAGCTTTCTCTGAGGTGGGGAGTCAGGCCCGGGTACGAGAGCAGGAGCAGGGGATGACGGTCCCCGTGGGGAAGGCCCGGGGCATGGAGGCATCCGTGAACGCTGCCGGAGAGCCCCAGTGGATTGAAGAGGTGAGACAGGAGCTGAAGAGTATCCGAGGCGAGCTTGCCAAAGTAAAGAAGAGAACTGAGCCCACGCCTGGGAGGCGTGGCTTCAATGCCCGGGGCGGCCGGGCCTCGCAGTCCCGGTGTTATGAGTGTGGAGAACCGGGCCACTTCGCACGAGAGTGTCCGCGGCGAGGGAGATACCCACCTCGAAGGACATTAAACTAGAGGGCTCCGGGCAGGGGGGACGCTGCTCGGAGCCGGAAGCCACAACAAGGGGTGGTGGAAGTCCCGAAGATCTGGTCGCCAAGTGCCCAGTAGTATGGGCAGAAGTCGAGGGCCGCGCTGTGCGGTGCCTAGTGGACACGGGGTCGCAAGTAATGACCATGCCTGCAACCTACTTTCGGCAGCATTTCCTGGAGGCAGCAAGGCCCCAGTGGGGGTCCATGATCAAGCTGGTAGCCGCAAACCAACTGCCGGTTCCTGTCACCGGAGTGGTATGGCTCCAAATGACGCTGTGTGGTAAACCCCTCGGCCGCCGGGGAGTGGTCCTGACCCAAGGAGAAACTAACGACCGCCATCAAGTTATCTTGGGTATGAACATATTACGGGAGTTCGGCAATATACTCCTCAATGACCCCACGCAGGAGACCCTGAGCCAGTGGGATTCCCGCACGGCCCAAGGGCAGGTCGTCCAGCAGTTGGTGCTAGAGGCGCGAGTGCTCCAGGATTGCCAGGAGAGCGAGGCAAAGTCATCGCACCGGCGGCTCCCCTGCTTGTGCTTCCCCCAGGGCAGACGGTGGTGGCCCTGCCGATCTGCGCCCCAATGCCATTGGAGGGCGTGGAGATGCAGGTGGAACCATGCTACTCGGAGCGCCTGCACCCTGGCATACTGGTAGCTCGCTCCCTGGCCACGGTGCGGGATGGGACCGTCCTGGTGCGTTGCGTCAACCTGGAAGACCAAGATATCGTCTTGAAGCCCCGAGCCGAAATGGCCAAACTAGTAAGGCCTTTGGAGGAGGTGTGTCACGCCCGCGCCTTGGCTGAATGGTGCGAGTCGGGGGTTGTGGCCCCACTGTACCACAGACCAGACTACCCTGGAAGGGGCGTGACTGCGACAGCTACCTTGGTCTTCACTGGAGCCTCTGATGGTGAGGTCAGGCTTGTGCGGCAGATAGCTGTCGGGTGCCACTCCAGGGTGGTGTCTGGCTGTGGCTGCTGATCCCACTTGGAGACAAGTCACTTGGACAGATGTGACTGACAGGCAGACTGAGACACAGGGCAAGAAGGTACGACAGATACAGGGCAAGCAGGCGTGGCTTGGAGACACTGGGCAAACAGGCGTGGCTTGGAGACACTGGTTTAGGTGGGCACGGCTTGAGACACGACGGGCGGGCACGGCTTGAGACACAGGACAGGCAGGCACGGCTTGAGACACAGGACAGGCGGGCACGGCTTGAGACACAGGACAGGCGGGCACGGCTTGAGAAGGAACAGGTAGGGGCCTGTCCACACAGCAGGTGCAGGTATGGATGCAGGCAGGCAGGAGTGGAATATGAAGGAACAGGTTTGGACCTGTTCACACAGGAGGTGCAGGTATGGATGCAGGCAGGCAGGAGTGGAATATGAAGGAACAGGTTTGGACCTGTTCACACAGGAGCTGCAGGTATGGATGCAGGCAGGCAGGAGTGAAATAAGAATGAACAGGTTTGGACCTGTTCACACAGGGGGTGCAGGTGAAGGCAGAAATGCAGAGAGAAGCTGCAGAAAGAGGTTCTGCAGCGGCAGAAGGAGCCGTGCAGGCAGAGCGGCTGAGGAGCCGAGCAGGCAGAGCGGCGAGAGTGCAGATGCACAGATAGAGCTGCTAGAGTGCAGATGCACAGATAAAGCTGCGAGAGTGCAGATGCACAGATAAAGCTGCGAGAGTGCAGATGCACAGATAAAGCTGCGAGAGTGCAGATGCACAGACAGGGAGGACACAAGGAAAGACACAGCAAGGAAGGGAGCCACGGACAAGGAGAAAGGGAGACTGATAGACAAAGGTAAGACTGAGTTCAGACAGAGAGACAGGGACAAAGACACAAGGACCAGGATATTCAGCCTCCTGGCAGGCGGGCAGAGAACAGACAAGGCACTGGGAACAAGACTCAAGGGCTAGGATATTCAGCCTCCTGGCAGGCAGACAAGGTACAAAGCAAGACTAGGAGGACCTCCAGAGAAGGAGATACACAGAACAGGGCCTGGCTTCCTCAGCAGCAAGATACTAACTGAGATTAGACATTGCACAGGCAATGTTTCAGTGGGAGTGGTGAAACTAAATAGTCAAGGGCTCCAGGTGATTGGTCAGGGACAGATTACACAGGTGCACCCTGACTGCATAAGAACCAGAGAGTTCAGGCGCCGCCCCCCTATACACACAGTCTGGAAACATGGAGAGCAGAGGCACAGAGCTGGCAACAGACAGAATTCACAGCATGGCTTGAAGCAGAAAGTAAGTTGGTGTGCGGGGGATGGGAGGCCATGTAGTGATGCCAGCAGGGTTGTTACAAGGTGCTGCCAGCCCCCACGGTCCAGTTGAAGGTGCAGCCCGAGGATCCTTGGGCAGTAACTATACGGACCCTGCAGACTGCCGAGTCCTCGGCCCAGGAGAAAGGTCGAACCATCCTGGAGAGAATGCGGGCCGAGCTCTCCGGCCTAACGCCAGCCCAACTTCTCCAGGTAGAGACACTTCTCGGACAGTTTTACAGTGTCGTCGCTAGCCACGAGGACGACTTTGGATGCACCACGGCAATCACGCATGGAATCCCCATGGCAGGAGCGGCCCCCATCCGGGAACGATATCGGCAAATCCCTCCACAGCTATACCAAGAGATGAAAACCTTACTAGCCCAAATGCTCCAGAAGGGGGTCATACAAGAAAGCCAGAGCCCCTGGGCGGCCCCCATTGTGTTGGTACGCAAAAAAGACGGCACTCTGCATTTTTGTGTGGACTATCGGAAGTTGAACGCCTGCACCATCAAGGATTCGTATCCACTGCCCCGCATAGAAGAGTCTCTGTCCACCTTAGGAAATGCAACATACTTCTCAACTCTAGACCTGGCCAGTGGGTACTGGCAGGTGCCGATATCGGAAGAAGACAGAGCCAAGACGGCATTTATTCTTCCCATGAGGCTGTTTGAGTTCAATCGTATGCCGTTCGGGCTGGCCAACGCCCCAGGAACCTTCCAATGGTTGATGGAGCGGTGTCTAGGAGATCTCAACTTCGAAGCCATGCTGATATACCTGGATGATATCATCATCTATTCCGCCACGTTCGAGGACCACCTGCGGCAGTTGGGGCAGGTGCTCGGCTGGCTGCAAAAGTACGAGTTGAAGGTAAAGCCCCAGAAATGCCACCTGTTCCGCACCCAGATCGAATATCTGGGGCATGTCGTCTCGGCAGAGGGTGTTAGACTATCCCTGAAAAAGGTTGCCGCCATACAGGGGTGGCCTACCCCTGAGACGGTGAAGGACGTGCGAGCCTTCCTGGGGTTGGCCGGCTACTACCGTTGGTTCGTGAATTTTGCACGCCGAGCCCTGCAGGACCTGCTAAAGGGGGCTCCCACCGGGGCGAATGGGCGGAAGATCCAGTGGCAGCAACCGCAAGAGGGCGCATTCCAAGATCTTAAGGCTGCGATTTGCAGAGTATCTGGCGGGCTCCGAAGTAGTGGTGCGGAATGACAACAACCCGCTAGCCCATTTGGAGAATGCCAAACTGGGGGCTCTGGAGCAGCGGTGGGTGGCTCGGATGGCTAAGTTCAACTATAAGATCATCTATAAGAGAGAGGCTGAAAACGTGCACGCTGACGCCCTCTCCAGGATCAGACACACCACCCCAGGAGAAAATCGAGACGACAAATTGGAAGGAGAAGAGACGCCGTTCGCCCTCACCACCGCCGCGCTTACAGCTGCCGTGCAGGGAACGCCCCATCCGGGACCCCCCCGGGAGATGCTGGAACAGCCACGCGACAGGTGGATCCAACAGCAGCAGGAAGATGGAGAAATTGGACTCCTGCGCCGATGGGTGGCCACCGGCAAATTGCCCACTGGTTCGCAGAGACAGACTTTAACCCAGGATATGTTGCTGATGTTGCGCCAATGGGAAAAACTAGTCATCAGAAAGGGGCTGTTATATCGGAAGGCCGTGTCCCGGACGACGTCTGCTACAGCGTGGCAGCTGGTCGTGCCTGGAGCCCACCTAGGCAAACTGGAGCGAAGCCCACGAAAAAGGGGCTCACTTTGGTGCTCAAAAGACTTTGCAATGGTTACAACAGATAGTCTACCACCCGCGCTTACACGCCGCTGTGGAGGAAGTTTGCCGAACCTGCCACCCATGTGAGCTTGCTAAACCACCCGCACAACGAGCCCCGGTGAAAACAATCGTAACATCAGCTCCCCTTGAGCTCCTCACGGTGGACTATCTGACCATAGGCCCCGCATACCAGAGGTATGAACATTGTCTCGTTATGGTGGATCATTTCACCAAATTCGCCGTGGTCACCCCCACCCGAGACCAAACTGCAGAGTTGGCCGCCTATGCGATTTGTAAAAACTTCATCCAAGTGTACGGCTGCCCGCAACGAATACATTCGGATCAGGGAGTGTGCTTCCTAGGAAGAGTCATGGAAGAACTGCATCATCTCTACGGTATCGATAAGTCTCGGACTACACCATATCACCCGCAGGGGAACAGAGCCTGCAAACGATTTAATCGGACACTAATACAAATGCTGCGTACCCTGGAAAGCGACCAAAAGGCCCGCTGGCCTCAGTATATCCCTGAACTGGTGTGGGTTTACAACAACCGAGTGCACCGGGTGACCGGTTATACCCCCTATTCGCTGCTGTTTGGACGAGAAGGCAAAGGGATCACAGAAGTGGAGTTACACCCGGAGGAACCTCAACCCTGGACTGGAGTATCCTCTTGGGTCCGGAGCCACCGACACCGACTACAAA